>NC_135235.1:753808164-754432709 GCF_051348905.1 Ranitomeya variabilis | reverse complement strand
CTCTGGGGTGGGGCTGTGGGCAGGGCTTTATGTGGTGCTCTGATTATATATGCATCTGTATTGGCTTATGACAGGTCGCCGATCCCTCACTACAGGGGCTGATAGCCCCTCTGACTTTGAATCGGAGACCCCACGACATGATCACCCTCACACTAATACCAGGGAGTTGGTGGATCTACCAGGTTGTAAGTTTTATAGAAAAGGGCTTTCAATCAATTACCAAAGTCATTAGAACAGTTTTGGGTGGAGGAGAATGTTGTGGTCTAGAGGCAAAATGGTGATCATGGTAATACGGCCGGACTACACCAGCGATAAAGCAGCCACAGCCGGTGACTGAGAAGAATCTGTGACTTCTCTGCATTTAGTGGTTACTACTAGGGTTGAGCGACTTTCATTTTTTTAAGATCGAGTCGGGTTTTGTGAAACCCGACTTTGTCCAGAGTCGAGTCGAGTGCAGTCGGCCGATTATCGCTAAAAGTCGGGGATCGACCGAAACACGAAACCCAATGCAAGTCAATGGGGAAGCATAGTCGGCAGTGAGTGGAGGCCAGGAAAACACCTACAGTGCCCATTTTAATGCCAAAAACATCCATTCTTGTTTCTGAAGCTTGTCAATCTTAATTAACTTTATAATAATAGTTGGGCATAGGAAATTGGGGGTCATTTGGCAAAAGTTGTGGGGGGAGTAGGGCTGGCTCAAGATTTTCGTGGGCCCAGGAAATGCGGACTATGTCACGGCGGTGGAGCAGGGAGAGGTAAGTATTTCAACGTTGCAAGTGCTGTGATCCTGAGCAAGCAGGGGGGGCCCACTCGTTCGCATTGGCACTGGCACAGGGCCCCTCAAAGTACGGCGGTGTGTTTGCATGGCGGGGGCGCCTCCCACCAGCAGCGACACTTTTGCGTACTCTGAGTGGCCCTGTGCCAGTGACGTCGCCAACGAGTATGCCCCCCACCTGATGAAGGAACCTGCACTTTCATCTGCACCTTCCTCTTTGTCCCTGTGTAAGGTGGTATAACATGCGGGAAGGGGAACCTTACTTTCAGCAGGGTCAGATTCTGGCTGTGTAGAGTGCAAGGGGAATGTAGTGGTCTAGGTCAATGTACCAGCAGACTCATCTAGCAGTGGCTGGGCAATGGGCAGGATGAGGAGGAAACAGATATAGGGCCAAAGAATAAAGTAGGCTAAATGCAGTTCAAAATTGGTAACAGGACTAAACAGGCGGCATTGCTTTGTTCAGTGGCGTAGCAAACCCAAGAGCAGCAGACACTGTTTCAAGGGCCTAACCACACTAGTAGGCCAAATGCAGTTTAATATCTGATAGTATAGGCCGAAAGCCAGAAGGTGGAAGCTCCGCTTTGTTCAGTTGAGGACAACACCAGGGAGGGGCAGACACCGTTAGTAGGCCGGAACCACCAATTTTTTAAAAAACAGCAGTTAATCAGAGCCAGAAGGTGGAAGCTCAGCTTTATTCAGTTGAGGACAACACCAGGCAGGGGCAGACACCGTTAGTAGGCCGGAACCACCAATTTTTTAAAAAACAGCAGTTAATCAGAGCCAGAAGGTGGAAGCTCAGATTTATTCAGTTGAGGACAACACCAGGCAGGGGCAGACACCGTTAGTAGGCCGGAACCACCAATTTTTTAAAAAACAGCAGTTAATCAGAGCCAGAAGGTAGAAGCTCAGCTTTATTCAGTTGAGGACAACACCAGGCAGGGGCAGACACCGTTAGTAGGCCGGAACCACCAATTTTTTTTAAAAACAGCAGTTAATCAGAGCCAGAAGGTGGAAGCTCAGATTTATTCATTTGAGGACAACTTGAATTAGGGACTGCAGACAGACTTACCAGGCTGTCCCCTGTGTGGACCATGCATCCAATACATTAACCCATTGCGCCACAAAGGACACGTAACCTTACGTGGCCATGCCTACCGCTCCATGTGTCTGTTGTCAGGTGTACCTTTGGACTCACAGATTGACAGAATGAAAGGACAATGTGGTCTTTAACATGCTGGTGGAGGGGTGGGATGGCTTTTCTCGCAAAAGAATTGTCAACTGGGTAGCTCATAGCGTGGTACAGCGTAGTCCATCATGGCTTTATTAATATTAAATAAAATTTAAAAATAGGCTCTATGCACTGTAAAATAGGTTCCAGGGGTACACGGGCAGCAGTGGTCAGGTCAGTGGAGGCCTAGTGGAAGGAGGGACCGCAGACAGGCTTCGAAGGCCTAACATAATAAAATGGGCTGGCTTTAGGCACTTTATAATTGGTTCCAGGGGTACACGGGCAGCAGTGGTCTGGTCAGTGGAGGCCTAGTGGAAGGAGGGACCGCAGACAGGCTTCGAAGGCCTAACATAATAAAATGGGCTGGCTGTAGGCACTTTATAATTGGTTCCAGGGGTACACGGGCAGCAGTGGTCAGGTCAGTGGAGGCCTAGTGGAAGGAGGGACCACAGACAGGCTTCGAAGGCCTAACATAATAAAATGGGCTGGCTGTAGGCACTTTATAATTGGTTCCAGGGGTACACGGGCAGCAGTGGTCAGGTCAGTGGAGGCCTAGTGGAAGGAGGGACCGCAGACAGGCTTCGAAGGCCTAACATAATAAAATGGGCTGGCTGTAGGCACTTTATAATTGGTTCCAGGGGTACACGGGCAGCAGTGGTCAGGTCAGTGGAGGCCTAGTGGAAGGAGGGACCGCAGACAGGCTTCGAAGGCCTAACATAATAAAATGGGCTGGCTGTAGGCACTTTATAATTGGTTCCAGGGGTACACGGGCAGCAGTGGTCAGGTCAGTGGAGGCCTAGTGGAAGGAGGGACCGCAGACAGGCTTCGAAGGCCTAACATAATAAAATGGGCTGGCTGTAGGCACTTTATAATTGGTTCCAGGGGTACACGGGCAGCAGTGGTCTGGTCAGTGGAGGCCTAGTGGAAGGAGGGACCGCAGACAGGCTTCGAAGGCCTAACATAATAAAATGGGCTGGCTGTAGGCACTTTAAAATTGGTTCCAGGGGTACACGGGCAGCAGTGGTCTGGTCAGTGGAGGCCTAGTGGAAGGAGGGACCGCAGACAGGCTTCGAAGGCCTAACATAATAAAATGGGCTGGCTGTAGGCACTTTATAATTGGTTCCAGGGGTACACGGGCAGCAGTGGTCAGGTCAGTGGAGGCCTAGTGGAAGGAGGGACCGCAGACAGGCTTCGAAGGCCTAACATAATAAAATGGGCTGGCTGTAGGCACTTTATAATTGGTTCCAGGGGTACACGGGCAGCAGTGGTCAGGTCAGTGGAGGCCTAGTGGAAGGAGGGACCGCAGACAGGCTTCGAAGGCCTAACATAATAAAATGGGCTGGCTGTAGGCACTTTATAATTGGTTCCAGGGGTACACGGGCAGCAGTGGTCAGGTCAGTGGAGGCCTAGTGGAAGGAGGGACCGCAGACAGGCTTCGAAGGCCTAACATAATAAAATGGGCTGGCTGTAGGCACTTTATAATTGGTTCCAGGGGTACACGGGCAGCAGTGGTCAGGTCAGTGGAGGCCTAGTGGAAGGAGGGACCGCAGACAGGCTTCGAAGGCCTAACATAATAAAATGGGCTGGCTGTAGGCACTTTATAATTGGTTCCAGGGGTACACGGGCAGCAGTGGTCTGGTCAGTGGAGGCCTAGTGGAAGGAGGGACCGCAGACAGGCTTCGAAGGCCTAACATAATAAAATGGGCTGGCTGTAGGCACTTTAAAATTGGTTCCAGGGGTACACGGGCAGCAGTGGTCTGGTCAGTGGAGGCCTAGTGGAAGGAGGGACCGCAGACAGGCTTCGAAGGCCTAACATAATAAAATGGGCTGGCTGTAGGCACTTTATAATTGGTTCCAGGGGTACACGGGCAGCAGTGGTCAGGTCAGTGGAGGCCTAGTGGAAGGAGGGACCGCAGACAGGCTTCGAAGGCCTAACATAATAAAATGGGCTGGCTTTAGCCCTTTATAATTGGTTCCAGGGGTACACGGGCAGCAGTGGTCTGGTCAGTGGAGGCCTAGTGGAAGGAGGGACCGCAGACAGGCTTCGAAGGCCTAACATAATAAAATGGGCTGGCTGTAGGCACTTTATAATTGGTTCCAGGGGTACACGGGCAGCAGTGGTCAGGTCAGTGGAGGCCTAGTGGAAGGAGGGACCGCAGACAGGCTTCGAAGGCCTAACATAATAAAATGGGCTGGCTGTAGGCACTTTATAATTGGTTCCAGGGGTACACGGGCAGCAGTGGTCTGGTCAGTGGAGGCCTAGTGGAAGGAGGGACCGCAGACAGGCTTCGAAGGCCTAACATAATAAAATGGGCTGGCTGTAGGCACTTTATAATTGGTTCCAGGGGTACACGGGCAGCACTGGTCTGGTCAGTGGAGGCCTAGTGGAAGGAGGGACCGCAGACAGGCTTCGAAGGCCTAACATAATAAAATGGGCTGGCTGTAGGCACTTTATAATTGGTTCCAGGGGTACACGGGCAGCAGTGGTCTGGTCAGTGGAGGCCTAGTGGAAGGAGGGACCGCAGACAGGCTTCGAAGGCCTAACATAATAAAATGGGCTGGCTGTAGGCACTTTATAATTGGTTCCAGGGGTACACGGGCAGCAGTGGTCTGGTCAGTTGAGGCCTAGTGGAAGGAGGGACCACAGACAGGCTTCGAAGGCCTAACATAATAAAATGGGCTGGCTGTAGGCACTTTATAATTGGTTCCAGGGGTACACGGGCAGCAGTGGTCTGGTCAGTGGAGGCCTAGTGGAAGGAGGGACCGCAGACAGGCTTCGAAGGCCTAACATAATAAAATGGGCTGGCTGTAGGCACTTTATAATTGGTTCCAGGTGTACACGGGCAGCAGTGGTCAGGTCAGTGGAGGCCTAGTGGAAGGAGGGACCGCAGACAGGCTTCGAAGGCCTAACATAATAAAATGGGCTGGCTGTAGGCACTTTATAATTGGTTCCAGGGGTACACGGGCAGCAGTGGTCTGGTCAGTGGAGGCCTAGTGGAAGGAGGGACCGCAGACAGGCTTCGAAGGCCTAACATTATAAAATGGGCTGGCTGTAGGCACTTTATAATTGGTTCCAGGGGTACACGGGCAGCAGTGGTCAGGTCAACGGAGGCCGATTGTAATGAGTGTCTGCCAGTTAGTAGTCAAAAACAACAAATAAATGTGAATGTCTCGCATTAAAACAAAACAAAAACACTAAAGGGTGCAATCATTAGGTTCAGGGGTGGGATCCTCTGCGTTGTTTCAGACCTACTAATTTAGCGCAAAGTATTTACTGTGGTAAATAGAGGACACTGCCCCTGACTATGTTAAGTACCATCATACATGTCAACACAATGGTATTGTCAGTGGCAGGTATGGAAGGATGTCAGCGCATAGACTAAACATTGGTGGAAGTGTGAGAGATAACTGTGGAAGTGGTAGAGCAATGTTTGACCTGGGGGTGGGTGAACTCTCTTGTGGCCGGCGGTACAGGCCCAGGGCCCCTCATGTTACAACAGTGTGTCTGACGTTGGGTGCGCACCACCACCGCCAGAGACACTTTATTGTACTATGAGGGACCCAGTAGCAATGCCGTCGACCAAAAGTGAGCACACCCACCTCTTCAGACAAACAGCAGTCTCACGGGTGCTTGCGCCAAGTCGCGATACCACGGCCCCGTGTGGGGAGTTTGGCCATTTAGGGAGGTGTAAACATGTCGTATGCTGGACAATCAGCTGCAGCAAATTAGACATTAGAAAAGTAATTCACAGTAGTCCACAGGCAAGAGCTTTTCATAGGAAAGCTAGGTGTCGGCCGGGCAAGGTGGGGCAAAAGATTTCGAAATCCAGTTGTGGTTCATTTTAATGAATGTTAGATCGTCAACATTTTGGGTAGCCAGACGAGTCCTTTTTTCGGTTAATATTGAACCTGCAGCACTGAATACTCTTTCTGATAGGACACTTGCTGCCGGGCAAGCAAGCTCCTGCAATGCATATTCTGCCAATTCTGGCCAGGTGTCTAATTTTGATGCCCAGTAATCAAATGGGAATGACGGTTGAGGGAGAACATCGATAAGGGATGAAAAATAGTTAGTAACCATACTGGACAAATGTTGTCTCCTGTCACTTTCAATTGATGCAGCAGTACCTGTCCTGTCTGCGGTCATAGCAAAATCACTCCACAACCTGGTCAGAAAACCCCTCTGTCCAACGCCACTTCTGATGTGTGCACCCCTAACACTCCTAGTCTGCTGCCCCCTGGAGCTCGTGTGAGAACGATCACGTGCGCTGTGTGCTGGGAATGCCTGAAGCAAACGGTCAACAAGAGTTGATTGTTTAGTTGCTAATATTAGTTCCAAGTTCTCATGTGGCATAATATTTTGCAATTTGCCTTTATAGCGTGGATCAAGGAGGCAGGCCAACCAGTAATCGTCATCGTTCATCATTTTCGTAATGCGTGTGTCCCTTTTTAGGATACGTAAGGCATAATCCGCCATGTGGGCCAAAGTTCCAGTTGACAAATCTCCGGTTGTGATTGGTTGAGGGGCAGTTTCAGGCAAATCTACGTCACTTGTGTCCCTCAAAAAACCAGAACCCGGCCTTGCCACGCAACCAATTTCCAGTGCCCCCGGGAAAGCTTCCGCATTAAAAATATACTCATCCCCATCATCCTCCTCGTCCTCCACCTCCTCTTCGCCCGCTACCTCGTCCTGTACACTGCCCTGACCAGACAATGGCTGACTGTCATCAAGGCTTTCCTCTTCCTCTGGTGCAGACGCCTGATCCTTTATGTGCGTCAAACTTTGCATCAGCAGACACATTAGGGGGATGCTCATGCTTATTATGGCGTTGTCTGCACTAACCAGCCGTGTGCATTCCTCAAAACACTGAAGGACTTGACACACGTCTTGTATCTTCGACCACTGCACACCTGACAACTCCATGTCTGCCATCCTACTGCCTTCCCGTGTATGTGTATCCTCCCACAAAAACATAACAGCCCGCCTCTGTTGGCACAGTCTCTGAAGCATGTGCAGTGTTGAGTTCCACCTTGTTGCAACGTCTATGATTAGGCGATGCTGGGGAAGGTTCAAAGACCGCGGATAGGTCTGCATACGGCTGGAGTGTACAGGCGAACGTCGGATATGTGAGCAAAGTCCACGCACTTTGAGGAGCAGGTCGGAGAACCCAGGATAAGTTTTCAATAAGCACTGCACCACCAGGTTTAAGGTGTGAGCCAGGCAAGGAATGTGTTTCAGTTGGGAAAGGGAGATGGCAGCCATGAAATTCCTTCCGTTATCACTCACTACCTTGCCTGCCTCAAGATCTACTGTGCCCAGCCACGACTGCGTTTCTTGTTGCAAGAACTCGGACAGAACTTCCGCGGTGTGTCTGTTGTCGCCCAAACACTTCATAGCCAATACAGCCTGCTGACGCTTGCCAGTAGCTGGCCCATAATGGGACAACTGGTGTGCAACAGTGTCATCTGCCGATGGAGTGGTTGGCTGACTGCGGTCTGTGGAAGAGCTGTAGCTTCTGCAGGAGGACGAGGAGGAGGGGGTGCGAACGCCTACAGCCAACTGTTTCCTAGACCGTGGGCTAGGCACAACTGTCCCGAAATTGATGTCCCCTGTGGACCCTGCATCCACCACATTCACCCAGTGTGCCGTGATGGACACATAACGTCCCTGGCCATGCCTACTGGTCCATGCATCTGTGGTCAGGTGCACCTTTGTACTCACAGATTGCCTGAGTGCATGGACGATGCGCTGTTTAACATGCTGGTGCAGGGCTGGGATGGCTTTTCTGGAAAAAAAGTGTCGACTGGGTAGCTCGTATCGTGGTTCAGCGTACTCCATCAGGGCTTTGAAAGCTTCGCTTTCAACTAACCGGTAGGGCATCATCTCTAACGAGATTAGTCTAGCTATGTGGGCGTTAAAACCCTGTGTACGCGGATGCGAGGAGAAGTACTTCCTTTTTCTAACCAGAGTCTCATGTAGTGTGAGCTGGACTGGAGAGCTGGAGATCGTGGAACTTTCGGGTGTGCCGGTGGACATGGCAGACTGAGAGACGGTATTGTTTCCGCCGGTGCCCTAGATGCAATATTTCCTCCTACAAAACTGGTGATTCCCTGACCCTGACTGCTTTTGGCTGGCAAAGAAACCTGCACAGATACTGCCGGTGGTGCTGAAAATGGTGGCCTTACAGTGATGGAAGGGATGTTGCGTTGCTGACTAGCTTCATTGGCCGAGGGTGTCACAACCTTAAGGGACGTTTGGTAGTTAGTCCAGGCTTGAAAATGCATGGTGGTTAAGTGTCTATGCATGCAACTTGTATTGAGACTTTTCAGATTCTGACCTCTGCTTAAGCTAGTTGAACATTTTTGACAGATGACTTTGCGCTGATCAATTGGATGTTGTTTAAAAAAATGCCAGACTGCACTCTTCCTAGCATCGGATCCCTTTTCAGGGATGGCAGACTGAGCTTTAACCGGATGGCCACGCTGTCCTCCAACAGGTTTTGGCTTTGACACGCGTTTTGGGCCAGATACGGGCCCGGCAGATGGAACCTGTTGCGATGTTGATGCCTGCTGCGGCCCCTCCTCCACCTCCGCTTCTGAACTACTGCCGCCTGCACCCTGTTCCCCCAATGGCTGCCAATCGGGGTCAACAACTGGGTCATCTATTACCTCCTCTTCGAGCTCGTGTGCAACTTCGTCTGTGTCACTGTGTCGGTCGGTGGTATAGCGTTCGTGGCGGGGCAACATAGTCTCATCAGGGTCTGATTGTGGATCAGTACCCTGATAGGGCAATGTTGTGGTCTGAGTCAAAGGAGCAGCATAGTACTCTGGCTGTGGCTGTGCATCAGTGCACTCCACGTCAGAATCTACTTGTAATGGGCATGGCCTGTTAAGTGTTTCACTTTCTAAGCCAGGGACAGTATGTGTAAAGAGCTCCATGGAGTAACCCGTTGTATCGCCTGCTGCATCCTTCTCTCTTGTTGTAGTTTTTGCTGAAGAGGACAAGGAAGCGACTTGTCCCTGACCGTGAACATCCACAAGCGACGCGCTGCTTTTACATTTACCAGTTTCAGAAGAGGAGGCAAAAGAGCTAGAGGCGGAGTCTGCAATGTAAGCCAAAACTTGCTGTTGCTGCTCCGGCTTTAAAAGCGGTTTTCCTACTCCCAGAAAAGAGAGCTTTCGAAGGCCTTGTGTAGCCAGACGACGAAACTGGCTCCACATCTCCAGACTTAGGTGGAATATTTTTATCCCCACGACCACCTGATGCTCCACTACCACTACCATCATTACCAGCTGACAATGAACGCCCACGGCCACGACCTCTTGCACCAGACTTCCTCATTGTTTTAAAAACTTAACCAAAGTAACTTTATTTGTTGCTGTCAAACAACTTACACGGTGAGCTATAACTTCAGTATGATTTCAATATCCCTTAACAGGTTGGTGAGACCACAAGGAAAATCAGGCACAATGTTACACACTCTGTTTTCTGTGGCACCAAATCACAGAGATGCCACACACGCAGGACTGTCACTCAAGCACAAATGTCAATATTAATCTCCCACCTATTTTTTTTTTTTTTTTTCCTCAGGGAGACTTTAGAAACCAAATAAGATAAAATGTTTTTTTCAGGGCCAATTTAGAAACCAAATAATAATAATAATAAAAAAAAAAAAAAAAAGGCTTTCTATGGCCCACTGAGTGAGAGATGGCACACACAGGAGTCAGGAGTGGCACACAAGCCCTGACTGAGGCCAATATTTTTCTCCCACTGATTGATGTAGTGATTTTTTTTCAGGTAGATTTTAGAACCCAAATCAAGCAAAAAAATTAATAGGCTTTCTATGGCCCACTGAGTGAGAGATGGCACACACAGGAGTCAGGAGTGGCACACAAGTCCTGACTGAGGCCAATATTTTTCTCTCACTGATTGATGTAGTGATTTTTTTTCAGGTAGATTTTAGATCCCAAATCAAGCAAAAAAATAAATAGGCTTTCTATGGCCCACAATTTGAGAGAGAGAGATGGCACACCCAGGAGTCAAGACTGGCACACAAGCAGAAAGGGCAATATTAATCTCCCACTGTTTTTTTATTTTTTTTCATGGAGACTTTAATACCAACCAAATAAGATAAAATGTTTTTTTCAGGGACAATTTAGAAACCAAATAATAATAATAAAAAAAAAGGCTTTCTATGGCCCACTGAGTGAGAGATGGCACACACAGGGATGGCACTCTAGCAGAAATGCCAATCTTAATCTCCCACAAAAAAAAAAAAAAACAGGGACTGTCCTACAATTACTATCTCCCTGCAGTAATCTCAGCCAGGTATGGCAGGCAGCAATAGGAGTGGACTGATGCACAAATTAAATAAAAAGTGTGGACAAACAAAAAAGATAGCTGTGCAGAAACGAAGGAACAAGAGGATATGTGCTTTGAAAAAAGCAGTTGGTTTGCACAGTGGCGTACACACAGCAATACAGCTATAAGGGAGCCTTCTAGGGCAGCCCAATGAGCTACAGCGCTGAGAGAAAAAAAAAAAAATGTAGCTTCCACTGTCCCTGCACACCGAAGGTGGTGTTGGACAGTGGAAATCGCTACAGCACAAGCGGTTTGGTGGTTAATGGACCCTGCCTAACGCTATCCCTGCTTCTGACGAAGCGGCAGCAAACTCTCCCTAAGCTCAGATCAGCAGCAGTGAGATGGCGGTCGGCGGGAACGCCCCTTTATAGCCCCTGTGACGCCGCAGACAGCAAGCCAATCACTGCAATGCCCTTCTCTAAGATGGTGGGGACCAGGACCTATGTCATTACGCTGCCCACACTCTGCGTTCACCTTCATTGGCTGAGAAATGGCGCTTTTCACGTCATTGAAACGCGACTTTGGCGCGAAAGTCGCGTACCGCATGGCCGACCCCGCACAGGGGTCGGATCGGGTTTCATGAAACCCGACTTTGCCAAAAGTCGGCGACTTTTGAAAATGAACGACCAGTTTCGCTCAACCCTAGTTACTACTCACCTGGGTGGCCATATGTAGGAATCTCCTCTTTACACCGCTCATCACCCCTCATATATGTCTCTGTAGTATTAATATGGGTCAGATCTTCACCCTGAAACAAATATTGTAAAAGTCACAGACAGATGAGAAGTCACATCTATGATCAGCTCTAATCCTGCCATCTCCACCGTTCTCATTACACAAGTATAAAACATATAATATTGGTGGATAAAACAAGACCGAGCACAAGACCTTCACCGGCGTCTACACATCATAGGAGAGATCTCCTGACACCTTCTCTCCATCTACCTGATGATCCTGAGGAGCATTGGGATCTTCTTGGTTACAGTCCTGTGGAAGAAGAGGACGGGGACATCTCTCTGGTGTTGTCCTCTTACTGGATAGATCTGGAGGAAACACATACAGGGAGTGAATTCATTCTTTACATACAAATAATTATAGGCCGTGTGTATTTAGTCCTGTCTATTACCTGGAGATGTGAGGGGCTGGGGAACCTCCATTATGATGTTCTTGTACAGATCTCTGTGTCCTTCTAAATACTCCCACTCCTCCATGGAGAAATAGACAGCGACATCCTGACACCTTATAGGAACCTGACACATACAATGATACCGTCATCCCCCGATCCCTTCATAGTGTTACTGTATAATGTCCCAGCATTCCCAGCACTGTCACCTCTCCAGTCAGCAGCTCAATCATCTTGTAGGTGAGTTCTAGGATCTTCTGGTCATTGATGTCCTCATGGATCAGGGGGTGAGGTGGAGGCCCCGTGATTGGGCTCAGGGGTCTTCCCCATCCCTCAGACACAGGATCCTGACAGCGATCACTAGAGGTCTTCTTCACCACTATGTAATCCTGGTAATGGAGAGACACATTAATAAATCTCACTACAGACATTTCCAGAGTCCTCACCTCTCCAGTTCTGTCCATCTGTTATTCCCATAGATAAGAATGATGTAATGTGACGTCATCAGAATCTCTCACCTCTCCAGTAAGCCGGAAGAGGATCTCTAGGGTGAGGTGTAATATCCTCTCCGCCATCTTGTCTCTGTCCATATCCATCTGTGATGGGTAAATCAGGAAATTTTCTGTTGTAGAAGATCTTCACTGAGAGGATCCGATATTGTAGAGACCTGAATGAGAAGATGAACCGATGTAACATCATAAGAATCCTGTGTAATAATACAATTACTGGAGATAATGAGGGAAACATATGAGGAGATTTATTATTTTACAGTATTTAGTTTCCTTCTTTACATCTACTAATAAAACCTATATATTTAGGCCACAGACAACAAGCAGTTTCCTCCTCGGAGTCGGCAGCTGAATACGTTTCTCATAGACTCATCTTCCATAACGCTAATTCTCGTCTCATTTACCGACCCTGGAATCGGCATTAGCAATACTGCAGGAGATATTAATTACACGTGACATGAGAAATAACTACTTCATGATGAGGACGACATCTTCATCTTCTACTACGGCTCTAGAGACATATGTGGCCAGAGTCGGTCACTGACTCCATCACCACCGGCCGTCTATATGAAGGTTTCCCGTCTTCCCCGCACTGTAATCTTCTATCACGTTAGATCTCAGCTCTGATTCACACACAGAAGTTTGTTTATAGCCTAGGAAGGGGGTGATACCCATGGAGCTTTCCAGGCTATTAATATCAGCTCACAACTGTATACTTAGCCTTTAGTGGCTACTGTGTGGGGGGGTATGGCGGTACTATGAGATTATACGGTGTGTGGTGGGATGATGGTACTGGGGGGACGTTACTGTGTGAGCGGCATCATATATATTACATAAGGGGTGTAAAAAGGAGAGTCATAAAAAAGCCTCCTCAGGGCTGTTCTGCATTTGTACAGACTGCTATCTGCCGTCCAGACGGGACCATGTGACACCAATGGGAAGAGGGAGGGTTTCCGGAGGGAAGAGTCTAGAGGGTGCACCTGGTCAGGAGGCCTTGATGGCGCAGTTACTGATATTATAAAGGCCGGAGCCCCAAAGGCAGAACAGATTTGGCGCCAGCAAAGGAAAGGGGTGCGGGGAAGAATGTGAGGTACCAGCTCCTGGTAAAGTGCCCGAGGCAGCTGGGTGTGGGGCAGAACCCTGCTTACAGGGCATAATGGGGGCATTACACTGTGTGGGGCCAAGAAAGGGGCCCTGTACTAGGAGAACACTCCGCTCCTCACTTCCTGTCCTCCATAGTTGGCTCGTATGTATCTATTACAGGAAACAGAACAACAACGTTATGGTTCTTATAAAGGGGCAACAACAACCCCAAAAGAGTCTCCTCCGTGCAGAAGGGGTTAATGTCCCCGGCTGCGCTCAGTAATGGGGAATCTCCACATACCTCCACCTGCAGAGCCGTACTCCACAGATATGGTAAATGCTAGAGTGTATGGGCGCCTTCCAGGTGTGACGTCATTTCCGGGGGCGTGTCCTATCGGGAGGGGGCGTGTTCTCCAAGGCGGCAAAGGAAAGCAGCATGACAGCTTGTGGACGCCATGGAGGTTGGTGGTTTCAGGGTGAAAAATGCTACTTGCCGATCGCTATTCGCTATTGGGGGGAGGCCCTGTGGTGGTCGACCTACTTGTCTGTGGAGTGACCCGTGGTGGGATTTTGGGAGGCTCCGCTGCTGCTGGCTATTGTGGGGGACCCCTGCGGTGGGATTTTGGGGGGCTCCGCTGCTGCTGGCTATTGTGGGGGACCCCTGTGGTGGGATTTTGGGGGGCTCCGCTGCTGCTGGCTATTGTGGGGGACCCCTGTGGTGGGATTTTGGGAGGCTCCGCTGCTGCTGGCTATTGTGGGGGACCCGTGGTGGGATTTTGGGGGGCTCCGCTGCTGCTGGCTATTGTGGGGGACCCCTGTGGTGGGCTTTTGGGGGGACCTGCTGCTGCTGGCTATTGTGGGATATTGTGGGGGGGACTGCTGCTGGCTGTTGTGGTGGACTTCTGTGGTAGGCGACCTGCTTGTGTGAGGGGGGCTGCAGGCTATTGGGGGACCCCTGACCTGCTTGTGGGGGGGCGACCTGCTGCATGCTATTGAGGGTGACCCATTTTAGTGGGGGTAACCTGCTTGTGGGGGGGGGACCTGCTGCTGGCAATTGGGGGGACCCCTGCGGTGGGATTTAGGGGTGACCTGCTGCTTATGGGGTGACTTGTTTGGAGTGGGAGGCCTGCTGCTGGCTATTGGGGTGACCCCTATGGTGGGACCCTGTTGTGTGATTTGGGGGCGACCTGCGTGCGGGTGACCCCTTTTAGTGAGGGTGACCTGCTTATGGTTGGGTTTGGGGAGGCGACTTGCTTGTTGCGGGCTTGTTGCGGGACCCCTTTTAGTGGGGGCGACCTGCTTGTGGAGGGGTGACCTGCTGATGGCTATTGATGGGCCCCTGTGGTGGGGTTTGGGGGTGACCTGCTGGCTATTGAGGGGGACCCCTGTGGTGGGGTTTGGAGGTGACTTGCTGCTTACGGGGTGGACCCCTTTTAGTGGGGCGACCTGCTGCTGGCTATTGGGGAGACCCTGGTGGTGGGGTTTGAGGGCGACATGCTTGTGGTCGGGTTTTGGGAGGGCGTGACCTGCTGTCTATTGGGGGGGACCCTTGTGGTGGATGTGGGGGGAGACCTGCTGCAAGCTATTGGGGGACCCCTGTGGTGGGATGTGGGGGTAACCTGCTTGTGGTGGGATGTGGGGAGGCAACCTGCATGTGAGGAGTGACCTGCTGCAGGCTATTTGGGGGACCCCTGTGGTGAGATTTGAGGGCGACCTGCTTGTGGGGAGGCGACCTGCTTGTCGTTGAATGTGGGGAGGCGACCTGCTTGTCGTTGAATGTGGGGAGGCGACCTGCTTGTCGTTGAATGTGGGGAGGCGACCTGCTTGTCGTTGAATGTGGGGAGGCGACCTGCTTGTCGTTGAATGTGGGGAGGCGACCCGCTTGTCGTTGAATGTGGGGAGGCGACCTGCTTGTCGTTGAATGTGGGGAGGCGACCTGCTTGTCGTTGAATGTGGGGAGGCGACCTGCTTGTCGTTGAATGTGGGGAGGCGACCTGCTTGTCGTTGACTGTGGGGAGGCGACCTGCTTGTCGTTGACTGTGGGGAGGCGACCTGCTTGTCGTTGACTGTGGGGAGGCGACCTGCTTGTCGTGGAATGTGGGGAGGCGACCTGCTTGTCGTGGAATGTGGGGAGGCGACCTGCTTGACGTGGAATGTGGGGAGGCGACCTGCTGCTGGCTATTGGGGGGATCCCGTGGTGGGATTTGGGGACGACCTGCTGCTTACTGGGGGATCCCTTTTATTGGGGGGCGACCTGCTTATGGGTTGGGTTTGGGGGGGCTGAAGAGGGTTTAAGCTGGGTGTGGGGTGGACATCGAAGGGGGTGTGTGCTGGGTGGGGGGTCCACGTCCGATGGGTGTTGGACATCCGATGGGGGTTTGTGGGGGTTGGAAGTCCGAAGGGGGTGTGTGCTGGGTGTGGGGGGGGGTCCACGTCCGATGGGGGTTTGTGCTGGGTGGGGGGGGTCCATGTCTGATGGGGGTTTGTGCGGGGTGGGGGGTCTGCATCTTGGGGTTTCTGCTGGGTGGGGGGTTCCGCATCCGGTGGGGGTTGTACGTCCGATGGGGGTTTGTGGGGGTTGGACGTCCGATGGGGGTTTGTGGGGGTTGGACGTCCGATGAGAGTTTTAGCTGGGGTGGCATTCGATTGGGGGGTTGTCTGATGGGATTTATGGTTGGGGCAGGGGGCGTCATATTTGGATTTACTCTTGAGGGGAGGGAATGTCTGGTGGGCTTTGGATTTACCCTGTGGGGTCCGCTGGTTAATGTGAGGTGGATGTTTCTGACTGGGGGAGCGAGGTTATGCTGTGTGGCCATCTGGTTGATGTGGGGGGGGGGGCTAATGCTTCATTGGGGTACACAAAAAAAAATATGAGTTTATGCTATGCAAAAAAAAAATTTTGGTATTTCCCTGTAGAGGAGGCCACACCACCAACTGGCACGAAGCTAATCCTTTTTAGCTTAATGTCAGTAGGAGGCAGACATGGGTCTGGACCACTCAGCCCAGTTTCTGACTTAGGTTTTGGGGTTTTTTTTTATTAACGATTTTCCTTTTTCTTTTTTTTTTCCAGATACGGCTTTTGAGGGCGACAGTGGAATTGTCACTCTAATCTCCCACCTAGAATTGTCACTACCGTATCATCTGTGGTCTACGAGGCAAGGCCCTAACACATCAAGAGTGTTTGTGGTTCCCCAGAGGACGGTCCATGCCACGAATCCCCCTACCCTCTGGCCCCCCCAGAGCCAGATAGAGTAGGGAGGGAAGACGAATCCGTTATGCGCCAGCCGCCGAAAGGTCTGCGTCCAGGTTATTCCATGCCCATCTTCATCATCGGTCTGTGAAGAATGATGTGTGATCTTCAGGACACATATTTATCGGTCGTCCATGACAGCACTACGGAGAGAGGGGATCCGCCCTTCAGGAACAGGAAACCTACAGATACATAAGGGCGGCACCTCTCACACGCATCAGTTGGTTTCCTGTTCCTGGAGGACAAGATTCCCTGCAGATACGACTTCGTTTCTCCTATCAATACCCAGGCCAGCTGTCCGACCCAGGTAGCGAGGGGGTCTCCTACCTCGGGCAGTGCGGGTCCCTGGAAGCGCCACGGTGGGTCCGGGTAGGGCTCCACGACAGTGAGCGGTGCAGTGTGGAGCGACGTCCGGAGGAGGTCCATCCCCAGTGGTCAGCAGGTGAGTATGTCCCCCCCGGGGTCCACTCACCCCCCTGGGCCTCGGTCTTCCCCACTCTGATCCCCGTCGGTGCGGCGCGGCGTCCTGTGTGCTCCTTTCGATTCTGGACCGGAGCTGGGGGTCGGACGCCGGCCTCTGCTGCGCTCACCGCTGGGCTGCGGCCGCGGAAGCGGCGGTGGCGTAGCGGGGGGGCGGCTGGGTGGTCCGGCGGCACCGTTCCCCGGCTTCCGGGCACGTTCCTGAGCGTTCTGCCCGAAACCGGAAGTGACGCGCAGGGGGCGGGGCCAAAACCGGAAGTCAAACGCCGGCCGGTTTTTTTCTAAAAACGCCGCTGTCCTGCATGCGGGGGGGGGGAGCGTTTGGGTGCAGGGGGGGGGGGGTGGAGCAGTGACCTGCAAGTCGGGGGGGTGGATTTGGCCACACACCTGCACTGATTCCGGATCCGGGGGAAGGACTATTTATAGCCAAACAGAATGCTGCAGCACTGCTTGTGAGCCCATCTGCAGCTATGGATGAGCCGGAAGCTGCCGTCAGTCTGCTGGAGCAGGAGCAGGACAGATCCTCGGAGAAGTCCCATGCGAACCCCCAGCTGAAGACCCGCGGACGCAGTAACCAGACCAGTCGCAGATCTAAACAGAAGGATCTGGACCGACCCCCCAGTAATCCGGTACCTACCGCTACTGCCTGGGTAAGAGATCTTCGTGAATGTACCCTGATGCAGTCTTTTCCTATGTTTATTTCCGTAGGGGAAAAAAAGCGCTGGTAAAACAAAAAACAAGGAGTGCGCGCTATGCGCTTGCCCTTTGCCAGACGCCTACCCTAAGAGACTTTGTCAGTCGTGTGTACGGCAGACGGTAGGAAATAAATTGATGAGGACTCTGATAGCGGTAGCGCCAGATAAATTACATAGCCTTTTTCTCCGCTCCCATAGGTGGCGGAAGAGTCTCCTGATTTCACGTCAAACCTTAGGGAGATTATCAGGTTCCAGAGACTCTATGTTGAAATTCCTGCCAACAATTCAGAATGCCGCTGCCTTTCTCACGGACGCATCTGTGGATTCGGCAAGAATGGCGGCTAGGGCGGCCGGACTATCAAACGCAGCACGCAGGGCCCAATGGCTGAAATGTTGGCCGGGTGACCTTCAATCCAGATCCCGTCTGTGCTCTATCCCATGCGAAGGGGAATACCTGTTTGGTCCAGTCCTAGACGAACTGCTGGAGAAAGCTGGAGACGAGAAGAAAAAGTTTCCCAATCTACCAACTACCTCTTACAGGCGTCCCTTCGCAGGGAAGAGATTCTTTCGGAGGAGACCAGCCAGAGACCAGAGCAGATGGGATGAGAAAAAGAAGAAAGGTACTGGATTTATGTTTGGAGGTGGAGGACGTCAGGAGCCATCCCGTGAGGTCAAAAAACCACCCCAATGACTAGTCGCCCCGGTGGGAGGTAGACTATCTGCCTTCTACCCGGCCTGGTCCAAAATCTCCAGTAGTGATTGGATTTTGGGGTTAATAGCTACGGGTCTGCGGCTAGAGTTCTCTTCCATCCCTCAGAACTTCTTGAGAGTTACCCCACTCAGGTCCTCTCCAGCAGAACAGGCGGCCCTGGAAGCAGAAGTTCACGACCTGCTCAATAAGAATGTCCTGTCAGAGGTTCCGGAAGGAGAACAGGGTAGAGGATTCTACTCTCCTCTATTCCTAATAAGTAAACCTGATGGCTTCTTCAGAACAATTATTAACCTTAGGGCTCTTAATAATTTCCTGACCGTCCAATCATTTAAGATGGAAACTATTAACACCGCAATAAAGCTACTGTTTAAAAACTGCTTTATGGTAGTATTGGATTTGAAGGACGCCTATTACCATATCCCTATTTATGCAGGTCACCAACGATACCTGAGGGTGGCGGTAAGGTTGGATGGGGTAATCAGACACTTCCAGTACAGGGCCCTCCCCTTTGGTATATCGGTCGCCCCTCGAGTGTTTACCAAAGTTATGGCGGAAGTTATGGCACACCTGCATGAGTCCAATATTCTAATAATCCCCTACCTGGACGATCTCCTTATCGTAGGTAAAACGGCGGATCACTGTCTGGAACAGTTACATAAAGTGATGTCTGCTCTGGAGCGTCTGGGGTGGATGCTAAATGTTAAAAAATCACGCTTACAGCCCATGACGGTGCAGCGATTTTTAGGCCTGACCCTGGATTCCCAGGTTCAGGAATGCCGTTTGCCTCTTGAGAAAATTGATCGCCTGCACCTTCAGGTGCTGAATGCCTCTAAAAACCCCACCATGTCCCTTAGAAGAGCCATGTCTCTGTTGGGCTCTCTCTCGTCCTGTATTCCAGCGGTCCGATGGGCCCAGGATCATACGAGGATACTTCAGGGCGAGGTGCTGTTACAACAAAAAAGGTTGGGGGGATGTCTGGAGAGCCTGATGACCCTATCCCAAGACGCTATTATGTCCCTCGGATGGTGGCTAGACCAAGAGAACCTGTCCACAGGGGTCCCCTGGGAATATAATGTAACTCGTATAGTCACCTCGGACGCTAGCCCTTCTGGGTGGGGGGCTCACATGGGGGATACGTTGGTCCAGGGGCTTTGGGATCGGGATCAGATAGAAATGTCTTCCAACCTAAAGGAGTTAACGGCTGTGGAACAGGCAGTTAAATCACTCCTTGTCTATCTACAGGGCCACCACGTGCGGGTATTCTCGGACAATCGGGTCGCCGTGGCGTACATAAATCACCAAGGCGGAACTCGTTCCAAATCCCTAATGTGCGTAGCAGATCGTCTATTCCATCTAGCAGAGCAACATCTTCTCTCATTGACGGCTCTTCACATAAGAGGGGCAGAAAACACTACGGCGGATTTCTTAAGCCGCAACACATTGAGGCAGGGAGAGTGGTCCCTGAACGACTCCATCTTCAACCTCATCGTGGAAAGATGGGGTCAACCAGAGGTAGACCTGTTTGCCACAAAAGAAAACAGGAAAGTGGCACAATTCTGCTCTCTCAACCCCAGAGAAAATCCTCTGTCAGTAGACGCCCTCCTCATAGACTGGAACTTCAGGCTAGCCTACGCCTTTCCTCCCCTGTCTCTACTTCCTCTGGTGGTGAGGAAAATCAGGAAGGACAAAGCCACAGTAATAATAATTGCCCCCTTCTGGCCCAGAAGGACGTGGTTTCCATGCCTGAGGGCTATGTCGATATCCGACCCATGGGTCTTGCCAGACATCCCGGATCTCCTATCCCAGGGCCCAGTCTACCATCCTCGGGCGGTTGGCCTTCATCTGACGGCGTGGATTTTGAGCGGGCGCTGTTAAAGGATAGGGGGTTCTCTCCGGGCCTCATTAACACTCTGCTGAAGAGCAGAAAAATAATCACCACAAAGATTTATGTTAGGATCTGGAAGAAGTTCCTTCAAAACTCGGGGGTAATAGCTGGTCAGTCAATACCAATAGACCAGATTTTAGAATTCTTACAGAAGGGGTTGGATATGGGGTTATCCCCAAATACACTTAAAGTGCAGGTATCAGCCTTAGGGGCCCTCTTTGGCTGCAACATTGCTGAGAATCACTGGGTCAGCAGATTCATCAGAGCGACAAAACGGTCTAGGCCAATGGTGAAGAATAGGGTCATGCCATGGGACCTGAACCTAGTCCTCTCGGCCATGACAGAGGCCCCATTTGAGCCAATTGCATCAGCCTCTATTAAAAATGTATCCCTTAAAGTAGCCTTCCTAGTGGCCCTAACATCGGCGCGTAGGATAGGCGACATCCAAGCATTATCCAGGGTTCCCCCTTACATGCAGTTTAGGGATGATAGAGTGATACTATCCCCTGATCCAGCATATCTTCCTAAAGTAGTGTCCAGGTTCCACAGAACACAGGAAATAGTTCTTCCATCTTTCCTCCCCAATCCTACTAACTATAAGGAAAGGAAGCTACACACTTTAGATGTAAAAAGATGTATCCTGGAATATCTGGCAGTAACCGATCCCTGGAAGATAGATAATGCCCTATTCGTGTCCTATCAGGGTAGTAGGAAGGGTCACAGGGCATCAAAACCTACTTTAGCTAGATGGATCAGGGAGGCTATCTCGCTGGCATACATCTCAAAGGGCAAGCCGGCGCCTGAAGGTCTGAAAGCGCATTCCACTAGAGCTATGGCGGCTTCGTGGGCGGAAAGATTGGAGGTGTCGATCGACCAAATTTGTAAGGCTGCTACTTGGTCTTCCCCACACACATTCTATAACCATTATAGATTGAACTTGGGTGCCTCTTCTGACCTTTCTTTTGGTGTAAGGGTGCTGCAAGCTGTAGTCCCTCCCTAGTTAGTTACTCTCTGTAATTCTCTCCGTAGTGCTGTCATGGACGACCGATAAAGTCTTAGTTACTCACCGGTTAACGGTGTTTTTCGGAGTCCATGACAGCACCTGTACATACCCTCCCGTCTTCTTAAGTTCTGGGTGTACACCTCTTCCTTTATTTATATAATTCACGGGTAGTGAATAGTTAGTTATGGTATCATTGTTTATTATGTATGCTATTAACCTTGGTGGTCCTCTTGTGCTCTGTAAACCAACTGATGCGTGGGAGAGGTGCCTCCCTTATGTATCTGTAGGTTTCCTGTTCCTGAAGGGCGGATCCCCTCTCTCCGTAGTGCTGTCATGGACTCCGAAAAACACCGTTAACCGGTGAGTAACTAAGACTATCCTACCAGGCAGTGAGGGGGCTACTTTAAAAAAATAAATAAATAAATAAATAAATGGAACGGACAGGACAAGTATGTCCTACTTTGCCCCTGAGCAATATGGACGTCTCCTGGGGAAACCTTCCTATTCAAGAAGCCTCCATGTTTTCCAGAGGCTCCTGTGACCCTGCTCTTAAAATATCCAGGCTTCGGTCTAGGCCTTCTCTGGTGGCCGGTCCACACCACCAGTGCCCTGAACAATCATACACGTCAACTTTCTAGTGTGTCCTACTCTGCACCTATCAGTTTAAGAGTACTTCGCTTCTGCAACAGAGGACAAAAGTCTGCCTCCCAAGAGATCTGCTGTTCAATTTTGGTTGTTTTGGAAATGTTCTGTCCAAAAAACCGACGGGACAACTCTCCGACCCGCCAGGAAAAGACGAGACCTTCCTTTAGGCCAACTCCCTCCTGGCATCCATGAACCCACCAGCACTGGTCTGCTAGGCCTGGATCTAGCAGACTCTCTTCGACATGATGGGGCGTTCCCACCTTGGATGTTTCTCAGGGTCGGCTGCCGTGTCCTTCACAATTCAAGGCCGGTATTATGATCTCTGGTCTGGGACACCGAAACCTCAGACATCGGAGGCAGGCCTGGGGGGAACAGAGCCACATACCAAACCGACAGTCCAGCCCGCAGGCACCAACAGCATATTACAGTTTTAAAATACTGTAGAAATGCATAAAATGAAACAAGCAAAGGCATAAAGTTATTCAATGCAAAAAAATGCAGTTTTATAAAATTAGAAATGTTTCTATATCTAATGTTAACGTGATATTTATCCAGTATTTCTATAAGTAAAAGTCTGAGATTTCTGTGGGAAATGGTCATTTGTTCCTCTTAAACCAGTTCTGAATGTAAATAAAACATTGCTCTGATGAAGTCTCCACATTGTATTTTCGCCTTTCATTTCATGCGCAGGGCAGGACAAGCCCATGATGTATCTGTGTAACACATGTAAGGTGCTATAATAACAGCCTTAGGCTGGTTTCACACCAGCGTTCGGCAGGGCTGCGGATGGCAGCCTTCCTCCTCCGTTAAGGCTACTTTCACACTAACGACGCTTGCTGTACGTCTCAATGCGTCGTTTTGGAGAAAAAACGCATCCTGCAAAGTTGCCTGCATGATGCGTTTTTTCTCCACAGACTTTCATTAGCAACACATTGGGACGGATTGCCACACGTCGCATCCATCGTGCGACGGATGCGTCGTGTTTTGGCGGACCGTCGGCACAAAAAAAGTTCCATGTAACGTTTTTTTGTGCGTCGAGTCCGCCATTTTCGACCGCGCATGCGTGGCCGAAACTCCGCCCCCTCCTCCCCGGAACTCACAATGGGCCACGGATGCGTTGTAAAACTGCCTCCGGTGCCCACGTTGTTCTACATAAAACACACTGTCCGTCGGGCCGACGGTTTGCAACGGCCCGTACCGACTGACTAGTGTGAAAGTAGCCTAAGCCCTGCTCACTGCCACAACTCTTCATTCAGTTCCGCCTACGTCTGCATACCCTATCTTTAATATTGGGTACGCAGGCCAAGCGGATGCCTCCGCATGCGTTGTTTTAACGCTGCGCCGACTGCAATAAAATGCAACATGTTGCGTTCGACGCAGTTCAGCGCATCTTCAAAATGAGGCATGCCTGCGTACCCAATGTTAGATGGGGGACGCATGCAGACTTAGGCGGAGCTGAAGGAAGAGGCGCAGCAGTGGGCGGGGCTTAACGGAGGAAGAAGGCTGCCGAACGCTGGTGTGAAACCTGCCTGAGACAGGTAAGCCACCTTTGAAACAATGTTCACATGTACAAGCTCTTAGCCCCTTTGTGGCGGGGCCAATTTTTTAAAATCTGACCAATGTCACTTTATATAGTAATAACTCTGGAATGCTTCAACATCCCATTGATTTTGAGATTAATATAACACGAAAAAAAAAAATTAGACTTTATGATAATGGTAAACTTGAGTTGATATGTTTTGCTTTATTATGTAAAAAATCAGAAATTTTACAAATTTTAAAAAATATTAATTTTTAATGATTTTCCCTTTAAGGCCGGAGTCACACTAGAGAGGAATACGGACGAGTGCTATGTGAGAAAAAAAATCGCATAGCACTCGAACCAATGTTAATCTCCCATCACTTTTTTTTTTTTTTCACGGCCATATTATATGTGCGAGTGAAATTGCAGTATGCTGTGATTTGCACCGTATATCAGCCGAGACTCGCCAATGAAAGTCTATTTGTGCAAGAAAAACTCGCACCACACGGGCCATCAGTGTGACTTGCGAGAAATACGCAACAGTGTCCTTTGAAAGGCCGACAATTCAGGTGCAGTGTACAGTAAAATCACACTGAAAGGGTACAATAGAATAGATATATACACACAGTATAGGTGTATTTAAAATCTAAAGAGATACACTACAGACCAAAAGTTTGGACACACCTTCTCATTTAAAGATTTTTCTGTATTTTCATGACTATGAAAATTGTACATTCACACTGAAGGCATCAAAACTATGAATTAACACATGTGGAATTATATACTTAACAAAAAAGTGTGAAACAACTGAAATTGTCTAATATTCTAGGTTCTTCAAAGTAGCCACCTTTTGCTTTGATGACTGCTTTGCACACTCTTGGCATTCTCTTGATGAGCTGCAAGAGGTAGTCACTGGGAATGATTTTCACTTCACAGGTGTGCCCTGTCAGGTTTAATAAGTGGGATTTCTTGCCTTATAAATGGGTTTGGGACCATCAGTTGTGTTGTGCAGAAGTCTGGTGGATACACAGCTGATAGTCCTACTGAATAGACTGTTAGCTGCTTTTTTTCCTGCCATAATACAAATTCTAAGTAAAGAAAAACGAGTGGCCATCATTACTTTAAGAAATGAAGGTCAGTCAGTCTGAAAAATTGGGAAAACTTTGAAAGTGTCCCCAAGTGCAGTGGCAAAAACCACCCAGCGCTACTAAGAAACTGGCTCACATGAGGACCGCCCCAGGAAAGAAATACCAAGAGTCACCTCTGCTTCTGAGGATAAGTTTATCCGAGTCACCAGCCTCAGAAATCGCAGGTTAACAGCAGCTCAGATTAGAGACCAGGTCAATGCCACACAGAGTTCTAGCAGCAGACACATCTCTACAACAACTGTTAGGGCTTGTTTCCATTTGCGAGAAACACATCCGTATCTCGCATGTGGAAACCAAGCTGTGGCGCCGGCACTTTGGAGCGGAGCATGCAGCTCCATGTGTTCCTATGCGGCCGCACGCTCCGCTCTGGAGTGCCGGTGCTACAGCTTGGTTTCCACATGCGAGATACGGACGTGTTTCTCGCAAATGGAAACAAGCCCTTAAGAGGAGACTTTGTGCAGCAGGCCTTCATGGTAAAATAGCTGCTAGGAAACCACTGCTAAGGACAGGCAACAAGCAGAAGAGACTTGTTTGGGCTAAAGAACACAAGGAATGGACATTAGACCAGTGGAAACCTGTGCTTTGGTCAGATGAGTCCAAATTTGAGATCTTTGGTTCCAACCACCGTGTCTTTGTACACAGAAAAGGTGAACGGATGGACTCTACATGCCTGGTTCCCACCGTGAAGCATGGAGGAGGAGGTGTGATGTGTGGGGGGGCTTTGCTGGTGACACTGTTGGGGATTTATTCAAAACTGAAGGCATACTGAACCAGCATGGCTACCACAGCATCTTGCAGCGACATGCTATTCCATCCGGTTTGCGTTTAGTTGGACCATCATTTATTTTTCAACAGGACAATGACCCCAAACACACCTTCAGGCTGTGTAAGGGCTATTTGACCAAGAAGGAGAGTGATGGGGTGCTACGCCAGATGACCTGGCCTCCACAGTCACCAGACCTGAACCCAATCAAGATGGTTTGGGGTGAGCTGGACTGCAGAGTGAAGGCAAAAGGGCCAACAAGTGCTTAGCATCTCTGGGAACTCCTTCAAGATTGTTGGAAGACCATTCCCAGTGACTACCTCTTGAAGCTCATCAAGAGAATGCCAAGAGTGTGCAAAGCAGTCATCAAAGCAAAACGTGGCTACTTTGAAAAACCTAGAATATAAGACATATTTTCAGTTGCCTTACACTTTTATTAAGTATATAATTCCACATAGTTTTGATGCCTTCAGTGTGAATGTACAGTTTTCATAGTCATGAAAATACAGAAAAATCTTTAAATGAGGTGTGTCTAAACATTTGGTCTGTACTGTCTGTGTGTATGTATGTGTGTGTGTGTATATGTATATATATATATATATATATATATATATATATATATATATAATATATCACACGGACAGCGGAATAGCTGATAGATAATTTGTTGGCTTCTGTTAAATCATTGCAGAGGCTGACAGGATAGGAGACATGGTTTACATACAGTAAACCATTGCAGAACAGTTAAACTTATATAAGTCAGTGACTAATACGATTAGTAGTGTGTGTGTGTGTGTGTGTGTGTGTGTGTGTGTGTGTGTGTGTGTGTGTGTGTGTGTGTGTGTGTGTGTGTGTAAAATTTGGGGCCTATACAGGTCCTTCTCAAAAAATTAGCATATAGTGTTAAATTTCATTATTTACCATAATGTAATGATTACAATTAAAATTTCATATACTATAGATTCGTTATCCACCAACTGAAATTTGTCAGGTCTTTTATTGTTTTAATACTGATGATTTTGGCATACAACTCCTGATAACCCAAAAAACCTGTCTCAATAAATTAGCATATCAAGAAAAGGTTCTCTAAATGACCTATTACCCTAATCTTCTGAATCAACTAATTAACTCTAAACACATGCAAAAGATACCTGAGGCTTTTAAAAACTCCCTGCCTGGTTCATTACTCAAAACCCCCATCATGGGTAAGACTAGCGACCTGACAGATGTCAAGAAGGCCATCATTGACACCCTCAAGCAAGAGGGTAAGACCCAGAAAGAAATTTCTCAACAAATAGGCTGTTCCCAGAGTGCTGTATCAAGGCACCTCAATGGTAAGTCTGTTGGAAGGAAACAATGTGGCAGAAAACGCTGTACAACGAGAAGAGGTGACCGGAACCTGAGGAAGATTGTGGAGAAGGACCGATTCCAGACCTTGGGGAACCTGAGGAAGCAGTGGACTGAGTCTGGTGTGTGCAGGAAATGGGCTACAGGTGCCGCATTCCCCAGGTAAAGCCACTTTTGAACCATAAACAGCGGCAGAAGCGCCTGACCTGGGCTACAGAGAAGCAGCACTGGACTGTTGCTAAGTGGTCCCAAGTACTTTTTTCTGATGAAAGCAAATTTTGCATGTCATTCGGAAATCAAGGTGCCAGAGTCTGGAGGAAGACTGGGGAGAAGGAAATGCCAAAATGCCTGAAGTCCACTGTCAAGTACCCACAGTCAGTGATGGTGTGGGGTGCCATGTCAGCTGCTGGTGTTGGTCCACTGTGTTTCATCAAGGGCAGGGTCAATGCAGCTAGCTATCAGGAGATTTTGGAGCACTTCATGCTTCCATCGGCTGAAATGCTTTATGGAGATGAAGATTTCATTTTTCAGCACGACCTGGCACCTGCTCACAGTGCCAAAACCACTGGTAAATGGTTTACTGACCATGGTATTACTGTGCTCAATTGGCCTGCCAACTCTCCTGACCTGAACCCCATAGAGAATCTGTGGGATATTGTGAAGAGAAAGTTGAGAGACGCAAGACCCAACACTCTGGATGAGCTTAAGGCCGCTATTGAAGCATCCTGGGCCTCCATAACATCTCAGCAGTGTCACAGGCTGATTGCCTCCATGCCACGCCGCATTGAAGCAGTCATTTCTGCCAAAGGATTCCCGACCAAGTATTGAGTGCATAACTGAACATTATTATTTGATGTTTTTTTTGTTTGGTATTAAAAAACACTTTTATTTGATTGGTCGGGTGAAATATGCTAATTTATTGAGACAGGTTTTTTCGGTTATCAGGAGTTGTATGCCAAAATCATCAGTATTAAAACAATAAAAGACCTGACAAATTTCAGTTGGTGGATAATGAATCTATAGTATATGAAAGTTTAATTGTAATCATTACATTATGGTAAATAATGAAATTTAACACTATATGCTAATTTTTTGAGAAGGACCTGTATGTATTTAATAATGTTTTCACTGAAAAAACTGGCGTGGGCTCCCGCACAATTTTCTGTGCCACAGAGGGAAAGCCAGTGGCTGAGGACAGATATTAAAGCCTAGAGAGGGACCATGGTTATTGCCACCCCAGAAAAGGTGCATCTGTAAGATGCGCCAATTCTGGCACTCAGCCACTGTCTTCTCACTGCCCTGTAGCGGTGGCATATGGGGTAATAAAGGGTTAATGTCACCTTTGTATTGTAAGGTGACATTAGGCCAGCTTAGTAATGGAGAGATGTCTGATAGATGCCTCTCCATTACTAACCTGTGGGCTTGATGTTACTTGACAATAAAAAGGTGACATCAACCGCACAATTATGAACCCCTCTGCTACAGGGCAAGTGGGAAGAGCGAGGCTAAGTGCCAGAATTGACACATCTATAAGATGCGCCATTTCTGCGACGGCTGAGAGCTGATGGTTTTTAGCCTGTGGGGCTGCCAATATCCATGGCCTCTTCACAGGCTATAAATATCAGCCTACAGCTGTCTGCCTAGCATTTGCTGGTTGGATTTTATGTCAATATTTTGTGTCCCCCTGTAAAATAGCCAGTAAAGGCTAAGCAAACAGCTGTGAGCTGATATTAATAGCCTGGGAACCTTTATGGTTATTGGCTCCTTTCCAGAATAGTAACATCAGCTGTCAGCATTCCCACTGCTGGTTATGAAAATTATGCGGGAGCCCATGCAGGTTTTATTTTTTGAAAAATAAACATATTGCATTTCACGCAGGTTTGTTAGTTGTTTTTTTTACAGCATATGTAGGTTAATTATGTTAATGCTCCTACATGGGTGTGTGTGTGTCTTTAGTTAATATTAATGAGGGTATCTCGTGAAGAGTTTGAATAAGGAAATGCATCAAATTCCTTTATTTATTTATTTATTTTTTTATATATCTTTATTTAGCGCTCACGATTTACAGAAACGCATCAAATCCGCATAAAAAAGTACAGAATTTCCACTGCGTTTTCTGCTAAGAGATGCACTAACCATGCAGACATTTCCTCAAGCAAATCTGCAACGTGCGCACATAGCCTTAACCATTATGCGTCCATATTCATTAATGAGCAGAACCACGTGACCGCTGAACACAGGAAGAGCTGCCCGGAGACCATCGGACATGCAGGGACCGTGCCAGGAGCAGGTGAGTATGTGACAGCCGCCGCTTCCCCGCCGACAATGACTCGAGTATAAGCCGAGAGGGTCTCTTTCTGCCCAAAAAAATTTCGGCTTATACGCGAGTATATACGGTACAGCACTCTAGAAGGGTGTGTATAAGGGCATATAGGTGCTGGTGGTACTATATATGGGGAAAACCTGGTGACAAGTTCCCTTTAAGAAACCTATGGAACTAGGTTAAAATTAGCATTTTTTTGGATGGTGACAAAACTTGTAATTTAAATATTGATGGT
Source organism: Ranitomeya variabilis (assembly GCF_051348905.1). Lineage (NCBI taxonomy): Eukaryota > Metazoa > Chordata > Amphibia > Anura > Dendrobatidae > Ranitomeya > Ranitomeya variabilis. The sequence continues at coordinate 754,403,621 of NC_135235.1, read as the reverse complement.
GGCTGAACTGCAGGTGGTCTGTGTCGCTTCATAAGTTTAAGGCCGGGGTCACACTAGCGTATAATACGGACGAGCGCTATGTGAGAAAGCATCGCATGGCACTCGGACCAGTGTTAATCTATGGGGCAGATCACATCTGTGATTATTTTTTCATGCCAAATCAGCATACGAGAACAATCGCAGCATATATACCTGACAGGGGCCCATACATTCTGATATTATCAGTAATATATACCTGACAGGGGCCCATACAGTCTATATCTACAATAATATATACCTGACAGGGGCCCATACAGTCTATATCTACAATAATATATACCTGACAGGAGCCCATACAGTCTATATCTACAATAATATATACCTGACAGGGGCCCATACAGTCTATATCTACAATAATATATACCTGACAGGGGCCCATACATTCTGATATCATCACTAATATATACCTGACAGGAGCCCATACATTCTGATATCATCACTAATATATACCTGACAGGAGCCCGTACAGTCTATATCTACAATAATATATACCTGACAGGAGCCCGTACAGTCTATATCTATATTAATATATGCCTGACAGGAGCCCATACAGTCTATATCTACAATAATATATACCTGACAGGGGCCCATACAGTCTATATCTACAATAATATATACCTGACGGGGCCCATACATTCTGATATCATCACTAATATATACCTGACAGGAGCCCATACATTCTGATATCATCACTAATATATACCTGACAGGAGCCCGTACAGTCTATACAATAATATATACCTGACAGGAGTCCGTACAGTCTGTATCTACAATAATATATACCTGACAGGAGCCCGTACAGTCTGTATCTACAATAATATATACCTGACAGGAGCTCGTACAGTCTATATCTACAATAATATATACCTGACAGGAGCCCGTACAGTCTATATCTACAATAATATATACCTGACAGGAGCCCGTACAGTCTATATCTACAATAATATATACCTGACAGGAGCCCGTACAGTCTGTATCTACAATAATATATACCTGACAGGAGCCCGTACAGTCTACATCTACAATAATATATACCTGACAGGAGTCCATACAGTCTATATCTACAATAATATATACCTGACAGGAGCCCGTACAGTCTGTATCTACAATAATATATACCTGACAGGAGCCCGTACAGTCTATATCTACAATAATATATACCTGACAGGAGCCCGTACAGTCTATATCTACAATAATATATACCTGACAGGAGCCCGTACAGTCTATATCTACAATAATATATCCCTGACAGGAGCCCGTACAGTCTATATCTACAATAATATATACCTGACAGGAGCCCGTACAGTCTATATCTACAATAATATATACCTGACAGGAGCCCGTACAGTCTATATCTACAATAATATATACCTGACAGGAGCCCGTACAGTCTGTATCTACAATAATATATATCTGACAGGAGCCGGTACAGTCTATATCTACAATAATATATACCTGACAGGAGCCTGTACAGTCTGTATCTACAATAATATATACCTGACAGGAGCCCATACAGTCTGTATCTACAATAATATATACCTGACAGGAGCCCGTACAGTCTATATCTACAATAATATATACCTGACAGGAGTCTGTACAGTCTGTATCTACAATAATATATACCTGACAGGAGCCCGTACAGTCTATATATACAATAATATATACCTGACAGGAGCCCGTACAATCTATATCTACAATAATATATACCTGACAGGAGCCTGTACAGTCTGTATCTACAATAATATATACCTGACAGGAGCCCGTACAGTCTATATCTACAATAATATATACCTGACAGGAGCCCGTACAGTCTATATCTACAATAATATATACCTGACAGGAGCTCGTACAGTCTATATCTACAATAATATATCCCTGACAGGAGCCCGTACAGTCTATATCTACAATAATATATACCTGACAGGAGCTCGTACAGTCTATATCTACAATAATATATACCTGACAGGAGCCCGTACAGTCTATATCTACAATAATATATACCTGACAGGAGCCCGTACAGTCTATATCTACAATAATATATACCTGACAGGAGCCCGTACAGTCTGTATCTACAATAATATATACCTGACAGGAGCCTGTACAGTCTGTATCTACAATAATATATACCTGACAGGAGCCCGTACAGTCTATATCTACAATAATATATACCTGACAGGAGCCCGTACAGTCTATATCTACAATAATATATACCTGACAGGAGCCCGTACAGTCTATATCTACAATAATATATACCTGACAGGAGCCCGTACAGTCTATATCTACAATAATATATACCTGACAGGAGCCCGCACAGTCTATATCTACAATAATATATACCTGACAGGAGCCCGTACAGTCTATATCTACAATAATATATACCTGACAGGAGTCCGTACAGTCTATATCTACAATAATATATACCTGACAGGAGCCCGTACAGTCTATATCTACAATAATATATACCTGACAGGAGCCCGTACAGTCTATATCTACAATAATATATACCTGACAGGAGCCCGTACAGTCTATATCTACAATAATATATACCTGACAGGAGCCCGTACAGTCTATATCTACAATAATATATACCTGACAGGAGCCCGCACAGTCTATATCTACAATAATATATACCTGACAGGAGCCCGTACAGTCTATATCTACAATAATATATACCTGACAGGAGCCCGCACAGTCTATATCTACAATAATATATACCTGACAGGAGCCCGTACAGTCTATATCTACAATAATATATACCTGACAGGAGTCCGTACAGTCTATATCTACAATAATATATACCTGACAGGAGCCCGTACAGTCTATATCTACAATAATATATACCTGACAGGAGCCCGTACAGTCTATATCTACAATAATATATACCTGACAGGAGCCCGTACAGTCTGTATCTACAATAATATATACCTGACAGGAGCCCGTACAGTCTATATCTACAATAATATATACCTGACAGGAGCCCGTACAGTCTATATCTACAATAATATATACCTGACAGGAGCCCGTACAGTCTATATCTACAATAATATATACCTGACAGGAGCCCGTACAGTCTATATCTACAATAATATATACCTGACAGGAGCCCGTACAGTCTATATCTACAGTAATATATACCTGACAGGAGCCTGTACAGTCTATATCTACAATAATATATACCTGACAGGAGCCCATACAGTCTGTATCTACAATAATATATACCTGACAGGAGCCCGTACAGTCTATATCTACAATAATATATACCTGACAGGAGCCCGTACAGTCTATATCTACAATAATATATACCTGACAGGAGCCCGTACAGTCTATATCTACAATAATATATACCTGACAGGAGCCCGTACAGTCTATATCTACAATAATATATACCTGACAGGAGCCTGTACAGTCTGTATCTACAATAATATATACCTGACAGGAGCCCGTACAGTCTGTATCTACAATAATATATACCTGGAAGGAGCCCATACAGTCTATATCTACAATAATATATACCTGACAGGAGCCTGTACAGTCTATATCTACAATAATATATACCTGACAGGAGCCCGTACAGTCTATATCTACAATAATATATACCTGACAGGAGCCCGTACAGTCTATATCTACAATAATATATACCTGACAGGAGCCCGCACAGTCTATATCTACAATAATATATACCTGACAGGAGCCCATACAGTCTATATCTACAATAATATATACCTGACAGGGGCCCGTACAGACTGTATGTACAATAATATATACCTGACAGGAGTCCATACAGTCTATATCTACAATACTATATACCTGACAGGAGCCCGTACAGTCGGAATCTACAATAATATATACCTGACAGGAGCCCGTACAGTCTATATCTACAATAATATATACCTGATAGGAGCCCATACAGTGTATATCTACAATAATATATACCTGACAGGAGCTCGTACAGTCTGTATCTACAATAATATATACCTGACAGGAGCCCGTACAGTCTATATCTACAATAATATATACCTGACAGGAGCCCGTACAGTCTGTATCTACAATAATATATACCTGACAGGAGCCCGTACAGTCTATATCTACAATAATATATACCTGACAGGAGCCCGTACAGTCTGTACCTACAATAATATATACCTGACAGGAGCCCGTACAGTCTATATCTACAATAATATATACCTGACAGGAGCCTGTACAGTCTATATCTACAATAATATATACCTGACAGGAGCCTGTACAGTCTATATCTACAATAATATATACCTGACAGGAGCCCGTACAGTCTATATCTACAATAATATATACCTGACAGGAGCCCATACAGTCTATATCTACAATAATATATACCTGACAGGAGCCCATACAGTCTGTATCTACAATAATATATACCTGACAGGAGCCCGTACAGTCTGTATCTACAATAATATATACCTGACAGGAGCCCATACAGTCTATATCTACAATAATATATACCTGACAGGAGCCCATACAGTCTGTATCTACAATAATATATACCTGACAGGAGCCCGTACAGTCTATATCTACAATAATATATACCTGACAGGAGCCCATACAGTCTGTATCTACAATAATATATACCTGACAGGAGCCTGTACAGTCTATATCTACAATAATATATACCTGACAGGAGCCCGTACAGTCTGTATCTACAATAATATATACCTGACAGGAGCCCGTACAGTCTGTATCTACAATAATATATATCTGACATGAGCCCGTACAGTCTGTATCTACAATAATATATACCTGACAGGAGCCCGTACAGTCTGTATCTACAATAATATATACCTGACAGGAGCCCGTACAGTCTGTATCTACAATAATATATACCTGACAGGAGCCCGTACAGTCTATATCTACAATAATATATACCTGACAGGAGCCCGTACAGTCTGTATCTATAATAATATATACCAGGAAGGAGCCCGTACAGTCTGTATCTACAATAATATATACCTGACAGGAGCCCGTACAGTCTGTATCTACAATAATATATACCTGACAGGAGCCCATACAGTCTATATCTACAATAATATATACCTGACAGGAGCCCATACAGTCTGTATCTACAATAATATATACCTGACAGGAGCCCATACAGTCTGTATCTACAATAATATATACCTGACAGGAGCCCATACAGTCTGTATCTACAATAATATATACCTGACAGGAGCCTGTACAGTCTATATCTACAATAATATATACCTGACAGGAGCCCATACAGTCTATATCTACAATAATATATACCTGACAGGAGCCCATACAGTCTATATCTACAATAATATATACCTGACAGGAGCCCATACAGTCTGTATCTACAATAATATATACCTGACAGGAGCCCGTACATTCTATATCTACAATAATATATACCTGACAGGAGCCCGTACAGTCTGTATCTACAATAATATATACCTGACAGGAGCCCATACAGTCTGTATCTACAATAATATATACCTGACAGGAGCCCGTACAGTCTATATCTACAATAATATATACCTGACAGGAGCCCATACAGTCTGTATCTACAATAATATATACCTGACAGGAGCCCGTACATTCTATATCTACAATAATATATACCTGACAGGAGCCCGTACAGTCTGTATCTACAATAATATATACCTGACAGGAGCCCATACAGTCTGTATCTACAATAATATATACCTGACAGGAGCCCGTACAGTCTATATCTACAATAATATATACCTGACAGGAGCCCATACAGTCTATATCTACAATAATATATACCTGACAGGAGCCCGTACAGTCTGTATCTACAATAATATATACCTGACAGGAGCCCGTACAGTCTATATCTACAATAACATATACCTGACAGGAGCCCATACAGTCTGTATCTACAATAATATATACCTGACAGGAGCCCGTACAGTCTATATCTACAATAATATATACCTGACAGGAGCCCGTACAGTCTGTATCTACAGTAATATATACCTGACAGGGGCCTGTACAGTCTGTATCTACAATATATACCTGACAGGAGCCCGTACAGTCTGTATCTACAATAATATATACCTGACAGGAGCCCGTACATTCTATATCTACAATAATATATACCTGACAGGAGCCCGTACAGTCTGTATCTACAATAATATATACCTGACAGGAGCCCGTACAGTCTATATCTACAATAATATATACCTGACAGGAGCCTGTACAGTCTGTATCTACAATAATATATACCTGACAGGAGCCCGTACAGTCTATATCTACAATAATATATATCTGACAGGAGCCCGTACAGTCTGTATCTACAATAATATATACCTGACAGGAGCCCGTACAGTCTATATCTACAATAATATATACCTGACAGGAGCCCATACAGTCTGTATCTACAATAATATATATCTGACAGGAGCCCGTACAGTCTGTATCTACAATAATATATACCTGGAAGGAGCCTGTACATTCTATATCTACAATAATATATACCTGACAGGAGCCCGTACAGTCTATATCTACAATAATATATACCTGACAGGAGCCCGTACAGTCTATATCTACAATAATATATACCTGACAGGAGCCCGTACAGTCTGTATGTACAATAATATATACCTGACAGGAGCCCGTACAGTCTGTATCTACAATAATATATACCTGACAGGAGCCCGTACAGTCTATATCTACAATAATATATACCTGACAGGAGCCTGTACATTCTATATCTACAATAATATATACCTGACAGGAGCCCGTACAGTCTATATCTACAATAATATATACCTGACAGGAGCCCGTACAGTCTGTATCTACAATAATATATACCTGACAGGAGCCCGTACAGTCTATATCTACAATAATATATACCTGACAGGAGCCCGTACAGTCTGTATCTACAATAATATATACCTGACAGGAGCCCGTACAGTCTGTATCTACAATAATATATACCTGACAGGAGCCCGTACAGTCTGTATCTACAATAATATATACCTGACAGGGGCCCGTACAGTCTATATCTACAGTAATATATACCTGACAGGAGCCCGTACAGTCTGTATCTACAATAATATATACCTGACAGGAGCCCGTACAGTCTGTATCTACAATAATATATACCTGACAGGAGCCCGTGCAGTCTATATCTACAATAATATATACCTGACAGGAGTCCGTACAGTCTACATATACAATAATATATACCTGACAGGAGCCCATACAGTCTATATATACAATAATATATACCTGACAGGAGCCCATACAGTCTGTATCTACAATAATATATACCTGACAGGAGCCTGTACAGTCTATATCTACAATAATATATACCTGACAGGAGCCCGTACAGTCTATATCTACAATAATATATGCCTGACAGGAGTCCGTACAGTCTATATCTACAATAATATATACCTGACAGGAGCCCGTACAGTCTATATCTACAATAATATATACCTGACAGGAGCCCGTACAGTCTATATCTACAATAATATATACCTGACAGGGGCCCGTACAGTCTATATCTACAATAATATATACCTGACAGGAGCCCGTACAGTCTGTATCTACAATAATATATACCTGACAGGAGCCCGTACAGTCTATATCTACAATAATATATACCTGACAGGAGCCTGTACAGTCTATATCTACAATAATATATACCTGACAGGAGCCCGTACAGTCTGTATCTACAATAATATATACCTGACAGGAGTCCGTACAGTCTATATCTACAATAATATATACCTGACAGGAGCCCGTACAGTCTGTATCTACAATAATATATACCTGACAGGAGCCCGTACAGTCTATATCTACAATAATATATACCTGACAGGAGCCCGTACAGTCTATATCTACAATAATATATACCTGACAGGAGCCCGTACAGTCTATATCTACAATAATATATACCTGACAGGAGCCTGTACAGTCTGTATCTACAATAATATATACCTGACAGGAGCCCGTACAGTGTGTATCTACAATAATATATACCTGACAGGAGCCCGTACAGTCTATATCTACAATAATATATACCTGACAGGAGCCCGTACAGTCTGTATCTACAATAATATATACCTGACAGGAGCCCGTACAGTCTGTATCTACAATAATATATACCTGACAGGAGCCCGTACAGTCTGTATCTACAATAATATATACCTGACAGGAGCCCGTACAGTCTATATCTACAATAATATATACCTGACAGGAGCCCGTACAGTCTATATCTACAATAATATATACCTGACAGGAGCCCGTACAGTCTATATCTACAATAATATATACCTGACCGGAGCCTGTACATTCTGTATCTACAATAATATATACCTGACAGGAGCCCGTACAGTCTATATCTACAATAATATATACCTGACAGGAGCCCGTACAGTCTGTATCTACAATAATATATACCTGGAAGGAGCCCGTACAGTCTGTATATACAATAATATATACCTGACAGGAGCCCGTACAGTCTGTATCTACAATAATATATACCTGACAGGAGCCCGTACAGTCTGTATCTACAATAATATATACCTGACAGGAGCCCGTACAGTCTATATCTACAATAATATATACCTGACAGGAGCCCGTACAGTCTATATCTACAATAATATATACCTGACAGGAGCCCGTACAGTCTATATCTACAATAATATATACCTGACAGGAGCCCGTACAGTCTATATCTACAATAATATATACCTGACAGGAGCCCGTACAGTCTGTATCTACAATAATATATACCTGACAGGAGCCCGTACAGTCTATATCTACAATAATATATACCTGACAGGAGCCCGTACAGTCTATATCTACAATAATATATACCTGACCGGAGCCTGTACATTCTGTATCTACAATAATATATACCTGACAGGAGCCCATACAGTCTATATCTACAATAATATATACCTGACAGGAGCCCGTACAGTCTATATCTACAATAATATATACCTGACAGGAGCCCGTACAGTCTGTATCTACAATAATATATACCTGACAGGAGCCCGTACAGTCTATATCTACAATAATATATACCTGACAGGAGCCCGTACAGTCTATATCTACAATAATATATACCTGACAGGAGCCCGTACAGTCTATATCTACAATAATATATACCTGACAGGAGCCCGTACAGTCTATATCTACAATAATATATACCTGACAGGAGCCCGTACAGTCTATATCTACAATAATATATACCTGACAGGAGCCCGTACAGTCTATATCTACAATAATATATACCTGACAGGAGCCCGTACAGTCTGTATCTACAATAATATATACCTGACAGGAGCCCGTACAGTCTATATCTACAATAATATATACCTGACAGGAGCCCGTACAGTCTATATCTACAATAATATATACCTGACAGGAGCCCGTACAGTCTATATCTACAATAATATATACCTGACAGGAGCCCGTACAGTCTATATCTACAATAATATATACCTGACAGGAGCCCGTACAGTCTGTATCTACAATAATATATACCTGACAGGAGCCCGTGCAGTCTATATCTACAATAATATATACCTGACAGGAGTCCGTACAGTCTATATATACAATAATATATACCTGACAGGAGCCCATACAGTCTATATATACAATAATATATACCTGACAGGAGCCCATACAGTCTGTATCTACAATAATATATACCTGACAGGAGCCTGTACAGTCTATATCTACAATAATATATACCTGACAGGAGCCCGTACAGTCTATATCTACAATAATATATGCCTGACAGGAGTCCGTACAGTCTATATCTACAATAATATATACCTGACAGGAGCCCGTACAGTCTATATCTACAATAATATATACCTGACAGGAGCCCGTACAGTCTATATCTACAATAATATATACCTGACAGGGGCCCGTACAGTCTATATCTACAATAATATATACCTGACAGGAGCCCGTACAGTCTATATCTACAATAATATATACCTGACAGGAGCCTGTACAGTCTATATCTACAATAATATATACCTGACAGGAGCCCGTACAGTCTGTATCTACAATAATATATACCTGACAGGAGTCCGTACAGTCTATATCTACAATAATATATACCTGACAGGAGCCCGTACAGTCTGTATCTACAATAATATATACCTGACAGGAGCCCGTACAGTCTATATCTACAATAATATATACCTGACAGGAGCCCGTACAGTCTATATCTACAATAATATATACCTGACAGGAGCCCGTACAGTCTATATCTACAATAATATATACCTGACAGGAGCCTGTACAGTCTGTATCTACAATAATATATACCTGACAGGAGCCCGTACAGTGTGTATCTACAATAATATATACCTGACAGGAGCCCGTACAGTCTATATCTACAATAATATATACCTGACAGGAGCCCGTACAGTCTGTATCTACAATAATATATACCTGACAGGAGCCCGTACAGTCTGTATCTACAATAATATATACCTGACAGGAGCCCGTACAGTCTGTATCTACAATAATATATACCTGACAGGAGCCCGTACAGTCTATATCTACAATAATATATACCTGACAGGAGCCCGTACAGTCTATATCTACAATAATATATACCTGACAGGAGCCCGTACAGTCTATATCTACAATAATATATACCTGACCGGAGCCTGTACATTCTGTATCTACAATAATATATACCTGACAGGAGCCCGTACAGTCTATATCTACAATAATATATACCTGACAGGAGCCCGTACAGTCTGTATCTACAATAATATATACCTGGAAGGAGCCCGTACAGTCTGTATATACAATAATATATACCTGACAGGAGCCCGTACAGTCTGTATCTACAATAATATATACCTGACAGGAGCCCGTACAGTCTGTATCTACAATAATATATACCTGACAGGAGCCCGTACAGTCTATATCTACAATAATATATACCTGACAGGAGCCCGTACAGTCTATATCTACAATAATATATACCTGACAGGAGCCCGTACAGTCTATATCTACAATAATATATACCTGACAGGAGCCCGTACAGTCTATATCTACAATAATATATACCTGACAGGAGCCCGTACAGTCTGTATCTACAATAATATATACCTGACAGGAGCCCGTACAGTCTATATCTACAATAATATATACCTGACAGGAGCCCGTACAGTCTATATCTACAATAATATATACCTGACCGGAGCCTGTACATTCTGTATCTACAATAATATATACCTGACAGGAGCCCATACAGTCTATATCTACAATAATATATACCTGACAGGAGCCCGTACAGTCTATATCTACAATAATATATACCTGACAGGAGCCCGTACAGTCTGTATCTACAATAATATATACCTGACAGGAGCCCGTACAGTCTATATCTACAATAATATATACCTGACAGGAGCCCGTACAGTCTATATCTACAATAATATATACCTGACAGGAGCCCGTACAGTCTATATCTACAATAATATATACCTGACAGGAGCCCGTACAGTCTATATCTACAATAATATATACCTGACAGGAGCCCGTACAGTCTGTATCTACAATAATATATACCTGACAGGAGCCCGTACAGTCTATATCTACAATAATATATACCTGACAGGAGCCCGTACAGTCTATATCTACAATAATATATACCTGACAGGAGCCCGTACAGTCTATATCTACAATAATATATACCTGACAGGAGCCCGTACAGTCTATATCTACAATAATATATACCTGACAGGAGCCCGTACAGTCTATATCTACAATAATATATACCTGACAGGAGCCCGTACAGTCTGTATCTACAATAATATATACCTGACAGGAGCCCGTACAGTCTATATCTACAATAATATATACCTGACAGGAGCCCGTACAGTCTATATCTACAATAATATATACCTGACCGGAGCCCATACAGTCTGTATCTACAATAATATATACCTGACAGGAGCCCATACAGTCTATATCTACAATAATATATACCTGACCGGAGCCTGTACATTCTGTATCTACAATAATATATACCTGACAGGAGCCCGTACAGTCTGTATCTACAATAATATATACCTGACAGGAGTCCGTACAGTCTATATCTACAATAATATATACCTGACAGGAGCCCGTACAGTCTGTATCTACAATAATATATACCTGACAGGAGCCCATACAGTCTATATCTACAATAATATATACCTGACAGGAGCCCGTACAGTCTATATCTACAATAATATATACCTGACAGGAGCCCGTACAGTCTGTATCTACAATAATATATACCTGACAGGAGTCCGTACAGTCTATATCTACAATAATATATACCTGACAGGAGCCCGTACAGTCTATATCTACAATAATATATACCTGACAGGAGCCCGTACAGTCTATATCTACAATAATATATACCTGACAGGAGCCCGTACAGTCTGTATCTACAATAATATATACCTGACAGGAGCCCGTACAGTCTATATCTACAATAATATATACCTGACAGGAGCCCGTACAGTCTATATCTACAATAATATATACCTGACCGGAGCCCATACAGTCTGTATCTACAATAATATATACCTGACAGGAGCCCATACAGTCTATATCTACAATAATATATACCTGACCGGAGCCTGTACATTCTGTATCTACAATAATATATACCTGACAGGAGCCCGTACAGTCTGTATCTACAATAATATATACCTGACAGGAGTCCGTACAGTCTATATCTACAATAATATATACCTGACAGGAGCCCGTACAGTCTGTATCTACAATAATATATACCTGACAGGAGCCCATACAGTCTATATCTACAATAATATATACCTGACAGGAGCCCGTACAGTCTATATCTACAATAATATATACCTGACAGGAGCCCGTACAGTCTGTATCTACAATAATATATACCTGACAGGAGCCCGTACAGTCTGTATCTACAATAATATATACCTGGAAGGAGCCCATACACTCTAGGCTCAACCCTCATATATGGCTGCTCTGTGCGCACAGGACCTGTGATGAGGTCACAGGAGGGGAGTAGTCAGGGGTCACATGATCAGGGGCCTCAGTGTGAGGGGAGGAGGTGGTGTGCAAGTGGGAGACGCTGAATGTCCGGTCTGTTAGGTATGACGAGATCCAGGATAGGACCAAGTCTGTGACGCCAAGGGATGAGAGGGTCTGTAATAATAGGGAATGGTCCACTGTGTCAAAGGCAGAGGACAGGTCCAGGGGGAGGAGGACAGAGTAGTGTCGCTTGGCCTTGGCGGTTAATAGGTCATTGGTGACTTTAGTTAGGGCAGTTTCAGTGGAGTGGTGTGACCAGAAGCCAGATTATAAGCGGTCGGAAGAGGGAGCAAGAAGAGACGTGGGAGGACAGATCAAGATGGATGTGTTGTTTCAGTAGTTTTGAGGCATAGCGGAGAAGTGATATAGGGCGATAGCTAGATACAGAGGATGGGTCAAGAGAGGGCTTTTTGAGGATAGGTGTGATTGAGGCATGTTTAAAGCTTGAGGGGAAAACACCAATTGTTAGTGATAGGTTGAAGAGATGGGTTAGGGTTGGGATGAAGACTGTGGTGAGGTTTGGGATGAAGTGGGATGGGTCAAGTGCACAGGTGGTGAGATGCGATCTTGAGAGTAGAGTGGAGAGTCGATCTTCTGTAATGGTGGAGAAGTTGGTTTTGGAGGTGGAGGGCTGGGCAGTTAGGAGGAAGGGCTCTGGGGGTTGTTGACCAAAACTGTCTCTGATGTTATCAATCTTCTGCTTGAAAAATGAGGCAAAGTCTTCAGCTGAGATAAGTGGGGAGGGACTAGGTGCAGGGGGACGGAGGAGAGAATTGAAGGTGTTGAATAACTGTTTAGGGTTATGAGACAGGGAGGATATTAGAGATGTGAAGTAGGTTTGTTTAGCTGTGGCGAGTGTGGCCTTGAAAGTAGTGAGGGACTGTTTGAATGCGATAAAGTGCTCATTGGAGTGGGATCTTTTCTATCTCCACTCAGCAGCCCTGGAAGCTCACCTCAGTTCTTCGGTCCGGCTGGTGTGCCACGGCTGTCTGTTGATTCTGCAAGCTTTGGTATGTGTGAGGGGGGCAAGAGATTCCAAAACTACAGCTATTGTGGTGTTATATAGAGCAGCAGTGGCATCCGCATTGTGTAGAGAACTTATGCCTGTAAGAGGGAGAAGGGATTCAGACAGTGAGTGTAGATTGAAGTGTTTAAGATTTATGGCTGCCAAGTGCTGAGCCATAAAGTTGGGTATCAAAACAAATGAATGTAAAAAACTTTTAATTTTAAAATTGTACACATTTCCGATGTGAACCAGCTCCTTCCTTAGGCATATACAAATAATACATTGTGGATGTTCTATATCCTCCAAAACAGCGTCGCTAACCCAGTTGCTTAATTCATTAATTAAACTGCGCTTATGGTGCACAGTTTTTTGTATTAATAATAATTAATAATAAATGTATTTCTATAGCGCCGACATATTCCGCAGCACTTTCCATTTTAGAGGAGAATTGTAGAGACAATAGACATTACAGCATAACAATAAACACATAGATTCGCAAGCTTACAATCTATGATGAAAAAGGGAGACATGAGAGGTGGAATTGAAACCTTTCTTCTTATACAAAACAATACAAATAGATGTAAAATGCATATTGGATGCACAATAAAATACATATAAAGAAAAATAAACATACATGGCAACAACCAAAATATCTAAGGATTATTAAAAAAAGAATACCCCTATTATGTCGCATTGTCAATGCTCCCATTCAGGCCCTGCGGTTTAAGTGTGGGCAGTATAAATATTCATAGGATTCCCGATTCACAAGTCTTTGGAACTGTAAAGAGAAGTGCCCAAGGTTGTACATTTATATATGTATACAGTATATATATATATATATATATATATATATATATATATATATATATATAATTTTCCCCCATATTCCCTTTTATAATGTCCCACATAAGTGGCAGTGTCCCCTCCATAGGCCATGCAGACATACCCTGGATGTCCATCTGTTGTCTGTGGCTATATGCTGATATGGTTAATTACCACGTCAGTAGAGGGCCACACTATCAGGTTAAAGGATCAATGAGATTCTTTGTTCTGCCTCAGGGGTCCAGGCGACAGCGCTGATATAATCAGCTTTTTTTTTGGGAAGTGCATCTGAACAGCAAGGTGGATTGCTGTTGAGGGGAGATAGAGAGAGAAAAAAAAATCTATAAATCTTCAGCACAGCGAGTGTGAACGAGCTGAGTGTGACCTGAGCGTAAGTGTGAACAGCGGTAAGTGTGTGACTTGTGATTCAGTGACTTTGGAATCAGGGAGTTTCCAAGGGAGGAATTGCTTCTGTTTTTTTTGTTTTTTTTTGTTTAATTAATACTTTGTATTTATTTTTAATTAACGTTTCTGTGTGGTGCAATCTCCATTAGGAAATGTGCTCCACTATTGTTAATGCCATCCAGTGCACATCTTGCCTCATGTATGCAGTCCTTGATCAGCCGGTCGACGGTGCATACTGCTGTGCGAGATGTGAGCACGTTGTGCATTTGGAAACCCAGATACTGGATCTAAATGTGGAGCTGGCAACACTGAGATCCATAGACAACATGGAGAGGAGTCTTCTGCTCACAGAGCAGACGCTCAATGGGATAGATGAGGAGGGGGATGGTAGGATGGAGCTGCAGGACAGTGAAGTAGGTAGCTGGGTGACATTCAGAAAGCGGGGTAGAGGGAAGAGTGCCAGGGAGGCTAGTCCTGATCTGGCACACCTCAATAAGTTTGCTAAGTTGGCAGATGAGGGGGGTGCCAGTACAGGGGTAGCACTGCTGCAGCCAGGCATGTCCTCTGAAAGCCGGAGGAATTAGGCTGCAAGCTGAAAGCAAGGACCTCCAACGTGGTATTTTCCAAAATACTGCCTGTACCACGTGCCACGCCAGAGAGGCAACGGGAGATTAGGGAGGTTAATAAGTGGCTCAAGAATTGGTGTAGGAAGGAGGGGTTTGGGTTCCTGCAGAACTGGGCCGACTTCTCAGTTGGCTACAGGCTCTACGCTAGGGACGGGCTGCACCTCAATGGGGAAGGTGCAGCTGTGCTGGGGGAGAAAATGGTTAGAAGGTTGGAGGAGTGTTTAAACTAGGAATTGGGGGGGGAGGGTATTCATTTTATAGGAGGGGAAGATAGTGCAGATAGAGACCTGGGCACAAATAAGGAAGTTGGGGGTGGCGGTGGCATGGGGGGTGGGGTTAGAACAGTTAGTAATTTAAGAAAGAATAGAGGTACAGAGAGTAACATCAAGTGCATGTATACTAATGCCAGAAGCCTCGCCAACAAAATGGATGAATTAGAACTAATGTTGTTGGAGCATAATTATGACATGGTGGGGATATCTGAGACGTGGCTGGATGAGAGCCATGACTGGGCTGTTAACTTGCAGGGCTATAGCCTGTTCAGAAATGACCGTACAGATAAGCGAGGGGGTGGGGTGTGTCTATATGTAAAATCTTCCTTAAAACCCATACTGCGTGATAATATAGGTGAATTTAATGAAAATGTAGAGTCCCTGTGGGTGGAGATAAGGGGAGGGGGAAAAAATAATAAATTACTGATAGGGGTTTGTTATAAATCTCCAAAAATAATGGAAGCAATGGAGAATATCCTCGTAAAGCAAATAGATGAAGCTGCGACTCAAGGAGAAGCCATTATTATGGGGGACTTCAACTACCCTGAAATAGATTGGGGGACAGAAACCTGCAGTTCCAGCAAAGGTAATCGGTTTTTGACAACTATGAGAGACAATTACCTTTCACAACTGGTTCAGGACCCAACAAGGAGGGGGGCACTGCTAGACCTAATATTAACCAACAGGCCAGACCGCATATCAAATATAAGGGTTGGGGGTCACTTGGGGAATAGTGATCACAAAATAATAAGTTTTCATGTAACCTTTAATAAGATGGGTAGTAGGGGGGTGACAAGGACACTAAACTTCAGGAGGGCAAATTTCCAACGGATGAGAGAGGATCTTGGTGCAATTAACTGGGACGATATCCTGAGACACAAAAATACACAAAGAAAATGGGAGACGTTTATTAGCATCCTGGATAGGACCTGTGCACAGTATATACCGTATGGGAATAAACATACTAGAAATAGGAGGAAACCAATATGGCTAAATAGAGCTGTAAGGGGCGCAATAAGGGACAAAAAGAAAGCATTTAGAGAATTAAAGGAAGTAGGTAGTGAGGAGGCATTAAATAAATATAGAAAATTAAATAAATTCTGTAAAAAGCAAATCAAGGCAGCAAAGATTGAGACAGAGAGACTCATTGCCAGAGAGAGGAAAAATAACCCCAAAATATTCTTTAACTATATAAATAGTAAGAAACTAAAAAATGACAGTGTTGGCCCCCTTAAAAATAGTGTGGGGGAAATGGTGGATGAGGATGAGGAAAAAGCCAATATGCTAAATGACATTTTTTCATCAGTATTTACAAAAGAAAATCCCATGGCAGACAAAATGACTGGTGATAAAAATTCCCCATTAAATGTCACCTGCTTAACCCAGCAGGAAGTACGGTGGCGTCTAAACATCACTAAAATTGACAAATCTCCGGGCCCGGATGGGATACACCCCCGAGTACTGCAGGAACTAAGTACAGTCATTGATAGACCATTATTTTTAATCTTTAAAGACTCCATAATAACAGGGTCTGTACCACAGGACTGGCGTATAGCAAATGTGGTGCCAATATTCAAAAAGGGGACAAAAACTGAACTCGGAAATTATAGGCCAGTAAGCTTAACCTCTACTGTGGGTAAAATCCTGGAGGGCATTCTAAGGGATGCTATGCTGGAGTATCTGAAGAGGAATAACCTCATGACCCAGTATCAGCACGGGTTTACTAGGGACCGGTCCTGTCAGACTAATTTGATCAGCTTCTATGAAGAGGTAAGTTCCGGACTGGACCAAGGGAACCCAGTGGACGTAGTGTATATGGACTTTTCCAAAGCTTTTGATACGGTGCCACACAAAAGGTTGTTACATAAAATGAGAGTAATGGGGATAGGGGAAAATATGTGTAAGTGGGTTGAGAGCTGGCTCAGGGATAGGAAACAAAGGGTGGTTATTAATGGAGCACACTCGGACTGGGTCACGGTTAGCAGTGGGGTACCACAGGGGTCAGTATTGGGCCCTCTTCTTTTTAACATATTTATTAATGACCTTGTAGGGGGCATTCAGAGTAGAATTTCAATATTTGCAGATGACACTAAACTCTGCAGGGTAATCAATACAGGGGAGGACAATTTTATATTACAGGATGATTTATGTAAACTAGAAGCTTGGGCTGATAAATGGCAAACGAGCTTTAATGGGGATAAATGTAAGGTCATGCACTTGGGTAGAAGTAATAAGATGTATAACTATGGGCTTAATTCTAAAACTCTGGGCAAAACCGTCAATGAAAAAGACCTGGGTGTATGGGTGGATGACAAACTCATATTCAGTGGCCAGTGTCAGGCAGCTGCTACAAAGGCAAATAAAATAATGGGATGTATTAAAAGAGGCATAGATGCTCATGAGGAGAACATAATTTTACCTCTATACAAGTCACTAGTTCGACCACACTTAGAATACTGTGCACAGTTCTGGTCTCCGGTGTATAAGAAAGACATAGCTGAACTAGAGCGGGTGCAGAGAAGAGCGACCAAGGTTATTAGAGGACTGGGGGGTCTGCCATACCAAGATAGGTTATTACACTTGGGGCTATTTAGTTTGGAAAAACGAAGACTAAGGGGTGATCTTATTTTAATGTATAAATATATGAGGGGACAGTACAAAGACCTTTCTGATGATCTTTTTAATCATAGACATGAGACAGGGACAAGGGGGCATCCTCTACGTCTGGAGGAAAGAAGGTTTAAGCATAATAACAGACGCGGATTCTTTACTGTAAGAGCAGTGAGACTATGGAACTCTCTGCCGTATGATGTTGTAATGAGTGATTCATTAATTAAATTTAAGAGGGGACTGGATGCCTTTCTGGAAAAGTATATCAGTACAGGCGTCCAGAACTTCAAAGCGCCCCGCCGCCATGCCATGGTGCGAGCAGGGATGTGTGCATGTCGGGATTGTAGCTGATGCACCCTGCTGGCATGTGTGCAGGCAGGGGCGTGGCCAAATGGGAGTGGGGGCGTGGGCAAATGGGAGCGCGCCCCAGCCAGATTTAAATATCCGGCGGCAGTGCTCCTGCGCTCTCTTCGCTGCCCCCTGCCCTTGCTGCCCTGTCCTCTCTTCTCCTGCACCAGCCCCTGCATCTCCTTTGCTCTCCCAGCAGCTTCTGCCCTGTCTGGCCTCCCCCCGTGTCCCTGCATCTCTCTTCTTTGCCTTTACCCTCACTGCCCCATCCTCTCTTCTCCTGCCCTCACTGCCCCGTCCTCTCTTCTCCTGCCCTCACTGCCCTGTCCTCTCTTCTCCTGCACCAGCCCCTGCATCTCCTTTGCTCTCCCAGCAGCTTCTGCCCTGTCCGGCCTCCCCCGTGTCCCTGCATCTCTCCTCCCTGCCCTCACTGCCCCATCCTCTCTTCTCCTGCGCTCACTGCCCCATCCTCTCTTCTCCGGCCCTCGCTGCCCCGTCCTCTTCTCCTGCACCAGGCCCTGCATCTCCTTTTCTCTCCCTGCAGCTTCTGCCCTGTCCGGCCTCCCCCCCCCCCATGTCCCTGCATCTCTCTTCTCTGCCCCCTGCCCTCACTGCCCCATCCTCTCTTCTCCTGCACCAGCCCCTGCATCTCCTTTGCTCTCCCAGCAGCTTCTGCCTTGTCCGGCCTTCCACCGCAGGGCTGCCACTAGGAATTTCAGGGCCCCATACTGTAAAAATTTCGGGGCCCCCTTGAAACTCCGCCCAGGCTCCACCCCCAGTTCGGCCTCCACCCTAGCTCCGCCTCCACCCATCGAACCTTCCACAGTCCCTCTGCCCTCTCTTGGAAAAACTCCACTTCTGCACCATGTCCTCACCAATCACATATTAAAGGGAATCTGTCACCCCCAAAATCAAGGGTGAGCTAAGCCCACCGGCATCAGGGGCTTATATACTGCATTCTGTAATGCTGTAGATAAGCCCCCGATGTGTCCTAAAAGAGGTTAGATTATACTCACCTGGGCGGGCGGTCTGATCCGGGGAGCGTCGCGGTCCGGTCCAGGGTGTCAGGACTCTGAACATTTTTTACCTTTTCTCCTTCTGCCCTGTTCGGCCTCCCCTCCGTGTCCCTGCATCTCTCTTCTTTGCCCCCTTTGCCCCCTACTGCTGCCCCATCCTCTCTTCTCCAGCCCTCACTGCCCCATCCTCTCTTCTCCTGCCCTCACTGCCCTGTCCTCTCTTCTCCTGCACCAGCCCCTGCATCTCCTTTGCTCTCCCAGCAGCTACAGAATAATCTAGCCCCTGTAATAATTATAGGGGATAACTCAGGAGACTCTTTGCGTAGGATAAGACAACTACAGGACACAGTTTTATGTAAAGTCTATATTGTCACACGGTGATTCAAACAGGTGCAGAGAGAAACTGAAGTCCACAACACTTGGTGCAAATAATAAACGCAGCTTAGCAGTCTATAGGAAACTTCAGAGAAACAAGCAATCAAGCAGAAAGTCTATGAAGTACAGTTATACTTGAGGATACTTGACACGAATAAATCCTTGACTTAGTCCAGACACAGATAGATATGCTTATAAGGCAGTTCAAATCATATCTTAGCTCAACCAGGGAGGCCTGGTTAATAGTCTCAGGTTATTGCAGCAGCAGCTTACATGTCCAGCAAATGCAGATGGAAGTAAACACGAGCAGCAGATGAAGGAGGATTACTGGAGACTTGTGTATGCAGCAGGAACTCAGAGCAGAGTAGCAGGATCACCACAAAGGTTCACAGGAGCAGGTGTATAGCCAGGGAGTAATCAGAGGTCAGGAGCTGGATGCAAGGCAGAATAATCTAGCACAGACTGAAGGCTGGGGTGGAGTTTTATAGCAGGAAGACAAGTGTGCACATGAGACCAAAGACGCCATGTTGGAAAAGGACAGTGATGCACAAAAGGTAAAAAATGTTCAGAGTCCTGACATTACTCCCGCCTTAGAAGCGGCCTCAGGACGATCCTGGACCTGGTTTCTCAGGGAATCTCTGATGAAAATGAGAAATCTTCTGTTGGGCATTGATGTTTTCCACAGGTTCCCAAGAGTCTTCCTCAGGGGGATATCCTGCGAATCCTGGAATCAATAATTTCCTCCACCACAAATTGTTCTTGCCCATCAATCACCACAGGCTGCGGAGGTGGCACAACACGTCCCTGGAAGGTATTAGGAGATTATTCTGCCTTGCATCCAGCTCCTGACCTCTGATTACTCACTGGCTATACACCTGCTCCTGTGAACCTATGTGGTGATCCTGCTACTCTGCTCTGAGTTCCTGCTGCATACACAAGTCTCCAGTAATCCTCCTTCATCTGCTGCTCGTGTTTACTTCCATCTGCATTTGCTGGACACGTAAGCTGCTGCTGCAATAACCTGAGACTATTAACCAGGCCTCCCTGGTTGAGCTAAGATATGATTTGAACTGCCTTATAAGCATATCTATCTGTGTCTGGACTAAGTCAAGGATTTATTCGTGTCAAGTATTTTCAAGTATAACTGTACTTCATAGACTTTCTGCTTGATTGCTTGCTTCTCTGAAGTTTCCTATAGACTGCTAAGCTGCGTTTATTATTTGCACCAAGTGTTGTGGACTTGAGTTTCTCTCTGCACCTGTTTGAATCACCGTGTGACAATATAGACTTTACCACGTATAAAACTGTGTCCTGTAGTTGTCTTGTTCCACGCAAAGAGTCTCCTGAGTTATCCCCTATAATTATTACACAGGGCCTCCCATCTTCAAAGGATGACGTCCTCTTCTGGTCTTCACGCTGTGGCTCCGGCGCAGGGGTACTTTGTTGAGGGCAGAGCAAAGTACTGCAGTGCGCAGGCTCCGGGAAAGGTCAGAGAGACCCAGCGCCTGTGCACTGCAGTACTTTGCTCTGCCCTCAAGAGGGCAGACAAAGTGCGCCGGAGCCGCAGCACTAAGACCAGAAGAGGACGTCATCTGATGAAGATGGGAGGCGCCAGACCGCGACACCATCGGACCGGGACCGCCCCTAGGTGAGTATAATCTAACATCTTTTTCTTAACTTTTAGGATATATCGGGGGCTTATCTACAGCATTCCAGAATGCTGTAGATAAACCCCTGATGCTGGTGGGCTTAGCTCACCCTCGATTTTGGGGGTGACAGGTTCCCTTTAACACCATATCACATATAGCGTCGGACTGGCCCACCGAGATACCGGTGAAATGCCCGGTGGGCCCCGACCCAGAGCGGAGGAGGAGGAAGAAAAAAAAAAGAGAGAGACGGAGGCCCTTTAAATCTTCGGGCGGCGCCGACCGCCGCCATGACCAGGGCCCCCCCGATGCCAGCGCTGGCATTGGGCCCCCCTTCTAATACTCACCTCTCCTGGTTCCTGCGGCAGCTGCAGCGTCTTCAGCGCCCTCTGACTCTGCGACGTCTCAGGGCAGAGAGTGCGATGACGTCATCACTGCACGCTCAGCCTCTGTCCTGAGCGCTGCAGAGCCGGAGAGACGCTGAATGCACCGGACCTGCGCTGGGAACTGGAGAGGTGAGGGTTTAACTTTTTTTTTTTCTTTATGTTTGACTCAGACAGACTGGTGGTAATATGCTGAACACACTGGGGCAGATTGCTGGACACACTGTCTGGGGGCAGATTGCTGGACACTGGGGCAATGCTGGAGACTCTGGGACAGATTGCTGGACACACTGGGGCAGATTGCTGGACACACTGGGGGCAGTGCTGGACATACTGGGGCAGATTGCTGGACACACTGGGGTAATGCTGGACACTGGGGCAGATTGCTGGACACTGGGGCAGATTGCTGGACACACTGGGGCAGATTGCTGGACACACTGGGGCAGATTGCCGGATACACTGGGGCAGATTGCTGGACACACTGTCCGGGGGCAATACTGGACACACTGGGGCAATATGCTTGACATATTGGGGCAGATTGCTGGACACACTGGGGCAATGCTGGACACACTGGGGCAGATTGCTGGACACACTGGGGCAATGCTGGACACGGGCAGATTGCTGGACACACTGGGAGCAATGCTGGACACTGGGGCAGATTGCTGGACACACTGGGGGCAGTGCTGGACATACTGGGGCAGATTGCTGGACACACTGGGGGCAGTGCTGGACATACTGGGGCAGATTGCTGGACACACTGGGGGTAATATGCTGGACACACTGGGGCAATATGCTTGACATACTGGGGAAGATTGCTGGACACACTGGGGGCAATGCTGGACATATTGGGGCAGATTGCTGGACACACTGGGGGTAATATGCTGGACACACTGGGGCAGATTGCTGGACACTGTCTGGGGGAAATGCTGGACACACTGGGGGTAATATGCTGGACACACTGGGGCAGATTGCCGGACACACTGGGGCAGATTGCCGGACACACTGGGGCAGATTGCCGGACACACTGTCCGGGGGCAATACTGGACACACTGGGGCAATATGCTTGACACACTGGGGCAATATGCGTGACACACTGGGGCAGATTGCTGGACACACTGGGGGTAATATGCTGGACATACTGGGGGTAATATGCTGGACACACTGGGGCAGATTGCTGGACACACTGGGGCAATGCTGGACACAGGGGCAGATTTCTGGACACACTGGGGGCAATGCTGGACACTGGGGCAGATTGCTGGACACACTGGGGGCAGTGCTGGACATACTGGGGCAGATTGCTGGACACACTGGGGGTAATATGCTGGACACACTGGGGCAATATGCTTGACATACTGGGGAAGATTGCTAGACACACTGGGGGCAAAGCTGGACATACTGGGGCAGATTGCTGGACACACTGGGGGTAATATGCTGGACACACTGGGGCAGATTGCTGGACACACTGGGGGAAATGCTGGACACACTGGGGGTAATATGCTGGACACACTGGGGGTAATATGCTGGACAAACTGGGGGTAATATGCTGGACACACCAGGGCAGATTGCTGGACACACTGGGGCAGATTGCCGGACACACTGGGGCAGATTGCTGGACACACTGTCTGGGGGCAATACTGGACACACTGTGGCAATATGCTTGACATACTGGGGCAGATTGCTGGACACACTGTCTGGGGGCAATGCTGGACATACTGGGGCAGATTGCTGGACACAATGGGGGTAATATGCTGGACACACTGGGGGTAATATGCTGGACACACTGGGACAGATTGCTGGACACACTGGGGGCAGGACTGGAGGCATGGGCAGAATGTAGACACGGGCATGATTGGAGACATGGGGCAGGATTGGATCATGGGGCAGGATGGATATGATGGAGACAGATGGGGCAGGATGGGAAGATCATATGGGGTAGAATGGATACTCATGAGGGCAGGATGCGAGAACATATAGCTGGAGCCAGGAATGAGATAAACGGGGCCAGGGTGGGGAATATTATTACCATAGGGGCTAATTAAGGGATATTATTACTGCAGTGATATATTTATTTTTATTTTTTGCGTATACTGTTTTAAATGGGGGGGCGGTCCTGTTACTGTGCAGTGACACTATGTTGCCTTTTTTTCTTCATGTGGTGTAATGTAGAAGTTGTGAAAAATTAAGTAATGTGTTCTGCAAGCGGAGCTTGAGATAACTGTGTTATTTCCTGCAGAAATGAGTCCTGGCTGGAAGAAATGATGGCGGTCTGTGCTGGATGAAAGATGAAGGACGTCACCTAGAGACGTCACTGGTGAGTCAGTGTCACCTATACACTGACACTATACACTGTATACTATATACAGAGGTCCTGTGTACAATGTCACCAGTGATCACTGTATTACCTATACATTATATACAGAGCTCCTGTGTATAATACCACCAGTGATCTCTGTATAAGCTCTACACAGACACTGCATACTAAGTACAGATCTCCTGTGAATACTGGCACTTATGGTGATAGTATTGTGTTTTTTTTTTTTTTTTTATTACTGATCAGTATTGTAGTATTCAGTCACTATGTGGTGGTAATATGTGGTCTGGAAATGGTGTTGCAGTATTTGTCCCTTGTATGTAGTATTATTCGGTCACTATGTGGTCTGGTCATGGTGTGGTGGTATTTATTCCTGTATGTGGTATTATTGGTCTTGGTATAGTGGATTGTGTTGTGTATGGCGGTCATTTGTTCTCTCTGATATTAATTAGGAGAAGATTCTTTATTTCCATTAGAGTTTTAATGCTTTGTACACAGTGGCGGAGATGCACTTACAGGGGTTTCCTGTGGAAAAAAGTAATCACCTCTCCACAGGATAAGTGATAACGTATTGATTGGTGGGGGTCTGACTGCTTGGACCCATTGAGCAAAATGTGGAACTTTTTATCCCCATTAGACTGGAGTGGTATGTCCGACTAGATCACTGATCCATTCATTCACTCTGTGGCTGCACTTGTTTTTTTCTGGAAGCCCCAAAGAGAATGAATGGAGCTGCGGTCAGAAATCCCACCTGCCGCTGCATTTTAAAATAGTCATAAAAGTGTCCTGTCAGGGATAAAACTTCCCCATTCTTCAGATCGGTGCAGTTTCTAATGGTCGGATCTAAGCGATCACCTAGCCTGTGGAGCCCATGGATCAGTGATAACTTGTTTTAACCAAGAACCCCATTAATGTAAACTACCGTAATTATACATCCCAGTTATTGGGGCACACAGTAGATGTGCAGCAGCCGCCGGTGTTTTACAGCCGATGCTCCACTATAATGACAGATATTTGCATATAGCTGTAGGGTGGGCCCCTAGAGTCCATTCCTCTGGTGGGCCCCAGACACCCCAGTCCAACGCTGATCACATACATAGCCATCAGCTTTTGTTTTAACCAAAAGATGCTTTAAGCCTGCCACCACGACAAGGTAGACTCTTGCTCTAACTAGAGGAATCTGACTAAAGGAACCGTTGGTGACTATCGGTCTGCACTTGGACCGCGGTGCATGGACCAGCCACGGGTCTCCTGATCTGAACACGGCAGCCTCACAGCACGTATGAGGATGCTGGTCAGGTGATCAGTGCCCAGTCCATACACTGCTGTGCGAGCGCAGGCAGATTTCCCCCTTTCAAAAATTACACTGCCATAATAATAAAGATGCTTTCCAATCATATATACTCACTTGCATCAATAATTCTCCACCCCACTTCCCAACGCCAACCAAAACTTTTAAGTTACTGGATGATCCTAAGCAGCTGCCTGATGTTGTAATTGGGCATTAGGTTTTGCATCAGCTCAGGCTCATCCAGTAACATATATACATTGCTGTTGGGGAGTGGGAGGGGGAAGGAATGATTGTATCATACAATCACATTCTGAAATGGTGGACAAACGAATACATGGACTTGTTATTTACTCACACAGCCGATGTTGCCACCGAACCCACCACCCAGTCAAGAAGAATCTAATGGTCGCCTCAGCCTGCCCACCAAATAAATGGAAACAGTGTATATTATTGCATTATTTGGGTTCCTACAGAACTGGTCCGACTTCTCAGTTGGCTACAGGCTCTACGCTAGGGACGGGCTGCACCTCAATGGGGAAGGTGCAGCGTGCTGGGGGAGAAAATGGCTAGAAGGTTGGAGGAGTGCAGATAGAGACCTGGGCACAAATAAGGAAGTTGGGGGTGGCGGTGGCATGGGGGGTGGGGTTAGAACAGTTAATAATCTAAGAAAGAATAGAGGTACAGAGAGGAACATCAAGTGCATGTATACTAATGCCAGAAGCCTCGCCAACAAAATGGACGAATTAGAACTAATGTTGTTGGAGCATAATTATGACATGGTGGGGATATCTGAGACGTGGCTGGATGAGAGCCATGACTGGGGTGTTAACTTGCAGGGTTATAGTCTGTTCAGAAATGACCGTACAGATAAGCGAGGGGGAGGGGTGTGTCTATATGTAAAATTGTCCTTAAAACCCATCTGGCGTGATAATATAGGTGAATTTAATGAAAATGTAGAGTCCCTGTGGGTGGAGATAAGGGGAGGGGGAAAAAATAATAAATTACTGATAGTGGTTTGTTATAAATTTCCAAAAATAATGGAAGCAATGGAGAATATCCTCGTAAAGCAAAAAGATGAAGCTGCGACTCAAGGAGAAGTCATTATTATGGGGGACTTCAACTACTCTGAAATAGATTGGGGAACAGAAACCTGCAGTTCCAGCAAAGGTAATCGGTTTTTGACAACTATGAGAGACAATTACCGTATTTTTTGGCATATAAGACGCACTTTTTCCCCAAAAAAATTGTGAGGAAAATGGGGGGTGTGTCTTATATTCGGAACGCAGGCTTACCGGCATTGTGGCGGCGACAGAGGTGCGGGCATGATGTGGCACGGTGAGCTGTATGGCGTGAGCAGGTCCCATCCATATTTGAGGTGAATCCGCGGCCCGGTATTGATGGAGAGCAGCAGCGCTGGTGAGTTACGGTATTTTCCGGTGGCGGCGGCCATCTTGCTGAGGCCGCGCGTGCGCAGATTCACTACTCTGCATCCCAGGGCTTCAGGAAAATGGCCGAGGGAGGCCGCGCGTGCGCAGATGGAGATCGCGGCGGCCATTTTCCTGAAGCCCTGGGACGCAGAGTAGTGAATCGGCGCATGCGCAGGATGGGACCTGCTCACGCCATACAGCTCACCGTGCCACATCATGCCCGCACCTCTGTCGCAGCCACAATGCCGGTAAGCCCGCCGCCACCAGGAAAACCACCCAGCTCTGCTGCTCTCCTTCACTACTGCTGTGGCGTTACCTCAAATGTGGAAGGGACCCTGGACGCTGCCACCTGAGGAAGTGACCGCACGTCTGCCACCGCCACAGCAACCTCCCCATGGACACCAGGCCATGGCGTCGCCCACCTAAGCAGGATGGGACCCTGCTCAGGTGCATGCCGTTCCGCCCACCGCACCTCAGCATCACCTCACCTCTGCCACCACCATGCCTCCTGTGACCCTGCTCTGCAACTGCCTGCCCTCAGGTAAGAGATCTTAAATTTGGACAATAAGACGGACCCCATCTTATAAAAAATCTTTTTTTCTGCATTTTTCACCCCAAATTTGGGGTGCGTCTTATAGTACGGTGCGTCTTATATGCCAAAAAATACGGTACCTTTCACAACTGGTTCAGGACCCAACAAGAAGGGGGGCACTGCTAGACCTAATATTAACCAACAGGCCAGACCGCATAGCAAATATAAGGGTTGGGGGTCACTGGGGGAATAGTGATCACAAAATAATAAGTTTTCCTGTATCCTTTAATAAGATGTGTAGTAGAGGGGTGACAAGGACACTAAACTTCAGGAGGGCAAATTTCCAACAGATGAGAGAGGATCTTGGTGCAATTAACTGGGACGATATCCTGAGACATAAAAATACACAAAGAAATTGGGAGACATTTATTAGCATCCTGGATAGGACCTGTGCACAATATATACCGTATGGGAATAAACATACTAGAAATAGGAGGAAACCAATATGGCTAAATAAAGCTGTAAGGGGCGCAATAAGTGACAAAAAGAAAGCATTTAGAGAATTAAAGGAAGTAGGTAGTGAGGAGGCATTAAATAAATACAGAAAATTAAATAAGTTCTGTAAAAAGCAAATCAAGGCAGCAAAAATTGAGACAGAGAGACTCATTGCCAGAGAGTAAAAATAATCCCAAAATATTCTTTAACTACATAAATAGTAAGAAACTAAAAAATGATAGTGTTGGCCCCCTTAAAAATAGTCTGGGGGAAATGGTGGATGAGGATGAGGAAAAAGCCAATATGCTAAATGACTTTTTTTCATCAGTATTTACAAAAGAAAATCCCATGGCAGACAAAATGACTAGTGATAAAAATTCCCAATTAAATGTCACCTGCTTAACCCAACAGGAAGTACGGTGGCGTCTACAAATCACTAAAATTGACAAATCTCCGGGCCCGGATGGGATCCACCCCCGAGTACTGCAGGAACTAAGTACAGTCATTGATAGACCGTTATTTTTAATCTTTAAAGAGTCCATAATAACAGGGTCTGTACCACAGGACTGGCGTATAGCAAATGTGGTGCCAATATTCAAAAAAGGGGCAAAAACTGAACTCGGTAATTATAGGCCAGTAAGCTTAACCTCTACTGTGGGTAAAATCCTGGAGGGCATTCTAAGGGATGCTATGCTGGAGTATCTGAAGAGGAATAACCTCATGACCCAGTATCAGCACGGGTTTACTAGGGACCGTTCTATGAAGAGGTAAGTTCCGTACTGGACCAAGGGAACCCAGTAGATGTAGTGTATATGGACTTTTCAAAAGCTTTTGATAGGGTGCCACACAAAAGGTTGTTACATAAAATGAGAATAATGGGGATAGGGGAAAATATGTGTAAGTGGGTTGAGAGCTGGCTCAGGGATAGGAAACAAAGGGTGGTTATTACACTTGGACTGGGTCACGGTTAGCAGTGGGGTACCACAGGGGTTAGTATTGGGCCCTCTTCTTTTTAACATATTTATTAATGACCTTGTAGGGGGCATTCAGAGTAGAATTTCAATATTTGCAGATGACACTAAACTCTGCAGGGTAATCAATACAGGGGAGGACAATTTTATATTACAGGATGATTTATGTAAACTAGAAGCTTGGGCTGATAAATGGCAAATGAGCATTAATGGAGATAAATGTAAGGTCATGCACTTGGGTAGAAGTAATAAGATGTATAACTATGTGCATAATTAAAACTCTGGGCAAAACCGTCAATGAAAAAGACCTGGGTGTATGGGTGGATGACAAACTCATATTCAGTGGCCAGTGTCAGGCAGCTGCTACAAAGGCAAATAAAATAATGGGATGCATTAAAAGAGGCATAGATGCTCATGAGAACATAATTTTACCTCTATACAAGTCACTAGTGCGACCACACTTAGAATACTGTGCACAGTTCTGGTCTCCGGTGTGTATAAGAAAGACATAGCTGAACTAGAGCGGGTGCAGAGAAGAGCGACCAAGGTTATTAGAGGACTGGGGGGTCTGCAATACCAAGATAGATTATTACACTTGGGGCTATTTAGTTTGGAAAAACGAAGACTAAGGGGTGATCTTATGTTAATGTATAAATATATGAGGGGACAGTACAAAGACCTTTCTGATGATCTTTTTAATCATAGACCTGAGACAGGGACAAGGGGGCATCCTCTACGTCTGGAGCAAAGAAGGTTTAAGCATAATAACAGACGCGGATTCTTTACTGTAAGAGCAGTGAGACTATGGAACTCTCTGCCGTATGATGTTGTAATGAGGGATTCATCACTAAAATTTAAGAGGGGACTGGATGCCTTTCTGGAAAAGTATAATGTTACAGGGTATATATATTAGATTCCTTGATAAGGCGTTGATCCAGGGAACTAGTCTGATTGCCGTATGTGGAGTCGGGAAGGAATTTTTTTCCCCATGATGGAGCTTACTCTTACCACATGGGTTTTTTTGCCTTCCACTGAATCAACATGTTAGGGCATGTTAGGTTAGGCTATGGGTTGAATTAGATGGACTTAAAGTCTTCCTTCAACCTTAATAACTATATATATATATATATATATATATATATATATATATATATATATATATATATATATATATATATATATATATATAATCACCAATTATGCTATACTAAAAAAAATCTTTATTGGTATTTATTAAAAATCTATAAATTCTAGAACATAAATACACCTCAAAACTTAACTCAAAGTGATCATATAAAAAATAAAAAGTAGTCAACGGTAAAGGGGTGATCACCCCATTTATTTACTACCCAGGTTAATACGCAGATGGAGATTGCGGCGGAAATTTTCCTGAAGCCGAGTTTGCATCTCGGCTTCAGGAAAATGGCCGCCGCGATCTCCATCTGCGCACGCGCGGCATCCCGCGGCCATTTTCCTGAAGCCCCAGGAAGCAGAGCACTCCATCTGCGCACGCGCGGCCTCAGGAAGATGGCCGCCGCCACCGATAAACCGGTGAATAGCACAGATCGCGCTCTTTTTCTGCCGCTGTGCAGTGCATTCGGTAGTTGTGCATGCGCGAACCACTACGCCAACGCCGGGAAGAAAAGCAAGAGGTGGGGGAGAAGCAGTGATTTCACCACGCCCATTTGACCAGACCTGCGTGATTGACAGCCGAAAACGGCGACTTTACTAAGGTATTTTGGCAGCAAAGGTGGGGAATCAGGGGATAATAAAGGCACTATTGTACAGCACAGCTCAGGCCCTATTGAACACTATTCTTACCTCATATTGAAAAAATGGGGTGACAGGTTCCCTTTAACCTAACTCTCCCTGTGTGGCCCATTCAAAAACCTTGAACCATAATCACGTTCCTCGCATCATGTTCTCATACACTTTATGCAGTTAATAGCCCTCTGTGTCTGTACTGCTACATACTTAGGCAGTTAACTGGTTCATGCAGCTTTACATGAACACCCGAGCCTTACACTATGGCTGGTCCGAACAACGAAAGCAATTGTTACCATCCACCTCTCGTGTCTCCCCTTTTCCTCATAGATTGTAAGCTTGCGAGCAGCAGGGCCCTCATTCCTCCTGGTATCTGTTTTGAACTGTGATTTCTGTTATGCTGTAATGTCTATTGTCTGTATAAGTCCCCTCTATAAGTTGTAAAGCGCTGCGGAATATGTTGGCGCTATATAAATAAAAATTATTATTATTGTTGTTTATTTTACTCACTTTTATAGCACCATTAATTCCACAACTCTTTACACTTGTCATCTATTCTTGTTTGCTACCTGTTCGTAGAGGTTGGCACCCT
The DNA here is from genome assembly GCF_051348905.1 of Ranitomeya variabilis. Classification (NCBI taxonomy): domain Eukaryota; kingdom Metazoa; phylum Chordata; class Amphibia; order Anura; family Dendrobatidae; genus Ranitomeya; species Ranitomeya variabilis. Next base: position 754,371,616 of record NC_135235.1, on the reverse strand, counting down.
CTTGAAATGCAATCGTCGACTAGCCCTGGTTGTCCTCGCCATCTCCTCAGCCTCCCCGCAGTAGATTCCTCTTGCGGAATGCAGACTCACCCTAGCAGCCTCCACCAATGGGACGCAGACTCCCCGCAACAGATTCCCCCTGCAGGACGCAGACTCACCGTAGCAATCTCCACCTGCTGGAAGCACACTCCCCTTAGCACCCATCCCCTACTAGCCTCCCCTCACTCCACTGAGCATCCTCCCCTCACCCTGTTGGACGCAGCCCCCAGTCCCAACTAGCCTCCCCTGGGCCCTGTTGGATGCAGCCACAGTCTATGACTGGGGGCCATGTCCAACAGGGCCCAGGGGGAGACTAGTGGGGGCTGCAGGGTCCAGGGGGAGGCTAGTGGGGACTGGGGGCTGCAGGGTCCAGGGGGAGGCTAGTGGGGACTGAGGGAGGCTAGTGGGAGCTGTAGGGTCCAGGGAGGAGGCTAGTGGGGGCTGCAGGGCCCAGGGGAAGGCTAGTGGGGGCTGCAGGGTCCAGGGGGAGGCTAGTGGGGGCTGGGGGCTGCAGGGTACAGGGGGGGCTAGTGGGGACTGGGGAGGCTAGTGGGAGCTGTAGGGTCCAGGGGGGAGGCTAGTGGGGGCTGCAGGGCCCAGGGGAAGGCTAGTGGGGGCTGCAGGACCCAGGGGAAGGCTAGTGGGGGCTGCAGGACCCAGGGGGAGGCTAGTGGGGGCTGGGGGCTGCAGGGTACAGGGGGGGCTAGTGGGGACTGGGGAGGCTAGTGGGAGCTGTAGGGTCCAGGGGGGAGGCTAGTGGGGGCTGCAGGGCCCAGGGGAAGGCTAGTGGGGGCTGCAGGACCCAGGGGGAGGCTAGTGGGGACTGGGGGCTGCAGGGTTCAGTGGAGAGGCTAGTGGTGGGTTGCAGGGCAAAGGAGGCTGGTGGGGGCTGGGGGCCGCAAGGCCCAGGGGGAGGCTAGTGGGGACTGGGGGCTTCAGGGTCCAGGGGGAGGCTAGTGGGGGCTTCAGGGTCCAGGGGGAGGCTGGTGGGGCTTCAGGGTCCAGGGGGAGGCTAGTGAGGGCTGCAGGGTCCAGGGGCAGGCTAGTGGGGGCTGCAGGGTCCAGGGGGAAGGCTAGTGGGGGTTGGCAGTCCCCACTATCCTCCCCTGAACCCTGTTGGATGCAGCCCCCAGTCACCACTCGCCTTCCCTCATCAGCCACACGCTGCCAGGCGCAGCCACGTGAAGCATCTTCTGCTTACCAGATTCAGAGAGACAGGCCACAGTCTCCTCACGTTACTCTGCCTGACTGCCCGCTGCTGCTGCCTCCTCAGCCTACTTTGTCTGCCCACCGACACCTGGCACATCGCACGCTGCTCTGCTCGGAATGAGGAAGTGCGATCACGAGCAGCGTGACATCAGGAAAATGATGCACCCGGGCCGGCCGCCGCAACTTAAAGGTACAGAGGCCATTTTCGGCCGCCCGATGCATTAACAACACTGTAGGTGTATCTTTAACACTAGGACTACTGGACTCGTGACCACGACTAGAACTACTGAATGTGCAAGTAGTCAAAATGACTATACCAGTAGTCCTAGTGTTAAATCCCAGTGTTGTTATGCATCGGGAGTTCGGCAGAATAGAACAAAATGTCCAGGGGCCTGATGAACAGAAACAAAGAGAGGGGGGCCCGAGCGGAGTGAGCTGCCAGAATGTTCGGGCTCCCCTTTTTGCCTCTGACCACCGGGCCCCATACTGTAGTAAGGGCAGTAATGCCCTGATGGCGGCCCTGTTCCACCGTGTCCCTGCATCTCTCCTCACTGCCCCATCCTCTCTTCTCCTGCCCTCACTGCCCCATCCTCTCTTCTCCTGCCCTCACTGCCCCATCCTCTCTTCTCCTGCCCTCACTGCCCCATCCTCTCTTCTCCTGCCCTCACTGCCCCATCCTCTCTTCTCCTGCCCTCACTGCCCCATCCTCTCTTCTCCTGCCCTCACTGCCCCATCCTCTCTTCTCCTGCCCTCACTGCCCCATCCTCTCTTCTCCTGCCCTCACTGCCCCGTCCTCTCTTCTCCTGCACCAGCCCCTGCATCTCCTTTGCTCTCCCAGCAGCTTCTGCCCTGCCTGCCGCCCCCTGTGTCCCTGCATCTCTCCTCTCTGATGTGCTATTCTGTGTTCTGCAGTAGTGATGTGTCGTTCGTGAACGAGCCGACACAAAGAGCCGGCTCCCTGCTGTGAACGATGGGAGCCGGCTCTGCAGCGTGAGTGAACCGAATCTTTTTTTTTTTTTTTTTCCTTGTCTGGCGCCTGCAGCCTATCAGATTCAGCAGCTCAGTGAGTGTGACTGCGACTCATGTGGGAGGAGCAGACAGGAGAGAGGGAGATGTGAGTCTGTGGAGTGTAAAGAAATGCATGGGAGTCCAGTGAAAATCAGTCCCCAGGAAGGCATTCACCTCACACAAGTACCGCAGCTGTGCAGCCTGTAGCCTCCCATCAGGCCAGGCTTGTGCTGGAGAGGTGGCCATGCTGTTATTATCAGCTCCCTCTAATAACGGCTGCAGTTCTGTGCCATCTCCAATTATCTGACACTCTGCAGCTCTTCTTGTCTTTACACTTTTGCAACCTTTTTAATGCACCCAAAATATCTGCAAATCATGGTGATTAACCCCTTCATGTTGCAGCTATTGTTCTTTTTCTGCCACACCTTTCAGGAGCCTTTGTAAGGGCTTGTTCACACGATCCTTTTTTCGCTGCGGATTTTTCAGGTCCTGATTTGTGAAAACCACAGTGCAAAACCTGCGGTGGTTTTCACTGCGGTTTTCAGTCCTTTTTCTACTGAGGATTCCACTGCGGGTTTCCACCTGCATTTTCCTATTGGTGCAGGTGGAAACCCGCTGCGGAATCCGCAGAAAGAATTGACATGGTACTTCTTTTTTTCCACTGAAAATCCACGCTGATTTTCAAGCCGAAAAAAGGATAGTGGGCACAGCGGATTTCGTTTTCCATAGGGTAACATTGTACTGTACCCTGCATGGAAAACATCTACGGATCCGCAGCTGCAAATCCGCTGCGGATCCGCAGCGAAAACCGCATCGTGTGAACATAGCCTAAGGGCTTGGGGTTTTGTGTTTCTTTTTTTGCAGGACAAGTTTTAGTTCTGAATGAGCCCATTTTACCATATAATGTCCTGAAAAACCAGGAAAAAAAAAGTTCACAGTGAGGTAAAATGAAGGTGGGGAAGCAATTCCACCGTATAGTTTGGGGGATTTGTTTTGCGTAGTTCAGAGTGCACGGTTTCATTTGAGGTGGTCTCACATGTGGCATCACAGGAGGCTGGGGCTGCACTCGCTTCTCTGCAGCGTCTCGCCACATTGATCACCTACAGTAAGGGTACCGTCACACAGTGGCACTTTGATCGCTACGACGGTACGATCCGTGACGTTCCAGCGATATCCATACGATATCGCTGTGTCTGACACGCAGCAGCGATCAGGGACCCTGCTGAGAATCGTACGTCTTAGCAGATCGTTTGAAACTTTCTTTCGTCGCTGGATCTCCCGCTGACATCGCTGGATCGGTGTGTGTGACACCGATCCAGCGATGTGTTCGCTTGTAACCAGGGTAAACATCGGGTTCTAAGCGCAGGGCCGCGCTTAGTAACCCGATGTTTACCGTGGTTACCATTGTAAATGTAAAAAACAAACAAACAGTACACACTCACCTTCTGATATCTGTCACGTCCCCCGGCGTCTGCTTCCCGCACTGACTGTGAGCGCCGGCCGTAAAGTAAAAGCAGAGCACAGCGGTGACGTCACCGCTGTGCTGTGCTTTACGGCCGGCACTGACACAGTCAGTGCGGGAAGCCACCGGCGGGGGACGTGACAGACATCAAAATGTGAGTATGTAGTATTTGGTTTTTTTACATTTACAATGGTAACCACGGTAAATATCGGGTTACTAAGCGCGGCCCTGCGCTTAGTAACCCGATGTTTACCCTGGTTACCCGGGGACCTCGGCATCGTTGAAGACAGTTTCATCGATGCCGAAGTCGTTCCCCTGATCGTTGGTCGCTGGAGAGCAGTCTGTGTGACAGCTCCCCAGCGACCACACAACGACTTACCAACGATCACGGCCAGGTCGTATCGCTGGTCGTGATCGTTGGTAAATCGTTTAGTGTAACGGTACCCTAAGGCCAGGCCATCAATGTTAGTCATGGACAATCTCTTTAAACTTGTTCTATCTGTAATACTACCTCAATCATATTTACTGTAACTTAACTGTTAATAAAGTTGGTATGTAACTAGGGTTGCAGTGCCATATTCTGTTTGACTTGCTGGGATTTGTAGTGCTGTGCACCACCAGCAGGAGAAGTTGATACCATGGTATAGTAGCATTTATACATTTCTGTTCCACGTTGTGTTGAAATAAACTGAGTTTACTATTCCGTATGCTTTGCACAGTGTGTGTGTGTGTGTGTGTGTGTACAGTGTATACATTGTGTATGTGTACAGTGTGCGTGTAAGGCTACTTTCACACTAGCGTTGTGTGGTGTACGTCGCAATGCATTGTTTTGGAGAAAAAACGCATCCTGCAGAATTATCTGCATGATGCTTTTTTTCTCCATAGACTTTCATTAGCGACGCATTGCGATGTATGGCCACACGTCGCATCCGTCGTGCGACGGATGCGTTGTGTTTTGGTGGACCGTCGGCACAAAAAAAGTTCCATGTAACTTTTTTTGTGCGTCACGTCCGCCATTTTCGACCGTGCCCCCTCCTCCCCGGACCTTACAATGGGGCAGCGGATGCGTTGAAAAACTGCATGCGCTGCCCCCGTTGTTCATTTCTTTCACAACGTGCGTCGGTACATCGGGCTGACGCATGGCGACGGCCCCGTACCGACGCTAGTGTGAAAGTAGCCTTAGCACAGTGCTTGCAGCATGCCTTTATTTGTATGAATTACAATCTTATACAGCACCAACATATAGCACAGCACTTACTAATTCAGAAAGGACGTGTACAAAAAATGGCCCATATTACAAAGTAATACAGGTTAGGCTGGGTTCACATTGCGTTAGTGGCGTCTGTTAGACGGACTATGTTACACAGCAGCATAAACGCGGTGTAACGCAGTCCGTTACGGCCGCCATTGACTCCAATGTCGGACGCATCACTAGCGCCCACCCACAATGGGCGTGCACTAGGGATGTGCCGTCATTGAGTGACGGACCCTGAGACGCGGGCTGCAGCGTTTCCGGGTCCGTCACTGCTAGCGCAGATAGAGCTAGAAGATGCTCTATCTGCGCTAGCGCAATGTAAACGTCGGCACTTGCGTTAACAGCAGCCCGTTACCGTATGTGCTGAGCGGGCTGCTGCTAACGCAGTGTGAACCCAACTTAGGACTACAACCGAGTAGCGCGGGCTCTGTTCACAAGAGCCAACAATCTGCGGAAACAGCAATGCTAAAAACCAGTCTTTACTGCTTCACTAGATACTTATACAGGTGTATCATGAGGCTGTCACTTTACAGGCAAAGACTGGGAACGATGACAGTGTAAAATCTAGTTTTATTTAAAAAAAGAGCCGGTTCACGAGCCGAAAGAGCCGGCTCTTTATAGTGAGCGGAGCCGAAAGAGCCGGATCACCAAAAAGAGCCGGACTGCCCATCACTATTCTGCAGGCAGCTGTTTCTGCCTGCCCTCTCCTTTATCAGCCCTTGCTGTTAACCCCTTCCATTCATCCCTGCAAGAACCAACAGCCAAACAGCCTCATCTTCAAGACTGCTAAGTATCACTTCTTTTTGTTAACCCTTTCCCATAGGAAAAGAGTGATAGGCTGTAAGTGTGTGTGTGCGTGTAATTTACAGTAGATAGTTGGGAAGGAAATAATATTAGGGAAATATTAGGGTTATTGTGGGTTAAATTCTATATTATTGTGTGTATAATTGTGCGATTGTAGTGGTCATTAATTACAGTCGACTACTGGTTGTGTATAATAAATATCCCTTTTATTAGTACACGGATTTGTCTTCTTCAGTCGCCATGTGTAGAATATAGTTCAAAGGAATCTGAATAGCAACAGGCGAACTATTAGCCGAATATTGATTATTAATGGTCAAGCCTGACATTAATAATTAATACACGTATACCGCCCTGCGGCAGGAACCTATTAGACACATGTTCTGATATTTGTTCTAATATAATGAGTCTTAAACTGGTGGAATCTCGTTTATATTCTAAAATGAAATGCCTAAACAGACAGATTACACTTTTCCTAATATTATGTCTATGACTGGTCATCCTATTATGGATCGCTTGGGTCGTTTTTAGATCCCTGATATTGGATGAATCTCCCTTCTCTCCCTCCTGTGCTGCTAAATGTGATCATATGGTCCCTACAAGACCAGGTCCAGTCTTTCTGACCAAACTTCACTTTTATGATCGACAACATTAAATGTGCAGTGAGGCCAAGTGTGAATCTCTGTACAATAACAGAGTTTCCCTTTATCCTGACTTTTCAATTTCTTTCAAAACCGACTAACTTCAAACAGAATTCTTAAACTACATGAAACACATTACCCCTGTGCCATGCTATATCTCTAAGCTGTGTGTGGCTGATGGCTGTAATATACATTTATTCCCGCCTGCAGGAGATGTGTTGGCATGGCTGGAGCCCTGGTTTCATGGATTCACTCCACATCATAAATTACCGTATATAATGTTTTCAATACTAAGGAATTCAGATTACTGCCCAATCTCTCCTGAAATGTAGAGCACTAATACTTTCTCTACTCTTCTGGTCAGGATTCACAGTAGCTCCAATGGTCCACCATAAATGAGTGTGACTCCAGTTTAGTTCTCCCTCGTACATACATTGCATTGTTGTTGGGGACGTGCCCGAGATCTAAATTTAAGACACCGGACCTCTGCAGTATTAAAAAAAATTTTCTATGAAATTTTGTCTAACATTTCTTCTTGAAATTTCTCTGACAGAAAATATTGGCCCTTACGATAGTTTAAATTGCCAAGAGCCACCGAGCCCCATTCTGTAATTACCCCAGAGAGGTTTCATCACTAGTTACTCATTTTTTACTGATGAAGACTGTTAACTTTGATAATTTCAGTAGATGTTATTGTCAAAAACTGTGACTATCGACTACTGTAGTCGGTGTCAAAAATACTCTGATCTAACCAGAGCCGATTCTTCAAATCTGACGTGTCTCACTTTATGTGGTGATAACTTTGAAATTCTTCCCAAAGAATTCTAGGAAACAAATGGACCTTACAAATTATTTTCCACATTCTCTTCAATCCGACAATACCCTGTATATGGATGTGCACTACTGTCTGGGCACATGGCAGGGTTAACATAGGAAGGAGTACCATTTAGCTATTTGAATGTAAATCTTGCTGGAATAGTTTGCAGGCACACTGCATTGGGAGCACTGTTCATGGTCATCTGGCAGCTCAAGAGATGGCCACCACAAACGGGCTTGATGTTTGTCTAATCCATTTTCCAGATCCCAAGGCTTGCCTTGCTCATCATCCTGACCCATGCACATGGATCTGGACTTGCACAGAGACCCCTAGGCTTGGGCCATGGTGTTATAGTATGTTAGGTAATATGAGATGGCAAGAAGAATACTCAGGTAGCCGGGTCAGAACCAGGAGGGCAGAGAAAATACAAAATCAAGATGCAAGATCAGTCAGTAAACAGGCTGGGGTCACAACAGGAAACAATTACACAAGTCGGGAGCTGAGCACAGAGGACTGAACCCGAGTAGAATAAGGCTGTATCTGGCAGCTTCCAACAATACGCTGCAAGCTTTAGTATGGTGTGGTGCTTTACAAATGGCTGAAGCAGAGAGCAAATTACTTCAGCTGGACAGCACACACACTCATACTGCCAGACTAGATGGTACTATTGGTCCCAAGCACCCTAATCTTAGTCGCTGGAGATAGCCCTTGTTACAGAACCCCCCAGCCCCCAGAATATGTTGTGCAGTCATATGTATGTATAATAGGTTCCATGTGAGATTCATGTCCCTAATGCATCAGCCCACAGGCGGCGCCCCTGGGTAGAGGGGACAAGATATTCTCCATCTGACCTCCCCCACCTTTGTAATTCCCACAGTAAATATCGGCAGGCTCCGGCCACCTGCGGCTATTGTAATGTATGTCTGGCCTGCCACTTTTGAATTGGCCTGCCCTTTGTATCTGTGTGATATATTCTGTGTCCTGTGAGTAAAGAGTTGTCACACTGGAAATACGTGGAGAAGCAGTGATATTTTATATGCGCCCATGTAATGAAGCCATTCCAGTCAGCGTCCTTCATTCAGAATCCAGCCAAAGCAGAGTGGACCTCCTAAAACACGGGGTGGTACTGAAAGAGGTACTACAGCACAGAAGACCCTGTTACACTGGTGGCAGACAGCGGGATGTGATACCCCATCTACAGGAGGAAAGGAATGAATGGAAAACAACTACCAGAAGTTAAAGAGGACTACATTAAAAGACCTGGTGGAAGCTCAAGGGTTAATCGCCAGCAACAAAACAAAAGCGAATTTGATAGCAGCCATCATGGAACACGACAGTGCAGCGCCCTCCAATGTGAACGTGGAGGAGACTGAATTCCAGAGGGACGTAAAGAACAGACTGGCGTTCTATGGCCCAAACCCTGCAGTAGAGCTCATACGAGAGGTGATGGCAGAGCAGACCAGGATAGAGCTGGCCAAGGTGGAGATGGCAGAGTGGAGAGAGAGGAGAGTCAGCGAGCAGAGGGAGCTCTGGCCTCCGCCCAGGTACCTTCAACAGTAAGCCACAAAAAGATCCAGTATAATGCCTCCGACAGTTGGGGGAGGCAGAGGAAGACATTGATGGCTTTCTGCAGGACTTTGAGCAGCAGTGTGCCCTGCATCAAGTGAAGCCGGAGGAACAGGTTCAGATTCTGGCCAGCAAGCTGACAGGCAGGGCAGCGGACGCCTATCGCACGGTCCCTTGGAGGACTGTATGGACTATGAGCGAATCAAAGAAGTGATCTTGGCCCGGTATGCGCTGACACCAGAGGCATACCGCCAAAAGTTCCGCAGACTTATAAAACGGGTAACCGATACCCACGCTGAATGGGCCTGTAAATTACGGCGGTCACTGCTACAGTGGGTACAAGGGAGCCAAGCAACCACTAAGGAGGACGTCCTCCAGCTCTTCTTGTTAGAGCGAATCTTTAATGGACTAACCCCCGAGACACAGGAATGGCTTCGGGACAGACGACCAATGACTCTTGAGGAGGCCGCTCGTCTGGCCGACGAACACCATGATGCCAGGAGGTCTCAGTCGGCCAGATCAAAGATGGTCACTAGGGGTCCTCCCATGGGTCCAGAAGCCCTCAAACCACAGAAGATTGTCGGGGGACCAGCTCAAAACCCGACCTACCACAGTCCCCCTGGGGCGTGATGCCACACCTGCCATAAGCTGGGCCACCTGCAAAGACAATGTCCCAACCGGACTACGACTAACCAGGGGGTGGAAGTGATGGAGGAAGTGCTGCATGAAGTAGACCCCGTGCAGGCGGCCTGGGCAGATAATCGACAACAGCATCGACAGGTCGTGCGGGTTAATGGGAAACGTATGCAGAGACTAAGAGATTCCGAGCAACTTTGACCCTTGTGAAGCCTCATTTCGTCCGGGAGCAAGAGAAGACGGACCGGACAGTGGCAGTCCGTGTAGCAGGGGGAGCCATACATCGACTGCCCACTGCCAGGATTCACCTGAACTGGGGAGTCGGGGATGGCCTGGTTGAGGTCGGCTTGATGAATTGCCTGCAGATGTCTTGCTGGGAAATGACTTGGGGCCTATGTTGTCTGCCTTCTCGGTCGGCCCTCTGGCTGAGACATATCCTGTGACCACCCGGAGACAAGCTCGAGCTGTGGAGGCGGAATCACACTCAGAGGAGGCCCAGGTAAGACACCCCAGCCCTACACGTATTCCCATAGCCAGACAAATTTCTTGGGCCACCCCAGCTGAATTTAAGAAGGAGTTACTTGAGGATCCTTCATTAGAAGGATATCGTGGGAAGGCACGGGAGAGAAGTACTGGAAGGGGAGCAATTGGATAAATCAAAAATAGAACTTTCCTCACGGATTACAGAAAATCAAAATAAAAACTTTCTAAAAAAATTTGAGAAAAAATTTATTATTATACAAATGGAAACCAAAGAAAAGAAAAAGGAGAAATTTCTTAGAGATAAACGAGATTATGAAACAGGACAAATTTTCTCCTGGAATAAAAATAAAAATATATTTTTATTTTTTTTATAACAAATGCTTTGATAAATCTCCCAGAAAACAAAAACCATCGGGGGATGGATGGATAACGGACTCGATAAAAATGAAGATAAAAATGAAGAAATAGCAACATCGTCATCTGTTTTAAACACACCGGCCCCTTTAGGAGAAAGATCAGGAGAGGGGGCCGAAAAAAGCGTAAAGAAAAAACGCAAACAAGTGTCATGGAGAAAATAAAAGATGGAGTGGATTTAAATAAAGACGTTCTACAAATTCTCAATTTATCTAAAAGAATTCTTACAAATGATCAAATTGGCGTTCTATCACGGGGATTAAATTTTTGTCTGCCAGAACCTTTTGATTTATGTGAATTTAGAATTGATCTTTTTAAGAGCATAAGAAAATTACATCTACACAATTATTTTGTTAAAAATAAAGAGGGAAATAAATCCATTACCTCCACAGACAGCCCCACTACCATCGGAAGTTTGGGGTTCATGGCATATCCATCAACTAATGTAAAGGATATAGAAGACGCGCTTTTATTACCGCATTTAGATGAGAACTATGGGGAAATTACATCCCTCCAGGCACTCCTGTACAAAAAAACAATCGAAAATGTATCATCCCGTGAACAAAGAGCTTTAGCGGAAATACAAAAATGGGATGATATTGTTATAAGGAGAGCTGATAAGGGTGGAAATTTGGTTATTCTGGATACAAAAAAACTACATAGATGAAGCCCTTTCTCAATTAAATGATTACAATACTTACCTTATTTTGGATAATAATCCTACAACTAAGTTTAAAAACAAATTGAGAACACTTTTGAGAAAATATGTAGAGAGGGGAACCATCACTAAAAGTAAAGCAGAGAAATTACTACCAGAATACCCAAATTTCCCCCATTGGTACAGCATACCTAAGGTCCACAAGAACCCTAAACAACCGCCAGGACGCCCGATCATATCGGGAAAAGATTCCCTGACGGAGCCATTATCCCAATTCCTAGATTGGCTTTTGAAGCCTCTATTGTCAAAAATCCCTTTTTTTTGTTAAAGACTCAGGAGATTTTTTATTAGTCCTAAAAGACTTCCATTGGCAACCAAATTTCTCATTAGCTTCCATTGATATGGAGAATCTGTATACCCGAATTCCACAGACCAAAGGCTTGGAAGCTATACACCGAATTCTATCGCATACAGATAAAGATCTAGATTTCATCTCATTTATAATGGAGAGTTTGGACTTTGTGCTCTCCCACAATGCGTTTAAATTTATGGAGAAATGGTACCCTCAAAAGATCGTTACCGCAATGGGTACTCCGGTGGCATGCGTTTATGTAAACCTGTTTCTTGCAGCGTTTGAGGAGAAGCATGTCACCGGGTCCCAAAACCCATATTTGAAACATTTACGGATGTATTTACGGTTTGTGGACGATATTTTTATAATTTGGGACGGGTCTGAACAGGAGTTTAATAATTTTGTAACATTCTTGAATTAAAATAATGATGAGAATATGCGGTTTCCTTCAGTTTATGGTAAAAATAAATTAGACTTCTTAGATGTAAGCCTTGAAATTAAAGAGGATACAATTATCACAACTGTTCACAGAAAACCGACAGCCACAAATAATGTTTTACATTTTCAGAATGCACATCCTATGCACACGAAACAAAGTATCCCCTACAGCCAAATGGTGAGATTAAGAAAAATTAATAGCAGTGAGAATAATTATAAAAAACAAATTACAGAATTAAAAACGCGCTTTATCAATCGGGGCTATCCTCCAAACTTATTAGAGCAAGCTGAATTGCGCGTGGTAAATCTCACCCAAATAAACCTCCGAAAAAAAGGCAAAAGAGGAACTCTTAGTAATGTCGGAATAAATTCAAACATTAATCAAAGATTTTCGTTTTTGTTTAAACACAGCCCCATGGACCAAGAAATCCAGGCCTCTATACGTAAGAACTGGCACGTATTACAAAGAGATGATGATTTAAGCAAATTTACGACACTAGCGCCGCAGTTCGCCTATAAAAGGACAACAAATTTGGGCGATCTTTTGGTTAAAAATTACCTTCAACCGCATAATAATAATTGGTTTAAAAAAAAACCCTACCACAGGGGAATTATAAATGCGGGAACTTCAGCTTCTGTCATTTGCATAAAATTGATAATCCCATAAAAATTGGTACAATAGAGCATTATGTCAGAGATTTTATCACCTGTAGAAGTAACTTTGTAGTTTATGTAATTTTCTGCCCGTGCGACCATTTGTACATTGGAAAGACAATTAGGCCTATGTTCACCAGATTTCGTGAGCATTATAACTCAGTATTAACAGGCAAAGGACGCGTACGATTTATTAAACATATGCAGGAAAAACATTGCGGTGATCCCAGCCAATTGCGTTTTGCAGGCTTGGAAATAGTAAAGTTTCCACCGCAAGGAGGAAACCATAATAAACTACTACTGCAGTGTGAGGCCAAATGGATAATGCGTGCTAATGCCCAGGGCCCTTTGGGCTTAAATGATAAATTGGATATGGCAATTTTTTTATAATTTATTTCTGAAACTTAACATGGACAAAACAGAATTCATCATCTTTCCCCCATCTCACGTGACCCCCCCCAAAGAACCTATCCATTACAGTAAATGGCTGCCCACTCTCCCAAGTCCCACAAGCTCGCTGCCTCGGGGTAATCCTTGACGCTGATCTCTCCTTCAAACCACATATCCAAGCCCTTTCCACTTCCTGCTGACTTCAACTCAAAAATATTTCACGAATCCGTTCATTCCTCAACCAAGAATCTTCAAAAACCCTAGTCCATGCCCTCCTCACCTCTCGCCTTGACTCCTGCAACCTCCTGCTCTGTGGCCTCCCTTCGAACACTCTCGCACCCCTCCAATCTATTCTAAACTCTGCTGCCCGACTAATCCATCTGTCCCCCCACTATTCCCCGGCCTCTCCCTTCTGTAAGTCCCTTCACTGGCTCCCCATTGCCCAAAGACTCCAGTTCAAAAACCTAACCATGACGTACAAAGCCATCCACAACCTGTCTCCATACATCTGTGACCTCGTCTCCCGGTACTTACCTACACGCAACCTCCGATCCTCACAAGATCTCCTTCTCTACTCCCCTCTTATCTCCTCTTCCCACAATCACATACAAGATTTCTCTCGCGCATCACCACTACTCTGGAACCCTCTACCACAACACATCAGACTCTCGCCTACCATCGAAATCTTCAAAAAGAACCTGAAGACCCACCTCTTCCGACAAGCCTACAACCTGCAGTAACCACCGATCAACCAAACCACTGCATGAAAAGCTCTATCCTCACCTACTGTATTCTCACCCATCCCTTGTAGATTGTGAGCCCTCGCGGGCAGGGTCCTCTCTCCTCCTGTACCAGTTATGACTTGTATTGTTTAAGATTATTGTACTTGTTTTTATTATGTATACCCCTCCTCACATGTAAAGCGCCATGGAATAAATGGCGCTATAACAATAAATAATAATAATAATTTATATACAGTCTGCTTTATAGAATTTGATACATTGTTTTTAATATGGTATATTAAATGTATATTTTGATTTATCACCTGTATTAGTCACATTCTATATATAGGAAGTGACATCACCACTGAAACACACATGGACACGTAAAAGCGCAAGTGCGTGAAACGGCCGTCGTTCGTTTGTTCACTCCCCGCACCCCTCTCTTTTCCATACCTGCTGCCGCAGAAAAATGTCTGTAACCTGCTAATCGCAAATAAAGGACAACACTTCATACTGCTCAGAAGGGTGAGTACCACTTTATTCATCTTTAACTTGCTTCATGGATTGTTCTCTTTCTAAAGTTGTGCACCACCCATGTCAGTAACTAGCCTCGTAACGCCCTGATCATCTAAGGATCGATTAACCCTATATATTTCAATGCGAAGCACAGCATTCTGTGCCGTATCATACCCATCTTTTTTTGCAACGATCGGTCTAGATGTGTTTGTTCCTTAGTCTGTGGTTGTCCGACAAACCAGAGGAGGCCACGCAAATGAGAAACGATGGGCGATTATGTTCACTTGTCTATCCATTAGAGCCGTCCACATAGAGGTAATCGAATCTATGGACACTTCATGCTTCATAAATGCTCTCCGGCATTTCATTGCCATCAGAGGACCCGTCAAACATATTCTTTCAGACCGAGGCATGAACTTTGTTGGAGCAGCAAGAGAACTGCAACTCTCTTCCAACATGGATATCAAGGACGTAGAAAAATACCTAAGTGTACATGGGTGTACTTGGACTTTTAACCCACCACATTCTTCACACATGGGAGGTGTATGGGAGAGAATGATAGGTGTTGCAAGGAGAATCCTCGATTCAATCTTCTTAGGCTAGGTTCACATTGCGTTATTGGGTGATCACTAACAGACAGCGTTGCACGGCGAAAATGTCGCAATTAACGCCGTGCAACGGGTCAGTAGCGCATCACTAGCGCGTGCCAGTTTTGGCACACGCTAGCGATGTGCCGTTCTTTTGTGATGCGTCTCGGACGCTGCTTGCAGCGTCCGCAGCGTGCCCGAGGTCCGTTCCCCGCTGTGGCAGATCGGGGATCTGCACTAGCGGGGACGTTAACGCGGCCCCGAAAAAGACATTGCGTTAGCGCAATCCGCTAGCGCTAAACGGATTGCCCTAACGCAATGTGAACCTAGCCTTACAGGAAGGATCTGCAAGGCTGACACACGAAAGCTTGATGACATTCATGGCCGAAGTGTCAGCCATCATAAACGCCAGACCGTTGACTCCAATTTCCAGTGATCCTGATGACCCAACTGTTCTCACCCCAGCCCTGCTGCTTACGCAGAAGACCGACCCTAATTGCTCTCCACCTGGAGAATTTACTGTTAAAAACCATTACAGGAGTCGATGGAGACAAGTACAGAGTCTCTCCAATGCCTTTTGGGACAAGTGGAAAAAACAGTACCTGCCTACTCTGCAACAGGAGAAAGTGGCAAACCAGCAAGCCTAACCTCCAGCCTGGTGATAGTCTCTGAGAAATGAATGGCCATTAGGTCTCATTACCAAGACATTCCCAAGTAAGGATGGAATCGTACGTTAGGTAGAAGTAAAAATAGGAAAACAAGGTGAGACCAAATTGTTCCTCAGGCTAGTAGTAGGTCTCGTTCTGCTGTTCTCGTCCAATAAACACAATAGCGATATCGGCTGACTTCAAGCGGGGAGTGTTCTGTCCAGCCATATAATTGCTGTCTAGAAAGTTTTGTCATTTTTATATGTCTCTGTTATTACAGAAATTGTATTTTTGTGTGCATTAATCCTTCCTATATTTCATATTGTAAGGTAACAGCACTACCTGCTGGTCGTTTAATGCACAGATTCTAGTTTAATTTGCAATGTGTTGTGGGAAGTTCCTAGGGCATTGTGGGATTGTTCCTATTGCATTGTGGTCTTATTATGACACTGTGAAGGGAACAGCAGCCATTCTTCCTCCTTGCGTCTTAGGAGAAACCACATCATTCGTTTTCTTCATGCTCCTTAACCCCTTAACGACCGCCGATACGCCTTTTAACGGCGGCCGCTAAGGGTACTTAAACCACAGCGCCGTTAATTAACGGCGCTGTGGAAAAAGTGAATAGCGCCCCCCAGAGTCGGATTTTCTCTGGGGTCTCGGTTGCCGAGGGTAGCCGAGACCCCAGAGAACATGATTCGGGGGGTTTTTACCGACCCCCGAGTTGCGATCGCCGGTAATTAACCGTTTACCGGCGGTCGCAACAAAAAAAAAAAACGCGATTTGCCGTTTAATTTCTCTGTCCTCCGATGTGATCGCACATCGGAGGACAGAGAAATGTGGTCCCCGATGGCCCCCAATAGCCCCCCGATACTTACCTACCTCCCCCGGTGCTCCTCGCGGCTCCCCATGGGCGCCGCCATCTTTTTTCCGGGAAAAAATGGCGTGCGCACGCGCAGTACGCCCGCCGCCCGGCACCCGGAAGATCTTTGGGGTCTCGGCTGCCGGGGGTAGCCGAGACCCCAAAGAACATGATCGGGGTCGGTTTGCACTGACCCCTGCTTTGCGATCGCCGGTAATTAACAGTTTACCGGCGACCGCAAAAAAAAAAAAAAAAAGCGATCAGTTATTTCTCTGTCCTCTGATGTGATCGCACATCAGAGGACAGAGAAATAGGGGGATTCGGGGACCCTAACATACTCACCTGGTGTCCCTGGGTCCTCTTCTGTCTTCTCCTGCCAGCCGGCTTTTTCATCATGGCGGGCGCATGCGCAGTGCGCCCGCCATCTGCTGCCATCTGCCGGCCGGCAGGAGAAGACGAGTTGGGGCTAAAATTAGGGTTAGGGTTAGAGTTAGGGTTAGAGTTAGGGTTAGGGTTAGGGTTAGGGTTAGAGTTAGAGTTAGGGTTAGAGTTAGGGTTAGAGTTAGGGTTAGAGTTAGGGCTAAATTTAGGGTTAGGGCTAGGGTTAGGGTTAGGCTACTTGCACACTAGCGTTTTTTGGCTTCCGTTGCAATGCGTCGTTGGAGAAAAAACGCATCCTGCAAAAGTGCTTGCAGGATGCGTTTTTTCTCCATTGGCTTGCATTAGCGACGCATTGCGACGGATTGCCACATGTCGCATCCGTCGTGCGACGGATGCGTCGTGCTTTGGCGGACCGTCGACACAAAAAAAACTACATGTAACTTTTTTGTGCGACGTGTCCACCATTTCCGACCGCGCATGCGTGGCCGGAACTCCTCCCCCGCCTCCCCGCACCTCACAATGGGGCAGCGGATGCATTGAAAAAACAGCATCCGCTGCACCCGTTGTGCGGCGCTTACAACGCTAGCGTCGGTACGTCGGCCCGACACACTGCGATGGGCCGAGTACGACGCTAGTGTGAAAGTAGCCTTAGGCTTCTTTCACACTTGCGTCGGTACGGGGGCGGTCGCAATGCGTCGGCCGACGTACCGACGCACGTTGTGAAAATTGTGCACAACGTGGGCAGCGGATGCAGTTTTTCAACGCATCCGCTGCCCAGTCTATGTCGGGAGGAGGGGGCAGAGTTACGGCCACGCATGCGCAGAAATGGCGGACGCGACGTACAAAAAAAAGGTTACATTGAACTTTTTTTGTGACGACGGGGGCTAAAGTTATGGTTAGGGTTGGGGCTAAAGTTAGGGTTGGGGCTAAAGTTAGGGTTAGAGTTGGGATTAGGGTTAGGGTTTGGATTAGGGTTGGGATTAGTGTTACGTTTGGGATTAGGGTTGGGATTAGGGTTAGGGTTGGGATTAGGGTTAGGGGTGTGTGGATTTAGGGTTTTGATTAGGGTTATGGTTAGGGTTGAGATTAGGGCTGTTTTGGGGTTAGGGTTGTGATTATCGTTAGGGTTGTGATTAGGATTATGGATCGGGTTGAGATTAGGGTTAGGGGTGTGTTGGAGTTAGGGTTGGAGTTATAATTTGGGGGTTTCCACTGTTTAGGTACATCAGGGGGTCTCCAAACACGACAGCCAATTTTGCGCTAAAAAAGTCAAATGGTACTCCCTCCCTTCTGAGCTCTGCCGTGCGCCCAAACAGTGGTTTACCCCCACATATGGGGCATCAGCGCACTTGGGATAAATTGGACAACAACTTTTGGGGTCCAATTTCTCCTGTTACCCTTGTGAAAATAAAAACTTGGGGGCTAAAAATCTTTTTTGTTGGAAAAAAAAATATTTTTTTATTTTCACTACTCTGCATTATAAACTTCTGTGAAGCACTTGAGCTTTCAAAGTTCTCACCACATATCTAGATAAGTTCCTTAGGGGGTCTAGTTTCCAAAATTTGGTCACTTGTGGGGGTTTCTACTGTTTAGGTACATCAGGGGCTCTGCAAACGCAACATAACACCCACAGACAATTCTATCAAAGTCTGAATTCCAAAACGGCGCTCCTTCTCTTCCGAGCTCTGCCGTGTGCCAAAACAGTGGTTTACCCCCACATATGGGGTACCAGAATACTCAGGACAAATTGGAGAATAAATATTGGCATCCAATTTCTCTTGTTACCTTTGTGAAAATAAAAATTTGGAGGCTAAAAAAATCTTTTTTGTGGGAAAAAAAATATTTTTTATTTTCACTACTCTGCATTATAAACTTCTGTGAAGCACTTGGGCATTCAAAGTTCTCACCACATATCTAGATAAGTTCCTTGGGGGGTCTATTTTCCAAAATGGGGTCACTTGTTGGGGGTTTCTACTGTTTAGGTACATTAGGGGTCTGCAAACGCAACATAACGCCCGCAGACAATTCTATCAAAGTCTGCATTCCAAAATGGCGCTCCTTCCCTTCCGAGCTCTGCCGTGCGCCCAAACAGTGGTTTACCCCCACATATGGGGTACCAGCATACTCAGGACAAATTGGACAACAACTTTTGGGGTCCAATTTCTCTTGTTACCCTTGTGAAAATAAAAACTTGGGGGATAAAAAATTGTTAAAAAATATATATTTTTTATTTTCACGACTCTGCATTATAAACTTCTGTGATGCACTTGGGCATTCAAAGTTCTCACTACACATCTAGATAAGTTCCATGGGGGGTCTAGTTTCCAAAATGGGGTCACTTTTGGGGGGTTTCTACTGTTTAGGCACATCAGGGGCTCTCCAAACGCGACATGGCGTCCGATCTCAATTCCAGTCAATTTTGCATTGAAAAGTCAAATGGCGCTCCTTTGCTTCCGAGCTCAGCCATGCGCCCAAACAGTGGTTTACCCCCACATATGGGGTGTCGGCGTACTCAAGACAAATTGTGCAACAACTTCTGGGGTCCATTTTCTCCTGTTACCCTTGGTAAAATAAAAATTTGGAGGCAAAAAGATCATTTTTGTAGAAAAAATGCGATTTTTTTATTTTCACGGCTCTACGTTATAAACTTCTGTGAAGCACCTGGGGGTTTAAAGTGCTCACCACACATCTAGATAAGTTCCTTAAGGGGTCTAGTTTCCAAAATGGTGTCATATGTGGGGGGTCTCTACTGTTTAGGCACATCAGCGGCTCTCCAAACGTGACATGGCGTCCGATCTTAATTCCAGCCAATTCTACATTGAAAAAGTAAAACAACACTCCTTCTCTTCCAAGCTCTGCGGTGCGCTCAAACAGTAGTTTACCCCCATATATGGGGTATCGACGTACTCAGGAGAAATTGCACAACTTTTGTGGTCTAATTTCTCCTGTTACCCTTGTGAAAATAAAAATTTGGGGGCAAAAAGATCATTTTTGTAGAAAAAATGAGATTTTTTATTTTCACGGCTCTACGTTATAAACTTCTGTGAAGCACTTGGGGGTTCAAAGTGCTCACCACACATCTAGATAAGTTCCTTAAGGGGTCTAGTTTCGAAAATGGTATCACTTGTGGGGGGTTTCCACTGTTTAGGCACATCAGGGACTCTCCAAACGCGACATGGCATCCGATCTCAATTCCAGCCAATTCTGCATTGAAAAAGTCAAACGGTGCTCCTTCACTTCTAAGCTCTGCGGTGCGCCCAAACAGTGGTTTACCTCCACATATGGGGTATCGACGTACTCAGGAGAAATTGCACAACAACTTTTGTGGTCTAATTTCTCCTGTTACCCTTGTGAAAATAAGAATTTGTGGGCGAAAAAATCATTTTTGTGAAAACAAATGCGATTTTTTATTTTCACGGCTCTACGTTATAAACTTCTGTGAAGCACTTGGGGGTTCAAAGTGCTCACCACACATCTAGATAAGTTCCTTGGGGGGTCTAGTTTCCAAAATGGTGTCACTTGTGGGGGGTTTCCACTGTTTAGGCACATTAGGGGCTCTCCAAACGCGACATGGCGTCCGATCTCAATTCCAGCCAATTCTGCATTGAAACAGTCAAACGGTGCTCCTTCACTTCCAAGCTCTGCGGTGCGCCCAAACAGTGGTTTACCTCCACATATGGGGTATCGGCGTACTCAGGAAAAATTGCACAACAAAATTTGTGGTTAAATTTCTGTTTTTACACTTGTGAAAATTAAAAAAAATGGTTCTGAAGTAAAATGTTTGCAAAAAAAAGTTAAATGTTCATTTTTTTCTTCCACATTGTTTTAGTTCCTGTGAAGTACGTAAAGGGTTAATAAACTTCTTGAATGTGGTTTTGAGCAGCTTGAGGGGTGCAGTTTTTAGAATGGTGTCACACTTATATAGACCCCTCAAAATCACTTCAAAGGTGATGTGGTCCCTAAAAAAAACATGGTGTTGTAAAAATGAGAAATTGCTGGTCAACTTTTAACCCTTATAACTCCCTAACAAAAAAAAAAATTGTTTCCAAAATTGTGCTGATGTAAAGTAGACATGTGAGAAATGTTATTTATTAACTATTTTTTGTGACATATCTCTCTGATTTAAGGGCATAAAAATACAAAGTTTGAAAATTGCAAAATTTTAAAAATTTTCGCCATATTTCCATTTTTTTCATAAATAATTGCAAGTAATATCGAAGAAATGTTACCACTAACTTGAAGTACAACATGTCATGAAAAACAATCTCAGAATCAGCGGGATCCGATAAAGCGTTCCAGAGTTATAACCTCTTAAAGTGACAGTGGTCAGAATTGTAAAAATTGGCTCGGTCATCAAGTACCAAATTGGCTCTGTCACTAAGGGGTTAAACGGCCTGCCCTAAGCATAGTTGGTAAGCACTATCTATGTGTTACAATCCTGTGTTTATCAATACGTTTGTTGTACTAAGTAGATAATCATCAGTTTGTATATTACCTCATGTTACCTGTGTATTGCAGACTTTGTGTTTCATGCTCTGTGCAGTGATATAATCTGAAATGCTCATGTTATTGCATCCTATAGTTTCACCCTTTCCTGCCACATCTGCAATCAATAAAAGAAGGTTACAATTTTACAGTCTCTTTTTTTAAAGAAGGCAAGGGGTTTAGCTACATGTCTCATTGCACACCCTGCTAACGTGTATGAGGACAGTATACATCTACTGAAATGATCAAGATGAACATTCTTTTTATTTATAAAAAATAAGTGACTAATGGTGAAACCTTTCTGGGGTAATTTCAGTATGAGGCCCTGTGGCTCTTGCCAATATAAACTATCGTAAAGGCCAATATTTTTTATCATGAGTTTCAAAAAGAAATAATAGACTTTTAACCCCTTTCTGACATCAAACGTACTATTCCGTCCATGTGACCCAGGCCAATTTGACCATGAATGGAATAGTACGTTTCAGCGATCGGCTGCGATCAATGGGGGCGCGGCCGATCGCTGCTGGTGTCAGCTGATTCTAACAGCTGGCACCCGACACTAGGTGCTAGGAGCAGTCACAGACCACTCCCGTCACTTTAACCCCCGAAATACTACGATCCAACAAGATCACAGCATTCCGGGAGCCGGCACATGGACTGACAGCCACTCTGCCTTTGCATCGGAGACCCCACGGCATGACCCGGGGTCCCGATGCTGCCATGGTAACCAGATGTCATCATGTCGACATCTGGGTCACCAGAGCTACAAAACTTCCTGGCTATGCGCAGTGCATGATCAGGAAGTCTCTCAGTGTCATTGCACTGGGTGCAGCGTTGACAGCTTCATCTTCATACTATAGAAGCGATAAGCCTGCAAAAAGTGATTGCCCCATAGTGGGACAAAATAAAAAAGTAATTTTTTTTTTTTAAATAATTGCAAAACTATATATATATATTTTAAAAATCAATATAGTCTATCACTAAATAAATATTTGGATAAAAAAAATTAAACAATAAAAAGTACCC
Source organism: Ranitomeya variabilis (assembly GCF_051348905.1). Classification (NCBI taxonomy): domain Eukaryota; kingdom Metazoa; phylum Chordata; class Amphibia; order Anura; family Dendrobatidae; genus Ranitomeya; species Ranitomeya variabilis. The sequence goes on along the minus strand of NC_135235.1, from coordinate 754,349,570 downwards.
ATATTTGGTATCGCCTTGTCCGCAACGACCCAACATATGAAGCTGGCCCACTAGCTAACCCCTGTAGAAAACACCATAAAAAATGCAAAAAACAATGCTTTATCATCATACCGCCGGACAAAAAGTGAAATAACACGTAATCAAAAAGACGGATATAAATAAACATGGAACCTCTGAAAACGTCATCTTGTCCCGTAAAAAACAAGCCCCAATACAGCTCCATCAGCAGAAAATAAAAAAGTTATAGCTTTCAAAATAAAGGGATGCAAAAATTATTATTTTTTTAAATGTAAAATAGATTTTATTATATAAAAGTGCCAAAACATAAATGAGGTATCGCTGTAATCGTGCTCACCCGAAGAATAAAACTGCCTTAAACAATTTTTGCCGCATGCGGAACGGTAATCGCCCCCCCCAAATGAAATTCATGAAGTGCTGTTTTTTGTTTATTCTGCAACCCAAAAATCGGAATAGAAAGCGATAAAAAAAGGTAATGTGCCCAAAGATGGTGCCAATAGAAACGTCAACTTGTCCCGCAAAAAACAAGACCCCCACATGACTATGTGGGCCAAAATATGGAAAAATTAGAGCTCTCAAAATGTGGTGATGGAAAAACTATTTTTTGCAATAAAAAGCATCTGTTAGTGTGTGACAGCAGCCAAACATAAAAACCTGCTATTAAAACCCGCTATAAAGTCTCTTTCACATGTCCTGATATTTCCGGTACCGGAGATGTCAGTGTCTGTGTGTGTAATACTTGCGGAACATGTGTGGCATGCATGTCCAGCATCAGTACCACATGGACGGGTGCCTGGGAAGGAGTGTTACAGTAAGCGGCAACCCTCAGCTGTCAGCTTCAGCAAGGTTGGCTATCAAGAATAGAGGATCCCCACAAATAAAAAAACAACCGGTGTGGGGTCCCCCTTATTTTTGACAACCAGCCCTGCTAAAGCTCACAGCTAGGGGCTGGTATTCTCAGGCTGGTAAGGGGCCATGGATATTGACCCCCCAGCCTAAAAATAGCAGCCCACAGCTGCCCAGATAAGGCACATCTATTAGCTGTGCCAATTCTGGCACTTTGCCCAGCTCTTCCCACTTGCCCTGAAATAGTTGTGGGGTTGATGTCACCGGTGACCTCAAGCCCACGGCTTAGTAATGGAGAAGCATGCTGGAAATCCCACCCATCGGTGACCCCGTCACGTGATTGCGGGTCACCAATGGTTTGGCATGACAACCAGGTCTCCAGCAGACCTCTATGGTTGTCCCTGCCGGACTGTAATAAGCACCGTCTGCTAGCCAAAACCACATGGACCAAGGATCGTCCCGCCGAACTGCCACTCTCCTTTTAACATTGGCAAAATGCTACTTAGACAACACAGGGTGAGGGTAAAACAGTGTGGCAATGCTTTACTGAACCGCAAAACAGGCAGATAACACATGGAACAGTCCCATCAAAATACCCAAGATGGTACACATTACAGAGTCTCACCCTTCCGCTGACTCGCCGGGATAATAGCAGCCATGACTTCAGACCTTCCAGGGTTGCTACCCCACCTGTGACACACACACAGAGAGAAGGTAACGACAAGCATAGGAAGATACAAGTTCAATATAGAATCACCGCACTCATACAATGGAAAAGGTATGTTTCAGGTGAATATTTATTAACAGTGATGAGTAAAGCGACCTTTTCCATTGTATGAGTGCAGTGATTCTATATTGAACTTGTATCTAAGGGGCCAATGGTCCCTTTTCACTAGCACCATATATCCATATTGTCTTGTCGAGTGCTAAACCATTCATATATACTAAGCGTAGGAAGATGACAGTCCATTCAATCGATACAAGGCCAGTTAATCCGAGGATCACAACCTGGCTTCAAATTCCAGGGTTGGTTACTCCACCTGTAGCATGCACACACAGACGAGGGAACAACAAGTATAGGAAGATGACAGTCCATTGAGTCCATACAAGGTCAGTTGATCCGAGCATCACAACCTGGCTTCTCCAAACATATCCATGGTTCAGCGATGGTCAATAGAGCAGATCTGTATTCTTCCAACCGAGGCTGAAAACGCCTAGGTTGTTTCCTATAGAATGATAGATCCGTGATCCTCGTGATGGAGCCATAATGTGTAATGGCTGCTGTCTTGTCTCTGGTCCTTTTGGGATGTATGAATGTCTTGGCAGAATCTCTCTGGCTGTTTCTCTCTCTCAGTTTCTCCATACAGAGGCATGTAACCTACGTTTAGACTTAACAAGTGTCCCTCATTCAGCATTTACATAAAGGGTAAGAATGGAGCCAAGATCAAGTATGATTACTTGATTATTTTAACTAGTTGTATAGTTTTTCCCTCTCTGCTTTAAAAGTCAACAAACTGGCTAAATAATAAAATGCATAATTAGCATATCAGCGAACATCAGTAGTGGTTAAGGATAAGTGCACAATAAAAGTCGATATTACAGGCTTAAACAAACAAAAGTGTTTTCTTGACCAACCAGAAATCAACACTTCAAGTGAACCTGTCACCATGAAAATGCAGTCTAATCTGCAGGCACCATGTTATAGAGCAGGACGATCCGAGTAGATTGATATATAGTTTTGTAAGAAAAGGTTCAGAAGAACCTGTGTTTTAATCTGTTAAATTTCTGCTTTTTCTGGGATTTTTGGTCCAGTGGGCGGACCTATCTGTGACTGGCAGTTATCTTTGTTTACACTGTTATACGAGAACGCTGCGAGTCACTGATAGCACTGCCCACTGGACCAAAAATCCCAAAAAAAGCAGAAGTTTAACAGATTAAAACACAGGTTCTTCAGAATCTTTTCTTACAAAGCTATATATCAATCTACTCAGATCCTCCTGCTCTATAACATGGTGCCTGCAGATTAGACTGCATTTTCATGGTGACAGGTTCCCTTTAAACTTGAACGCTAACATACAGATAATATTCTATTATTCTTCGTTTGCTAAAAATAGTCATCTGGTTAATTAAGATACAATGCTGTATGTCTTCACAATGCCAAAAGTAAAAAAAAGAAAAAAAAAGAGTTTTTAAAAATATTAAAAAAATATAAAAGTTCAAATTACCCCCTTTTGCCCCATTCAAAAAAGAAAAAAACAAAACAAACAAACCCTGGCTTCCTGTTGATGTTCAATACATCCGAAGGCGTTAATTGGGCGTATGGCTCGTGTGATGTAATAACTTCACATAAGCCCCATGACAGTGAGGCTCGACACCACTGAAGCTGAGGCCGTACGCCAGTGGAGAATGAGTGTTTTTATTTTAATGAGGCCAAACATGAGGAAGGAGTTCACTGAGAAAAAAAATGATATAATATATATCTTGATTAGAAGATTCATTGACAAAGGATAAAACTAAACTTTATTAATTCCAAATGTAAAACTATACCCACAATTCACCCCCTGAAGGTTAGTCAGAAGGCGACTAATAGAAAAATGATAATTACTTACGGGTAATTTGATTATCCAGAACCATGACAGCACCGCACATGAGAGATGGCATCCGCCCCCAGGAACAGGAAACCTGCAGCAGAGATAAAAGAATGGGGCGGCCACTCTCTCCTCAGTTTATTTCAGAGTATGGAAGATGACCGCTTTGTTAGTACACATTCATATATCATATTTACATTGTATAGCTGTATATTAGCTCTTATCTATATGTTCAAAAGTATGTATATATTATCTATTTATTTATATATATTATTATTTTTTTTTTTTTGTGAATCACACAACCATCACCAAGATAGGGCGGGAATTAATGCGGTGCTGTCATGGTTCTGGAAAATCAAATTACCGTAAGTAATTATCATTTTTTCCCTTCACCATGACAGCACCGCACATGAGAGGAAGAAATAGAAGACTCCTTAGGGTGGGACAACAGCAGATAACACCTTTCTCCCGAAAGAGAAGTTTGAAAGACCTAAATCTAGCCTATAATGACGGAAGAAGGTAGAGGGTGAGGACCATACTGCCGCCCTACAAATCTGCTCCACCGAGGCGTTTGCCCTTTCCGCCCAAGATGTGGCAATAGCACGCGTGGAGTGGGCCGTAACACCCTGTGGGGGAATTTGGCCAGAAGAGGAATACGAAAGTGAAATAGCCGTACGCAACCACCGTGCAATAGTTGCCTTTGAGGCCTTTTTTCCCCTGTTTGTCCCCTGGAAGGTGACAAAAAGGGCTGATGACTGACGCCAAGATTTTGTGGCTTCTATGTATTGAAGCAGGCAGCGTCTGACATCAAGACAATGGAAGGTTTGCTCTCCCTGGGATTTTGGTTGAGGACAAAATGAGGGTAAGATAATTTCCTGGTCCCTATGAAATTTAGAATTGACCTTTGGTAGGAAGGCCGGGTCAGTTTTGATAATTACTGTCATCCTGGAAGGTAGTGTAAGGGGGGTTCACTGAAATAGCCTGCAGCTCGCAAGTACGGCGGGCTGAAGTTAGAGCAACCAGGAGGACAGTTTTAAGGGTCAAAGATTTTATTGAAATAGAATCAAGAGGCTCAAAGGGGGAAACAGTTAGAGCATTTAAAACTAAATTTAGATCCCAGGGAGCCACCTTGGGAGATAATTTTGAGGGTCTAGATGTAAAGGAGGCTCGGGTGAACCTATAGACCCAAGGGTGGTCAGCAAGTTTGTGATCAAACAGCGCACCCAGGGCGGAGACATGCACCTTCAGGGTGCTAGTAGATAGCCCTCTCTCCAACCCTTTTTGGAGAAATTCTAAAATTTCTTTTACCGGGACTTCTTGGCTTGTCTGGGACAACTGTCGCCCCGAGAATTCCAGGATTTTTTGCCAAATTTTTTGATATTTTTCTGCGGTGACTTTTTTCCTGCTAGCGAGCAATGTGGTCACTAAAGGGTTCGAGAATCCTTTTGCTAGTAGAAGTCCCCTCTCAAGTTCCAGGTGGTGAGATGTAGCCTGTGTACTTGAGGGTGTTGAACTGGTCCCTGGTGTAGGAGATCCGATGTATCTGGAAGGATCCACGGGTCCGAGATAGACATGCGTCTGAGCCACGTGAACCATGCCCTTCTCGGCCAAAAGGGAGCTATGAGTATCACTCGTGCCTTGTCTTCCCGAATTTTCCTGAGGACTGTCGGGATTAACGGTATTGGGGGAAATGCGTATGCCAGATGGAAGTTCCACTGGTATAGAAACGCGTCTACCCCTTCTGGTTGTTCTCTTGGGTTTAGAGAATAGAACTTATTCGCCACAAAACAAAATCGGAAAGTGAAGAAGTCTATTTCTGGAACGCCCCAGTTGGCACATATTTTCCCAAAGACTTCCTGGCTCACGGCCCACTCCCCTTGATGTAATGGGTGACGGCTTAGGAAGTCGGCTACTTGATTCTCTGATCCTCTTAAGTATGTTCCGGTTAGAGAGAGAAGGTTGCTTTCGGCCCACAAGAAAAGTTCTTTGGCTTCTGCAATCAGGGATGGTGATCTTGTGCCCCCTTGGCGATTTATATAAGCTATTGTTGTGTTGTTGTCAGATAACACCACCACATGCCTTCCTTGTATTCTTTCTCCTATTTGAAGAAACGCTTGTCTCACCGCTGACAGTTCTTTTAGATTGGAAGACGCTGCTGTCATTGAGGGCTCCCATTGACCTTGTAGGACCTGATCCTCCACATGCGCTCCCCATCCCCATGGGCTCGCATCGGTGGTGAGGACTACTGGATTTTGTAATGACCACGGTACCGCTTTGCTTAGATTTTCTGGTTTTAGCCACCATTTTAGTGAGTCTTGGACCCTTAGAGATAGGAGAATCTTCCGATTCAGATTGTAAGGATTTCTTGCTTGCTCGGCTAGTACCTGCCATTGCAACTCTCTCGTGTGGCTTTGGGCCCACCGTGTTGCTGGAATTGTCGCCGTTAGAACTCCCAGGAGCGACATTGCATTCCGTGGAGAGATAGATCGTTGTAGCTGAAGAAGTTGTACCTTCTGTTGGATAGACTGAATTTTCCTCTGTGGGAGGATACACTGCTGTTTGATGGAATCTAGTAGGATCCCGAGGAATTCTTGAGACTGTGTTGGGACAAGTCTTGATTTCTTCAGATTTATCATCCACCCCAATTTCGTTAACACGTCTAGAACTGTTGTGACTGCTTTCTCGCAATCTTCTTTGCTGTTTGCTATCACCAAGAAATCGTCCAAATAAGGCACCAGTAATATGTCTTCTTTTCTGATGAAGGACGCCACTTCGGAAATAATTTTGGTAAATACGCAGGGTGCTATGGCTACCCCAAATGGAAGACATTGATACTGTAGGTGGGTGGGAGTTTTTCCGAGGTTTACTAGCAGTCTGAGATATTGCTGATGTTGGATTGCGATTGGCACATGGTAGTAAGCGTCTGTAAGATCGATTACTGCCATATAACAGTTTGGGTTGAGCACTTTTATCGCCGTCCTTAGAGTCTCCATCTTGAATTTCTCTATTTGAATGTAACGATTTAAGGCCCCTCAAGTTGAATATCACTCTCAACGAGCCGTCTGGTTTTGGCATTAGGAACAGGGTGCTGTAGAACCCTTTCCCTATTTCCTGATGAGGAACCTTTACTAATACCTCTTTTTGTATGAGGAGATGAACTTCTTTTTCCAGCGTGGCCTGATTTTTTTCCGCCACTTGGGTCATTGTCACACGATTTGGTGGGAGGTTGGAGAATCTGAGTTTCAGACCTTCCGATAATAGGTTGGTTATCCACTGAGAAGCCGGCAGTGCCGCCCAGTGGTGGACAAACCATTGGAGTCTTACCCCCACCGGAATCCTGGCGTCATTGGTGTTTGGGATCAGATTTAGGGGGAGGCTTGTTGAAAAGGAATCCCTTTTCTTTTCGATCTCTCCAAGGTCTGCCCCGGCCAGACCTGTCATCTGAACGGCCGCAGGTCCCCCTGTATCCAGATCCCCGAAAGGATGAACGGGAAGTCTCCCATCGGCACCTAGGAAAGGAAGGAGGTGGAAACCGCTTCTTTTTGTCAGACGCTTTTTCAAGAATCTCGTCCAGAGCTTTACCGAAAAGATATTGCCCTTCACAGGGTACTCCACAGAGTTTAACTTTTGACTGGAAGTCAGCCGCCCAATTCTTCAGCCATAATGCTCTAGGCCCAGAGTTGGATAAAGCACAAGCACGTGCGGCCCCTCTGACAGAATCAATTGATGCATCTGCCAGGAATTTTGCGGCACCTTGTAGGGAGGGCAATGCCTCCAGTAGTCTTTCTCGTGGGCACTTATTTTTGATTTGGTCACTTAACTCCTCCAGCCACTTGACCATAGCACGTGCCGTGCAAGTGGCCGCAACCCCGGGTTTAAATGACCATGTTGATGCCTCCCAAGCTGATTTTAGAAAGGCATCTGCCTTCTTGTCAAGGGGGTCTTTTAGGGCTCCCATATCCTCAAAAGGCAATGCTACCCCTTTAGAGGTGCTGGCTATGGCGGCGTCTAATTTAGGAGCCTTTTCCCATTTTTCACATACCGCTTCATCAAAGGGGTACTTGCGTTTTAAGGCTTGAGGAATGGAGATCTTTTTATTGGGCTTTTTCCATTCTTTCTTAATTAGATTAAGTATATTATCATGGAAGGGAAAGACCTTTCGCTTCTTCCCCTCCAAGTTACTGAACATGCTATCCTGAACTGACCGCGGCTCCTTTAGGGTTTCCACCCCAATAGTTGGGGGGGCTGACTAGTTTGAGCAGTTTTCCAATATCCTCTGACTGGAAATACGGGTGGCCATACTCCTCATCCGAGGAGTCTAAGTCTGAGGCATCAGAGGGGGTTAACACTCCCGGCTCATCCCCTGAATCTATGCCCGGCCCCTGTTCACTTGCTGGGGGAGGGGGGTTTTCTTTAGCCGCATGATGTTTCAGCTGCTCTTTGATTGTGGATTTAACTTCTCCCCGTATTATTGTCTTAATGTTCTGTAATAAGGAAGGTGATTCTTCTGCAACTGTTATCTATACAGGCCCGGCAGATTCTTTTGGTATATAGCTTAGGGAGTGTCACCTTACATAGTGGACAAGCCCTATTCTTTTGTTTGGAGGTGGCTTTCCTTCCCTAAAAAGACACAGTATATAGTGTATCAGTGTGTGTGATCTTGCCTTACAAAGGCACTCACCCCTCCAGGACCCCGGATACCGCGGTAGCTTGCGTCTCCTCAGATATTCTGGGTGCAGGCATCTCCGGATGCATCGCTGGTTCGGTCATTCTAGCAGGCAAACTGCGTGCTGTAGAGGACCAGCGGCTAATCGGTTGCTCCCAGTATATAGAAGGAGCGGTGCGCGCGCCACTGGAACAGCTTCCGCCCGGAAGTGTCCAGCACACCGTCTCCTTCGGCGTGTGACGTCGCTTCCGGCGCGACCGGAAGTCGTCATCCTTCACTTCGGCGGCCGGCGGCAGTGAAGGACACGCCCCCTACCCCGGACCTGCCTCCTGCCCAGAGCGGTCGCCGGGGAGTCCAGCGAGGGGAAAAAGGCGCGGTACAGCAGCTCCTTCACCCGGACAGCACCGCACGCAGTGCCGCCGAACATGGCTGGTCCCCCCCCGCGGACCTCGGCCTCCGGACCGGAATCATCAGAGGGTATCCCTCCGGAGGTATGAGCTCTGCCACAGGCGTCCACCTGCAGGAACAGGAAACCAAACTGAGGAGAGAGTGGCCGCCCCATTCTTTTATCTCTGCTGCAGGTTTCCTGTTCCTGGGGGCGGATGCCATCTCTCATGTGCGGTGCTGTCATGTTGAAGGGAAAAAAACATATACCCCACATCTCAGTATATAGGGTGTGGTGACGTATACACACTCACTCTCCAAGTCTCTCATTTCTAATGGTTTCATCGTCCTCACCAAAGACAACTCCTGAAGAAACTAGTTAATATTGACCTATATTCAAGTGAGACTAGATGAAGAAAACCCTAAAATCATGTATCGTGTTATCCGAAACAGTCAGAAAACTAGCCATATATAGGCAGACCCCAGACTTTATACTATATACTTCGTCCACGCCCCTTTTGAGGAAGCTATTGCGAAACGGCGCTCATCGGGCCTGGGGGAGCAGTACCAGCACTCCACACATAGCGCACGGACCTGCTATATTATCAACTACACAGCAGGTAATTGATATATTACAGTGCATTTTCTTCCCTCCTCTTACTTTTCAGGCTGTATATAGGTAGTGTAGTGGTTGCACCACTCCCCAGTTTTATTAGCAACAAATCTTGCCTTGCTGGGCATACCTTCATCTGCCTTTCTCTCTTAGGGAATACAGTACATTTGAACATATTTATATAATAACTGTCTCTTGCGCTTATACATACTGTAACTGTGCAAATACACAGTTTTTAATTGTACTCCTTATCACTTCTCTTCTTTTATGGCACCCACCATATTAGAATATGTTTTTGATATATACCGTATTTTTCCAACCATAAGATGTACTTTTTTTCCTCCAACTTTGGGAGGAAATTGTGGGTGCGTCTTATGGTAGGGATGTAGCATGTGGGGAGGGGGCAGCAGCGAGTGGGATCGCACTGTTATCCCACTTCAGGAGGCAGAAAAATGTCCCTGCTGCCCGGAATCAGCACTGGGGAAACCATGTGGTCCCGATGATTAAGTGCAGTGAATATTCATTAGCTGCTTCCCGCCCACCTATCAGCTCAGCGGTGAGCTGGGAGCAGCAAATGAATACTCCACTTAAGCAGGGATACACTTGGTTTCCCCAGAGCTGGATTCCCGCAGCAGCTGGGGAGATCTGTGTGTCCGGGGGAGGAGGCAGCAGCAGCAGGGGCCAGGGGAGAGGAGATCGCTGCATACCTGCCTAGGCTGGACGCTGAGTGCTGTGCACAAGAGGACCTGTGTGAGGGCAGAAGTGGGCGGGCTGGAGCATCACATGGCAGCTCAGAGCCCTCCCTCTTCTTGACATCATCACAGGTCCTTCAGACTCCCCACGAGAATCTGCAGGCTTCCTCTTATAACCTGTGCTGTGGAGAGGCAGGGAGGGCTCTGTGTGTGCAGTCATGGGATGCTTTTACCTCACCACAGTGTGGCTGGCTGCCACAATTAAGAGGTTAGTCTTTACAAAACACAATAAAGCACTCTGCCACTCCTTTGGTGAACTATAACTCCCAGCATGTCATAGGATCTGCAGGACATGCTGGGAGTTATAGTTCTCCCATGGGATTTTAAAGCAGCACTCCAGTGTTATTTTGCAGTGCTGGAGTGGTGCTTTCAATATAAGCCCTGTGCCCCCATTCTTATACTCACCCCCCAGCATCTTCATATAGTACTTCACAGATTCCACACTGGTCCCGCAGCTTCCAACATAACATACTATTATATATAATAACACCATAATAGTGTTATAATATACTAGTATGTTAGTTATGTTATTAAATATTTTACCACATTTTTTTGCTTCAAATATTTTTTTCCCTATTTTTCACCTCTAAAACCTGGGTGCGCCTTATAGTCTGGTGCGTTTTATAGTCCGAAAAATACGGTACTTCGTAAGTTTATAAGTGTCAGGAATAGATAGTATGTGAAAATACAGTATATACCGCTCAGTGAACACTTAACTTCCAGATATCATTTCCATATTCATACTAAATAATTGCACAGATCTCCCAGACATTATGGTTGCACACATCCCTAGTCTTTATAATGATATTGCACTTATTCCCTGACAGACCGCAGCATGGCCATTAGTTAGAAGCTGCTAATGATCTCTGTGGCAGGTAAGTGTTCCCTGAGTGGTATATATTGGGACACCTGAAAATTGAGTTTAGTTTAGGACAACCTGTCTGCACTACTAATTAACAGCTGTTACAATACCAAACTAGGGCAGTCCCTATAAGAGAAAAAACACAAGAATTATACTGTACCTTCACATACATCCTATTCCTGACTGACCGCCACTGCAGTGGCTTATAAACTTATGAAGTATCTAGTTTGAGGTCTGGGATCTGCCTATATGTAGCTAGTTTTCTGACTGGTTCGCATAACATGATACATGATTTTAGGTCAATATTAAATAAAGTCTCCTGATGAGTTACCTTTGTGAGGACAACAAATCCCATAGAAATGAGAGGCTTGGAGAGCGAGTGTGTGTACCTCACCTCACCCTCTATACTGAAATGTGGGGTACATGTTTTTTCTATTAGTCACCTTCTGACTAACCTTCAGGGGATAAATTATGGGTATAGTTTTACAATTGGAATTAATAAGTTTAGTTTTTCCTTTTCTCATCAAACATGAGGAATGACAAGAGACAACCCCTTTAAGAAGATCCAATTTGGATAAATCGATTCCCACATTAAGAAAATGAAAAAGGCCTCTCTATTTGACGGCTCTGATGTTTATTAACAGCTGATTTCCAAGTAAAATATTTTCCACATTAAGAAAATGAAAATAGCTTCTCCCCTGTGTGACTGCTCTGATGTCTAACAAGACGCTTTTTCCGATTAAAATATTTCCCACATTCTGAACATGAAAAAGGCTTCTCCCCTGTGTGAGTTCTCTGGTGAATAACAAGCTCTGATTTCTGTTTAAAACATTTCTCACATTCTGAACAGGAAAAAGGCGTCTCCCCTGTGTGAGTCCTCTGGTGACATACCAAACTTAAGTTAAGATTAAAATTTTTGCCACATTCTGAACAGGTAAAAGGCTTCTCCCCTGTGTGAGTCCTCTGGTGGATAACAAAATGTGATTTCTGTGTAAAGTATTTCCCACATTCTGAACATGAAAATGACTTATTTGCTTTAGAAGAAGTTTGTTTTTTAATGCCTCTGTTGTGAATTTGGTTTTCCTTTGTAGTCGATAATGAATCAGAAGATGGGACCTGTTTCATAGGACCAGATGACAGATCTTTGCTGTGAATGGATGATGATATATCTGGAGTAATAGCATTCACTTCAGTTGTATCGTGTAGGATCTCAAGATCATCCGATTTAAAAATTGAAGATGTCAGCTGTCCCTCTGATCTCCTGGTACAGTCATCTGCTAAGACAAAAAACAATTATTTTGTTAATAAAATATCCTTGAGTTTCATATTTTTGAACATTTCTACTTTCCATAAAAATGGCAAGCTGTGTAATAGAATTTAATTATTTACCAAGACAATGACAGTTCAGTCTAATAGAAAACTTTATTGGGTGAGCCAGTAGTGTGTGGTGTTAAACTGTTTGTTCATTCTGCCTCCCAAATATCGAATAAAAAGAAACCAATGTTATGTAGGCAAAGTAATACCAATTGTCATCTCACAAAAAAACAAGTCTCCTCTCAGGTCCATCATCTGTCAATGGAAAAACAGAGGTGTCCACACTATTAGTGGCTCAAAGGCTGTTGAAAACCAATACGGTTTCTCTAAACCAATCCAGTAAAATCCGCTCTCACTTCTGAGTCTTGCAGTGTGCTCAAACAACATTTAGGATCCCTGTATTTAGCAATATTATATAGTGAGAATAACCCACTTAATTTATGGTGTGTGTGTCTCCTGGAGCACAATCTGGGCACTATGTGTTGGGTAATAAAATGGCAAATGTGTAATTTTCGCTCTTCAACATCCACTGCCTGTTAATTTATGGAAAGTGGCTGTGGAGTCAAAATATGCACTCCTCCTATAGATTATAACACTCAATGAATTCATTTATAAAATGGAATCACTTTATGGGGACTTTGACTATTCTGGTTTTCTGTCATTTCTGTGTCCAATCTCATCTGGGATCTGTTCCCGCTGTCCAGCTGGAGTAATGTGCTCCATACTTCAGCCAATTGGAAAGTACCATACCCTACTAAAGCTCAAAGCATATTGCCGCAATTTGCCAGATACAGCGTTGTTCTCCACTGGTCCCGTTATCTGTGCTCAGCTTGCGGCTTGTGTTTTTGTTTTCTGATGTGACCATGGACTGTTTACTGACTACTCGTGTCTTCTGATTCTGTATTCTGTCCTTCTGGTTCTGGCTCAGCTGCCTGACTATTCTTCTTGACATCTAACACCACAGAATAGCAGGTAACACCATGGTCCAAGCCTAGGGGTCCCAGTGTAAGTCCAGATCCATGTAATGGTGTTAAAGGGCAATGATCAAGGCAATACTTGGGATATGGAAAGCAGAGAAGATAGTGCTAAGCATGTTCATAGTGGAGATCTTTTGAGATGCCAGGTGACCATGAACAGTGCTCCCAATACATTGTGTCTGCAAACTATTCCAGCTAGATCTGCATTCAAACAGCTAAATGGCGCTCCTTCCCTTCTGAACACTGCCATGCTCCCAGACAGTAATGTACAACCGTATATAGGGTATTGTGCGAATTTGGAATATAATTTGTAAGATCCATTTGTTTTCCATTATCCTTTGTGAATAATTCCAAAGTTATCACCACATAAAGTGACACACGTCAGATTTTGAAAATGGAGCCTGATTAGGAACACAAAACTGGCTGCAAGAAGAGGTTAAATCAGAGGATTCTGGACACTACTGTAGTTGAAAACTGTGACTATAGACAATAACATCTACTGAAATCATCAAATTCAACAGACATCATCAGTAATAAATCAGTTACTAGTGGTGAAACCTCTCTAGGGTAATTGAGTATGGGGCTCGGTGACTTCACAATTAGTGATGAGCGAGTATGCTCGTTACTTGAGTTTCTCTGAGCATGCTCGGGTGGTCTCCGAGTATTGGGGATTCAAGATGTCTAGCAGCCACAAATCATGCAGTTGCATCGACATAAATTAAATCTCCGAGCACTCCCAAATACTTGGAGACCACCCGAGCGTGCTCGGAGGAACTGGAGTAAAGAGCTTACTCGCTCTTCACTATTCACAATCTAAACTACTGTAAGGGTCAATATTTTCTGTCAGATGAGTTTCAAGAAGAAATATTACACATTTGAAAGAGAACTGTGTATAATAGTGCAGAGCGGAGATGTCTTATAGGGAACCTGTCAGCAGGATTGTGCACAGTAACCTACAGACAGTGTCAGGTCGGCGCCATTATACTGATTAACAATGATACCTTGGTAGATTAAATTCGTCTTGTGGTTGTTGCTTAATCTGTATTCATAGTTTTCAGTTAATGAGATTCTCGTGCTTTGGGGTGGGGCTGTGGGCGGGGCTTTATATGGTGCCCTGATTACATATTCATCTGTATTGGCTTATGGCAGGTCACTGATCATTCAATGACCTGCCCCCCATTTTTACATAATGCATATAATAGTGTTGATAATGCCTAAAATATTGTGGCCAGAAAAATGTCACCGGCTGTGGCGCCACCTGCGCAGTAGCACCTATAAGTAAGAGATAGATGCAACTGGACAGGCGCCACCGGTGTCATTTTGCTGGATGTTAATTTTTTTTTTCTAAGCCTTACAATAGCCACAATATTATAGGCATTATCAACAATGAGTAAGCAAAAAGTAGTAAGGACGGATAGCACTCACCGATCCTTAAAAATCTTGCTTTATTTCAACTGTAGGGATTTCACTCACTCAGGTGCGACGGCTGACACTTAGGAGGCAGGTTCCAACAAAAGTTCAAAGGTTTATTGCTTCATAAACCAGTTTAGCATAAACAGGAAAACAAATAGCCTTTAACTCAGGCAAAAAGGAAAAAACAAGTGTCCATTCCTTCAGGCTCAGTGCTGGAGCCTTAATACACTGGAGGCTAGCTCCTCCACACATATCCCCCTGTGTTAAGCATTAGCCTGTCTAATATAGAGCTAACCATACCCAGTAACCCATCACATGATTAGCCATGTGGTCTGACATCACCACAGGTCCTGAACACACATATATACATGGTAATATACAACAAAGAAATACTCCGGGCTACATTACAGCAACAAGGCACTTATGTGGCACATACCTCCCATCGACTACACACCCTTTAGCCATGCTACACAACGTATAAAGCATCATGGCCAGGAGAACAGATGAAGGAGTGTGTGAGCCAGTGCTTCTACGGGTCCCGGCCTCACTGCACATTTAATGTTGTCGATCATAAAAGTGAAGTTTGATCAGAAAGACTGGACCTGGTCTTGTAGGGACCATATGATCACATTCAGCAGCACACAAGGGAGAGAAGGGAGATTCATCCGATAAGATCTCAGGGTTCTAGGAAGCCAACAGCATCATTATTCTCCGATTTCTGTTCTTATCAGCACATTCTACGTACGCTGTTTGACTTTGTGATTTACAGATCTTGGCAAGAAACGGTCAGCGTCTTCTAATCCTGGGGGGTTTGTGGATCCTCCAGGTTGTAACTTATATAGAAAAGGGTTGTGGTCTAAAGGCAAAATGGTGATCATGGTAATACGGCCGGACTATACCACCGATAAAGCAGCCACAGCCGATGTCTCAGAAGAATCTGTGACTTCTCTGTATTTAATGGTTACCACTCACCTGAGTAGTCATATGTAGGAATCTCCTCTTTACACCTCTCATCCCCCCTCATATATGTCTCTGTAGTATTAATATGGGTCAGATCTTCACCCTGAAACAAATATTGTAAAAGTCACAGACAGATGGAGAAGTCCCATCTATGATCAGCTGTAATCCTGCCATCTCCACCGTTCTCATTACACAAGTATAAAACATATAATACTGGTGGATAAAACAAGACTGAGCACAAGACCTTCACCGGCGTCTACACATCATAGGGGAGATCTCCTGACACCTTCTCTCCATCTACCTGATGATCCTGAGGAACATTGGGATCTTCTTGTTTATAGTCCTGTGGAAGAAGAGGACGGGGACATCTCTCTGGTGTTGTCCTCTTACTGGATAGATCTGGAGGAAACACATACAGGGGGTGAATTCATTCTTTACATACAGATAATTATAGGCCGTGTGTATTTAGTCCTGTCTATTACCTGGAGATGTGAGGGGCTGGGGAACCTCCATTATGACGTTCTTGTACAGATCTCTGTGTCCTTTTAAATACTCCCACTCCTCCATGGAGAAATAGACGGAGACATCCTGACACCTTATAGGAACCTGACACATACAATGATACCGTCATCCCCCGATCCCTTCATAGCGTTACTGTTTTATGTCCCAGCATTCCCAGCAGTGTCACCTCTCCAGTCAGCAGCTCAATCATCTTGTAGATGAGTTCTAGGATCTTCTGGTCATTGATGTCCTCATGGATCAGGGGGTGAGGTGGAGGTCCCGTGATTGGGTTCAGGGGTTTTCCGCATCCCTCAGACACAGGGTCCTGACAGCGATCACTAGAGGTCTTCTTCACCACTGTGTAATCCTGGTAATGGAGAGACGCATTAATAAATCTCACTACAGACATTTCCAGAGTCCTCACCTCTCCAGTTCTGTCCATCTGTTATTCCCATAGATAAGAATGATGTAATGTGACGTCATCAGAATCTCTCAACTCTCCAGTAAGCCGGAAGAGGATCTCTAGGGTGAGGTGTAATATCCTCTCCGCCATCTTTTCTCTGTCCATATCCATCTGTGATGGGTAAATCAGGAAAATTCTCTTTTGTAGAAGATCTTCACTGGGAGGATCCGATATTGTAGAGACCTGAATGAGAAGATGAGCCGATGTAACATCATAAAAATCCTGTGTAATAATACAAATACTGGAGATAATAAAGGAAACATATGAGGAGATTTATTATTTTACAGTATTTAGTTTCCTTCTTTACATCTACTAATAAATCCTATATATTTAGGCCACAGACAACAAGCAGTTTCCTCCTCGGAGTCGGCAGCTGAATACGTTCCTCATAGACTCATCTTCCATAACACTAATTCTCGTCTCATTTACCGACCCTGGAATCGGCATTAGTAATACTGCAGGAGATATTCATTACACGCGACATGAGAAATAACTACTTCAGGATGAGGACGACATCTTCATCTTCTACTACGGCTCCAGTAACAAGCTTGTCCGAGTTCCCGATGCCTGATCGAGTAGTGGAGAGCGGCTCACTCATCACTAGTATCTACATTATTGTGCTGGAATTAGGAGAGAAATAATTGCATTTTGTGAGAACTTCTTTGGGCTTCTGTCCTCTCATCCTGCAGTTGTTTGAATGGATCTAATGTGGGCTTGGGATCCAGCTAAGCCCCAACCTGTCCACAGCTGTTATGCAGCAGTGTAGCTACCGGGGGGGCAGAGGGGGGTGGTCGCCCCGGGCCCTGTGCTCTGAGGGGGCACACCCGAAGCTATGCTACTGTAACTGTATCGGCGTGCACAGTGTGCCCATACAGTTACATTCTGCGGCAGTGCAGGGACAATAGATCTCCCAGCTCTGCTGCCCGGCCGCTATGGGGCCCTTAAGCAGGCGGGGGGGCCTGGTGCCAGCAGTGTGCCCCCCGCCCATCATCGCAAGTTCAACTGTATCGGCTAGATTCCGATAGAGCTAACCACAATAATGAGAGAAGGAGTGTTATGCTCCCTCTTCCATTATCCCCCTTTCAGCGTCTGATATCACTAACACCGACACTGACAGGGGGTTACGGTGACATCACTACCTGGCGCCCGCTGTCTGGAGATGTGCGTGCGCTCAGAGCAGTGGAGGAACCAGGAAGAAAGGGGAGTATTGGTTTAATTTTTTTTAATGGGGCTGAATTATGCTATAAAGGCTGCCTATGGGGGTGCATTATATTAAGGGCTGCATTATACTATAGAGGCTGCCTATGGGGGTTGTGGCGTTGCGCCTACTGTTTGTGTTGGGGAACACTCGCTTGGCAGCGGATTAACGTAGCCAGGCACAGTTCTTTCACACAAAATAGTCCATATGGTTTATTGAAACATCATAAACCCCTCCTTAAGCCAGGTTGCTTATCACCGGCTTACACATAGTCCATTACTTCATCACGTATGGCTTTACAAAGCATTCACTAGTCAAGCCTGTCTCTCTCCAGTCACTGGGCGACGCCGCAGTTCAGTAAATGACCTTTGTCAGTGCACATAGTTCTTTCCCCATACCTGGGGTTACCTCTCAGGAGCTCTGCTCCACAAGCTGACTCCTTGTCAGTCTTGGATTCGCAAACAAAGAAGCCATCCCAGGCTCTGCAGGTACATGGTATCACCAGGTGCTTCCAGGAAGTCTTCACTCACAGGAGCTTCCAACACCGACCATCCAGGTCCACAGTCTCTCCACGTCCTCTTCAGGAAGTCTCCACTCGCCGGAGCTTCCAACACAGACCTGACCTCTTTCAGGACCTACAACATCTACAACAATATTGCCAGTCCCTAATTCAACATCATAATTGTGCCTCCAAGCGCATCCTGAAGCGCACACACAGCGCCCACTAGCTGTAACAGGGTTCACTGTGTCACAGGGTGCATTATTTTAAAGATTGCATTATACTATACAGGCTGCCTATGGGGATGCATTATATTAAGGGCTGCATTATACTATAGAGGCTGCGTATGCAGGTATATTATATTAAGGGCTGCATTATACTATAGAGGCTGCCTATGGGGGTGCATTATATTAGAGGCTGAATTATGCTATAACGACTGCCTTTGGGGGTGCATTATATTAGGGGCTGCATTATGCTATAGAGTCTACCTATGGGGGTGCATTATATTAGGGGCTGAATTATGCTAGAGGCTGCCTATGGGGGTGCATTATATTAGGGGATGCTTTATGCTATAGAGGCTGCCTAGGGGGGTGCATTATATTAATGGCTGCATTATGCTTGAGGCTGACTATGGGGGTGCATTATATTAAAGGTTGCATTATGTTATAGAGGCTGCCTATGGGAGTGCATTATATTAAGGGCTGCATTATACTATAGAGGCTGCCTATGGGGGTGCATTATATTGGGGGCTGAATTATGCTATAGAGGCTGCCTATGGGGGTGCATTATATTAGGGGCTGAATTATGCTATAGAGGCTGCCTATGGGGGTGCATTATATAAGGGGCTGAATTATACTAAAGAGGCTGCCTATGGGGCTGCATTATACTACAGAGGCTGCGTATGGGGGTGCTTTATAGTAAAAGCTGCATTATGCTATAGAGACTGCCTATGGGAATGCATTATATTAAGGGCTGCATTATACTATAGAGGCTGCGTATGCAGGTATATTATAATAAGGGCTGCATTATACTATAGAGGCTGCCTATGGGGGTGCATTATATTGGGGGCTGAATTATGCTATAGTGGCTGCCTGTGGGGGTGCATTATATAAGGGGCTGAATTATACTAAAGAGGCTGCCTATGAGGGCTGCATTATACTACACAGGCTGCCTATGGGGGTGCTTTATAGTAAAAGCTGCATTATGCTACAGAGGCTGCCTATGGGGTGAATTATATTAGGGGCTGAATTATGCTATAGAGGCTGCCTATGGGGGTGCATTAGGGGCTGCATTATGCTATAGAGCAGTGTTCCCCAAGTTCGGTCCTCAAGAGCCACCAACGGGTCATGTTTTCAGGATTTCCTTAGTAATGCCCAGGTGAGAACTCCATAATCTAGACAGGCAACAATTCCATCACCTGGGCCATACTAAGGAAATCCTAAAAACATGACCTGTTGGTGGCTCTTGATGACTGGAGTTGGGAAACACTGCTATAGAGGCTGCCTATGGGGGTGCATTAGATTAGGGGGTGCATTATGCTGTAAAGGCTGCCTATTGAGGTGCATTATATTAGGGGCTGCAATATGCTATAGAGGCTGCCTATGAGGGTGCATTATATTTGGGGCTGCAATATACTATAGAGGTGGCCTATGGGGGTGCATTATATTAAAGGGAATCTGTCACCAGGTTTGGCCAATGAGATACGGCTTCACATTTCTGGGCTTATCTACAGCATTCTATAATGCTGTATATCTTCCCCCTACCCGTCCTGTAAGAGAAGAAAAATAACTTTTATTATACTCACCTGTGGGGTGGTGTGGTCCGAGGGGTGTCGCTCTTCCTGGTCCAGCGCCTCCCATCTTCTTATGATCACCGTCCTCCTGCTTGCTTCATGTGGATGATGCGTTATTGCATCATTCACACAGGCTCCTCTGCATCACGCTCCTGCTCAGGCGTACTTATCTGCCGTGTCGAGGGCAGAGCAAAGTACTGCAGTGCACAGATGCCGGGGCTCTTTGACCTGCGACATCCCTCAGACTGGCGTGCCATACAAATGATTATAATATAATAAAAGGTCTTTTTCTTCTCTTACAGGTCGGCTTGGGGGCAGATATACAGCATTATAGAATGCTGTATATCAGCCCTGAAAGGTGATGGCCGTAATTTATATAGGCCAAAACTGGTGACAGGTTCCCGTTAAGGGCTGCATTATACTATAGAGTCTGCCTATGGGGAGAATATTATACTATATAGAATCTGCCTATGGAAAGTGTGTTATACTATATAGAGTCTTCCTAATGGTGAGCTGCATTATACAATAGAGTCTGCCTATGGGGAGTGCATTATACTATATGGAGGCCTATGGGGAGTACATTATACTATATTGAGGATTGTCTAGATTGCCATCATACAGTGTGGAGATTACACTGTTGGAGTTATCAAACCGTTTGGAGGATACTAAGGGGTCAGTATATACAGTGAGGTGGCATACTGTGTATAAGAGCATCATACTGCATAGGAGAGCTGTACAGGGGAAAACTAGGAACATTATAAAATGTAATGTGGACACTTATTGTTATAGGGGAACTCAGGTTACTGTGACTGTCAAAGGGGCACACAGGGGGAATTATTACTTTCTTGGGGGGCAAAATATGGGCACTGTTTTCTAGGGCACTTGCACATGGCATTACTATATTCTGGAGGGTTGCTTTAGAATTTAGAGGGCACAGGGAACCACACAGCAGGGGCAGTAATAGGGACACATACGGCAGCAGCAGCTCAGTATTAGGGTATCAGGGGCAGTAATAGGGACACATACGGCAGCAGCGGCTCAGTATTGGGGTATCAGGGGCAGTAATAGGGACACATACGGCAGCAGTGGCTCAGTATTGGGTATCAGGTGCAGTAATAGGGACACATACGGCAGCAGCAGCTCAGTATTGGGGTATCAGGTGCAGTAATAGGGACACATACGGCAGCAGCGGCTCAGTATTGGGGTATCAGGTGCAGCAATAGGGTCACATACGGCAGCAGCGGCTCAGTATTGGGGTATCAGGGGCAGTAATAGGGACACATACGGCAGCAGAGGCTCAGTATTGGGGTATCAGGTGCAGTAATAGGGACACATACAGCAGCAGAGGCTCAGTATTGGGGTATCAGGTGCAGTAATAGGGACACATACAGCAGCAGCGGCTCAGTATTGGGGTATCAGGGGCAGTAATAAGGACACATACAGCAGCAGCGGCTCAGTATTGGGGTATCAGGGGCAGTAATAGGGACACATACGGCAGCAGAGGCTCAGTATTGCGGTATCAGGGGCAGTAATAGGGACACATATGGCAGCAGCGGCTCAGTATTGGGGTATCAGGTGCAGTAATAGGGACACATATGGCAGCAGAGGCTCAGTATTGGGTATTGGGGTATCAGGTGCAGCAATAGGGACACATACGGCAGCAGCGGCTCAGTATTGGGGTATCAGGTGCAGTAATAGGGACACATGGCAGCAGCGGCTCAGTATTGGGATATCAGGTGCAGTAATAGGGTCACATACGGCAGCAGCGGCTCAGTATTGGGGTATCAGGGGCAGTAATAGGGACACATACGGCAGCAGCGGCTCAGTATTGGGGTATCAGGTGCAGTAATAGGGACACATACGGCAGCAGAGGCTCAGTATTGGGGTATCGGGGGCAGTAATAGGGACACATACGGCAGCAGTGGCTCAGTATTGGGGTATCAGGGGCAGTAATAGGGACACATATGGCAGCAGCGGCTCAGTATTGGGGTAACAGGTGCAGTAATAGGGTCACATACGGCAGCAGCGGCTCAGTATTGGGGTATCAGGGGCAGTAATAGGGACACATACGGCAGCAGCGGCTCAGTATTGGGGTATGAGGTGGAGTAATAGGGACACATACGGCAGAGGCTCACTATTGGGGTATCAGGTGCAGTAATAGGGACACATATGGCAGCAGCGGCTCAGTATTGGGGTATCAGGTGTAGTAATAGGGACACATATGGCAGCAGCGGCTCAGTATTGGGGTATCAGGGGCAGTAATAGGGACACATACGGCGGCAGCGGCTCAGTATTGGGGTATCAGGTGCAGTAATAGGGACACATATGGCAGCAGCGGCTCAGTATTGGGGTATCAGGGGCAGTAATAGGGACACATATGGCAGCAGCGGCTCAGTATTGGGGTATCAGGTGTAGTAATAGGGACACATACGGCAGCAGCGGCTCAGTATTGGGGTATCAGGGGCAGTAATAGGGACACATATGGCAGCAGCGGCTCAGTATTGGGGTATCAGGGGCAGTAATAGGGACACATACGGCAGCAGAGGCTCAGTATTGGGGTATCAGGGGCAGTAATAGGGACACATACGGCAGCAGAGGCTCAGTATTGGGGTATCAGGTGCAGTAATAGGGACACATACGGCAGCAGTGGCTCAGTATTGGGGTATCAGGTGCAGTAATAGGGACACATACAGCAGCAGTGGCTCAGTATTGGGGTATCAGGGGCAGTAATAGGGACACATATGGCAGCAGCGGCTCAGTATTGGGGTATCAGGTGCAGTAATGGGGACACATACGGCAGCAGCGGCTCAGTATTGGGGTATCAGGGGCAGTAATAGGGACACATACGGCAGCAGCGGCTCAGTATTGGGGTATCAGGGGCAGTAATAGGGACACATACGGCAGCAGCGGCTCAGTATTGGGGTATCAGGGGCAGTAATAGGGACACATACGGCAGCAGCGGCTCAGTATTGGGGTATCAGGTGCAGTAATAGGGACACATATGGCAGCAGCGGCTCAGTATTGGGGTATCAGGTGCAGTAATAGGGACACATACGGCAGCAGCGGCTCAGTATTGGGGTATTGGGTGCAGTAATAGGGACACATATGGCAGCAGAGGCTCAGTATTGGGGTATCGGGTGCAGTAATAGGGACACATATGGCAGCAGAGGCTCAGTATTGGGGTATCAGGTGCAGTAATAGGGACACATACGGCAGCAGCGGCTCAGTATTGGGGTATCAGGTGCAGTAATAGGGACACATACGGCAGCAGCGGCTCAGTATTGGGGTATCAGGTGCAGTAATAGGGACACATACGGCAGCAGCGGCTCAGTATTGGGGTATCAGGGGCAGTAATAAGGACACATACGGCAGCAGAGGCTCAGTATTGGAGTATCAGGGGCAGTAATAGGACACATACGGCAGCAGCGGCTCAGTATTGGGGTATCAGGTGCAGTAATAGGGACACATACGGCAGCAGCGGCTCAGTATTGGGGTATCAGGTGCAGTAATAGGGACACATACAGCAGCAGAGGCTCAGTATTGGGGTATCAGGGGCAGTAATAGGGACACATACGGCAGCAGAGGCTCAGTATTGGGGTATCAGGTGCAGTAATAGGGACACATACTGCAGCAGCGGCTCAGTATTGGGGTATCAGGGGCAGTAATAGGGTCACATACAGCAGCAGCGGCTCAGTATTGGGGTATCAGGTGCAGTAATAGGATCACATACGGCAGCAGCGGCTCAGTATTGGGGTATCAGGGGCAGTAATAGGGACACATACAGCAGCAGAGGCTCAGTATTGGGGTATCAGGGGCAGTAATAGGGACACATATGGCAGCAGTGGCTCAGTATTGGGGTATCAGGGGCAGTAATAGGGACACATATGGCAGCAGTGGCTCAGTATTGGAGTATCAGGTGCAGTAATAGGGACACATACGGCAGCAGCGGCTCAGTATTGGGGTATCAGGTGCAGTAATAGGGACACATATGGCAGCAGAGGCTCAGTATTGGAGTATCAGGTGCAGTAATAGGGACACATACGGCAGCAGCGGCTCAGTATTGGGGTATCAGGTGCAGTAATAGGGACACATACGGCAGCAGCGGCTCAGTATTGGAGTATCAGGTGCAGTAATAGGGACACATACGGCAGCAGAGACTCAGTATTGGGGTATCAGAGGCAGTAATAGGGACACATATGGCAGCAGCGGCTCAGTATTGGGGTATCAGAGGCAGTAATAGGGACACATGGCAGCAGCGGCTCAGTATTGGGGTATCAGGTGTAGTAATAGGGACACATATGGCAGCAGCGGCTCAGTATTGGGGTATCAGGGGCAGTAATAGGGACACATACGGCGGCAGCGGCTCAGTATTGGGGTATCAGGTGCAGTAATAGGGACACATATGGCAGCAGCGGCTCAGTATTGGGGTATCAGGGGCAGTAATAGGGACACATATGGCAGCAGCGGCTCAGTATTGGGGTATCAGGTGTAGTAATAGGGACATATACGGCAGCAGCGGCTCAGTATTGGGGTATCAGGGGCAGTAATAGGGACACATATGGCAGCAGCGGCTCAGTATTGGGGTATCAGGGGCAGTAATAGGGACACATACGGCAGCAGAGGCTCAGTATTGGGGTATCAGGGGCAGTAATAGGGACACATACGGCAGCAGAGGCTCAGTATTGGGGTATCAGGTGCAGTAATAGGGACACATACGGCAGCAGTGGCTCAGTATTGGGGTATCAGGTGCAGTAATAGGGACACATACAGCAGCAGTGGCTCAGTATTGGGGTATCAGGGGCAGTAATAGGGACACATATGGCAGCAGCGGCTCAGTATTGGGGTATCAGGTGCAGTAATGGGGACACATACGGCAGCAGCGGCTCAGTATTGGGGTATCAGGGGCAGTAATAGGGACACATACGGCAGCAGCGGCTCAGTATTGGGGTATCAGGGGCAGTAATAGGGACACATACGGCAGCAGCGGCTCAGTATTGGGGTATCAGGGGCAGTAATAGGGACACATACGGCAGCAGCGGCTCAGTATTGGGGTATCAGGTGCAGTAATAGGGACACATATGGCAGCAGCGGCTCAGTATTGGGGTATCAGGTGCAGTAATAGGGACACATACGGCAGCAGCGGCTCAGTATTGGGGTATTGGGTGCAGTAATAGGGACACATATGGCAGCAGAGGCTCAGTATTGGGGTATCGGGTGCAGTAATAGGGACACATATGGCAGCAGAGGCTCAGTATTGGGGTATCAGGTGCAGTAATAGGGACACATACGGCAGCAGCGGCTCAGTATTGGGGTATCAGGTGCAGTAATAGGGACACATACGGCAGCAGCGGCTCAGTATTGGGGTATCAGGTGCAGTAATAGGGACACATACGGCAGCAGCGGCTCAGTATTGGGGTATCAGGGGCAGTAATAAGGACACATACGGCAGCAGAGGCTCAGTATTGGAGTATCAGGGGCAGTAATAGGACACATACGGCAGCAGCGGCTCAGTATTGGGGTATCAGGTGCAGTAATAGGGACACATACGGCAGCAGCGGCTCAGTATTGGGGTATCAGGTGCAGTAATAGGGACACATACAGCAGCAGAGGCTCAGTATTGGGGTATCAGGGGCAGTAATAGGGACACATACGGCAGCAGAGGCTCAGTATTGGGGTATCAGGTGCAGTAATAGGGACACATACTGCAGCAGCGGCTCAGTATTGGGGTATCGGGCAGTAATAGGGTCACATACAGCAGCAGCGGCTCAGTATTGGGGTATCAGGTGCAGTAATAGGATCACATACGGCAGCAGCGGCTCAGTATTGGGGTATCAGGGGCAGTAATAGGGACACATACAGCAGCAGAGGCTCAGTATTGGGGTATCAGGGGCAGTAATAGGGACACATATGGCAGCAGTGGCTCAGTATTGGGGTATCAGGGGCAGTAATAGGGACACATATGGCAGCAGTGGCTCAGTATTGGAGTATCAGGTGCAGTAATAGGGACACATACGGCAGCAGCGGCTCAGTATTGGGGTATCAGGTGCAGTAATAGGGACACATACAGCAGCAGAGGCTCAGTATTGGGGTATCAGGTGCAGTAATAGGGACACATATGGCAGCAGAGGCTCAGTATTGGAGTATCAGGTGCAGTAATAGGGACACATACGGCAGCAGCGGCTCAGTATTGGGGTATCAGGTGCAGTAATAGGGACACATACGGCAGCAGCGGCTCAGTATTGGAGTATCAGGTGCAGTAATAGGGACACATACGGCAGCAGAGACTCAGTATTGGGGTATCAGAGGCAGTAATAGGGACACATATGGCAGCAGCGGCTCAGTATTGGGGTATCAGAGGCAGTAATAGGGACACATGGCAGCAGCGGCTCAGTATTGGGGTATCAGGTGCAGTAATGGGGACACATACGGCAGCAGCGGCTCAGTATTGGGGTATCAGGTGCAGTAATAGGGACACATACGGCAGCAGCAGAGGCTCAGTATTGGGGTATCAGGGGCAGTAATAGGGACACATACGGCAGCAGCGGCTCAGTATTGGGGTATCAGGTGCAGTAATGGGGACACATACGGCAGCAGCGGCTCAGTATTGGGGTATCAGGGGCAGTAATAGGGACATATACGGCAGCAGCGGCTCAGTATTCTGGTATCAGGGGCAGTAATAGGGACACATACGGCAGCAGCGGCTCAGTATTGGGGTATCAGGGGCAGTAATAGGGACACATACGGCAGCAGCGGCTCAGTATTGGGGTATCAGGGGCAGTAATAGGGACACATACGGCAGCAGCAGCTCAGTATTGGGGCATCAGGTGCAGTAATAGGGACACATACGGCAGCAGTGGCTCAGTATTGGGGTATCAGGTGCTGTAATAGGGACACATACGGCAGCAGCGGCTCAGTATTGGGGTATCAGGTGCAGTAATAGGGACACATACGGCAGCAGCGGCTCAGTATTGGGGTATCAGGTGCAGTAATAGGGACACATACGGCAGCAGTGGCTCAGTATTGGGGTAGCAGGTGCAGTAATAGTGTCACATATGGCAGCAGCGGCTCAGTATTGGGGTATCAGGGGCAGTAATAGGGACACATACGGCAGCAGCGGCTCAGTATTGGGGTATCAGGTGCAGTAATAGGGACACATACGGCAGCAGCGGCTCAGTATTGGGGTATCAGAGGCAGTAATAGGGACACATACGGCAGCAGCGGCTCAGTATTGGGGTATCAGGGGCAGTAATAGGGACACATACGGCAGCAGCGGCTCAGTATTGGGGTATCAGGTGCAGTAATGGGGACACATACGGCAGCAGCGGCTCAGTATTGGGGTATCAGGGGCAGTAATAGGGACATATACGGCAGCAGCGGCTCAGTATTGGGGTATCAGGGGCAGTAATAGGGACACATACGGCAGCAGCGGCTCAGTATTGGGGTATCAGGGGCAGTAATAGGGACACATACGGCAGCAGCGGCTCAGTATTGGGGTATCAGGGGCAGTAATAGGGACACATACGGCAGCAGCAGCTCAGTATTGGGGCATCAGGTGCAGTAATAGGGACACATACGGCAGCAGTGGCTCAGTATTGGGGTATCAGGTGCTGTAATAGGGACACATACGGCAGCAGCGGCTCAGTATTGGGGTATCAGGTGCAGTAATAGGGACACATACGGCAGCAGCGGCTCAGTATTGGGGTATCAGGTGCAGTAATAGGGACACATACGGCAGCAGTGGCTCAGTATTGGGGTAGCAGGTGCAGTAATAGTGTCACATATGGCAGCAGCGGCTCAGTATTGGGGTATCAGGGGCAGTAATAGGGACACATACGGCAGCAGCGGCTCAGTATTGGGGTATCAGGTGCAGTAATAAGGACACATACAGCAGCAGCGGCTCAGTATTGGGGTATCAGGGGCAGTAATAAGGACACATACGGCAGCAGTGGCTCAGTATTGGGGTATCAGGTGTAGTAATAGGGACACATACGGCAGCAGCGGCTCAGTATTGGGGTATCAGGTGCAGTAATAGGGACACATACGGCAGCAGCGGCTCAGTATTGGGGTATCAGGTGTAGTAATAGGGACACATACGGCAGCAGCGGCTCAGTATTGGGGTATCAGGTGCAGTAATAGGGACACATACGGCAGCAGCGACTCAGTATTGGGGTATCAGGGGCAGTAATAGGGACACATACGGCAGCAGAGGCTCAGTATTAGGGTATCAGGGGCAGTAATAGGGACACATACGGCAGCAGCGGCTCAGTATTGGGGTATCAGGGGCAGTAATAGGGACACATACGGCAGCAGCGGCTCAGTATTGAGGTATCAGGGGCAGTAATATGGACACATACGGCAGCAGAGGCTCAGTATTGGGGTATCAGGTGCAGCAATAGGGACACATACGGCGGCAGCGGCTCAGTATTGGGGTATCAGGTGCAGTAATAGGGACACATACGGCAGCAGCGGCTCAGTATTGGGGTATCAGGTGCAGTAATAGGGACACATACGGCAGCAGAGGCTCAGTATTGGGGTATCAGGTGCAGTAATAGGGACACATATGGCAGCAGCGGCTCAGTATTGGGGTATCAGGTGCAGTAATAGGGACACATACGGCAGCAGCGGCTCAGTATTGGGGTATCAGGTGCAGTAATAGGGACACATACGGCAGCAGCGGCTCAGTATTGGGGTATCAGGGGCAGTAATAGGGACACATACGGCAGCAGCGGCTCAGTATTGGGGTATCAGGGGCAGTAATAGGGACACATACGGCAGCAGTGGCTCAGTATTGGGGTATCAGGTGCAGTAATAGGGACACATACGGCAGCAGCGGCTCAGTATTGGGGTATCAGGTGCAGTAATAGGGACACATACGGCAGCAGCGGCTCAGTATTGGGGTATCAGGGGCAGTAATAGGGACACATACGGCAGCAGCGGCTCAGTATTGGGGTATCAGGGGCAGTAATAGGGACACATACGGCAGCAGTGGCTCAGTATTGGGGTATCAGGTGCAGTAATAGGGACACATACGGCAGCAGCGGCTCAGTATTGGGGTATCAGGTGCAGTAATAGGGACACATACGGCAGCAGCGGCTCAGTATTGGGGTATCAGGGGCAGTAATAGGGACACATACGGCAGCAGTGGCTCAGTATTGGGGTATCAGCAGGATGAGGAGTTTGTGCAGGTTGGGAATAGATGGTGATGGGGCTGGAATATGAGAAGTGAAATGTGTCTTTGTTGTATTCTCTGCAGACGAGTCGTTGCTGGAAGACATCATGTCGGTCTGGGCCAGATGGAAAAGACGGGAAAAGTGAATGATTCCATCAGAAAAAACATCAGCGGTAAGACATTATCTGTAACTGTGCTGTGATGTTATATGTTCTGTAGGGCTGGTATCTACCACTGACCATATGGCAGTAATATCCATGTTGGTCTTTATATAGAGATTATCTTCAGTAACAGCGCGGTCATCTGCTGAGGTTTTCCTCCACTATTAGGGGGCGTCACCCAGCTGTAATGAAGGTTACCTGGTTAGGGGCCCACTCAGAAGCTTCGCCCCCCTGAAGCAATACCCTAGCTGCGCCTCTGTGTTACATCACTGTTCACACCACACAGAGACCCCAAAAGGGCCTCAGTGCTGAAGGGGTTAATGTCCCCGGCTGCGCTCAGTAATGGGGAATCTCCACATACCTCCACCTGCAGAGCCGCACTCCACAGATATGGTAAATGCTAGAGTATGGGCTCTAGTGATGTGACGTTCATGAACGAGCCGACTCAAAGAGGCGGCTCTTCACTGTGAACGATATGAGCCGGCACCTATCAGTGAGCCGCTTGTTATCTAGTGGCTCTCTGCTCTCCTCCCTTCCCTCAGCCTGGTGGTGGAGGGGGAGGAAGGAGCCAGGAGAGTCTGTGTGCTGGAGGGGGAGAGAGGAAAGCTGCTGCTGAAAGTACTCAAATCCAAAAATAAGTCTAGAATTGCCATGAAAAACACGCAACAAGACTCAAACCACAATGTTCATTAATATTAAATGCAGTAATGTTTATTAATAATTACAAAATAACAATAATAATTTTTACCAGCAAAAAACCTCCAAATGTAAATGGAGCGGATATATCCACATAACATCAATAAAAAACCTATCTGAGGAATCAATAGCAAAAAATGCCCATACAAAAGGACCTGTCTTCTAATGAGCTGCGACCTGTCAGAAAATGTGACCGTGGTGCACAGAGCTCAATGAACATCGGTGGTGGAATAAATAGAGCTCTAATTAGTTAATTACTGCCACACAGCAGGTATATTAGCGCTCACTACCTCTATCAGATTGTACCGAGAAAGATTACAATTACAGAGTGGACACTCACATGAGGTATGATGGCCGGGTCTCCGCTCCTATACCCCGTTGCACATTTTTTGCATTTGTTTGATGTTCTTATAATGAAAAATAATATAAACAATGTTAATCTGTTAACTAGAAGGTTTTGTGTCATTATTTTGGTGAGATTACTGAAGAGCCGATTCAAGAGCCGAAAGAGCCGATTCCCAAAAAAAACCCCGAAGTCCCATCACTAATGGGCTCCTTCCAGGTGTGACGTCATTTCCAGGGGCGTGTCCTATCGGGAGGGGGCGTGTTCTCCAAGGCGGCAAAGGAAAGCAGCATGACAGCTTGTGGACGCCATGGAGGTCAGTGGTTTCAGGGTGAAAAATGCTACTTGCCGATCGCTATTCGCTATTGGGGGGAGGCCCTGTGGTGGTCGACCTACTTGTCTGTGTGGGGAGTGACCCGTGGTGGGATTTTGGTGGGCTCCGCTGTTGCTGGCTATTGTGGGGGGCCTCCGCTGCTGCTGGCTATTGTGGGGGACCCCTGTGGTGGGATTTTGGGGGGGCTCCGCTGCTGCTGGCTATTGTGGGGGATCCCTACGGTGGGATTTTGGGGAGGCTCCGCTGCTGCTGGCTATTGTGGGGGACCCCTGCGGTGGGATTTTGAGGGGCTCTGCTGCTGCTGGCTATTGTGGGGGACCCCTGCGGTGGGATTTTGGGAGGCTCCGCTGCTGCTGGCTATTGTGGGGGATCCCTGTGGTGGGATTTTGGGGGGACCTGCTGCTGCTGGCTATTGTGGGATTTTGTGGGGGGGGACTGCTGCTGGCTGTTGTGGTGGACTTCTGTGGTAGGCGACCTGCTTGTGTGAGGGGGGCTGCAGGCTATTGGGGGACCCCTGACCTGCTTGTGGGGGGGCGACCTGCTGCATGCTATTGGGGGTGACCCATTTTAGTGGGGGGTGACCTGCTTGTGGGGGGGACCTGCTGCTGGCAATTGGGGGGACCCCTGTGGTGGGATTTAGGGTGACCTGCTGCTTATGGGGTGACTTGTTTGGGGTGGGAGACCTGCTGCTGGCTATTGGGGTGACCCCTATGGTGGGACCCCTGTGGTGTGATTTGGGGGCGACCTGCGTGCGGGGGACCCCTTTTAGTGAGGGTGACCTGCTTATGGTTGGGTTTGGGGAGGCGATCTGCTTGTTGCGGGACCCCTTTTATAGTGGTGCCCGCCAATATTTATTGCTAAAGAGTGTTTTTTAGGGGGTTCTAGGTCTCCTTGTTCCCCCCTTTCTTGGAGAGTGGCACACTACTTTGTTAAATCTGGTGATTATGGATTTACAGGCCAGGGAAACAGCTTGGAGCCAGAGGGCTCAGGGGATTTTTGAAAAAACTGGGAGTGGTGCCAGCATGGAATCCACTAGTGATGATGGGGGTTTTGCTAAAGTTACGAATGAATTAACTAACTTACATAGATCCTTAACTAAAGTATGGTGGAATTTGAGGAGCTTGGAGGAGTATAAGATGTCCGGTTTTGTCCCTCGTGGACTTAGGGTCCAGATTTTCCCTGCTTGGGAGGTAGATGAGTGTTTTCGTAAAAATTGGGAGACTGGTTTGATGAAATGCTCCCTCATACTTATTGATATGTTGATTACACACGATCAGGCCCTTCTAAATAAATTAAAGGAAGACATCAAGACCAGAGAGATTCTGCTAGCCAGTTTTGATGAGACACTGATCTCCTCTTTCAAGCAGCAACTTAAAACCACTATTGATAAATATGAAAGGGAGATTTCTGAAGGCAAAAAACGTAAATTTCAAAGGGACAAAGCAGATTTCTCTGGTGGTTTTGCCTACAAATGGGGCCATCGAGGCAATAAGAGGGCGGTGTCCTTTGATCCAAAAGCCCCGAGCGACATCAATACAAGACTTGAAGTCTCCTCCAGTGATTTTTTGTCATCAGACCCTAGCGACCTCGAAGGGGCCGCAGGCGGGGTCGACGTAAGACTAGGAGGGGTAAAGAAAAGGAAAACCAGGGCTTACAGGAACTCTCCCCCATTGCACAAACGGGAGACGAGGTTCAACCGCAGGAATTATTAACTTTGACTCTACCATCCCTGTTGGAACATGAAGACTTCCAGGACCCAGGTAATCTTCAGATTATTAATCTGTCAACACATGCCTTGACATCAATAGAAACAACGGTATTGACCAAGGGATTGTCTTTTTCTCCCATGAATACACTTGATAAATTCACTCTTGTCAAGGATGTTTATTTGTTTTGCCGTCAGTTAATCTTTAAACTTTTGTATCACCATCCTTCTCTAGCTGACCAACTTCCGAATGATGAAAGACAAGTCCTTAGGGATCTTATGGACTTGCTTGAGGAAAATGATACAGATCCAACTAGGAAAAGATTCTCTGGAAGACTGCCTTCACAAGCCACTCCATCTCTCTCCCTTTTCCCTGTGGTTCAGATCTTTTTTAACCGTACCTGCAGAGATATACAGACTCTACGTTTGGATGGTAATAAGAACAGGAATTTGAGTCCACCTGAACGGAAGGCCCTTTTGGGTCTACAGAATAATAAGGAGTTTCTGATCCGTGAAGCGGATAAGGGGGGTAACATTGTTTTATGGCCTAATTCCCTTTATTTACAGGAGGTTGAACGGCAATTAGGGGACTCTACATGCTACAGACGTCTACCTGCTGATCCCACTGAGATTTTTAAGAGGAAACTGGACCAACTTGTCGAACAAGTGTTTCGATCTGGTATTTTGAACAAGAAGGAGGTGGATTTCTTGACTACAGACTATCCTGTGATACCAACTTTCTACTTGCTCCCTAAGGTGCACAAGTCATTGGAAAAAAACCCAGGTAGGCCAATTGTGTCTGGCATCAATAGTCTATTTGAGAAACCTTGTACCTATCTGGATTTCTTCCTTCAGCCTATGGCCATGTCATTAAAATCGTTTATTAGGGACTCGACACGTTTGATTCAACTCCTTCAGGATATTGCTCTACCATCAGGCACGTTGTTGATCACTTTGGATGTCGAGTCCTTATATACCAGTATTAATCACGACATGGGCCTTAGAGACGTCTCATTTTTTCTGGAACACAATAGTACAGGGGACAGAGGACATGATCAGTTTATTCTTGATCTTTTATTTTTTGTCCTCGACAAAAACTACTTTGTGTTTGATAGAACATTTTATAGACAGGTAAAGGGTACGGCTATGGGGGCACGTTGTGCTCCTTCGTACGCAAACCTTTTTTTAGGGTGGTGGGAGGAGTCTGTAGTTTTCCAACATGTGGCATTCAAGGAACACTGCCAGAAGTGGCTTCGTTTTATTGATGATGTGGTAATGTTTTGGACAGGTACAGAGGAGGATTATCATCTTTTTCTTGCGGACCTCAACAATAACTCCTTCAACATCAGGCTTACCTCACATCTGTCACGGACATCGGTGGAGTTCCTTGACCTCAAATTAATTCTAGATGGTTCGTATGTCACTACTACCCTTTTTCGTAAACCCACAGCTACGAACAGCCTGTTACATTACTCTAGCTTCCATCCTAGACATCTAAAAAATGGCATTCCAACTGGCCAATTTCTTCGGTTGAGAAGGAATTGTAGCATGACGGCTGATTTCAACAGGGAGGCTCGGAAATTGACTGACCGTTTTAAACATCGGGGATACCCTAAGGCCATTATTTCCTCTGCTTACCAGAGAGCAAGAAACAGTGTACGATCGGATTTATTTCAAAGACGTACATGTGAGTCCCCAAGACCTCTTGGCATTGTTACCGCGTTTAACAATCAGTGGGGTGATGTGTACAAACTTCTGGATCGGAGTTGGGGTATTTTACTGAGTGAACCGAAGTTGAAATCCCATATCTCAGATAAACCCAAACTTATAGCTAGGAGGGCTAGAAATCTTAAGGACTTACTTTGTCATAGTCACTTTGTTCGCCCTACCACTAGGCTTAATAGGGGTATGAGGATTTTTGGCACCTATCCTTGTGGAAATTGCAATGTTTGCCAATTCACTATTACCCAGGATGGTTTGTCATTACCTATCTCTCCTTTTCAGATCAAACCCAGGAAGATTTTCGTCAATTGTAAAACTCGGTCGCTGGTCTATGCTTTAATTTGTGATTGTCCGAAGATATATGTAGGTCAAACAACCCAAGAATTGCGAAGAAGGGTTCAGCAACACCTGTCCAACATTGCCATGGCCCAGAAGGACCGAGAGAAGGGCAAGAATATTTCATCGGTGGCGACCCATTTTCTTGATGTCCATAGTGGCAACACCAAGGGCCTAAGGGTCATGGGGTTGGAGGTGGTCCCACTCAATATTAGAGGTGGGGACAGAGTGAAGAAACTGTTAAGGTGTGAATCCAGGTGGATCCACGACCTACAGAGCTGTACCCCACATGGACTAAATGAGGAACTTTTATTCTCTGGCTATTATAAATAGTCCTATCATCTGTTGCATGTGTTCTTTGTGGACTCTACATGTGCTTTATAACTGTTCCAACATTCTATGTCCCGAAAAGTGACTTTTTGTTCTAGGTATTATTATACTGCACTTCTTTTTCTTTTTCTTTTTGGTCTGTGTAATAATGGGATTAGACTTATGGGCTTATGTTGATATTTATATTTATTATTCTTATGTGTATGTAGTTGTGCATATGTATGCATATATGCATATATGTGTTGTTTGTTTTTGTATGTTTTTCTTTATTTATTATCTATTATTATTCATTTATATATTATTTATTTATTTTTTCCTCATTAATATATATATATATATATATATATATATATATATTTTTTTTCTTCTTCACATTCTTTTCATTAGTTTATTCTTTTTCTTTTTTGTATATGTATTTATGTGCATATCTGTTATCATTTATTGCTTTATGCTTATTAGTATTATTCTATTTATTCATTTATCTGCCTATGAAGGAGTTATTGTGGCAACATTGTAAAACTATCGTTCAATATATGTATTTGTATACATGTGGATATCTCTTCTCTGTGCCTCCGGCATGTATTATGCTCTTTGCCCTATTGATACCACCTTCTTCAAAACTCCTGTTTCTTCCCTGTGGATCCTTCTCTCGGCCGAGAGTATTACCTGTTGTGAATTTGGATTCTGGGCTCCCCCGGTGGCCACTGGTGGTATTGAACTGGTGTGCATCATCCCCTCTGTTCACCTGTTCCCATCAGGATGTGGGAGTCTCTATTTAACCTTGCTCCTCTGTCAGTTCCTTGCCGGTCAACAATGTAATCAGAAGCCTTTCTGTGCATGTTCCTGCTTCTAGACATCTCCTAGCTAAGTTGGACTTTCGTCCTTGTTTGTTTTTGCATTTTGTTCCAGTTCACAGCTGTTGTTTCGTTACTGTGTCTGGAAAGCTCTTGTGATCTGAAATTGCCACTCTGGTGTTATGAGTTAATACTAGAGTCTTAAAGTAATTTCAGGATGGTGTTTTGATAGGGTTTTCAGCTGACCATGAAAGTGCCCTTTCTGTCTTCCTGCTATCTAGTAAGCGGACCTCGATTTTGCTAAACCTATTTTCATACTACGTTTGTCATTTTCATCTAAAATCACCGCCAATATATGTGGGGGCCTCTGTCTGCCTTTTTGGGGAAATTTCTCTAGAGGTGAGCCAGGACTGTATTTTCCTCTGCTAGGATTAGTTAGTCCTCCGGCTGGCGCTGGGCGTCTAGGGATAAAAACATAGGCACGCCACCCGGCTACTGTTAGTTGTGCGGCAGGTTTAGTTCATGGTCAGTTTTAGGTTCCATCTTCCAAGAGCTAGTTCTTATATATATGCTGGGCTATGTTCTCTTGCCATTGAGAATCATGACAGTTTGACCGGCCCAAAAAGGGTTAAATTAATTGGCAGTGAAAGGAGAGAAAAGAGAAGTCTGCTGAAAATTTTTTTTTTTTTTTTTTTTTCCTCCAGTTCTGAGTGTTCTCATAATTGAATCACTTGCAAGTCTGCCTATACTGCAGCCTTCCTCTCTCTCTCTCCTTCTAATCCTTGAATGGCTTTGTGTTCACCTGTTTGAAATGGATCTTCAGAGTTTAGCTACAGGTTTAAATAATCTCGCCACGAAGGTTCAAAATATACAAGATTTTGTTGTTCATGCTCCTATGTCTGAACCTAGAATTCCTTTGCCTGAATGTTTCTCGGGGAATAGATCTTGCTTTCAAAATTTTAAAAATAATTGCAAATTGTTTTTGTCCCTGAAGTCTCGCTCTGCTGGAGATCCTGCACAGCAGGTCAGGATTGTGATTTCCTTGCTCCGGGGCGACCCTCAAGATTGGGCTTTTGCATTGGCTCCAGGGGATCCTGCGTTGCTCAATGTGGATGCGTTTTTTCTGGCCTTGGGGTTGCTTTATGAGGAACCTCATTTAGAGCTTCAGGCAGAAAAGGCCTTGATGTCCCTATCTCAGGGGCAAGATGAAGCTGAAATATACTGCCAAAAATTCCGTAAATGGTCTGTGCTTACTCAGTGGAATGAGTGCGCCCTGGCGGCGAATTTCAGAGAGGGTCTCTCTGATGCCATTAAGGATGTTATGGTGGGGTTCCCTGTGCCTGCGGGTCTGAATGAGTCCATGACAATGGCTATTCAGATAGACAGGCGTCTGCGGGAGCGCAAACCTGTGCACCATTTGGCGGTGTCTACTGAGAAGACGCCAGAGAATATGCAGTGTGATAGAATTCTGTCCAGAAGCGAACGGCAGAATTTTAGACGAAAAAATGGGTTGTGCTTCTATTGTGGTGATTCAACTCATGTTATATCAGCATGCTCTAAGCGTACTAAGAAGCTTGACAAGTCTGTTTCAATTAGCACTTTACAGTCTAAGTTTATTCTATCTGTGACCCTGATTTGTTCTTTATCATCTATTACCGCGGACGCCTATGTCGACTCTGGCGCCGCTTTGAGTCTTATGGATTGGTCCTTTGCCAAACGCTGTGGGTATGATTTAGAGCCTCTGGAAGATCCAATACCTCTGAAGGGGATTGACTCCACCCCATTGGCTAGTAATAAACCACAATACTGGACACAAGTAACTATGCGTATTAATCCGGATCACCAGGAGATTATTCGCTTTCTTGTGCTGTATAATCTACATGACGTTTTGGTGCTTGGATTGCCATGGCTGCAATCTCATAACCCAGTCCTTGACTGGAAAGCTATGTCAGTGTTAAGCTGGGGATGTAAGGGAACTCATGGGGACGTACCTTTGGTTTCCATTTCATCATCTATTCCCTCTGAGATTCCTGAATTCTTGTCTGACTATCGTGACGTTTTTGAAGAACCCAAGCTTGGTTCACTACCTCCGCACCGGGAGTGCGATTGTGCCATAGATTTGATTGCGGGTAGTAAATACCCTAAGGGTCGTTTATTTAATCTATCTGTGCCTGAACATGCTGCTATGCGAGAATATATAAAGGAGTCCTTGGAAAAGGGACATATTCGTCCTTCGTCATCTCCCTTAGGAGCCGGTTTTTTCTTTGTGTCTAAGAAAGATGGCTCTTTGAGGCCGTGTATTGATTATCGGCTTTTGAATAAAATCACGGTTAAATATCAATATCCGTTGCCACTGCTGACTGATTTGTTTGCTCGTATTAAGGGGGCCAAGTGGTTCTCTAAGATTGATCTCCGTGGGGCGTATAATTTGGTGCGAATTAAGCAGGGGGATGAGTGGAAAACCGCATTTAATACGCCCGAGGGCCATTTTGAGTATTTGGTGATGCCTTTTGGGCTTTCAAATGCCCCTTCAGTCTTTCAGTCCTTTATGCATGACATTTTCCGCGATTATTTGGATAAATTTATGATTGTGTATCTGGATGATATTCTGATTTTTTTCGGATGACTGGGACTCTCATGTCCAGCAGGTCAGGAGGGTTTTTCAGGTTTTGCGGTCCAATTCCTTGTGTGTGAAGGGTTCTAAGTGCGTTTTTGGGGTTCAAAAGATTTCCTTCTTGGGATACATTTTTTCCCCCTCTTCCATCGAGATGGATCCTGTCAAGGTTCAGGCTATTTGTGATTGGACGCAACCCTCTTCTCTTAAGAGTCTTCAGAAATTTTTGGGCTTTGCTAACTTTTATCGTCGATTTATTGCTGGTTTTTCTGATGTTGTTAAACCATTGACTGATTTGACCAAGAAGGGTACTGATGTTCCTGATTGGTCCCCTGCTGCTGTGGAAGCCTTTCAGGAGCTTAAGCGCCGCTTTTCTTCCGCCCCTGTGTTGCGTCAGCCTGATGTTGCTCTTCCTTTTCAGGTTGAGGTCGACGCTTCTGAAATCGGAGCTGGGGCGGTGTTGTCGCAGAGAAGTTCCGACTGCTCCGTGATGAGACCTTGTGCTTTTTTTTCTCGTAAATTTTCGCCCGCCGAGCGGAATTATGATATTGGGAATCGGGAGCTTTTGGCCATGAAGTGGGCTTTTGAAGAGTGGCGTCATTGGCTTGAGGGGGCTAGACATCAGGTGGTGGTATTGACCGACCACAAAAATTTTATTTATCTTGAGTCCGCCAGGCGTCTGAATCCTAGACAGGCGCGCTGGTCGTTGTTTTTCTCTTGGTTTAATTTTGTGGTGTCATACCTACCGGGTTCTAAGAATGTTAAGGCGGATGCCCTTTCTAGGAGTTTTGAGCCTGACTCCCCTGGTAATTCTGAACCTACAGGTATCCTTAAGGATGGAGTGATATTGTCTGCCGTTTCTCCAGACCTGCGGCGGGCCTTGCAGGAGTTTCAGGCGGGTAGACCTGATCGTTGCCCACCTGGTAGACTGTTTGTTCCTGATGATTGGACCAGTAAAGTCATCTCTGAGGTTCATTCTTCTGCGTTGGCAGGTCATCCTGGAATCTTTGGTACCAGGGATTTGGTGGCAAGGTCCTTCTGGTGGCCTTCCCTGTCACGAGATGTGCGAGGCTTTGTGCAGTCTTGTGACGTTTGTGCTCGGGCCAAGCCTTGTTGTTCTCGGGCTAGTGGATTGTTGTTGCCCTTGCCTATCCCGAAGAGGCCTTGGACGCACATCTCGATGGATTTTATTTCGGATCTTCCTGTTTCTCAGAAGATGTCTGTCATCTGGGTGGTGTGTGACCGTTTCTCTAAGATGGTCCATTTGGTTCCCTTGCCTAAGTTGCCTTCCTCTTCCGAGTTGGTTCCTCTGTTTTTTCAAAATGTGGTTCGTTTGCATGGTATTCCAGAGAATATCGTTTCTGACAGAGGAACCCAATTCGTGTCTAGATTTTGGCGGGCATTCTGTGCTAGGATGGGCATAGATTTGTCTTTTTCGTCTGCTTTCCATCCTCAGACTAATGGCCAGACCGAGCGGACTAATCAGACCTTGGAGACATATTTGAGGTGTTTTGTGTCTGCAGATCAGGATGATTGGGTTGCTTTTTTGCCATTAGCGGAGTTCGCCCTCAATAATCGGGCCAGCTGTGCCACCTTGGTGTCTCCTTTTTTCT
This sequence comes from Ranitomeya variabilis, assembly GCF_051348905.1. Lineage (NCBI taxonomy): Eukaryota > Metazoa > Chordata > Amphibia > Anura > Dendrobatidae > Ranitomeya > Ranitomeya variabilis. The sequence goes on along the minus strand of NC_135235.1, from coordinate 754,309,907 downwards.
GTAATTCGGGGTTTCATCCTCGATTTTCCTCCGGTCAGGTGGAATCTTCGGATTGTCCTGGAGTGGATGCTGTGGTGGAGAGGTTGCATCAGATTTGGGGGCAGGTAGTGGACAATTTGAAGTTGTCCCAGGAGAAGACTCAGCTTTTTGCCAACCGCCGTCGTCGTGTTGGTCCTCGGCTTTGTGTTGGGGACTTGGTGTGGTTGTCTTCTCGTTTTGTCCCTATGAGGGTTTCTTCTCCTAAGTTTAAGCCTCGGTTCATCGGCCCGTACAAGATATTGGAGATTCTTAACCCTGTGTCCTTCCGTTTGGACCTCCCTGCATCTTTTTCTATTCATAATGTTTTTCATCGGTCATTATTGCGCAGGTATGAGGTACCGGTTGTGCCTTCCGTTGAGCCTCCTGCTCCGGTGTTGGTTGAGGGCGAGTTGGAGTACGTTGTGGAAAAGATCTTGGACTCCCGTGTTTCCAGACGGAAACTCCAGTATCTGGTCAAATGGAAGGGATACGGTCAGGAGGATAATTCTTGGGTAACTGCCTCTGATGTTCATGCCTCCGATCTGGTCCGTGCCTTTCATAGGGCTCATCCTGATCGCCCTGGTGGTTCTGGTGAGGGTTCGGTGACCCCTCCTTGAGGGGGGGGTACTGTTGTGAATTTGGATTCTGGGCTCCCCCGGTGGCCACTGGTGGTATTGAACTGGTGTGCATCATCCCCTCTGTTCACCTGTTCCCATCAGGATGTGGGAGTCTCTATTTAACCTTGCTCCTCTGTCAGTTCCTTGCCGGTCAACAATGTAATCAGAAGCCTTTCTGTGCATGTTCCTGCTTCTAGACATCTCCTAGCTAAGTTGGACTTTCGTCCTTGTTTGTTTTTGCATTTTGTTCCAGTTCACAGCTGTTGTTTCATTACTGTGTCTGGAAAGCTCTTGTGATCTGAAATTGCCACTCTGGTGTTATGAGTTAATACTAGAGTCTTAAAGTAATTTCAGGATGGTGTTTTGATAGGGTTTTCAGCTGACCATGAAAGTGCCCTTTCTGTCTTCCTGCTATCTAGTAAGCGGACCTCGATTTTGCTAAACCTATTTTCATACTACGTTTGTCATTTTCATCTAAAATCACCGCCAATATATGTGGGGGCCTCTGTCTGCCTTTTTGGGGAAATTTCTCTAGAGGTGAGCCAGGACTGTATTTTCCTCTGCTAGGATTAGTTAGTCCTCCGGCTGGCGCTGGGCGTCTAGGGATAAAAACGTAGGCACGCCACCCGGCTACTGTTAGTTGTGCGGCAGGTTTAGTTCATGGTCAGTTTTAGGTTCCATCTTCCAAGAGCTAGTTCTTATATATATGCTGGGCTATGTTCTCTTGCCATTGAGAATCATGACAATTACCATGGGCTTTTATGATGCTGGTTCTTAGTGCGCACGCGCCGGATGGCGCCTGCGCACTGACCAGATGCCTGGACTTAGGGAAATCTTTGTTCTGAGCTCCTTTCTCCTATTGCGCAGACGCCGGCGTCTTTGTTACTTCCGGTTCTCCGGCCAGCTCCGGCGCCATGCACTTTGCGATCTCCCCTTGGACTCCAGCTGTTCCTGGTCTGATAATTATTAAGGTATATATAACGCCTGCACGCTCACTGTACCTACTGCCCCTGAAGAAGCCAGGTCTCCTGGCGACACGCGTTGGGCATTTAGTGCCCTGGTCCTCCTCCCCCCTCCTGGCTTACCTTTCACCACCCTAGGACTTTCCATAGGGACTGGAATCTACTTTAGGACAGGTTGTATTTGGACTTTGAGATGCTTATGCTCGCATATTGTATGTATATTATTGATCTGGTTGAGGTTGTGCTTTTCATGGTGGACCTTAGTATATTACGCCTTCTTACCAGTTTCTTTTGAGCTATTTAATTACCCTCTTTCTTTAGCCATACTGAGGGGTGTGGGGTTTAGGACCAAGGCATGACCTTATCATAGGTCTTTGTATTTACCATGTGTGTGATTTTACTTGTTTTTAATAGTCTATTGCAGTGTTCAGTGTTGTTGTGTTCTGAATAAAATTTATTTGAAATTGTATTACTTGTGTGGTGATCCCCGTCCCGTGCATGCCTTTCTTTTCTTTGTTTTATACTTATGGTGCGTTTTTTGGCATGCGATGGGAGATCCCTTATAGTGGTGCCCGCCAATATTTATTGCTAAAGACCCCTTTTAGAGGGGGCGACCTGCTTGTGGAGGGGCGACCTGCTGATGGCTATTGATGGGCCCCTGTGGTGGGGTTTGGGGGTGACCTGCTGGCTATTGAGGGGGACCCCTGTGGTGGGGTTTGGAGGTGACTTGCTGCTTACGGGGTGGACCCCTTTTAGTGGGGGCGACCTGCTGGTTATTGGGGAGACCCTGGTGGTGGGGTTTGAGGGCGACATGCTTGTGGTCGGGTTTTGGGAGGGCGTGACCTGCTGTCTATTGGGGGGGACCCTTGTGGTGGATGTGGGGGGAGACCTGCTGCAAGCTATTGGGGGACCCCTGTGGTGGGATGTGGGGGTGACCTGCTTGTGGTGGGATGTGGGGAGGCGACCTGCATGGGAGAGGTGACCTGCTGCAGGCTATTTGGGGGACCCCTGTGGTGAGATTTGAGGGCGACCTGCTTGTGGGGAGGCGACCTGCTTGTCATTGAATGTGGTGAGGCGACCTGCTTGTCGTTGAATGTGGGGAGGCGACCTGCTTGTCGTTGAATGTGGGGAGGCGACCTGCTTGTCGTTGAATGTGGGGAGGCAACCTGCTTGTCGTTGAATGTGGGGAGGCGACCTGCTTGTCGTTGAATGTGGGGAGGCGACCTGCTTGTCGTTGAATGTGGGGAGGCGACCTGCTTGTCGTTGAATGTGGGGAGGCGACCTGCTTGTCGTTGAATGTTGGGAGGCGACCTGCTTGTCGTTGAATGTGGGGAGGCGACCTGCTTGTCGTGGAATGTGGGGAGGCGACCTGCTTGTCGTGGAATGTGGGGAGGCGACCTGCTTGTCGTTGAATGTGGGGAGGCGACCTGCTGCTTGCTATTGGGGGATCCCGTGGTGGGATTTGGGGACGACCTGCTGCTTACAGATGGAACCCTTTTATTGGGGGGTGACCTGTTGCTTACTGGGGGATCCCTTTTATTGGGGGGCGACCTGCTTATGGGTTGGGTTTGGGGGGGGCTGAAGAGGGTTTAAGCTGGGTGGGGGGTGGACATCGAAGGGGGTGTGTGCTGGGTGGGGGGGTCCACGTCCGATGGGTGTTGGACGTCCGATGGGGGTTTGTGGGGGTTGGACGTCCGAAGGGGGTATGTGCTGGGTGGGGGGGTCCACGTCCGATGGGGGTTTGTGCTGGGTGGGGGGTCCACGTCTGATGGGGGTTTGTGCGGGGTGGGGGGTCTGCATCTGGGGGTTTCTGCTGGGTGGGGGGTTCCGCGTCCGGTGGGGGTTGTACGTCCGATGGGGGTTTGTGGGGGTTGGACGTCCGATGAGAGTTTAAGCTGGGGTGGCGTTCGATTGGAGGGGGTGTCTGATGGGATTTATGGTTGGGGCAGGGGGTGTCATATTGGATTTACGCTTGAGGGGAGGGAATGTCTGGTGGGCTTTGGATTTATCCTGTGGGGTCCGCTGGTTAATGTGAGGTGGATGTTTCTGACTGGAGGAGCGAGGTTATGCTGTGTGGCCCGCTGGTTAATGTGAGGTGGATGTTTCTGACTGGGGGAGCGAGGTTATGCTGTGTGGCCCGCTGGTTAATGTGAGGTGGAGGTTTCTGACTGGGGGAGCGAGGTTATGCTGTGTGGCCATCTGGTTGATGTGGGGGGGGGGGGGCTAATGCTTCATTGGGGTACACAAGAAAAATATGAGTGTATGCTGCTTATGCTATGCAAAAAAATTTTTTAGGTATTTCCCTGTAGAGGAGGCCACACCACCAACTGGCACGAAGCTAATCCTTTTTAGCTTAATGTCAGTAGGAGGCAGACATGGGCCTGGACCACCCAGCCCAGTTTCTGACTAAGGCTATGTTCACACGATCCTTTTTTTGCTGCAGATTTTTCAGGTCCTGTTTTTGAAAATCCGCAGTGCAAAACCGCGGTGCTTTTGCAGTGCTGATTTTCCTGCGGATTCTTCTGCGGATTCCTCTGCGGGTTTTCAACAGCACTTTCCTATTTGTGCATGTTGAAAACAGGATCGGAATCCGCAGAAAGAATAGACATGGTACTTCTTTTTTTCTGCAGGCAAATCCGCGCGGATTTCCCTGCGAAAAAAAGGATAGTGGGCACAGCGGTTTTTGTTTTCCATAGGGTAACATTGTACTGTACCCTGCATGGAAAACGGCTGCGGATCCGCAGCCTCAAAACAGCTGCGGATCCGCAGCAAAAAAAGGATCGTGTGAACAAGCCCTAAGGTTTTGGGGGGGGGGGGTTTATTAACGATTTTACTTTTTCTTTTTTTTTTTTTTTTTTTTTTCCAGATACGGCTTTTGAGGGCGACAGTGGAATTGTCACTCTAATCTCCCACCTAGAATTGTCACTACCGTATCATCTGTGGTCTACGAGGCAAGGCCCCAACACATCAAGAGTGTTTGTGGTTCCCCAGAGGACGGTCCATGCCACGAATCCCCCTACCCTCTGGCCCCCCCAGAGCCAGATAGAGTAGGGAGACGAAGACGAATCCGTTATGTGCCAGCCGCCGAAAGGTCTGCGTCCAGGTTATTCCATGCCCATCTTCATCATCGGTCTGTGAAGAATGATGTGTGATCTTCAGGACACATATATCCTACCAGGCAGTGGGGGGGCTACTTTAAAAAAAAAAAAAAAATGGAAAGGACAGGACAAGTATGTTTTAGTTTGCCCCTGAGCAATATGGACGTCTCCTGGGGAAACCTTCCTATTCATGCAGCCTCCATGTTTTCCAGAGGCTCCTGTGACCCTGCTCTTAAAATATCCAGGCTTCGGTCTAGGCCTTCTCTGGTGGCCGGTCCACACCGCCAGTGCCCTGAACAATCATGCACGCCAACTTTCTAGTGTGTCCTACTCTGCACCTATCAGTTTAAGAGTACTTCGCTTCTGCAACAGAGGACTAAAGTCTGCCTCCCAAGAGATCTGCTGTTCAATTTTGGTTGTTTTGGAAATGTTCTGTCCAAAAAACCGACGGGACAACTCTCCGACCCGCCAGGAAAAGACGAGACCTTCCTTTAGGCAAACCCCCTCCTGGCATCCATGAACCCACCAGCACTGGTCTGCTAGGCCTGGATCTAGCAGACTCTCTTCGACATGATGGGGCATTCCCACCTTGGATGTTTCTCAGGGTCGGCTGCCGTGTCCTTCACAATTCAAGGCCGGTATTATGATCTCTGGTCTGGGACACCGAAACCTCAGACATCGGAGGCAGGCCTGGGGGGAACAGAGCCACATACCAAACTGACAGTCCAGCCCGCAGGCACCAACAGCATATTACAGTTTTAAAATACTTTAGAAATGCATAAAATGAAACAAGCAAAGGCATAAAATTATTCAATGCAAAAAAATGCAGTTTTATAAAATTAGAAAAGTTTCTATAGCTAATGGTAAAATGATATTTATCCAGTATTTCTATAAGTAAAAGTCTGAGATTTCTGTGGGAAATGGTCATTTGTTCCTCTTAAACCAGTTCTGAATGTAAATAAAACATTGCTCTGATGAAGTCTCCACATTGTATTTTAGTCTTTCATTTCATGTGTAGGGCAGGACAAGCCCATGATGTATCTGTGTAACACATGGAAGGTGCTATAATAACAGCCTTAGGCCGGTTTCACACCAGCGTTCGGCAGGGCTGCGGATGGCAGCCTTCCTCCTCCGTTAAGGCTACTTTCACACTAACGACGCTTGCTGTACGTCTCAATACGTCGTTTTGGAGAAAAAATGCATCCTGCAAAGTTGCCTGCATGATGCGTTTTTTTCTCCATAGACTTTCATTAGCAACACATTGGGACGGATTGCCACACGTCGCATCCATCGTGCGACGGATGCGTCGTGTTTTGGCGGACCGTCGGCACAAAAAAAGTTCCATGTAACTTTTTTTTGTGCATCGAGTCCGCCATTTTCGACCGCGCATGCGTGGCCGAAACTCCGCCCCCTCCTCCCCGGAACTCACAATGGGCCACGGATGCGTTGTAAAACTGCCTCCGCTGCCCACGTTGTTCTACATAAAACACACTGTCCGTCGGGCCGACGGTTTGCGACTGCCCGTACCGACGGACTAGTGTGAAAGTAGCCTAAGCCCTGCTCACTGCCACAACTCTTCATTCAGTTCCGCCTACGTCTGCATGCGTCCTGCATACCCTATCTTTAATATTGGGTACGCAGGCCAAGCGGATGCCTCCTCATGCGTTGTTTTAACGCTGCGCCGACTGCAATAAAATGCAACATGTTGCGTTCGACGCAGTTCAGCGCATCTTCAAAATGAGGCATGCCTGCGTACCCAATGTTAGATGGGGGACGCATGCAGACTTAGGAGGAGCTGAAGGAAGAGGCGCAGCAGTGGGCGGGGCTTAACGGAGGAAGAAGGCTGCCGAACGCTGGTGTGAAACCTGCCTGAGACAGGTAAGCCACCTTTGAAACCATGTTCACATGTACAAGCTCTTAGCCCCTTTGTGGCGGGGCCAATTTTTTAAAATCTGACCAGTGTCACTTTATATAGTAACTAGATGGCAGCCCGATTCTAAAGAATCGTGAGTCTAGAATCCATATATACTTTATTTATTCAAATGTAAGAATAATACAATTAATAAATAATAGTAAGAAAGAACAAAAAATGGCTGCACTCACCAGCTCTTGACAATTCTTGACAGTACGGCACATTTCTGATTGGTCGCTCGCGGCAGGCGGCAACCAATCAGAAAAGTGCCGCGCACCACGAAGGCATATATCTTTGTCCACCCTGAGCGGGTGTAGGACGCTGGTGACGTCACTTATCTCCGGACATTATCTCCGGACAAAGCCACGGAAGTTGGCACAAATTGCCGGAAGTAGTATTCTAGGCAATTATATATTAGATTTTAATGTTATCAGTGTTTACCTTTGAACGTTTATATTGTATTGTCCTGTCACCAGCCATGTGTACGATTATCGGCCGAAAGCCTCTCTGGAACCAATAATCACCCCATGTAAAGGTATCTTTAGAAGTTAAAGATTCAGAATACTATGACTTTTATCATATCCTGAACAGTCAAGTTTTTTATGAACCGTTAAGGTTTTCTGGTTGAAGTAAAAAAAACTCTGAGTGTTTACAGTTTGAAACCATAAAATGTTGAAAAATTATGTCATTCTTGAGTATATCACTCAATGGTGCTCATAAACGTGTCAAATTTGATCTATAATATACTTTAATATACGTTACTTTAATCTTTAATATACTTAAGAACAGGGCCCCAGACATCACACAGGGGGTCTGAAACACCGCACAGTGGTCCAAAATATCGCTGTGCTCTGCCTGGGGCCCCATATGCTGCCTGGGGCCCCTGTGCTCTGCCTGGGGCCCCATATGCTGCCTGGGGCCCCTGTGCTCTGCCTGGGGCCCCATGTTCTGCCTGGGGCCCCTGTGCTCTACCTGGGACCACTGTGCTCTGCCTGGGGCCCCATATGCTGCCTGGGGCCCCTGTGCTCTGCCTGGGGCCCCTGTGCTCTGCCTGGGGCCCCAAGTTCTGCCTGGGGCCACTGTGCTCTGCCTGGGGCCCCATAGGCTGCCTGGGGCCCCTGTGCTCTGCCTGGGACCACTGTGCTCTGCCTGGGGCCCCTGTGCTCTGCCTGGGGCCCCTGTGCTCTGCCTGGGGCCCCATATGCTGCCTGGGGCCCCTGTGCTCTGCCTGGGGCCCCATATGCTGCCTGGGGCCCCTGTGCTCTGCCTGGGGCCCCTGTGCTCTGCCTGGGGCCCCATGTTCTGCCTGGGGCCCCTGTGCTCTGCCTGGGGCCACTGTGCTCTGCCTGGGGCCCCATGTTCTGCCTGGGGCCACTGTGCTCTGCCTGGGGCCCCATAAGCTGCCTGGGGCCCCTGTGCTCTGCCTGGGACCACTGTGCTCTGCCTGGGGCCCCATATGCTGCCTGGGGCCCCTGTGCTCTGCCTGGGGCCACTGTGCTCTGCCTGGGGCCCCACATGCTGCCTGGGGCCACTGTGCTCTGCCTTGGGCTCCATATGCTGCCTGGGGCCCCTGTGCTCTGCCTGGGGCCCCATATGCTGCCTGGGGCCCCTGTGCTCTGCCTGGGGCCCCATGTTCTGCCTGGGACCCCTGTGCTGTGCCTGGGGCCACTGTGCTCTGCCTGGGGCCCCATATGCTGCCTGGGGCCCCTGTGCTCTGCCTGGGGCCCCTGTGCTCTGCCTGGGGCCCCATATGCTGCCTGGGGCCCCTGTGCTCTGCCTGGGGCCCCTGTGCTCTGCCTGGGGCCACTGTGCTCTGCCTGGGGCCCCATAGGCTGCCTGGGGCCCCTGTGCTCTGCCTGGGGCCACTGTGCTCTGCCTGGGGCCCCATAGGCTGCCTGGGGCCCCTGTGCTCTGCCTGGGACCACTGTGCTCTGCCTGGGGCCCCATATGCTGCCTGGGGCCCCTGTGCTCTGCCTGGGGCCACTGTGCTCTGCCTGGGGCCCCATAGGCTGCCTGGGGCCCCTGTGCTCTGCCTGGGTGTAGGACACTGGTGACGTCACTTATCTCCGGACATTAGCTCCGGACATTAGCTCCGGACAAAGCCACGGAAGTTGGCACAAATTGCAGGAAGTAGTATTCTAGGCAATTATATATTAGATAACTCTGGAATGCTTCAACATCCCATTGATTTTGAGATTAATTTTTTTTTCGTGTTATATTAGACTTTATGATAATGGTAAACTTGAGTTGATATGTTTTGATTTATTTTGTAAAAAATCAGAAATTTTACAAATTTTAAAAAATATAAATTTTTAATGATTTTCCCTTTAAGGCCGGAGTCACGCTAGAGAGGAATACGGACGAGTGCTATGCGAGAAAAAAATCGCATAGCACTCGAACCAATGTTAATCTCCCATCACTTTTTTTTCACGGCCGTATATGTGCGAGTGAAATTGCAGTATGCTGTGATTTGCACCGTATATCAGCCGAGACTCGCCAATGAAAGTCTATTTGTGCAAGAAAAACTCGCACCACACGGGCCATCAGTGTGACTTGCGAGAAATACGCAACGGTGTCCTTTGAAAGGCCGACAATTCAGGTGCAGTGTACAGTAAAATCACACTGACAGGTTACAATAGAATAGATATATATACACAGTATAGGTGTATTTAAAATCTAAAGAGATACACTACAGACCAAAAGTTTGGACACACCTTCTCATTTAAAGATTTTTCTGTATTTTCAGGACTATGAAAATTGTACATTCACACTGAAGGCATCAAAACTATGAATTAACACATGTGGAATTATATACTTAACAAAAAAGTGTGAAACAACTGAAATTCTCTCTTAAATTCTAGGTTCTTCAAAGTAGCCACCTTTTTCTTTGATGACTGCTTTGCACACTCTTGGCATTCTCTTGATGAGCTGCAAGAGGTAGTCACCGGGAATGGTTTTCACTTCACAGGTGTGCTCTGTCAGGTTTAATAAGTGGGATTTCTTGCCTTATAAATGGGTTTGGGACCATCAGTTGTGTTGTGCAGAAGTCTGGTGGATACACAGCTGATAGTCCTACTGAATAGACTGTTAGCTGCTTTTTTCCTGCCATAATACAAATTCTAAGTAAAGAAAAACGAGTGGCCATCATTACTTTAAGAAATGAAGGTCAGTCAGTCCAAAAAATTGGGAAAACTTTGAAAGTGTCCCCAAGTGCAGTGGCAAAAACCACCAAGCGCTACTAAGAAACTGGCTCACATGAGGACCGCCCCAGGAAAGGAAGACCAAGAGTCACCTCTGCTTCTGAGGATAAGTTTATCCGAGTCACCAGCCTCAGAAATCGCAGGTTAAAAGCAGCTCAGATTAGAGACCAGGTCAATGCCACACAGAGTTCTAGCAGCAGACACATCTCTACAACAACTGTTAGGGCTTGTTTCCATTTGCGAGAAACACATCCGTATCTCGCATGTGGAAACCAAGCTGTGGCGCCGGCACTTTGGAGCGGAGCGTGCAGCTCCATGTGTTCCTATGCGGCCGCACGCTCCGCTCTGGAGTGCCGGTGCTACAGCTTGGTTTCCACATGCGAGATACGGACGTGTTTCTCGCAAATGGAAACAAGCCCTTAAGAGGAGACTTTGTGCAGCAGGCCTTCATGGTAAAATAGCTGCTAGGAAACCACTGCTAAGGACAGGCAACAAGCAGAAGAGACTTGTTTGGGCTAAATAACGCAAGGAATGGACATTAGACCAGTGGAAACCTGTGCTTTGGTCAGATGAGTCCAAATTTGAGATCTTTGGTTCCAACCACCGTGTCTTTGTACACAGAAAAGGTGAACGGATGGACTCTAAATGCCTGGTTTCCACCGTGAAGCATGGAGGAGGAGGTGTGATGGTGTGAGGGGCTTTGCTGGTGACACTGTTGGGGATTTATTCAAAACTGAAGGCATACTGAACCAGCATGGCTACCACAGCATCTTGCAGCGGCATGCTATTCCATCCGGTTTGCGTTTAGTTGGACCATCATTTATTTTTCAACAGGACAATGTCCCCAAACACACCTTCAGGCTGTGTAAGGGCTATTTGACCAAGAAGGAGAGTGATGGGGTGCTACGCCAGATGACCTGGCCTTCACAGTCACCAGACCTGAACCCAATCGAGATGGTTTGGGGTGAGCTGGACCGCAGACTGAAGGCAAAAGGGCCAACAAGTGCTTAGCATCTCTGGGAACTCCTTCAAGATTGTTGGAAGACCATTCCCAGTGACTACCTCTTGAAGCTCATCAAGAGAATGCCAAGAGTGTGCAAAGCAGTCATCAAAGCAAAACGTGGCTACTTTGAAAAACCTAGAATATAAGACATATTTTCAGTTGCCTTACACTTTTATTAACCCTGCTGTTCTGTTTAGATTTCACATACACTTGTACTGTAAAATTGTACCAAATAAAGTAAACAAAAATAATAAAAAAAAAAAATTCCCACAGAGAGTACCCCCCTAATGACGAAAAGTCAGGGAGCCTCAAGTCTCAGAATCACACGCTGAATTTTTATAACATTATAGAATTTCAAAAACGGTCATTTTTGACCTAACAGAACAGCAGGGTTAAGTATATAATTCCACATAGTTTTGATGCCTTCAGTGTGAATGTACAGTTTTCATAGTCATGAAAATACAGAAAAATCTTTAAATGAGGCGTGTCTAAACATTTGGTCTGTACTGTCTGTGTGTGTATATGTATATGTGTGTGTATATATATATATATATATATATATATATATATATTATAATATATCACACGGACAGCGGAATAGCTGATAGATAATTTGTCGGCTTCTGTTAAATCATTGCAGAGGCTGACAGGATAGGAGACATGGTTTACATACAGTAAACCATTGCAGAACAGTTAGACTTATGTAGGTCAGTGACTAATACAGTTAGTTGTGTGTGTGTGTGTGTGTGTGTGTGTGTGTAAAATTTGGGGCCTGTATGTATTTAATAATGTTTTCACTGAAAAAAACTGGCGTGGGCTCCCGCACATTTTTCTGTGCCACAGAGGGAAAGCCAGTGACTGAGGACAGATATTATAGCCTAGAGAGGGACCATGGTTATTGCCACCCCAGAAAAGGTGCATCTGTAAGATGCGCCAATTCTGGCACTCAGCCTCTGTCTTCTCACTGCCCTGAAACGGTGGCATATGGGGTAATAAGGGGTTAATTTCACCTTTGTATTGTAAGGTGACATTAGGCCAGCTTAGTAATGGAGAGATGTCTGATAGATGCCTCTCCATTACTAACCTGTGGGCTTGATGTTACTTGACAATAAAAAGGACATCAACCGCACAATTATGAACCCCTCTGCTACAGGGCAAGTGGGAAGAGCGAGGCTAAGTGCCAGAATTGGCACATCTATAAGATGCGCCATTTCTGCGACGGCTGAGAGCTGATGGTTTTTAGCCTGTGGGGCTGCCAATATCCATGGCCTCTTCACAGGCTATAAATATCAGCCTACAGCTGTCTGCCTAGCATTTGCTGGTTGGATTTTATGTCAATATTTTGTGTCCCCCTGTAAAATAGCCAGTAAAGGCTAAGCAAACAGCTGTGAGCTGATATTAATAGCCTGGGAACCTTTATGGTTATTGGCTCCTTTCCAGAATAGTAACATCAGCTGTCAGCTTTCCCACTGCTGGTTATGAAAATTATGCGCGGGAGCCCATGCAGGTTTTATTTTTTGAAAAATAAACATATTGCATTTCACGCAGGTTTCTTAGTTGTTTTTTTTACAGCATATGTAGGTTAATTATGTTAATGCTCCTACATGGGTGTGTGTGTGTGTCTTTAGTTAATATTAATGAGGGTATCTCGTGAAGAGTTTGAATAAGGAAATGCATCAAATTCCTTTATTTATTTATTTTTTTTTTAATATATCTTTATTTAGCGCTCACGATTTATAGAAACGCATCAAATCCGCATAAAAAAGTACAGAATTTCCACTGCGTTTTCTGCTAAGAGATGCACTAACCATGCAGACATTTCCTCAAGCAAATCTGCAACGTGCGCACATAGCCTTAACCATTATGCATCCATATTCATTAATGAGCAGAACCACGTGACCGCTGAACACAGGAAGAGCTGCCCGTAGACCATCGGACATGCAGGGACCGTGCCAGGAGCAGGTGAGTATGTGACAGCCGCCGCTCCCCCGCCGACAATGACTCGAGTATAAGCCGAGAGGGTCTCTTTCTGCCCCCAAAAATTTCGGCTTATACGCGAGTATATACGGTACAGCACTCTAGAAGGGTGTGTATAAGGGCATATAGGTGCTGGTGGTACTATATATGGGGAAAACCTGGTGACAGGTTCCCTTTAAGAAACCTATGGAACTAGGTTAAAATTAGCATTTTTTTGGATGGTGAAAAACTTGTAATTTAAATATTGATGGTGGCTGAACTGCAGGTGGTCTGTGTCGCTTCATAAGTTTAAGGCCGGGGTCACACTAGCGTAGAATACGGACGAGCGCTATGTGAGAAAGCATCGCATGGCACTCGGACCAGTGTTAATCTATGGGGCAGATCACATCTGTGATTATTTTTTCATGCCAAATCAGCATACGAGAACAATCGCAGCATATATACCTGACAGGGGCCCATACAGTCTATATCTACAATAATACATACCTGACAGGGGCCCATACAGTCTATATCTACAATAATATATGCCTGACAGGGGCCCATACAGTCTATATCTACAATAATATATACCTGACAGGGGCCCATACATTCTGATACCATCATTAATATATACCTGACAGGGGCCCATACATTCTGATATCATAAATAATATATACCTGACATGGGCCCATACATTCTGATATCATCAGTAATATATACCTGACAGGAGCCCATACATGCTGATACCATCACTAATATATACCTGACAGGAGCCCATACAGTCTATAGCTACAATAATATATACCTGACAGGGGCCCATACATTCTGATATCATCACTAATATATACCTGACAGGGGCCCATACATTCTGATATCACTAATATATACCTGACAGGAGCCCATACATTCTGATATCATCAGTAATATATACCTGACAGGGGCCCATACATTCTGATACCATCACTAATATATACCTGACAGGAGCCCGTACATTCTGGTATCATCACTAATATATACCTGACAGGGGCCCATACAGTCTATAGCTACAATAATATATACCTGACAGGGGCCCATACATTCTGATATCATCACTAATATATACCTGACAGGGGCCCATACATTCTGATATCATCACTAATATATACCTGACAGGAGCACATACATTCTGATATCATCACTAATATATACCTGACAGGGGCCCATACATTCTGATATCATCACTAATATATACCTGACATGGGCCCATACATTCTGATACCATCACTAATATATACCTGACAGGAGCCCGTACAGTCTGATACCATCACTAATATATACCTGACAGGGGCCCATACATTCTGATACCATCACTAATATATACCTGACAGGGGCCCATACATTCTGATATCACTAATATATACCTGACAGGGGCCCATACATTCTGATACCATCACTAATATATACCTGACAGGAGCCCATACATTCTGATATCACTAATATATACCTGACAGGGGCCCATACATTCTGATACCATCACTAATATACACCTGACAGGAGCCCGTACATTCTGATATCACTAATATATACCTGACAGGAGCCCGTACATTCTGATATCACTAATATATACCTGACAGGGGCCCATACATTCTGATATTATCCCTAATATATACCTGACAGGAGCCCATACATTCTGATATCATCACTAATATATACCTGACAGGGGCCCATACATTCTGATATCATCACTAATATATACCTGACATGGGCCCATACATTCTGATACCATCACTAATATACACCTGACAGGGGCCCGTACATTCTGATATCACTAATATATACCTGACAGGAGCCCGTACATTCTGATATCACTAATATATACCTGACAGGGGCCCTTACATTCTGATATCATCACTAATATACACCTGACAGGGGCCCATACATTCTGATATCATCACTAATATATACCTGACATGGGCCCATACATTCTGATACCATCACTAATATACACCTGACAGGAGCCCGTACATTCTGATATCACTAATATATACCTGACAGGAGCCCGTACATTCTGATATCACTAATATATACCTGACAGGAGCCCATACATTCTGATATCATCACTAATATATACCTGACAGGGGCTCATACATTCTGATATCATCACTAATATACACCTGACAGGAGCCCGTACATTCTGATATCATCACTAATATATACCTGACAGGGGCCCATACATTCTGATACCATCACTAATATATACCTGACAGGAGCCCATACATTCTGATATCATCACTAATATATACCTGACAGGGGCCCATACATTCTGATACCATCACTAATATATACCTGGCCAAAAGGAGAAAAATTCAGAGCATTGATTTATAAAACAAACTTTAATTACCATAAATAGTACAAAAATATATATCAAAACATTACATTATTTAATGACTAGAGCACAGGATGAATGTCCCAGGAATGCTGGAAAAGCGCCCATCCCCCCACTCCCCCAGATGTAAATACCCTTGTAATGGTATGCATAAGGAAAAGCACCTACACTATCCAACCAAGGTCACCCCAAAGCAGTGGGATTCTATAGTAATGCCATTAAGTATGGTGGTGGAAAAAGGGTGCTAGCACTTACCACTACACAGAGGTAGGAGGGGGCGGTCGGGCGATGGTCCCCAACGCACGTTTCGTGGCCACCAGTGCCACTTCCTCGGGGATATATACATTCTGATATCATCACTAATATATACCTGACAGGAGCCCATACATTCTGATATCATCACTAATATATACCTGACAGGGGTCCATACATTCTGATATCATCACTAATATATCTGACAGGGGCCCATACATTCTGATACATCACTAATATATACCTGATAGAGCCCATACATTCTGATATCATCACTTATATATATCTGACAGGAGCCCGTACAGTCTACAGTATATCTACAGTAATACATACCTGACAGGAGCCCGTACAGTCTATATCTACTGGAGAGCGCCCCCACACCGCCGCAGGGCCGAGGGATACCCGGAGCCGGGCCTCTAGGTCTCAGTCCTGGGGTTGTCACGGTGGCTAGACCCGGTCCGTGGCCCTGTCCGTCAGTGGGGGACGTCCGGTGCAATAAGTGATGGTGTAGCGGTGCAGTTGTGGGGTGCAGGTCGCGGTAAATAATGAGGACACCAGATTGCAGTCTCTTTACCTCTTTACTGAAGATCTCTGGGTCCTCAGTCCAGAATACGGTTCACCAGGCTGCGCAAGTCCGGCCGGTCCAATGGCACCTCCAGAGCTCTCCTCGCAGGTGGAAATCGGTGCCTTCCTTCTAGCGCTGTGTGTTGTAGTCCTTCCCTGCTGTGCTTACGGAAAGTACCCCACAACTGTTGTGTCTGTTTCTCGTGTTCCCTCACAACAACTTGATTAACTGATCTTCTGCTAATCTTCCGTCCCTTCCTGATATTACAGTTTCAGAACGGCACCCGTTTGTCGGATAGGCCTGGAGTTCTTCCGGGACCCTAGTGACGCCCCTCTCCCACAATTGCCTCCCAAGACTGCATAGGTGATGTAGGTGAGACAGCCCGCCTGAGACTGACTGTCCTGCCGCTGTTTGGAGTATTGCTTGAAGCTAGTAAGTGTAATACTCCCTCGGCGTTCCGGCCACCGGTAATGCGCCTCAGTAAGGTGCTGCCTCTTTCAACACAACCCTCACTGGTATTCTCCTTCTGCTTGATTTCGTTTCTCACTCAGCACAATCTATCTCGCTTCTCGTCCTTTCTTGAGTCCCGCCGCTTCCCGGAGCTGGCGCGGACCCGTTACGTTCTTCTCTATGCCAAGCCTCTGTCAGGGTCCCACCCCTGGCAGAAGCCCTACTGTCTCTCCCTCTACAACACCCTCTGCCACAAGGTGTTGCTTCGTTCGAATCCAGTCAGCTTTCTCCCTAACTTCCTGCCTGACCCCCAGTTTACCCACTATGGTGGGGAGTGGCCTAATGAATAGAACCCTTAGCTCCCCCCGGAGGCCCAGCTGTGAAATGTATTGGTGTCTGTGATACCTGCTCAGAGGAGCTCCTTCAGTGCCATCGAACGCACCATGGCTCCCCATAGTGGCGGAGCCACAGTACTGCAACGACCAGGACTCTGGGGCACTGCACTCCCCCCTGGTTAAACACAGTACTCCGGGACTGGGAAGAAAACAACAATACAGGTTAGCAAAAAGACATACAAGTTTGTTGAGTGCAAAACAATAAGTATACTTGAACAGGCTTCCCTTTATGGGAGGTGAGGACACTTTAACGTTACAAACATAGTCAACATTATAAATTACAGGCTATACATAACTCCTGTTACCCAACCGGGTATTCTACTCAGTGCAAATTCTGGAACAATAAATTAACATTGCCTTTAAGAAACATACACTCTTAGTTCACCAAAGGCCTTCCTATAATCACATTACAGGGCAAGGTAACTTCACATTCTCCTACTTTGAACCTGCAGGACCGCCTGTCCCTATGGCACCAGACCTACTGCCTCTCCTTTCTTTTACAGGACCGCCCCGTTCAGCCAGGGCCTACTGCCTTTCGCTACTATACATAGTATAGACATAACATTCCTTTCATTTGGAGAACTCTGAGCCGGCTCTACTTGGCTCCTTTAAGGACTCACTCTCTAACCCCTACGGGTTCACTTTCTGTCCTTAGCAACGAAGTAACTTTCTATGGGGACGCAGGGTTTACCTTCTATCCTCACCTTCATTATTACTTTCTTACTCTTAGTCATGCAGGACTCTAAGTCTACCTCCACAGGCTTTCTGCATCTTTCCCTTTAAAGAACATTATCTAGGTTTCACATTTTAAACAGATTAAACACACATAACTTTTTCATGTAAAACAGTTACATTTCTTTTTCAAAGCATCATCATCACATTACTGTTCTAAAACAGTATTACTTTCAAGTTCAGTTTAAACATCCCCTTTAAGAGGGGATCAAGTCTTTCTGAGGTAGCTCGTCTTCTCAGCCTACCAGTCCAAGCTCAGCAAAGGTTCCAGAATGGCATCTTCGCAAAGTGTCTTTAAATAAAACCAGTAGGAAGCACCTTTAAGAAGGTGCAAACTATTTACAAGAAAGTTTGAATCATGCAGTGTCCATGATTTCAGCAGTTCTTTCAACTGTGAGGAAACAGGAAGCAAAAGCAAAAGCAGAAGAAGGGATCCCGGGTAAACAAAGGGATCCCTTTAAGAATAACCCAGGTCGGGTTTAAAGTAGCAACAAGCAGGGAAACAAACAGTTAACTATGTACAGTTTCAGGTTTCCGAAGTTTAGTTGGACGGCTTCCAGGGCTGCACCTGGCACTTAACCCCTCTTGGCCTGGGCAAAGTGAGGTCCAGGGTTGCACCCAGTGCTGGACAAACACCGTTAATCCGTCTTGCATGTACTGTTAAATCGTGCGCAGCGATGGAGGTCTGCGCAGCTTGAGCATGGACATCTGCTGCAGCAGAGGTAGCGGCTGCTGCCAGGTCAGTCACTGGGATGGAGTCAGCAGCTGTGGTGCTAGCAGTCGCTGGAGGGGTGTCAGTTGTCAGGGCAGGGTCGTCCTTCATACCTGCTTCAGATGCGGTTCCTCCGGTGCCGGTCTGCTCTGCCTCCGCTGGGGTCTGGAACGCTGGTTGCAGGGCCTCGCGCTGCGGCGTTGTCATCTCTGCTCGCAGCATCTCGCTTTCCGGCAGGGCCTTGCTTTCCAGCTTCGGAGCGCTGGGACTTCTTTCCTGCTCTGGACCAGATGAGGCTGCCGACAGACGTCTGGTGAGGCTCCTGATGATGGCCTTCTTCCACCCGGCCTCAGTGCTCAGCTGCGTCCGCCGGGGTCGGTCGCTGAGCTCGTCCACTCCGGCCTGCAGGAATTCAGCATCAGCGGTGGAGGCCTGGTTGCGGTGCCCCTCCGGGTGGCTGGGGGAGTCCTCTGCTCCGACCCCACGCTCCGGCTCCGGGCGGCTCGCCATGGCGTCCTCCATGTCGCTCACTTCTTCCTGGTCCTTTTCCCGCTCTCTCCTTCGTGGGCGGTTTCGTTTTCTCTGTCTCTGCCCACCATTGAGGATCAGGAGGCGGATCTCGGCTGCTGACGGACACGTCCTCAAGGGGCCGAGATATTTAGACTGGGCGGCCATTGTCTTTCGCGCTCTTCAGCTTGTTCACGCCCACTTCCACGCCCTTCTTCTTCTCCTGCGCTCTCCATAGCGCTGTAATGGCGGCGGTTTTGGCGCGAACTTTTGGCGGTAAATGGCGCAGCACAGTCCTTGCACAACAAATCACAGTTCCAAGCACAACAAATCACAGTCCCAAGGCACACATGACCTGATTCTTCAGGCTTAAGTAGATCCTGTTCGTGACGCCAAGTTTGGAGAGCGCCCCCACACCGCCGCAGGGCCGAGGGATACCCGGAGCCGGGCCTCTAGGTCTCAGTCCTGGGGTTGTCACGGTGGCTAGACCCTGTCCGTGGCCCTGTCCGTCAGTGGGGGACGTCCGGTGCAATAAGTGATGGTGTAGCGGTGCAGTTGTGGGGTGCAGGTCGCGGTAAATAATGAGGACACCAGGTTGCAGTCTCTTTACCTCTTTACTGAAGATCTCTGGGTCCTCAGTCCAGAATACGGTTCACCAGGCTGCGCAAGTCCGGCCGGTCCAATGGCACCTCCAGAGCTCTCCTCGCAGGTGGAAATCGGTGCCTTCCTTCTAGCGCTGTGTGTTGTAGTCCTTCCCTGCTGTGCTTACGGAAAGTACCCCACAACTGTTGTGTCTGTTTCTCGTGTTCCCTCACAACAACTTGATTAACTGATCTTCTGCTAATCTTCCGTCCCTTCCTGATATTACAGTTTCAGAACGGCACCCGTTTGTCGGATAGGCCTGGAGTTCTTCCGGGACCCTAGTGACGCCCCTCTCCCACAATTGCCTCCCAAGACTGCATAGGTGATGTAGGTGAGACAGCCCGCCTGAGACTGACTGTCCTGCCGCTGTTTGGAGTATTGCTTGAAGCTAGTAAGTGTAATACTCCCTCGGCGTTCCGGCCACCGGTAATGCGCCTCAGTAAGGTGCTGCCTCTTTCAACACAACCCTCACTGGTATTCTCCTTCTGCTTGATTTCGTTTCTCACTCAGCACAATCTATCTCGCTTCTCGTCCTTTCTTGAGTCCCGCCGCTTCCCGGAGCTGGCGCGGACCCGTTACGTTCTTCTCTATGCCAAGCCTCTGTCAGGGTCCCACCCCTGGCAGAAGCCCTACTGTCTCTCCCTCTACAACACCCTCTGCCACAAGGTGTTGCTTCGTTCGAATCCAGTCAGCTTTCTCCCTAACTTCCTGCCTGACCCCCAGTTTACCCACTATGGTGGGGAGTGGCCTAATGAATAGAACCCTTAGCTCCCCCCGGAGGCCCAGCTGTGAAATGTATTGGTGTCTGTGATACCTGCTCAGAGGAGCTCCTTCAGTGCCATCGAACGCACCATGGCTCCCCATAGTGGCGGAGCCACAGTACTGCAACGACCAGGACTCTGGGGCACTGCACTCCCCCCTGGTTAAACACAGTACTCCGGGACTGGGAAGAAAACAACAATACAGGTTAGCAAAAAGACATACAAGTTTGTTGAGTGCAAAACAATAAGTATACTTGAACAGGCTTCCCTTTATGGGAGGTGAGGACACTTTAACGTTACAAACATAGTCAACATTATAAATTACAGGCTATACATAACTCCTGTTACCCAACCGGGTATTCTACTCAGTGCAAATTCTGGAACAATAAATTAACATTGCCTTTAAGAAACATACACTCTTAGTTCACCAAAGGCCTTCCTATAATCACATTACAGGGCAAGGTAACTTCACATTCTCCTACTTTGAACCTGCAGGACCGCCTGTCCCTATGGCACCAGACCTACTGCCTCTCCTTTCTTTTACAGGACCGCCCCGTTCAGCCAGGGCCTACTGCCTTTCGCTACTATACATAGTATAGACATAACATTCCTTTCATTTGGAGAACTCTGAGCCGGCTCTACTTGGCTCCTTTAAGGACTCACTCTCTAACCCCTACGGGTTCACTTTCTGTCCTTAGCAACGAAGTAACTTTCTATGGGGACGCAGGGTTTACCTTCTATCCTCACCTTCATTATTACTTTCTTACTCTTAGTCATGCAGGACTCTAAGTCTACCTCCACAGGCTTTCTGCATCTTTCCCTTTAAAGAACATTATCTAGGTTTCACATTTTAAACAGATTAAACACACATAACTTTTTCATGTAAAACAGTTACATTTCTTTTTCAAAGCATCATCATCACATTACTGTTCTAAAACAGTATTACTTTCAAGTTCAGTTTAAACATCCCCTTTAAGAGGGGATCAAGTCTTTCTGAGGTAGCTCGTCTTCTCAGCCTACCAGTCCAAGCTCAGCAAAGGTTCCAGAATGGCATCTTCGCAAAGTGTCTTTAAATAAAACCAGTAGGAAGCACCTTTAAGAAGGTGCAAACTATTTACAAGAAAGTTTGAATCATGCAGTGTCCATGATTTCAGCAGTTCTTTCAACTGTGAGGAAACAGGAAGCAAAAGCAAAAGCAGAAGAAGGGATCCCGGGTAAACAAAGGGATCCCTTTAAGAATAACCCAGGTCGGGTTTAAAGTAGCAACAAGCAGGGAAACAAACAGTTAACTATGTACAGTTTCAGGTTTCCGAGGTTTAGTTGGACGGCTTCCAGGGCTGCACCTGGCACTTAACCCCTCTTGGCCTGGGCAAAGTGAGGTCCAGGGTTGCACCCAGTGCTGGACAAACACCGTTAATCCGTCTTGCATGTACTGTTAAATCGTGCGCAGCGATGGAGGTCTGCGCAGCTTGAGCATGGACATCTGCTGCAGCAGAGGTAGCGGCTGCTGCCAGGTCAGTCACTGGGATGGAGTCAGCAGCTGTGGTGCTAGCAGTCGCTGGAGGGGTGTCAGTTGTCAGGGCAGGGTCGTCCTTCATACCTGCTTCAGATGCGGTTCCTCCGGTGCCGGTCTGCTCTGCCTCCGCTGGGGTCTGGAACGCTGGTTGCAGGGCCTCGCGCTGCGGCGTTGTCATCTCTGCTCGCAGCATCTCGCTTTCCGGCAGGGCCTTGCTTTCCAGCTTCAGAGCGCTGGGACTTCTTTCCTGCTCCGGACCAGATGAGGCTGCCGACAGACGTCTGGTGAGGCTCCTGATGATGGCCTTCTTCCACCCGGCCTCAGTGCTCAGCTGCGTCCGCCGGGGTCGGTCGCTGAGCTCGTCCACTCCGGCCTGCAGGAATTCAGCATCAGCGGTGGAGGCCTGGTTGCGGTGCCCCTCCGGGTGGCTGGGGGAGTCCTCTGCTCCGACCCCACGCTCCGGCTCCGGGCGGCTCGCCATGGCGTCCTCCATGTCGCTCACTTCTTCCTGGTCCTTTTCCCGCTCTCTCCTTCGTGGGCGGTTTCGTTTTCTCTGTCTCTGCCCACCATTGAGGATCAGGAGGCGGATCTCGGCTGCTGACGGACACGTCCTCAAGGGGCCGAGATATTTAGACTGGGCGGCCATTGTCTTTCGCGCTCTTCAGCTTGTTCACGCCCACTTCCACGCCCTTCTTCTTCTCCTGCGCTCTCCATAGCGCTGTAATGGCGGCGGTTTTGGCGCGAACTTTTGGCGGTAAATGGCGCAGCACAGTCCTTGCACAACAAATCACAGTTCCAAGCACAACAAATCACAGTCCCAAGGCACACATGACCTGATTCTTCAGGCTTAAGTAGATCCTGTTCGTGACGCCAAGTTTGGAGAGCGCCCCCACACCGCCGCAGGGCCGAGGGATACCCGGAGCCGGGCCTCTAGGTCTCAGTCCTGGGGTTGTCACGGTGGCTAGACCCGGTCCGTGGCCCTGTCCGTCAGTGGGGGACGTCCGGTGCAATAAGTGATGGTGTAGCGGTGCAGTTGTGGGGTGCAGGTCGCGGTAAATAATGAGGACACCAGGTTGCAGTCTCTTTACCTCTTTACTGAAGATCTCTGGGTCCTCAGTCCAGAATACGGTTCACCAGGCTGCGCAAGTCCGGCCGGTCCAATGGCACCTCCAGAGCTCTCCTCGCAGGTGGAAATCGGTGCCTTCCTTCTAGCGCTGTGTGTTGTAGTCCTTCCCTGCTGTGCTTACGGAAAGTACCCCACAACTGTTGTGTCTGTTTCTCGTGTTCCCTCACAACAACTTGATTAACTGATCTTCTGCTAATCTTCCGTCCCTTCCTGATATTACAGTTTCAGAACGGCACCCGTTTGTCGGATAGGCCTGGAGTTCTTCCGGGACCCTAGTGACGCCCCTCTCCCACAATTGCCTCCCAAGACTGCATAGGTGATGTAGGTGAGACAGCCCGCCTGAGACTGACTGTCCTGCCGCTGTTTGGAGTATTGCTTGAAGCTAGTAAGTGTAATACTCCCTCGGCGTTCCGGCCACCGGTAATGCGCCTCAGTAAGGTGCTGCCTCTTTCAACACAACCCTCACTGGTATTCTCCTTCTGCTTGATTTCGTTTCTCACTCAGCACAATCTATCTCGCTTCTCGTCCTTTCTTGAGTCCCGCCGCTTCCCGGAGCTGGCGCGGACCCGTTACGTTCTTCTCTATGCCAAGCCTCTGTCAGGGTCCCACCCCTGGCAGAAGCCCTACTGTCTCTCCCTCTACAACACCCTCTGCCACAAGGTGTTGCTTCGTTCGAATCCAGTCAGCTTTCTCCCTAACTTCCTGCCTGACCCCCAGTTTACCCACTATGGTGGGGAGTGGCCTAATGAATAGAACCCTTAGCTCCCCCCGGAGGCCCAGCTGTGAAATGTATTGGTGTCTGTGATACCTGCTCAGAGGAGCTCCTTCAGTGCCATCAAACGCACCATGGCTCCCCATAGTGGCGGAGCCACAGTACTGCAACGACCAGGACTCTGGGGCGCTGCACTACCATAATATATATCTGACAGGAGCCTGTACAGTCTGTATCTACAATAATATATACCTGACAGCAGCCTGTACAGTCTATATCTACAATAATATATACCTGACAGGAGCCCGTACAGTCTATATCTACAATAATATATACCTGACAGGAGCCTGTACAGTCTATATCTACCATAATATATACCTGACAGGAGCCCGTACAGTCTGTATCTACAATAATATATACCTGACAGGAGCCCGTACAGTCTATATCTACAATAATATATACCTGACAGGAGCCTGTACAGTCTATATCTACCATAATATATACCTGACAGGAGCCCGTACAGTCTGTATCTACAATAATATATACCTGACAGGAGCCTGTACAGTCTATATCTACAATAATATATACCTGACAGGGGCTCATACAGTCTGTATCTACAATAATATATACCTGACAGGAGCCCATACATTCTGATATCATCACTAATATATACCTGACAGGGGCCCATACATTCTGATACCATCATTAATATATACCTGATAGAGGCCCATACATTCTGATACCATCACTAATATACACCTGACAGGAGCCCACACATTCTGATACCGTCAATGATATATATACCTGACAGGAGCCCGTACAGTCTACAGTATATCTACAGTAATATATGCCTGACAGGAGCCCGTACAGTCTGTATCTACAATATAATATATCCGACAGGAGCCCGTACAGTCTATATCTACAATACTATATACCTGACAGAAGCCCGTACAGTCTATATCTACAATAATATATACCAGGAAGGAGCCCGTACAGTCTATATCTACAATAATATATACCTGACAGGAGCCCGTACAGTCTGTATCTACAATAATATATTTCTGACAGGAGCCCGTACAGTCTATATCTACAATAATATATACCTGACAGGAGTCCGTACAGTCTATATCTACAATAATATATATCTGACAGGAGCCTGTACAGTCTGTATCTACAATAATATATACCTGACAGGAGCCCGTACAGTCTGTATATACAATAATATATACCTGACAGGAGCCCGTACAGTCTGTATCTACAATAATATATACCTGACAGGAGCCCGTACAGTCTATATCTACAATAATACATACCTGACAGGAGCCCGTACAGTCTATATCTACAATAATATATACCTGACAGGAGCCCGTACAGTCTATATCTACAATAATATATACCTGACAGGAGCCCGTACAGTCTGTATCTACATTAATATATACCTGACAGGAGCCCGTACAGTCTGTATCTACAATAATATATACCTGACAGGAGCCTGTACAGTCTGTATCTACAATAATATATACCTGACAGGAGCCCGTACAGTCTATATCTACAATAATATATACCTGACAGGAGTCCGTACAGTCTATATCTACAATAATATATATCTGACAGGAGCCTGTACAGTCTGTATCTACAATAATATATACCTGACAGGAGCCCGTACAGTCTGTATATACAATAATATATACCTGACAGGAGCCCGTACAGTCTGTATCTACAATAATATATACCTGACAGGAGCCCGTACAGTCTATATCTACAATAATATATACCTGACAGGAGCCCGTACAGTCTATATCTACAATAATATATACCTGACAGGAGCCCGTACAGTCTATATCTACAATAATATATACCTGACAGGAGCCTGTACAGTCTGTATCTACAATAATATATACCTGACAGGAGCCTGTACAGTCTGTATCTACAATAATATATACCTGACAGGAGTCCGTACAGTCTGTATCTACAATAATATATTTCTGACAGGAGCCCGTACAGTCTGTATCTACAATAATATATACCTGACAGGAGCCCGTACAGTCTATATCTACAATAATATATACCTGACAGGAGCCCGTACAGTCTATATCTACAATAATATATACCTGACAGGAGCCCGTACAGTCTATATCTACAATAATATATACCTGACAGGAGCCCGTCCAGTCTATATCTACAATAATATATACCTGACAGGAGCCCGTACAGTCTGTATATACAATAATATATACCTGACAGGAGCCCGTACATTCTATATCTACAATAATATATACCTGACAGGAGCCCGTACAGTCTATATCTACAATAATATATACCTGACAGGAGCCTGTACAGTCTGTATCTACATTAATATATACCTGACAGGAGCCCGTACAGTTTGTATCTACAATAATATATACCTGACAGGAGTCCGTACAGTCTGTATCTACAATAATATATTTCTGACAGGAGTCCGTACAGTCTATATCTACAATAATATATACCTGACAGGAGCCCGTACAGTCTGTATCTACAATAATATATACCTGACAGGAGCCTGTACAGTCTGTATCTACAATAATATATATCTGACAGGAGCCCGTACAGTCTATATCTACAATAATATATACCTGACAGGAGCCCGTACAGTCTATATCTACAATAATATATACCTGACAGGAGCCCGTACAGTCTGTATCTACAATAATATATACCTGACAGGAGCCCGTACAGTCTATATCTACAATAATATATACCTGACAGGAGCCCGTACAGTCTATATCTACAATAATATATACCTGACAGGAGCCCGTACAGTCTGTATCTACAATAATATATACCTGACAGGAGCCCGTACAGTCTATATCTACAATAATATATACCTGACAGGAGCCCGTACAGTCTGTATCTACAATAATATATACCTGACAGGAGCCCGTACAGTCTGTATCTACAATAATATATACCTGACAGGAGCCCGTACAGTCTGTATCTACAATAATATATACCTGACAGGAGCCCGCACAGTCTATATCTACAATAATATATACCTGACAGGAGCCCATACAGTCTATATCTACAATAATATATACCTGACAGGAGCCCGTACAGTCTATATCTACAATAATATATACCTGACAGGAGCCCGTACAGTCTATATCTACAATAATATATACCTGACAGGAGCCCGTACAGTCTATATCTACAATAATATATACCTGACAGGAGCCCGCACAGTCTATATCTACAATAATATATACCTGACAGGAGCCTATACAGTCTGTATCTACAATAATATATACCTGACAGGAGCCCGTACAGTCTATATCTACAATAATATATACCTGACAGGAGCCCGTACAGTCTGTATCTACAATAATATATACCTGACAGGAGCCCGCACAGTCTATATCTACAATAATATATACCTGACAGGAGCCCATACAGTCTATATCTACAATAATATATACCTGACAGGAGCCCGTACAGTCTATATCTACAATAATATATACCTGACAGGAGCCCGCACAGTCTATATCTACAATAATATATACCTGACAGGAGCCTATACAGTCTGTATCTACAATAATATATACCTGACAGGAGCCTGTACAGTCTGTATCTACAATAATATATATCTGACAGGAGCCCATACAGTCTATATCTACAATAATATATACCTGACAGGAGCCCGTACAGTCTATATCTACAATAATATATACCTGACAGGAGTCCGTACAGTCTGTATCTACAATACTATATACCTGACATGAGCCCGTACAGTCTGTATCTACAATAATATATACCTGACAGGAGCCTGTACAGTCTATATCTACAATAATATATACCTGACAGGAGCCCGCACAGTCTGTATCTACAATAATATATACCTGACAGGAGCCCGTACAGTCTGTATCTACAATAATATATACCTGACAGGAGTCCGTACAGTCTATATCTACAATAATATATACCTGACAGGAGCCCGTACAGTCTGTATCTACAATAATATATATCTGACAGGAGCCCGTACAGTCTGTATCTACAATAATATATACCTGACAGGAGCGTGTACAGTCTGTATCTACAATAATATATACCTGACAGGAGTCCATACATTCTATATATACAATAATATATACCTGACAGGAGTCCGTACAGTCTATATCTACAATAATATATACCTGACAGGAGTCCATACATTCTATATATACAATAATATATACCTGACAGGAGTCCGTACAGTCTATATCTACAATAATATATACCTGACAGGAGCCCGTACAGTCTATATCTACAATAATATATACCTGACAGGAGGCCATACAGTCTGTATCTACCATAATATATACCTGACAGGAGCCCATACAGTCTATATCTACAATAATATATACCTGACAGGAGCCCGTACAGTCTATATCTACAATAATATATGCCTGACAGGAGCCCATACAGTCTATATCTACAATAATATATACCTGACAGGAGCCCGTACAGTCTGTATCTACAATAATATATACCTGACAGGAGCCCGTACAGTCTATATCTACAATAATATATACCTGACAGGAGCCCGTACAGTCTGTATCTACAATAATATATACTTGACAGGAGCCCGTACAGTCTATATCTACAATAATATATGCCTGACAGGAGCCCATACAGTCTATATCTACAATAATATATACCTGACAGGAGCCCGTACAGTCTGTATCTACAATAATATATACCTGACAGGAGCCTGTACAGTCTATATCTACAATAATATATACCTGACAGGAGCCCGTACAGTCTATATCTACAATAATATATACCTGGAAGGAGCCCATACAGTCTATATCTACAATAATATATACCTGACAGGAGCCCATACAGTCTATATCTACAATAATATATACCTGACAGGAGCCCGTACAGTCTGTATCTACAATAATATATACCTGACAGGAGCCCGTACAGTCTATATCTACAATAATATATACCTGACAGGAGCCCGTACAGTCTATATCTACAATAATATATACCTGACAGGAGCCCGTACAGTCTATATCTACAATAATATATACCTGACAGGAGCCCGTACAGTCTATATCTACAATAATATATACCTGACAGGAGCCCGTACAGTCTGTATCTACAATAATATATACCTGACAGGAGCCCGTACAGTCTGTATCTACAATAATATATACCTGACAGGAGCCCGTACAGTCTATATCTACAATAATATATACCTGACAGGAGCCTGTACAGTCTGTATCTACAATAATATATACCTGACAGGAGCCCGTACAGTCTATATCTACAATAATATATACCTGACAGGAGCCCGTACAGTCTGTATCTACAATAATATATACCTGACAGGGGCCCGTACAGTCTATATCTACAATAATATATACCTGACAGGAGCCCGTACAGTCTATATCTACAATAATATATACCTGACAGGAGCCCGTACAGTCTGTATCTACAATAATATATACCTGACAGGAGCCCGTACAGTCTATATCTACAATAATATATACCTGACAGGAGCCCGTACAGTCTATATCTACAATAATATATACCTGACAGGAGCCCATACAGTCTGTATCTACAATAATATACACCTGACAGGAGCCCGTACAGTCTATATCTACAATAATATATACCTGACAGGAGCCCGTACAGTCTATATCTACAATAATATATACCTGACAGCAGCCCGTACAGTCTATATCTACAATAATATATACCTGACAGGAGCCCGTACAGTCTGTATCTACAATAATATATACCTGACAGGAGCCCGTACAGTCTATATCTACAATAATATATACCTGACAGGAGTCCGTACATTCTATATATACAGTAATATATACCTGACAGGAGTCCGTACATTCTATATATACAATAATATATACCTGACAGGAGCCCGTACAGTCTATATCTACAATAATATATACCTGACAGGAGCCCGTACAGTCTGTATCTACAATAATATATACCTGACAGGAGCCCGTACAGTTTGTATCTACAATAATATATACCTGACAGGAGCCTGTACAGTCTATATCTACAATAATATATACCTGACAGGAGCCCGTACAGTCTGTATCTACAATAATATATACCTGACAGGAGCCCATACAGTCTGTATCTACAATAATATATACCTGACAGGAGCCCGTACAGTCTGTATCTACATTAATATATACCTGACAGGAGTCCGTACAGTCTATATCTACAATAATATATATCTGACAGGAGTCCGTACAGTCTATATCTACAATAATATATACCTGACAGGAGCCCGTACAGTCTATATCTACAATAATATATACCTGACAGGAGCCCGTACAGTCTATATCTACAATAATATATATCTGACAGGAGCCCGTACAGTCTATATCTACAATAATATATATCTGACAGGAGCCGGTACAGTCTGTATCTACAATAATATATACCTGACAGGAGCCTGTACAGTCTATATCTACAATAATATATACCTGACAGGAGTCCGTACAGTCTATATCTACAATAATATATACCTGACAGGAGCCCGTACAGTCTATATCTACAATAATATATACCTGACAGGAGCCCGTACAGTCTATATCTACAATAATATATACCTGACAGGAGCCTGTACAGTCTGTATCTACAATAATATATACCTGACAGGAGCCCGTACAGTCTGTATCTACAATAATATATACCTGACAGGAGCCTGTACAGTCTATATCTACAATAATATATACCTGACAGGAGTCCGTACAGTCTATATCTACAATAATATATACCTGACAGGAGCCCGTACAGTCTATATCTACAATAATATATACCTGACAGGAGCCCGTACAGTCTATATCTACAATAATATATACCTGACAGGAGCCCGTACAGTCTATATCTACAATAATATATACCTGACAGGAGCCTGTACAGTCTGTATCTACAATAATATATACCTGACAGGAGCCCGTACAGTCTATATCTACAATAATATATATCTGACAGGAGCCTGTACAGTCTGTATCTACAATAATATATACCTGACAGGAGCCCATACAGTCTATATCTACAATAATATATACCTGACAGGAGCCCGTGCAGTCTATATCTACAATAATATATACCTGACAGGAGCCCGTACAGTCTATATCTACAATAATATATACCTGACAGGAGCCCGTACAGTCTATATCTACAATAATATATATCTGACAGGAGCCCGTACAGTCTATATCTACAATAATATATATCTGACAGGAGCCGGTACAGTCTGTATCTACAATAATATATACCTGACAGGAGCCTGTACAGTCTATATCTACAATAATATATACCTGACAGGAGTCCGTACAGTCTATATCTACAATAATATATACCTGACAGGGGCCTGTACAGTCTATATCTACAATACTATATACCTGACAGGAGCCCGTACAGTCTATATCTACAATAATATATACCTGACAGGAGTCCGTACATTCTATATATACAGTAATATATACCTGACAGGAGTCCGTACATTCTATATATACAATAATATATACCTGACAGGAGCCCGTACAGTCTATATCTACAATAATATATACCTGACAGGAGCCCGTACAGTCTGTATCTACAATAATATATACCTGACAGGAGCCCGTACAGTTTGTATCTACAATAATATATACCTGACAGGAGCCTGTACAGTCTGTATCTACAATAATATATATCCGACAGGAGCCCGTACAGTCTGTATCTACATTAATATATACCTGACAGGAGCCCGTACAGTTTGTATCTACAATAATATATATCTGACAGGAGTCCGTACAGTCTATATCTACAATAATATATATCTGACAGGAGTCCGTACAGTCTATATCTACAATAATATATACCTGACAGGAGCCCGTACAGTCTATATCTACAATAATATATACCTGACAGGAGCCCGTACAGTCTATATCTACAATAATATATATCTGACAGGAGCCCGTACAGTCTATATCTACAATAATATATATCTGACAGGAGCCGGTACAGTCTGTATCTACAATAATATATACCTGACAGGAGCCCGTACAGTCTATATCTACAATAATATATACCTGACAGGAGTCCGTACAGTCTATATCTACAATAATATATACCTGACAGGAGCCCGTACAGTTTGTATCTACAATAATATATATCTGACAGGAGTCCGTACAGTCTATATCTACAATAATATATACCTGACAGGAGCCTGTACAGTCTGTATCTACAATAATATATACCTGACAGGAGCCCGTACAGTCTATATCTACAATAATATATATCTGACAGGAGCCTGTACTGTCTGTATCTACAATAATATATACCTGACAGGAGCCCATACAGTCTATATCTACAATAATATATACCTGACAGGAGCCCGTGCA
This sequence comes from Ranitomeya variabilis, assembly GCF_051348905.1. Lineage (NCBI taxonomy): Eukaryota > Metazoa > Chordata > Amphibia > Anura > Dendrobatidae > Ranitomeya > Ranitomeya variabilis. Next base: position 754,278,019 of record NC_135235.1, on the reverse strand, counting down.
GTCTATATCTACAATAATATATACCTGACAGGAGCCCGTACAGTCTATATCTACAATAATATATACCTGACAGGAGCCCGTACAGTCTATATCTACAATAATATATATCTGACAGGAGCCGGTACAGTCTGTATCTACAATAATATATACCTGACAGGAGCCCGTACAGTCTGTATCTACAATAATATATACCTGACAGGAGCCTGTACAGTCTGTATCTACAATAATATATACCTGACAGGAGCCCGTACAGTCTGTATCTACAATAATATATATCTGACAGGAGCCCGTACAGTCTATATCTACAATAATATATATCTGACAGGAGCCCGTACAGTCTGTATCTACAATAATATATACCTGACAGGAGCCCGTACAGTCTGTATCTACAATAATATATACCTGACAGGAGCCCGTACAGTCTATATCTACAATAATATATATCTGACAGGAGCCCGTACAGTCTATATCTACAATAATATATATCTGACAGGAGCCCGTACAGTCTGTATCTACAATAATATATACCTGACAGGAGCCCGTACAGTCTGTATCTACAATAATATATACCTGACAGGAGCCTGTACAGTCTATATCTACAATAATATATACCTGACAGGAGTCCGTACAGTCTATATCTACAATAATATATACCTGACAGGGGCCTGTACAGTCTATATCTACAATACTATATACCTGACAGGAGCCCGTACAGTCTGTATCTACAATAATATATACCTGACAGGAGCCTGTACAGTCTATATCTACAATAATATATACCTGACAGGAGTCCGTACAGTCTATATCTACAATAATATATACCTGACAGGAGTCCATACAGTCTGTATCTACAATAATATATACCTGACAGGAGCCCATACAGTCTATATCTACAATAGTATATACCTGACAGGAGCCCGTACAGTCTGTATCTACAATAATATATACCTGACAGGAGTCCGTACAGTTTATATCTACAATAATATATACCTGACAGGAGCCCGTACAGTCTATATCTACAATAATATATACCTGACAGGAGCCCGTACAGTCTATATCTACAATAATATATACCTGACAGGAGCCCGTACAGTCTGTATCTACAATAATATATACCTGACAGGAGCCTGTACAGTCTATATCTACAATAATATATACCTGACTGGAGCCCGTACAGTCTATATCTACAATAATATATACCTGACAGGAGTCCGTACAGTTTATATCTACAATAATATATACCTGACAGGAGCCCGTACAGTCTATATCTACAATAATATATACCTGACAGGAGCCCGTACAGTCTATATCTATATTAATATATGCCTGACAGGAGCCCGTACAGTTTGTATCTACAATAATATATATCTGACAGGGGCCCATACAGTCTGTATCTACAATAATATATATCCGACAGGAGCCCGTACAGTCTGTATCTACATTAATATATACCTGACAGGAGCCCGTACAGTTTGTATCTACAATAATATATATCTGACAGGGGCCCATACAGTCTATATCTACAATAATATATATCTGACAGGAGTCCGTACAGTCTATATCTACAATAATATATATCTGACAGGAGTCCGTACAGTCTATATCTACAATAATATATATCTGACAGGAGTCCGTACAGTCTATATCTACAATAATATATATCTGACAGGAGCCCGTACAGTCTGTATCTACAATAATATATACCTGACAGGAGCCCGTACATTCTGATACCATCACTAATATATACCTGACAGGAGCCTGTACAGTCTGTATCTACAATAATATATACCTGACAGGAGCCCGTACAGTCTGTATCTACAATAATATATACCTGACAGGAGCCCGTACAGTCTGTATCTACAATAATATATACCTGACAGGAGTCCGTACAGTCTGTATCTACAGTAATATATACCTGACAGGAGCCCGTACAGTCTATATCTACAATAATATATATCTGACAGGAGCCTGTACAGTCTATATCTACAATAATATATACCTGACAGGAGCCCGTACAATCTATATCTACAATAATATATACCTGACAGGAGCCCGTACAGTCTGTATCTACAATAATATATACCTGACAGGAGCCCATACAGTCTGTATCTACAATAATATATATCTGACAGGAGCCCGTACAGTCTATATCTACAATAATATATACCTAACAGGAGTCCATACAGTCTGTATCTACAATAATATATACCTGACAGGAGCCCGTACAGTCTGTATCTACAATAATATATACCTGACAGGAGTCCGTACAGTCTATATCTACAATAATATATACCCGTAATATATACCCGCCCACCATTCCAGGAGTAAGCAGCACTGAACATGAGCTCCTGAACTTTCATCACTTTATACCTTGTAATGAGGAAACTTTAGGACACAACCTGGATAAATTCATCCCTGTGGATTACAGAAGTGAGCTGGACTGAGCCGGACTAAAGATCTTTATGAAAAAGGAGGAAAAATAAGTTTTAAAGGACAAAACAAGAGTCTCCAGCCGGCCATACAGCAGGCAGCACCAGGTCTGGCATCCAGAGGACAGCACCCTCAGGTAGGACCATCCTCACCTCACCACACTCAGACTTGCTAGAACTTACAACTATCAGAAATTAGAATATATATATTAGAATAGGATTAGAATTATAAAAATGGAAAATGGAAATTTGGATCAAAACAAGCAGAACAAAGTAAATGCAGATAGCAGAGAGCCGGGGACACAAGCCTGCAGGGGGTCAGAAGGGCAGAAGAGCATTCAAGCAAAGAAAGCCGTAAAAACTGCCACAATTAGAGACAACCCAGAGACCCTCTATGCTGACTTTACATCTAGTGAGGAAGATAAAAGAAAAACCAATGTGTTATTCTTCACAGAACATCTCCTGGCCTGGCAAACCGCCCTGTGCAAACATTATAAATATACAACCAAGTCCGATATCAATAATGGCCGACAGATCAGAGTCAGAAACCATGAAGATGACGAGTGCAGCTCACTCACCATCACTCTGTATAACAATGGCACCGTCCTGGTACAAGGGACTGAGGACAATCTGGAGCAATTTGAAGACAGATTCCCTGATATTAAACTCCAGGCCCAAACTCACAGAGTACAACAAACCCCAGCCAGCTCTGATGCCTGCAGCACTACGGAGACCTGCAGAGACACCACTGCCCCCAATGCTTCACACCCCTCACCCCAGACCCTCAGAGACTGTCTATCTCAACTAGAAAGAGACTTTGTACAGTTTAAGGAAGAACATCTGAGGAACACTGGTGACAGAAATGCTAATGACCCAGCAATTAATGAGATAAACAAACTGAAATGTGAATACAGGTCGGCTCTGCAGGAAATAAGAGCCGCAATGTGTGAACTGCAGCAGGAAAATGCCAGACTGAGGCAGGAGATAGAAAAGCTGAAACCACTGACCACTGGACATCTGAGCCAGGAGGGGGCCATGGATAGGAGGAGTGCAGAGGACATGACCTCCACTGGCCAGAAGGCTGAGAGGCCTAATAAACCCAATATTGAAGAACCTGAGTCTAATAAAAGGGAGACAGAAATAAGACCCTCAGAAGAGAGAAGAGAACCTGCTACCAGCACAATCTCCAACACAGACCCCCATCAGCAGCCACATCACCCATCCACAACATCACAAAGTCCTGATACCGTCCTCATAATGGACTCAAATGGGAAATACCTGAATACACGGCGGCTATTCCCAGGAAAAAGGGTCAATAAAATCCGCTGTGCAACTATTGAGCAGGTGACAACGGTCATCAATAATCCACGGTTTACCAACCCAAACCATATCATCATACACACCGGCACAAACAATCTGCCAGACCAGCACCAGCAGATATCAGGACAACTGACCCAACTAGCAAGGACGGCACAACTAAAATTCCCTGAGAGCAAAATCATTCTGTCATCTCTGCTCCCAAGAAAGGATATATCCAGCCACACCATCCAGAACATCAACACGGACCTAACTGCAAGAATGAAATCTGTGCCAGGAGTGATTCTGGCACAACATCCCTCCATAAATCACCATCACCTGTATGACAGCAAACACCTGAATAAACTAGGGGTCAGCCTTCTGGCCAAAGAGCTGAAGGACATTGTACTGAACAGGGACCCTAGGCCTGAATCCAACACCAACCACAATCTCATGAAAAGACCCTCAACAATGCAAAGGCAGGAAGCCACAACTATATCTAAGGAACCTGGAAACAAACACCCTCACCCAAAATCTGACCATCAGAGGAAGAGACCACCATGGAGGAAACCACCGAACTCACAGAGAGACCTACAAAACAGAGGCATCCAGAGCAGAGATATACAGAGCGGAGACATGGAGGAGATAATGACTCTGCTCAACACATTGTGCAGGAAACAAATGTGACTGGATGGAACATCATTGCTAAACCAGTCAGAGATCCGGTGTGTCCTACACAGCCACACTCATTACAAGGTATACACACACAAGTGATATATTAAAAATAAATGACTTCACTTAAAATTAGTAGCTGGAACATCCAAGGCCTGAACACCTCGGTGTTTGGATATAAAACAAATGACCCAGATTTTATACAAAAACTGAAAAACATAGACATTCAGATTCTCCTAGAAACATGGACCAGGGCCGAAAATGAATCCCTGGTGCCCATCGGATACAGGGAAATCTGTGTCCCTGCCCTAAAAAATAAGAACATTAAACAGGGCCGCTGCTCAGGAGGAATATTGATCTGGCATAAAGAAGAGCTCCACCAGTACATCAAACCGGTGAAGAGAGGAGACAGCCACATATGGCTTAAAATCAGCAGCTCCATCCTCACCGCTCAGTCTGATTGCTATGTCTGCGCCATCTATATACCACCACCAGTGTCACCCTACTTCAATCCAGAGAGCTTTGAGATCTTACAAGGAGAAGTTGCCCATTTTCAGGCCCTGGGCAAAGTTCTCATCATCGGAGACCTCAACGCTAGAACTGGGAGAGAAAAAGACTTTCTGACCACGGATGGAAACACCTACATTCTTGGTGCTGAGACTGACAGCCATGACTCAGCACAAATGGAGAGAAACAGCTACGACAGTACAGTCAACAAAAGTGGCAAAAAGATCTTGAACCTATGTAGAAGTTTAGGACTTCATATTCTTAATGGTCGCACCAAGGGAGACTCCCTAGGAAGATACACATTAAACTCCCATGTAGGAAGGAGTGTAGTAGACTACGCCATTACAGATATGGACATGGAAAATATCGGCGGCTTCACAGTCACCCCACAAACGCACCTGTCAGATCACAGCCAACTTCTTCTGTACATAAAATCTACAGAGAAACCATCAGCACAAAAGCCTCAGCAGAGCGGCCTCTTCAACCTGCCTCCATCCTATAAATGGTCCAAGACGTCAGCAGTAAAATATCAAGAGGCTCCCAGCAGACACAGAATACAGGGGATGCTCCACCACTTCTACAACTACGAGTACAAGCCTAACCCAGAAGGAGTGAACCAAGCTACAAAAGACCTCAACGATATATTCTACACCATGGCCGAACTGTCCGACCTGAAAAAAGTCAACTATAAAAGGCCAAAAGAAAAACAGACCAATGGTTGGTTTGACAGAGAATGTAAAACCATACGGAAGACCCTGAGAACAGCCTCAAACAAAAAACACAGAGACCCCAACCATCCGGGTCTGAGGGATGCCTACGACACCATACAAAGGCAATACAAAACCATCCTCAAGAGGAAGAAACAAAGTTACATCTCCACCAAACTTAACCAACTGGAAGACGCCCTCCAGGACAACTCCTTCTGGGAACTATGGAACCACATGGGCACAAAAAACAAGAAGAACATCATCCATATCCAAAATGGCAATATCTGGCTTCAGTACTTCAGAGACCTCTACAAAGACATCCCGAAGGAAGAACTAAACCAAGAACAGAAAAACATAACAGAAAAACTAAAAGCTATGGAGGAAAAAGTCAAACATTTCCAAAACCCACTGGATACACCAATCACACTTCAGGAAGTTACAGAGAGAATATCTTCCATAAGGTGTAGAAAGGCCAGTGGCCCAGATGGAATCCCACCAGAAATGCTGAAGTACAGCCCACCAGAAATACATGCAGCAATGGTCAAATTGTTCAATATTGTGCTGAGTGCTGGCTACTTTCCTCGTACCTGGAATCAAGGCCTCATCACACCCATCCACAAGAGTGGGGACAGGTACGACCCTGCCAACTACAGAGGCATATGTGTCAGCAGCAACCTGGGGAAACTGTTCAATAGCATCCTGAACAAAAGGATCCTTAATTTCCTCACCGTGCATAACGTCCTCAGCAAAAGCCAAGCAGGGTTCATGCCAAACCATCGCACTACCGACCACATCTACACCCTGCACAGCCTCATTCAGAGCCACGTCCACAACACTAAGCACGGGAAGATATACGCTTGTTTTGTGGATTTCAGAAAGGCTTTTGACTCAGTGTGGCACCCAGGCCTGTTACTGAAACTGCTGGAGAGTGGAATAGGAGGAAAGACCTACGATGTCATCAAAAGCTCCTACACCGAGAACCGCTGCAGTGTGAGTGTGAACGGTAGAAGAACGGCTGATTTCCAACAGAGCCGCGGAGTCAGACAGGGCTGCACCCTAAGCCCAACGCTCTTCAATATCTACATCAATGAGCTGGCCACCACTTTGGAATCTTCCACGGCACCAGGTCTCACACTCCATAATGCCCAGGTGAAATTCTTGCTGTATGCAGATGACCTATTGCTGCTGTCACCAACTGAGAAAGGTCTCCAAGACAACCTGAAAATCCTGGAGAAATTCAGCTCCACGTGGGCTCTACCGGTCAATGCAAAGAAAACCAACATCATGGTGTTCCAGAAGAGAAAGCCAAGACCGAACCAGCACCTTCCATTCATGCTAAAGAACTGCGCTCTTACAGAAACGGACAAATATACCTACCTGGGCCTGGAAATTCACCGGTCAGGGAGCTTCAAACAAGCCATAGAGATACTGAAAGACAAGGCCTGCAAAACCTTCTATGCCATCCGAAGGAAGCTCTACCATCTGAAGCCACCATTGAGGGTCTGGCTAAAAATCTTCGATGCCATAATCACCCCAATCCTCCTATACGGCAGTGAAGTCTGGGGCCCTCACACATACCCAGACTGGTCAAAGTGGGATTCCAGTCCAACAGAAATATTCCACCTGGAATTCTGTAAACACCTTCTTCAGGTCCATCGGACCACCACCAACAATGCCTGCCGAGCTGAGCTGGGCAGATTCCCACTGCACCTAGCTGTCCTGAAGAGGGTGCTGTCCTTTCAGGCTCACCTGCAGAGTAGCAACCCAAGCTCCCATCACCATAAAGCCATGCTACATATAGGTGGTCCCCACAAACCAGGACCCCCGGAACAGCTCACCCAAACCCAACCTGCCCGAACCGTCAACCAAAACAACTCGACAAAAGCCACAATCAGGAAGATGGTAGAGGAGGGGCAGGAGAGGTACGTCAGTGTCTGGAGGAACGAAATCAGCAGCTCACAGAAACTGACAGTGTACCAGAGTCTACAGAGAGACTACAGACTGGCCCCATATCTGGAGAAACTCTCAGATCCCAGAGACCGCCAGATCCTGAGCCGGTATAGACTCAGCGCCCACAATCTGGCCATCGAGGTTGGCCGGCACAGACAGAGCTACAAGCCCAGAGAAGACAGACTGTGCCTACACTGTGACCTGGAGACCCTGGAGGATGAGACCCACTTCCTGCTACACTGCCCCAAATACTCAGCAGTGAGGGACATTCACTTCAGGAGACTCTCACATCTCTTCCCGGATTTCAGCTCCATGAAGGAGGAAGAGAAAACATATATCCTGCTGGGGGAAGCAGAGAGCGCGGTGGAGATAGCAGCCCAGTATGTGAGCGCTTGCCATAGACTTCGAGAAAGACAGCCATGATATGCCATGGACTTCCTTACCCCCACCCTGCACCCCATCCATCGTTCCCACAGTCCCTATCCATCGTCCCCGCAGTCCTCACCCATTATCCCCACAGTCCCTGCTCCTTATTCCCTATTGTACTTGTGCTTTGGCAAAACTGATGTTTATTTGGTCCTGCCAATAAAGCTTCTTTGATTGATTGATTGATTGATATACCTGACAGGAGCCCGTACAGTCTATATCTACAATAATATATACCTGACAGGAGCCCGTACAGTCTGTATCTACAATAATATGTACCTGACAGGAGCCCGTACAGTCTATATCTACAGTAATATATACCTGACAGGAGCCCGTACAGTCTGTATCTACAATAATATATATCTGACAGGAGTCCGTACAGTCTATATCTACAATAATATATACCTGACAGGAGCCCGTACAGTCTGTATCTACAATAATATATATCTGACAGGAGCCCGTACAGTCTATATCTACAATAATATATACCTGACAGGAGTCCGTACAGTCTATATCTACAATAATATATATCTGACAGGAGCCTGTACAGTCTATATCTACAATAATATATACCTGACAGGAGCCCGTACAGTCTATATCTACAATAATATATGCCTGACAGGAGCCCATACAGTCTATATCTACAATAATATATACCTGACAGGAGCCCGTACAGTCTATATCTACAATAATATATACCTGACAGGAGCCCGTACAGTCTGTATCTACATTAATATATACCTGACAGGAGCCCGTACAGTTTGTATCTACAATAATATATACCTGACAGGAGCCTGTACAGTCTGTATCTACAATAATATATATCCGACAGGAGCCCGTACAGTCTGTATCCACATTAATATATACCTGACAGGAGCCCGTACAGTTTGTATCTACAATAATATATACCTGACAGGAGCCTGTACAGTCTGTATCTACAATAATATATATCCGACAGGAGCCCGTACAGTCTATATCTACATTAATATATACCTGACAGGAGCCCGTACAGTCTATATCTACAATAATATATACCTGACAGGGGCTCATACAGTCTATATCTACAATAATATATACCTGACAGGAGTCCGTACAGTCTATATCTACAATAATATATACCTGACAGGAGTCCGTACAGTCTATATCTACAATAATATATACAGTCATATGAAAAAGTTTGGGCACCCCTATTAATCTTAAGCTTAATGTTGTATAAAAAATGTTTTTTTTTGCAACAGCTATTTCAGTTTCATATATCTAATAACTGTTGCACACAGTAATGTTTCTGCCTTGAAATGAGCTTTATTGTACTAACAGAAAATGTGCAATCTGCATTCAAACAAAATTTTACAGGTGCATAAGTATGGGCACCCTTATCATTTTCTTGTTTTAAATACTCCTACTTACTTTTTACTGACTTACTAAAGCACTTTTTTTGGTTTTGTAACCTCATTGAGCTTTGAACTTCATAGCTAGGTGTATGCAATCATGAGAAAAGCTACTTAAAGTGGCCACTTGCAAGTTGTTCACCTGTTTGAATCTCCTCTGAAGAGTGGCATCATGGGCTCCTCAAAACAACTGTCAAATGATCTGAAAACAAAGATTATTCAACATAGTTGTTCAGGGGAAGGATACAAAAAGCTGTCTCAGAGGTTTAACCTGTCAATTTCCACTGTGAGGAACATAGTCAGGAAATGGAAGAACACAGGTACAGTTCTTGTTAAGGCCAGAAGTGGCAGGCCAAGAAAAACATCAGAAAGGCAGAGAAGAAGAATGGTGAGATCAGTCAAGGACAATCCTCAGACCATCTCCAGAGATCTGCAGCATCAACTTGCTGCAGATGGTGTCACTGTGCATCGGTCAACTATACAACGCACTTTGCACAAGGAGAAGCTGTATGGGAGAGTGATGCGAAAGAAGCCATTTCTGCAAGCACGCCACAAACAGAGTCGACTGAGGTATGCAAAAGCATATTTGGAGAAGCCAATTTCTTTTTGGAAGAAGGTCCTGTGGACTCATGAAACCAAGATTGAGTTGTTTGGTAATACAAAAAGGCGTTATGCATGGTGGCAAAAAAACAGTGCATTGTATAGTTGACCGATGCACAGTGACACCATCTGCAGCAAGTTGATGCTGCAGCTCTCTGGAGATGGTCTGAGGATTGTCCTTGACTGATCTCACCATTCTTCTCTGCCTTTCTGATGTTTTTCTTGGCCTGCCACTTCTGGCCTTAACAAGAACTGTACCTGTGTTCTTCCATTTCCTTACTATGTTCCTCACAGTGGAAATTGACAGGTTAAATCTCTTAGACAGATTTTTGTATCCTTCCCCTGAACAACTATGTTGAATAATCTTTGTTTTCAGATCATTTGACAGTTGTTTTGAGGAGCCCATGATGCCACTCTTCAGAGGAGATTCAAACAGGAGAACAACTTGCAAGTGGCCACTTTAAGTAGCTTTTCTCATGGTTGCATACACCTGGCTATGAAGTTCAAAGCTCAATGAGGTTACAAAACCAAAAAAAGTGCTTTAGTAAGTCAGTAAAAAGTAGGTAGGAGTATTTAAAACAAGAAAATGATAAGGGTGCCCATACTTATGCACCTGTCAAATTTTGTTTGAATGTAGATTGCACATTTTCTGTTAGTACAATAAACCTCATTTCAAGGCAGAAACATTACTGTGTCCAACAGTTATTAGATATATGAAACTGAAATAGCTGTTGCAAAATAAACCATTTTTATAAAACATTAAGCTTAAGATTAATAGGGGTGCCCAAACTTTTTCATATGACTGTATCTGACAGGAGCCTGTACAGTCTGTATCTACAATAATATATATCTGACAGGAGTCCGTACAGTCTATATCTACAATAATATATATCTGACAGGAGTCCGTACAGTCTATATCTACAATAATATATATCTGACAGGAGTCCGTACAGTCTGTATCTACAATAATATATACCTGACAGGAGTCCGTACAGTCTGTATCTACAATAATATATACCTGACAGGAGTCCGTACAGTCTATATCTACAATAATATATATCTGACAGGAGCCCGTACAGTCTGTATCTACAATAATATATACCTGACAGGAGTCCGTACAGTCTGTATCTACAATAATATATACCTGACAGGAGCCCGTACAGTCTGTATCTACAACAATATATACCTGACAGGAGCCCGTACAGTCTGTATCTACAATAATATATACCTGACAGGAGCCCATACAGTCTATATCTACAATAATATATACCTGACAGGAGCCCGTACAGTCTATATCTACAATAATATATACCTGACAGGAGTCCGTACAGTCTGTATCTACAATAATATATACCTGACAGGAGTCCGTACAGTCTATATCTACAGTAATATATATCTGACAGGAGTCCGTACAGTCTGTATCTACAATAATATATACCTGACAGGAGTCTGTATCTACAATAATATATACCTGACAGGAGCCCGTACAGTCTGTATCTACAACAATATATACCTGACAGGAGCCCGTACAGTCTGTATCTACAATAATATATACCTGACAGGAGCCCGTACAGTCTATATCTACAATAATATATACCTGACAGGAGCCCGTACAGTCTATATCTACAATAATATATATCTGGCAGGAGCCCGTACAGTCTGTATCTACAATAATATATACCTGACAGGAGCCTGTACAGTCTGTATCTACAATAATATATACCTGACAGGGGCCCGTACAGTCTATATCTACAATAATATATACCTGACAGGAGCCCGTACAGTCTATATCTACAATAATATATACCTGACAGGAGCCCGTACAGTCTATATCTACAATAATATATGCCTGAAAGGAGTCTGTACAGTCTGTATCTACAATAATATATACCAGGAAGGAGCCCATACATTCTATATCTACAATAATATATACCTGACAGGAGCCCATACAGTCTGTATCTACAATAATATATACCTGACAGGAGCCCATACAGTCTGTATCTACAATAATATATACCTGACAGGAGCCCGTACAGTCTGTATCTACAATAATATATACCTGACAGGAGCCCGTACAGTCTGTATCTACAATAATATATACCTGACAGGAGCCCGTACAGTCTATATCTACAATAATATATACCTGACAGGAGCCTGTACAGTCTGTATCTACAATAATATATACCTGACAGGAGTCTGTACAGTCTGTATCTACAATAATATATACCTGACAGGAGCCCGTACAGTCTATATCTACAATAATATATACCTGACAGGAGCCCATACAGTCTATATCTACAATAATATATACCTGACAGGAGCCCGTACAGTCTATATCTACAATAATATATGCCTGAAAGGAGTCTGTACAGTCTGTATCTACAATAATATATACCAGGAAGGAGCCCGTACAGTCTATATCTACAATAATATATACCTGACAGGAGCCCATACAGTCTGTATCTACAATAATATATACCTGACAGGAGCCCGTACAGTCTGTATCTACAATAATATATATCCGACAGGAGCCCGCACAGTCTGTATCTACATTAATATATACCTGACAGGAGCCCGTACAGTGTATATCTACAATAATATATGCCTGAAAGGAGTCTGTACAGTCTGTATCTACAATAATATATACCTGACAGGAGTCTGTACAGTCTGTATCTACAATAATATATACCTGACAGGAGCCCGTACAGTCTATATCTACAATAATATATACCTGACAGAAGTCCGTACAGTCTGTATCTACAATAATATATACCTGACAGGAGCCCGTACAGTCTATATCTACAATAATATATACCTGACAGGAGCCCATACAGTCTGTATCTACAATAATATATACCTGACAGGAGCCCGTACAGTCTATATCTACAATAATATATACCTGACAGGAGCCCGTACAGTCTATATCTACAATAATATATGCCTGAAAGGAGTCTGTACAGTCTGTATCTACAATAATATATACCAGGAAGGAGCCCGTACAGTCTATATCTACAATAATATATACCTGACAGGAGCCCATACAGTCTGTATCTACAATAATATATACCTGACAGGAGCCCGTACAGTCTGTATCTACAATAATATATATCCGACAGGAGCCCGCACAGTCTGTATCTACATTAATATATACCTGACAGGAGCCCGTACAGTCTATATCTACAATAATATATACCTGACAGGAGCCCGTACAGTCTATATCTACAATAATATATACCTGACAGGAGCCCGTACAGTCTGTATCTACAATAATATATACCTGACAGGAGCCCGTACAGTCTGTATCTACAATAATATATACCTGACAGGAGCCCGTACCGTCTGTATCTACAATAATATATACCTGACAGGAGCCCGTACAGTCTGTATCTACAATAATATATACCTGACAGGAGCCCGTACAGTCTGTATCTACAATAATATATACCTGACAGGAGCCCGTACAGTCTGTATCTACAATAATATATATCCGACAGGAGCCCGCACAGTCTGTATCTACATTAATATATACCTGACAGGAGCCCGTACAGTGTATATCTACAATAATATATACCTGACAGGAGCCCGTACAGTTTGTATCTACAATAATATATATCTGACAGGAGTCCGTACAGTCTATATCTACAATAATATATATCTGACAGGAGTCCGTACAGTCTATATCTACAATAATATATATCTGACAGGAGTCTGTACAGTCTATATCTACAATAATATATACCTGACAGGAGCCCATACAGTCTATATCTACAATAATATATACCTGACAGGAGCCCATACAGTCTGTATCTACAATAATATATATCTGACAGGAGCCTGTACAGTCTATATCTACAATAATATATACCTGACAGGAGCCTGTACAGTCTATATCTACAATAATATATACCTGACAGGAGCCCATACAGTCTATATCTACAATAATATATACCTGACAGGAGCCCATACAGTCTGTATCTACAATAATATATATCTGACAGGAGCCTGTACAGTCTATATCTACAATAATATATACCTGACAGGAGCCCGTACAGTCTATATCTACAATAATATATACCTGACAGGAGCCCGTACAGTCTGTAACTACAATAATATATACCTGACAGGAGCCCGTACAGTCTGTATCTACATTAATATATACCTGACAGGAGCCCGTACAGTTTGTATCTACAATAATATATATCTGACAGGAGTCCGTACAGTCTATATCTACAATAATATATACCTAACAGGAGTCCATACAGTCTGTATCTACAATAATATATACCTGACAGGAGTCCGTACAGTCTGTATCTACAATAATATATACCTGACAGGAGCCCATACAGTCTATATCTACAATAATATATACCTGACAGGAGCCCGTACAGTCTGTATCTACAATAATATATACCTGACAGGAGCCCGTACAGTCTGTATCTACAATAATATATACCTGACAGGAGCCCGTACAGTCTGTATCTACAATAATATATACCTGACAGGAGCGTGTACAGTCTATATCTACAATAATATATACCTGACAGGAGCCCGTACAGTCTGTATCTACAATAATATATACCTGACAGGAGCCCGTACAGTCTGTATCTACAATAATATATACCTGACAGGAGCGTGTACAGTCTATATCTACAATAATATATACCTGACAGGAGCCCGTACAGTCTGTATCTACAATAATATATACCTGACAGGAGCCCGTACAGTCTATATCTACAATAATATATACCTGACAGGAGCCCGTACAGTCTATATCTACAATAATATATACCTGACAGGAGCCCGTACAGTCTGTATCTACAATAATATATACCTGACAGGAGCGTGTACAGTCTATATCTACAATAATATATACCTGACAGGAGCCCGTACAGTCTGTATCTACAATAATATATACCTGACAGGAGCCCGTACAGTCTATATCTACAATAATATATACCTGACAGGAGTCTGTACAGTCTGTATCTACAATAATATATACCTGACAGGAGCCTGTACAGTCTATATCTACAATAATATATACCTGACAGGAGCCTGTACAGTCTATATCTACAATAATATATACCTGACAGGAGCCCGTACAGTCTATATCTACAATAATATATACCTGACAGGAGCCCGTACAGTTTGTATCTACAATAATATATACCTGACAGGAGCCCGTACAGTCTGTATCTACAATACTATATACCTGACAGGAGCCCGTACAGTCTGTATCTACAATAATATATACCTGACAGGAGCCCGTACATTCTATATCATAATATATACTAGGAAGGAGCCCATACACTCTAGCATCTTCAGTAGTGAGCCGGCTAGAGTGTATGGGCTGCAGTCAGGACCTGGAAGGAGCCCATACACTCTAGGCTCAACCATGCTAGAGTGTATGGGCTCCTTCCAGGTGTGACGTCATTTCCGGGGGCGTGTCCTATCGGGAGGGGGCGTGTTCTCCAAGGCGGCAAAGGAAAGCAGCATGACAGCTTGTGGACGCCATGGAGGTCAGTGGCTTCAGGGTGAAAAATGCTACTTGCCGATCGCTATTCGCTATTGGGGGGAGGCCCTGTGGTGGTCGACCTACTTGTCTGTGTGGGGAGTGACCCGTGGTGGGATTTTGGGGGGCTCCGCTGCTGCTGGCTATTGTGGGGGACCCCTGCGGTGGTATTTGGGGGCTCCGCTGCTGCTGGCTATATTGTGGGGGACCCCTGCGGTGGGATTTTGGGGGGCTCCGCTGCTGCTGGCTATTGTGGGGGACCCCTGCGGTGGGATTTTGGGGGGCTCCGCTGCTGCTGGCTATTGTGGGGATCCCTGCGGTGGGATTTTGGAGGGCTCCGCTGCTGCTGGCTATTGTGGGGGACCCCTGCGGTGGGATTTTGGGGGGCTCCGCTGCTGCTGGCTATTGTGGGGGACCCCTGCGGTGGGATTTGGGGGGGCTCCGCTGCTGCTGGCTATTGTGGGGGACCCCTGCGGTGGGATTTGGGGGGCTCCGCTGCTGCTGGCTATTGTGGGGGACCCCTGCGGTGAGATTTTAGGGGGGCTCCGCTGCTGCTGGCTATTGTGGGGGACCCCTGCGATGGGATTTGGGGGGGCTCCGTTGCTGCTGGCTACTGTGGGGGACCCTTGTGGTGTGATTTGGGGGGGCTCCGCTGCTGCTGGCTATTGTGGGGGACCCCTGCGGTGGGATTTTGGGGGGCTCCGCTGCTGCTGGCTATTATGGAATGGAAACAAGCCCTTAAGAGGAGACTTTGTGCAGCAGGCCTTCATGGTAAAATAGCTGCTAGGAAACCACTGCTAAGGACAGGCAACAAGCAGAAGAGACTTGTTTGGGCTAAATAACGCAAGGAATGGACATTAGACCAGTGGAAATCTGTGCTTTGGTCAGATG
The DNA here is from genome assembly GCF_051348905.1 of Ranitomeya variabilis. NCBI lineage: Eukaryota > Metazoa > Chordata > Amphibia > Anura > Dendrobatidae > Ranitomeya > Ranitomeya variabilis. The sequence goes on along the minus strand of NC_135235.1, from coordinate 754,261,644 downwards.
AGTCCAAATTTGAGATCTTTGGTTCCAACCACCGTGTCTTTGTACACAGAAAAGGTGAACGGATGGACTCTAAATGCCTGGTTTCCACCGTGAAGCATATAGGAGGAGGTGTGATGGTGTGGGGGGCTTTGCTGGTGACATTGTTGGGGATTTATTCAAAATTGAAGGCATACTGAACCAGCATGGCTACCACAGCATCTTGCAGCGACATGCTATTTCATCCGGTTTGCTTTTAGTTGGACCATCATTTATTTTTCAACAGGACAATGACCCCAAACACACCTCCAGGCTGTGTAAGGGCTATTTGACCAAGAAGGAGAGTGATGGGGTGCTACGCCAGATGACCTGGCCTCCACAGTCACCAGACCTGAACCCAATCGACATGGTTTGGGGTGAGCTAGACCGCAGAGTGAAGGCAAAAAGGGCCAACAAGTGCTAAGCATCTCTGGGAACTCCTTCAAGATTGTTGGAAGACCATTCCCAGTGACTACCTCTTGAAGCTCATCAAGAGACTGCCAAGAGTGTGCAAAGCAGTCATCAAAGCAAAAGGTGGCTACTTTAAAAAACCTAAAATATAAGACATATTTTCAGTGGCCTTACACTTTTATTAAGTATATAATTCCACATAGTTTTGATGCCTTCAGTGTGAATGTACAGTTTTCATAGTCATGAAAATACAGAAAAATCTTTAAATGAGGTGTGTCTAAACATTTGGTCTGTACTGTGTGTGTGTGTGTGTGTGTGTGTGTGTGTATATATATATATATATATATATATATATATATATATATATATATATTATAATATATCACACGGACAGCGGAATAGCTGATAGTTAATTTGTCGGCTTCTGTTAAATCATTGCAGAGGCTGACAGGATAGGAGACATGGTTTACATACAGTAAACCATTGCAGAACAGTTAGACTTATATAGGTCAGTGACTAATATGGTTAGTAGTGTGTGTGTGTGTGTGTGTGTGTGTGTGTGTGTGTGTGTGTGTGTGTGTGTGTGTGTGTGTGTGTGTGTGTAAAATTTGGGGCCTGTATGTATTTAATAATGTTTTCACTGAAATAACTGGCGTGGGCTCCCGCACAATTTTCTGTGCCACAGAGGGAAAGCCAGTGACTGAGGACAGATATTATAGCCTAGAGAGGGACCATGGTATTGCCACCCCAGAAAAGGTGCATCTGTAAGATGCGCCAATTCTGGCACTCATCTTCTGTCTTCTCACTGCCCTGTAGCGGTGGCATATGGGGTAATAAGGGGTTAATGTCACCTTTGTATTGTAAGGTGACATTAGGCCAGCTTAGTAATGGAGAGATGTCTGATAGATGCCTCTCCATTACTAACCTGTGGGCTTGATGTTACTTGACAATAAAAAGGTGACATCAACTGCACAATTATGAACCCCTCTGCTACAGGGCAAGTGGGAAGAGCGAGGCTAAGTGCCAGAATTGACACATCTATAAGATGCGCCATTTCTGCGACGGCTGAGAGCTGATGGTTTTTAGCCTGTGGGGCTGCCAATATCCATGGCCTCTTCACAGGCTATAAATATCAGCCTACAGCTGTCTGCCTAGCATTTGCTGGTTGGATTTTATGTCAATATTTTGTGTCCCCCTGTAAAATAGCCAGTAAAGGCTAAGCAAAAAGCTGTGAGCTGATATTAATAGCCTGGGAACCTTTATGGTTATTGGCTCCTTTCCAGAATAGTAACATCAGCTGTCAGCTTTCCCACTGCTGGTTATGAAAATTATGCGGGAGCCCATGCAGGTTTTATTTTTTGAAAAATAAACATATTGCATTTCACGCAGGTTTCTTAGTTGTTTTTTTTACAGCATATGTAGGTTAATTATGTTAATGCTCCTACATGGGTGTGTGTGTGTCTTTAGTTAATATTAATGAGGGTATCTCGTGAAGAGTTTGAATAAGGAAATGCATCAAATTCCTTTATTTATTTTTTAATATATCTTTATTTAGCGCTCACGATTTACAGAAACGCATCAAATCCGCATAAAAAAGTACAGAATTTCCACTGCGTTTTCTGCTAAGAGATGCACTAACCATGCAGACATTTCCTCAAGCAAATCTGCAACATGCGCACATAGCCTTAACCATTATGCGTCCATATTCATTAATGAGCAGAACCACGTGACCGCTGAACACAGGAAGAGCTGCGACATGCAGGGACCGCGCCAGGAGCAGGTGAGTATGTGACAGCCGCCGCTTCCCCGCCGACAATGACTCGAGTATAAGCCGAGAGGGTCTCTTTCTGCCCCCAAAAATTTCGGCTTATACGCGAGTATATACGGTACAGCACTCTAGAAGGGTGTGTATAAGGGCATATAGGTGCTGGTGGTACTATATATGGGGAAAACCTGGTGACAGGTTCCCTTTAAGAAACCTATGGAACTAGGTTAAAATTAGCATTTTTTTGGATGGTGAAAAACTTGTAATTTAAATATTGATGGTGGCTGAACTGCAGGTGGTCTGTGTCGCTTCATAAGTTTAAGGCCAGGGTCACACTAGCGTAGAATACGGATGAGCGCTATGTGAGAAAGCATAGCACTCGGACCAGTGTTAATCTATGGGGCAGATCACATCTGTGATTATTTTTTCATGCCAAATCAGCATACGAGAACAATCGCAGCATATATACCTGACAGGGGCCCATACAGTCTATATCTACAATAATATATACCTGACAGGGGCCCATACAGTCTATATCTACAATAATATATACCTGACAGGGGCCCATACAGTCTATATCTACAATAATATATACCTGACAGGAGCCTGTACAGTCTGTATCTACAATAATATATACCTGACGGGGGCCCATACATTCTGATATCATCACTAATATATACCTGACAGGGGCCCATACATTCTGATATCATCACTAATATATACCTGACAGGGGCCCATACATTCTGATATCACTAATATATACCTGACAGGGGCCCATACAGTCTATATCTACAATAATATATACCTGACAGGAGCCTGTACAGTCTGTATCTACAATAATATATACCTGACAGGAGCCCGTACAGTCTGTATCTACAATAATATATACCTGACAGGAGCCTGTACAGTCTATATCTACAATAATATATACCTGACAGGGGCCCATACATTCTGATACCATCAGTAATATATACCTGACAGGGGCCCATACATTCTGATACCATCAGTAATATATACCTGACAGGGGCCCATACATTCTGATATCATCAGTAATATATACCTGACAGGGGCCCATACATTCTGATATCATCACTAATATATACCTGACAGGGGCCCATACATTCTGATATCATCACTAATATATACCTGACAGGAGCCCATACATTCTGATATCATCACTAATATATACCTGACAGGAGCCCATACATTCTGATATCATCACTAATATATATACCTGACAGGAGCCCGTACATTCTCATATCATCAGTAATATATACCTGACAGGAGCCCATACATTCTGATACCATCACTAATATATATACCTGACGGGGCCCATACATTCTGATATCATCAGTAATATATACCTGACAGGGGCCCATACATTCTGATACCATCACTAATATATACCTGACAGGAGCCCATACATTCTGATACCATCACTAATATATACCTGACAGGAGCCCATACATTCTGATATCATCACTAATATATACCTGACAGGAGCCCATACATTCTGATATCATCACTAATATATATACCTGACGGGGCCCATACATTCTGATATCATCAGTAATATATACCTGACAGGGGCCCATACATTCTGATACCATCACTAATATATACCTGACAGGGGCCCATACATTCTGATATCATCACTAATATATACCTGACAGGAGCCCGTACAGTCTATATCTACAATATATAAACCTGACAGGAGCCCATACATTCTGATATCATCACTAATATATACCTGACAGGGGCTCATACATTCTGATATCATTACTAATATATACCTGACAGAGGCCCATACATGCTGATATCATCACTAATATATATACCTGACGGGGCCCATACATTCTGATATCATCACTAATATATACCTGACGGGGCCCATACATTCTGATATCATCAGTAATATATACCTGACAGGAGCCCGTACAGTCTGTATCTACAATAATATATACCTGACAGGAGCCCGTACAGTCTATAGCTACAATAATATATACCTGACAGGGGCCCGTACATTCTGATATCATCAGTAATATATACCTGACAGGAGACCATACATTCTGATATCACTAATATATACCTGACAGGAGCCCATACAGTCTGATATCATCACTAATATATACCTGACAGGGGCTCATACATTCTGATATCATTACTAATATATACCTGACAGGAGCCCATACAGTCTGATATCATCACTAATATATACCTGACAGGGGCTCATACATTCTGATATCATTACTAATATATACCTGACAGGAGCCCGTACATTCTGATATCATCACTAATATATACCTGACAGGGGCCCATACATTCTGATATCATCACTAATATACACCTGACAGGAGCCCATACATGCTGATATCATCACTAATATATACCTGACAGGAGCCCGTACAGTCTATAGCTACAATAATATATACCTGACAGGAGCCCGTACAGTCTATATCTACAATAATATGTACCTGACAGGAGCCCGTACAGTCTATATCTACAATAATATATACCTGACAGGAGCCCGTACAGTCTATATCTACAATAATATATACCTGACAGGAGCCCGTACAGTCTGTATCTACAATAATATATACCTGACAGGAGCCCGTGCAATCTATATCTACAATAATATATACCTGACAGGAGCCCATACAGTCTATATCTACAATAATATATACCTGACAGGAGCCCGTACAGTCTATAGCTACAATAATATATACCTGACAGGGGCTCATACATTCTGATATCATCAGTAATATATACCTGACAGGGCCCATACATTCTGATATCATCAGTAATATATACCTGACAGGAGCCCATACATTCTGATATCATCACTAATATATACCTGACAGGAGCCCATACATTCTGATATCATCACTAATATATATACCTGACGGGAGCCCATACATTCTGATACCATCACTAATATATACCTGACAGGGGCCCTTACATTCTGATATCATCACTAATATATACCTGACAGGAGCCCATACATTCTGATACCATCACTAATATATACCTGACAGGGGCCCATACATTCTGATACCATCACTAATATATACCTGACAGGGGCCCGTACATTCTGATATCATCACTAATATACACCTGACAGGAGCCCATACATTCTGATACCATCACTAATATATACCTGACAGGGGCCCATACATTCTGATACCATCACTAATATATACCTGACAGGGGCCCATACATTCTGATATCATAAATAATATATACCTGACAGGGGCCCATACATTCTGATATCATCACTAATATATACCTGACAGGAGCCCATACATTCTGATATCACTAATATATACCTGACAGGAGCCCATACATTCTGATACCATCACTAATATATACCTGACAGGGGCCCTTACATTCTGATATCATCACTAATATACACCTGACAGGAGCCCGTACAGTCTGTATCTACAATAATATATACCTGACAGGAGCCTGTACAGTCTATATCTACAATAATATATACCTGACAGGAGCCCGTACAGTCTATATCTACAATAATATATACCTGACAGGGGCCCGTACAGTCTATATCTACAATAATATATACCTGACAGGAGCCCGTACAGTCTGTATCTACAATAATATATACCTGACAGGGGCCCATACATTCTGATATCATCACTAATATATACCTGACAGGGGCCCTTACATTCTGATATCATCAGTAATATATACCTGACAGGGGCCCGTACATTCTGATATCATCACTAATATATACCTGACAGGAGCCCGTACAGTCTGTATCTACAATAATATATACCTGACAGGAGCCCATACAGTCTATATCTACAATAATATATACCTGACAGGGGCCCGTACAGTCTGTATCTACAATAATATATACCTGACAGGAGCCCATACAGTCTAGGCTCAACCGGAGCCGCACTCCACATATTAGTGATGTGACGTTCATGAACGAGCCGACTCAAAGAGGCGGCTCTTCACTGTGAACGATATGAGCCGGCACCTATCAGTGAGCCGCTTGTTATCTAGTGGCTCTCTGCTCTCCTCCCTTCCCTCAGCCTGGTGGTGGAGGGGGAGGAAGGAGCCAGGAGAGTCTGTGTGCTGGAGGGGGAGAGAGGAAAGCTGCTGCTGAAAGTACTCAAATCCAAAAATAAGTCTAGAATTGCCATGAAAAACACGCAACAAGACTCAAACCACAATGTTCATTAATATTAAATGCAGTAATGTTTATTAATAATTACAAAATAACAATAATAATTTTTACCAGCAAAAAACCTCCAAATGTAAATGGAGCGGATATATCCACATAACATCAATAAAAAACCTATCTGAGGAATCAATAGCAAAAAATGCCCATACAAAAGGACCTGTCTTCTAATGAGCTGCAACCTGTCAGAAAATGTGACAGTGGTGCACAGAGCTCAGTGAACATCGGTGGTGGAATAAATAGAGCTCTAATTAGTTAATTACTGCCACACAGCAGGTATATTAGCGCTCACTACCTCTATCAGATTGTACCGAGAAAGATTACAATTACAGAGTGGACACTCACATGAGGTATGATGGCCGGGTCTCCGCTCCTATACCCCGTTGCACATTTTTTGCATTTGTTTGATGTTCTTATAATGAAAAATAATATAAACAATGTTAATCTGTTAACTAGAAGGTTTTGTGTCATTATTTTGGTGAGATTACTGAAGAGCCGATTCAAGAGCCGAAAGAGCCGATTCCCAAAAAAAACCCCGAAGTCCCATCACTACCACATATATGGCTGCTCTGTGCGCACTGGACCTGTGATGAGGTCACAGGGGGAGGAGTCAGGGGTCACGTGATCTGCAGTGAAGACGCTACATGGAGACTTCTCCTCAGTCAGTGACATTCCCGCCATTATTCGCCCTCACTACTGGCACAATCACCTCGCGCCGCCTTTTCTACACAATGTTCTGTGTGGAATGTAACGTGTGATTTCTCTGGAGACAAATAGACCCCACACATGAGGGGATTATCACCGGTTACCGGACGTCTAGTATATGGCGGCATATGATTGTGCTATCGCCTCCACACCGGGGGCTAAAATGCCGAAATCTCGCTTATTTACCCCCTTCCAGTGTCCGGCTAAGGCCAGAGACACACTGGTGCGAGATACGGCCGAGTCTCGCTGGTTAAAAGCAAGCTGTGGCACCTGCACTCCGGAGCGGAGCGTGCAGCTGCATAGCAATACATGGAGCCGCACGCTCCGCTCCAGAGAGCCGGTGCCACAGCTTGCTTTTAACCAGCAAGACTCGGCCGTATCTCGCACCAGTGTGTCTCCGGCCTTAGGGTCCCTTTCCACTTGCGAGATAAAAAACGGTCCGTAATCTGGACCGAAAAAACGGATGGAACGTATGCGATTGTCATGCGAGTGTTATGCGAGTGCCATGCGTTTTTTTTATCGCACCATCCGTATGACATCCGTATGCAATCCGTTTTTAACGTACAGAAAAAACGCAAGCAATCAGAATTCATGTGTGCTAGGCCTATATAAAGGCATTTAGCAACATCTGTGATTGCTTGTTGTGAGGTTTGTTTTGGGCACTTTTTGGCTGATCAACAAGCAAGCATGGCTGCCAGAAATCTTAGTCTGGACCCTACTGAGGAGCTCCTCTTTAACTGGATGCTATCACGGGAATATGGAGTGGGATATCCCCTTGTTGATGCTCCGAGGAGGCGGCGTCGATTTTGGGTGCATCCGCTCCTCACCCATCGGCCCAGAAAAGGACATTTTGTGCGCCTATATGAACATCTGCGGATGCATAGGGATAAATTTTTTAACTACACCAGGATGTCAGTTGAGGCCTTTGACTATCTCCTTGCAGAGCTTCGGCCAGCCATTACGTTTAAAAATACACATTTTCGTCGATGCATTTCTGCCGAAGAACGTCTCCTGTTAACCTTACGGTAAATTTCCACCGGAAAAGCACATATTGTAAACATATATGAATGTTGATATATCCCAAATTAAATTGACATGTTTGCTTTAAGTTTGCCTAAGCCATTCCTGCACACTGGTTTAGGACATGTTAAAGGGACACTGTCACCTGAATTTGTATGGACCAATCTTTAGACCTAGGGGTGTGGTTTTCAGGTGTTTGATGCACCCTTTCCTTACCTGCCGGCTGGATGCTGGATGCAAGATTTCATTGAAGTTCATTCTCTGTCCTCCGTCGTACATGCCTGCACAAGACAATGTGCAGGCGTGTACTACGGAGGTCAGAGAATGTACTTCAATGCAATATTGCAGCCAGCATGCAGCCGGCAGGTAAGGAAAGGGTGCTTCAAACACACAAAAACCATGCCCCTAGGTCTAAAGATTGGTCCATACAAATTCAGGTGTCAGTGTCCCTTGAATGAATGGCCAAATTAATACAATTAACGTCACTCTCCCTTTAGTATTTAAACTCAGGTATGTATCCTGCTGATTCCGACATTGTTTGTTTGCGACATACCGTATATACTCGAGTATAAGCCTAGGGTTGAAAAAACAGCATCTACCGGTGACTTACCAAACTAAAAAGAGATGCTCCATACCGTTCATTATTGGCCAAAAGGAGTTTCCATAGAAAGCTGTGCCATATATAATGCTCCATACCGTTGATTATTGCCCCATAGATGCTCCTTGTAAAGCTGTGCCATATATAATGCTGCTTCTGCTGCTGCAGCAATTTGCAAACAATAAAAACATACTCACCTCTCTTGCTTGCAGCTCCTCACCGTCTGGCTCGGCGTCTCTCCGCAATGACTGTTCAGGCCGAGGGCGGCGCGCACACTATATGTGTCATCGTGCTCTCTGAGCTGAACACTCATAGCCAGAGGACGGGAAGACAGAGCGGCGATGGCCGGGTGGAACATGGACAGTTGAATCTCAAATACTCACCTAGTGCGGGCGCTCCCCCGGCCTGTAACACTGTCTTTGGGTGCTGCAGCTCTTCCTCTGTCAGCGGTCACTGGCACCGCTGATTCGAGAAATGAATATGCGCCACCACCCCTATGGGAGTGGAGTCCATCTTCATTTCTCTAATGAGCGGACCCACGTGACAGCTGAACAGGGGACTAGCTGCGGCCCTGAAGACAGTGTTACAGGCAGGGGGAGCGCCAGGAGCGCTGGGACTAGCTGAGTATGCGCCGATCCTCTCTCCCCCTCACCCACTGACCCTGCGGCCGACCGTGACTCGAGTATAAGCCGAGAGGGGCACTTTCAGGCCTAAACTTTTATGGGTAAATCTCGGCTTCTAATCGAGTATATATGGTTTTTGGGTTAAACAAGCTTTTCAAACCAAACAAAAAAAAAAAGGTTAATCCAAACCTTTTGGTTACATCCTAATTTTTTCCTTTCAGCAAGGGTAACATGAAAAATGTATCGCACCAAGTTGGCCTATTTGGCCTGAGTACGCCCATAACCCATATGTGTGCTTAATCCACTGTTTTGCCATACCACTATCCATAACCCTACCCCTACCCCTACCTATACTAAGGGGTGGGGTTAGGCTTTTTTTGTTCTAAACAAAAACCTTTTGGCACTATCGAAATCTTTTTGGTTTACTTAAACATGGTCTCATATTCATCATCTCTAATTTGTTGCTGTTTGTGTTTTGCTGTTTACATTTCTAGGTTTTTGTCAACGGGCCAAACCTATGCTTCACTACATCTCGAGTTTCTTCTGGGTGTACCGACTATATCAAATATAGTGAAGCACACATGCTCCCAGATATGGATTGCCTTAAAGGACAAAGTGATGCCTCAGCCCACTACCGAAGATTGGGAACGGATTGCTAATGGCATCTATGACACGTGCCAATTTCCCAATTGTCTCGGTGCCCTTGATGGGAAGCACATCCGGGTCAAGAAGCCGCCGAACTCTGGGTCCCTATACTACAATTATAAGGGTTATTTTTCAGTTGTCTTGTTGGCCTTAGTTGACAGCAAGTACAATTTTATAATTGTAGATATAGGGGCCTATGGAAGAACTGGAGATTCTCGAATCTTCAGTTCTTCCATTATGGGTCGGCGGCTGAAGGCCAATGAATTGTGTGTGCCACCCCCGAGGAGTCTTCCTTCTTCTGGTGGTCAACCAATGCCATATGTGGTAGTTGGTGATGAGGCCTTTCAGCTAACAGGGAATGTGATGAGGCCTTATCCGCGCCGGGGTCTGGACAGACGTGGGCGCATTTTTAACTATAGACTAACTCGTGCACGTCGTCTGGTGGAATGTGCATTTGGTATCTTGACAGCTAAATGGAGGGTCTTGCATAGTTCCATCCAGTTAAGCCCCAACAATGTGGACATAGTAATAAAGGCCTGCGTCATACTCCACAACTTTACCCGGCAACATGATGTATCGGCGTCTCTGGATGGCAATTTAGGCTCACCAATCAATCCTCCACACATTGCCCAGGCTTTGACCAGACGAACCCAGCTCTCAGGCCTCAGAGTCCGTAATTTTTTAGCAAATTATTTTGTTTCGCAGGAGGGAGCAATACCCTGGCAAGAAAATGTTGTAATCTGATTGGAGACAATTGTTGTGGATTTGTTATTTTTCTTCTAAGTGTTCCTAAATTTACCTTAGATATGTTTTCAAACAATGTTTTGAGTTTCAAAATTAGGAAAATACCCAAAGCAAGAACAAACGTGTTGTTTATTTGTACAAACAGAAAAACAAGATTCCGCCTTCATTTAGAAAAACACAAAAAGTGCCATACTTGGCAATGCTTGGCTAATTTACAAACAAAAAAACATTACAAGTCAAACAAACAATGATTGGCTGTTCAGGGTGAGGTTGCTGGTTGTGATGTTTGCAATTACTAGTGATGTTTTTTTTTTGGAGGAAAACGAACATTGTGTGAATGGGTGGGTCTATGATGTTATGTTATGGCTTCATGACTGGGGCTAGACGCATCAGGTCGTACCTAACTGCAAACATTATGTTTGGACAAATGTCAGGATAGCCTTGTTTGGCGTTGACAAAAAAGGCATTGTTGTGGTTTTAGTTTTTTGCCCAACTTGACCATGGTCATAAGCTTTCAACAAACAATTTTGGGGTCCATGGGGGTACCTCGCACTACATAAATGTGAGCAAGGAGATGATGGAGGCACAGTGGCACCAATAGTCGATGGATAAATAATAGCCTATGTTAGGAGGGCTTATACTCGCCGGGGTGTTGACCGTCATATAAGGAATTTGAATTTGTGACTAATTTGGAACAACATAACAAATTTTGTATAAGCCAAGCTTTAAGGGGCATTTAGCAAGGCCACAAATTCCCCCTCTTGGCTTCTACTCGATTATCTTGGGAAAGTAGTTGTAATCCTTACATTGGCTACATGTTTTCATGTCAAAATAGCCAAATCTATGTGTGGCAACGACATTTTGGCTTGGAAAGAATACAACTTCCAAAACTAACAAGGCTACCTTTTGCCTAAACTTTCAACTAGACAATGTTTGCCAAAAATTAACCATGGAAACATTTTCAAACTTTACAAATCTATAAAAGAATTATGGGATGTGGTTGGGGAAGAGGTTGAACTGTGAATATTGGTGCCTTCTGGAACAGTGCTTTGCTCACGTGGAGCATTTTGATTGATTGATGCTGGGAGGTTGGCCTGTGTTCGCATTATGTGTTGCTGACTGGGCACATAATCAACTTGGCCATGAGAATAGAAAGCTGCTTGTTGTGTATGTTGCTGGGGAAATATATTGCTTGGTTGTGCAAAATTTAAATTTTGGGGTTGAGCCCGAGGAAGTCAGCCTTCACCCTGCCCAAATACATTTGCTTCCCTATACTGTGGACCATATTGACCTTGCTGACCATAATGTCTTTGGTATGGGGGCCATGCTTGCTGAGTCTGTGTGTGGGTAATATTGCTGATGGTGTTTGAATAACCACAAAAAGGAGGCGGTTGGCCTATGTTGCCATGCTCCTGACCTAATTGCCCTTCACCAATACTATGACGTGGCAAGGATTGTGTGGAAATTACAGATGAAGATGGCCGCCCAGAGACACTATTTTGACTAGTTATAGCTGTTTGTTGTGGCTCCCTAGTTGCAGGGACATGAGCAGTGCCAGAGCTGGAGGCATCGGGGCAGGCAGACAGCTGTTGGTGGTTTTTCTCAATTAGTTCAAAAAGCTCACGAGGATTTTGGGGGGGGGTTGCAGCATGTATGAGGTGCATTATCGCTGTTTTAGTATTTAACCTTAAATCCAGTGGTATTCGGCGAAGATGTTGGGCCAAGCTGCGACAAAATGCTTCCTCGCCATCATCTGAAATGGTGCGACCAATATAATCCATTACACGTCGATCAATCTCCCTCCTTGTCACGAGATTTTGGGCTTCTCTCCTTCGGCGCATTCGCTGTGGTATTGATGCCAGTGGTGACCTAGATAGGGGCAATGTTGGGCTGCTGCTCCTGGGCTGTTCTTCCTGCTGGGCATGATCCTCTTGAGGGTTTGGGGCTTCTCGACCTTCCTCCTCTGATGGTCCAGGGACATCTTCATCACTTTGGCGTTGTTGCTCACGTTGTGATGGGCCTGCCTCGGCCTCCGAGCCTGTGTCGGTTTCTCGTATGTTGGATTCCATTCTGGATATAAAAAATGTGGGCAATTACTAAATGTTGATGGGAAAAATCGGAATTAATGTCCTACAATTTGCAATGCCAATGAAAAACAGTGAGGCAGGGACGGAGATGCAGCGACAGAGGGTGATTATGATGGGAAGGGGGGGAATGTCAGACATGCCTACAACCTGGGTTAAAAGTGGGGAGATGAGCAATGCGGGCCCATGAGAGTCAGGCATACAACTGTATGAGCCACACATACCAGGACAGGACAAGGCAAGCCACATACCACAACAGAACGGGGTTAGGCACGCATAGCAGGACAGGGATGAGTGGGACAACGCATACACAGCTTCTACTCGAGGGTATAGGGTACTTACGGTCTTAGGTCAATGATGCGTGCTAAAAAGTTTAAGCGGCTCATATACAAGTATGGCCTTTTTTGTCTAGCCCCAGAACCACTTTGCTGACGTTGTTGGCGCTCTCTCCTGTATTGATCCCGGCAGCTCCGCCACCTCCGGGTTACATCATTCACTGCAAACAAAAATTTAAAACAAAAAATTAACCAGACAAATCTTCGTCATGTGAAGGCAACAAAATATATGTAGGATATAATTGGATAAGGGGACTTCCGTCTTTCTGTCTGTCTGTGGCGGATCTTCGATTGCTGATTTGTCTCGCCAGCTGCCTGTCATGGCTGCCGTGACCAATTAGCGATGCGCACAGTCCGGACAAAAATGTACGCTCCTTAATCCCCGCACTCAATGCCCGCCGCCCGCATACACACCTCCAGTCAGCGCTCAGACAGGGTTAATGTCGCCGGTACCGGACCACGTTATGCCTCGGGTAACGCACCGTTATCGGTGACATTAACCCTGTGTGATCCAAATTTTAAAGCTGGAAGATTCCTAGCCAGCACCAATAATTAAACGAGATTATGCGCAAAATAATAACTAACATAAAGAATACTTATATACTCACCCTCCAACAACGTTAGCGCGGTTGGGGAGGCTCAGGACCATGCATTGCCAGCTTGCAAGATTATGACGTAGCGGTATTGCGAGGACGCACGTCATCATCTCTCAAGACGACAGTGCATTCTTCAGACCACCGCCTCGCAACGTACAACGTTAAACACCTGCTTTGTATACACATGATGCAGGAGGGTGAGTATATACCGCTTTTGGCCTAAAATTGTTTTGGAAACAATAATATCCTGGCAACATATAAAAATAATCCGTGGATGGGCTAGATAATACGTGGGCTCTGTTATATACTACGTGGCTATGCAATCTAGTACGTGACCTGTGCTATATACAGTACTACCTAAACATTCGAGAATACCTTATGCGTTTCCAATTGTCCAAACATCTATTATATATATACACACATATCTCTATATATATATTTCTTGCTTCATTATAAAATCAAACCCCCCAAAACCACGACAACAAAAAGATATATCTATATACAGAGATATATTTATATATATATATATATATATATATATAATCTCGAGATATAGATATGCAGATATATACATATATATATATATATATATATATATAGATATATATAGATATAAATAAAATCTCTCTAAAAAATTGACACACCCATAAATATCTATATATATATATATATATATATATAGAGATATATATATGTATGTATGTATATATATATATATACATATATATATATGTAGATATATATATATCTACACAGATATTAACACTTTACTTACTCATCCTCGTCTGGACATCTGGGGTGCTCTCTGCATAATTTGGAAATAATTGCCGGCAAATATAAGTCCAGGAGGCGTCCTTAACAAGGCGGTTGTGATAATTGGAATCTTGAGGATCCCAAAGTTCGGGGCGCTCCTGAACTAACACCAAGAGCGTCTCCACATTAATTATATTCGACATGGCAAACTGAGGACAAATTTACACTCCGTGGAGGTGTGACACAAACAGGGATTCCTGACATGTGCTGTAGGGGCGCCTGCCAACACTTCCCTGTAGGTCACTTCCTGTCATGGGAGCATTTCACTGTTTTGGGCTAATTTCTCTAACTTCAATCCGTAAAAAACGGATGGCATACGCATGTTGCGTTTTTTTTATCGCACCCATTGACTTGCATTGGCGAGTCTCGTCCGAGAATCGCAGCAATACGCAGCATGCTGCGATTTTTTTCTCAGCCGATCCAGATTTTTCTCAGTCCGATTTCGGCTGAGAAAAAAATCGCAAATGAAAAGCCACCTATTAAATAACATTGGTCAGAGTGCAATCCGATTTTTAATCGGATTGCACGCATCCGTTTTCCTCGCAAGTGGAAAGGGACCCTTAGGGTCATATACGGCCATGTCCCTCTCCAGTCACTGTGGGGGTTTTGTTAATAGGATGGAGGGCGGCGTCCATGCTTGGACTTCAGAGAGAGTAATAAAATCTGCGCCAGCTCTCTGGAATGCGCTTCCCCAGACAATCAGACTGATACCTAACCCCGACCTATTCAAGCGCACTTTAACCCCTTTACCCCCAAGGGTGGTTTGCACGTGCATGACCAGTCCAATTTTTACAATTCTGACCACTGTCCCTTTATGAAGTTATAACTCTGGAACGCTTCAACTGATCCCAGTGATTCTGACATTGTTTTCTCGTGACATATTGTACTTCATGATAGTGGTCAAATTTCTTTGATATTATCTGCGTTTATTTGTGAAAAAAATGGAAATTTGGCGAAAATTTCGCAATTTTCCAACTTTGAATTTTTATGCCCTTAAATCACAGAAATATGTCACGCAAAATACTTAATACGTAACAATTACCACATGTCTACTTTACGCTACGTTCACATTTGCGGTCGGGCGCCGCAGCGTTGCCGCATGCATCATGCGCCCCTATATTTAACATGGGGGCGCATGGACATGCGTCGCACTTGCGTTTTGCGCCGCATGCGTCACTGCAGCGCACGTGTCCGGGTGCAGAGGACGCAGCAAGTTGCATTTTTGCTGCGTCCAAAATCAATGAAAAAAAGGACGCTGCGGCGCACAACGCAAATGTGAACGTAGTCTACCATCAGCACAATTTTGGAACCAAAATTTTTTTTTGTTAGGGAGTTATAAAGGTTAAAAGATGACCAGAAATTTCTCATTTTTACAACACCATTTTCTTTTAGGGACCACATCTCATTTGAAGTCACTTTGAGGGGTCTATATGATAGAAAATACCAAAGTGTGACACCATTCTAAAAACTGCACCCCTCAAGGTGCTCAAAACCACATTCAAAAAGTTTATTAACCCTTCAGGTGTTTCACAGGAATTTTGGAATGTTTAAATAAAAATGAACATTTAAATATTAGAAAATTGCGCTGGTAAACCCAATGTGTATGTTTAAGCCTATTACACAATAGTCAGAGAGAAACACATAGGCTGTTGTGTTAAACAAAACTAAACTTTATAAATGTTGCAACTTCCCAAAATATGTGTCATCCAATAATAAAACGTTATGTATAGTAGTACACTGGCGCTACACTAATTCAAGGAACAAAAGAGGGAAGAAGGAAGGGTTAATATAAAACAACGCTGCTGCTGGTGATCTGACAGGGTCTGTGTAGAACCCTGTTTAGTAAAATAACAACAAAGTGAATATGAGAGCTATCACCTGCGCTAGGAAGGTGCGTTGGTAAATAGAATATATGTATGTGGACACAGGAAAAATAGTTGCTCCCACCGAGGGGAAAGACAAAGGTATGCAGATCCGATAATCAGGGAGCAATGCAGCCGGACAAAATGATTAGTTACAAAAGCACTTACCGTACTGCATGGATCTGTAGTGGCGCCGAAGCGTAGCTGTACCTTCTCCCGGGAGGTGTCCAGTATTTGGTCCCGCAGTAGAGTGGAGCAGGGGGGTAAAGTGAGGGCTTTCGCCCGCTGAGTAGCTCCTCGATAGTCACAGGGGGTTAGACCAAACCGCCTGCCTCTGGCGTGCCCCGGCCGGAAGCGACGCCGAAGCGGTGGCGGAGTGTGAAAGGGGCGTGGCTAGAATGTGACGTCACACAAGTGTAAGGACGGGGAGCGTACAGGAACAGGGTGTGACGTAGTGAATCAGGTGACCGCCCCACGTGACTAGAAGGTTCAGTACGGATCGCGGTAAGGATCAGAAAAAAACGACGCGTTTCGAAAACAACGGTTTTCTTCCTCAGGGCTGGTCCTTCCCTTGCTTCAGGGTCCTTTTATAGCTTCCGTGATCCAATTATGTTAATAAAAGCCGAACAACTCAACTCCGCAGTTCAGTCCTCTAGGGGTCAGTGTGTCTAATAGGAAAATCCACTTTCAGTCCTAGACATGGATTTTATGTAATTCCCCCCTCTCCAATGTGGATGTACGACTTCAATACTGAAAATTTCAATCGTTTGGACTCTTCCTCCATGTACTTCAATAAAGTGTTTGGAAAGTGGATGACTGGTAAATTTTTTCTTTATATTGCGTATGTGCTCATTTATTCTAACTTTCAGGGGCCTTTTTGTACGGTCACGTGACCAGTCACAAGACCGCGACGTCATCGCAGGTCCTACACTCACTGCATTCTTAGGAACGGAGGCTGCCGTTTGCACCGCTGAGAGCCAGGGGCCGTCAGAGAGTGAGTATATCCATTTTTTTTATTTTTATTCTTTATTTTTTACATGAGTATGGATCCCAGGGCCTGAAGGAGAGTCTCCTCTCCTCCAGACCCTGGGAACCATACGCACCGCACACGCCGCATAAGATGACTGGGAATAGGATATTCGTTTTCCGATATCGCAAAAATATCGGAACTCGGTATCGGAATTCCGATACAGCGAATATCGGCCGATACCCGATATTTGCAGTATCGGAATGCTCAACACTAGTGGTGAGCACTTTGCCCCAACAAGTGCTTCACAGAAGTTTATAATGCAGAGCCGTAAAAATAAAAAATCATATTTTTTCACAAAAATGATCTTTTCGCCCCCAGTTTTGTATTTTCCCAAGGGTAACAGGAGAAATTGGACCCCAAAAGTTGTTGTCCAATTTGTCCTGAGTACGCTGATACCCCGTATGTGGGGGGAACCACTGTTTGGGCGCATGGCAGAGCTCAGAAGGGAAGGAGAGCCATTTGGAATGCAGACTTAGATGGATTGGTCTGCAGGCGTCACGTTGCATTTGCAGAGCCCCTGATGTACCCAAACAGTAGAAACCCCCCACAAGTGACCCCATATTGGAAACTAGCCCTCCCAAGGAACTTATCTAGATGTGTTGTGAGAACTTTGAACCCCCAAGTGTTTCACTACAGTTTACAATGCAGAGCCGTGAAAATAAAGTCTTTTTTTTCCCACTAAAATGATCTTTAGCCCCCCAAATTTTTATTTTCCCAAGGATAACAAGAGAACTTGGACCCCAAAAGTTGTTGTCCAATATGTCCTGAGTACGCTGA
Organism: Ranitomeya variabilis; assembly: GCF_051348905.1. Lineage (NCBI taxonomy): Eukaryota > Metazoa > Chordata > Amphibia > Anura > Dendrobatidae > Ranitomeya > Ranitomeya variabilis. Next base: position 754,243,417 of record NC_135235.1, on the reverse strand, counting down.
TACCCCATATATTGGGGTAAACCCCTCTTTGGGCGCACGGGAGAGCTCGGAAGGGAAGGAGCACTGTTTTACTTTTTCAACGCAGAATTGGCTGGAATTGAGATCGGACGCCATGTCACGTTTGGAGAGCCCCTGATGTGCCTAAACAGTGGAAACCCCGCAATTCTACCTGAAACCCTAATCCAAACACATCCTTAACCCTAATCCCAACGGTAACCCTAACCACACCCCTAACCCTGACACACCCCTAACTCTAATCCAAACCCTAATCCCAACCGTAAATGTAATCCAAACCCTAACTTTAGCCCCAACCCTAGCCCTAACCCTAGCCCCAACCCTAGCCCTAACCCTAGCCCTAACCCTAATGGGAAAATGGAAATAAATACATTTTTTTTTATTTTATTATTAAATAACTAACTAACTAACTAAGGGGGTGATAAAGGGGGGTTTGATTTACTTTTATAGCATTTTTTATAGCGGATTTTTATGATTGGCAGCTGTCACACACTAAAAGACGCTTTTTATAGCAAAAAAGTTTTTGCGTCTCCACATTTTGAGACCTATAATTTTTCCATATTTTGGTCCACAGAGTCATGTGAGATCTTGTTTTTTGCGGGACAGTTGACGTTTTTATTGGTAACATTTTCGGACACGTGACAGTTTTTGATCGCTTTTTATTCCGATTTTTGTGAGGCAGAATGACCAAAAACCAGCTATTCATCAATTTCTTTTGTGGAGGCGTTTATATCGTTCCGCGTTTGGTAAAATTGATAAAGCAGTTTTATTCTTCGGGTCAGTACGATTACAGCGATATCTCATTTATATCATTTTCTTATGTTTTGGCGCTTTTATACGATAAAAGCTATTTTATAGAAAAAATAATCGCTTTATTCTGAGGACTATAACTTTTTATTTTTTTGCTTATGATGCTGTATGGTGGCTCGTTTTTTGCGGGACAAGATGACGTTTTCAGCGGTACCATGGTTATTTATATCTGTCTTTTTGATCGCGTGTTATTCCACTTTTTGTTCGGCGGTATGATAATAAAGCGTTTTTTGCCTCGTTTTTTTTTTTTTCTTACGGTGTTCACTGAAGGGGTTAACTAGTGGGACAGTTTTATAGGTTGGGTCGTTACAGACGCGGCAATACTAAATATGTGTACTTTTATTGTTTTTTTTTTATTTAGATAAAGAAATGTATTTATGTGCTTTCCGGCTGGCGCTTACACAGTGCAGAGAAGCACAGCGCCGGGGGACAGACACCGGAATGTGAGTATGTAGTGTTTGTTTTTTTTACGTTTACGCTGGTAACCAGGGTAAACATCGGGTTACTAAGTGCGGCCCGATGATTACCCTGGTTACCAGGGTACTTCTCATAGTTGGTTGCTGGAGAGCTGTCTGTGTGACAGCTCCCCAGCGACCACACAACGACGCTGCAGCGATCGGGATCGTTGTCTAGATCGCTGCAGCGTCGCTAAATGTGATGGTACCTTAAATCTGCACCCTACTATTCATCTGTCTCCACACCCTCCATGCACATGATAACTGCACTTGATACTTGACTATTGCATTTAAACACATGGGCTGATGACCGGATCATGCAGCTTTATATGAAAATCCCTATTTATTATAATTCCCAGACCAGAAATAACGAGCACTTTTCACCTATTGTGTCCCCCCCATTTCCTTGTAGATTGTAAGCTTGCGAGCAGGGACCTCACTCCTAATGTCACTGTTTAAATTGTCTTAACTTGTACTAAATTTATTGTCTGTACATGTCCCCGCTTAATTGTAATGTGCTGCGGAATATGTTGGCACTATATAAATAAAAATTATTATAAAATTATTATTATAATAAAATCACAGCTCACCTTCCCTATCCTTTACCCCTTACACCTGACCTGTTTAGCCAATTACCTAGAGATAAATGGTTTTACAGACTTAACGTGAGAGGGGCATATAACCTTATACGTATCGCCATGGTGACGGATAGACCGCACACAATACACCTGAGGGGCAGATTGAACATTTGATGCTGCCATTCGGGGTAACCAATGCTCCGGCAGTCTTTGAAAATTTCATTATTATATTTTTTCCTCACTGATTGGTAGATTTGTGGTAATTTTCCTGGATGATATATTGAGTTCCTCACGTACTCTGGAGGAGCATGGTGAGCATGTCAGACAGGTTCTCCAGATTCTACGTGACAACTATTTATTTGCTAACCTGGAGAAATGTCAGTCTGTGGTACAGCAGGTCCAGTTCTCAGGACATTTGGCTTCTGCATTGGTGTTTCAGATGGACCCCGTTAAGGTCCAAGCAGTCCTTGATTGCTTCTAACCAAGTAACCTGAAAGCGTAAGGCTACTTTCACACATCCGTCGTACCGACGTACCGACGGACGTTGTGCTAAATGTAGCACAACGTGGGCAGCGTATGCAGTTTTACAACGCATCCGCTGCCCATTGTGATGAGCGGGGAGGAGGGGGCGGAGTTCCGGCCGCGCATGTGCGGTCGGAAATGGCGGATCCGACGGACAAAAAAACGTTACATTGAACTTTTCTGTCACGACGGACCGCTAAAACACGACGCATCCGTCGCACGACGTGTGGCCATCCGTCGCAATCCGTCATCCATTAAAATTTATGTCAAAAAAACGGATCCTGCGGGCACATTTGCAGGATCAATTTTTTTGCCATAACAACGGATTGCGACGGAGGCAAAAAGACGGAAGTGTGAAAGTAGCTTACAGAGATTTCTTGTAGTCGAGATACTGAGGAACAAACAAGCGAAAAATAGGGTCTTATCTGATAACAAGATATAATGAAAATAGAGGAGTATTACACTCACCTGATAGAGCGGCACCTTAGCAACATGTTCAATACATAAATCAGCTGCTGCAGGACACGGGGCCAAAGACCGAGCAGAATAGCTGATCCGGGTATAAGGCCTGTTTCACACGTCAGTGGCTCCGGTACGTGTAGTGAGTTTTCTCACATACCAGAGACACTGACTCACGTAGACACATTAAAATCAATGTGTCTCTGCACATGTCAGCGTGTTTTCACGGACCATGTGTCCGTTTGAAAAACACGGAGACATGTCAGTGTTTGTGGGAGCGCACGGATCACACGGACCCATTAAAGTCAATGGGTCCGTGTAAACCACGTACCGCACACGGATGCTGTCCGTGTGCCGTGCAGGAGACAGCGCTACAGTAAGCTGGAGAGAAGGAATCAAAAATCATAGTTTTTTTATTTTTTGTGCGGTTGAAATAAAGTTCCCGGTAACCTCCCCACTCCCACCCCCTGTGCGCCCGCCCGCTGGAAATAAAATACTCACCCAGCTCCCTCGATGCTTCCTCTCAGTGCCGCAGCTTGTCCTGTATGAGCGGTCACGTGGTGCCGCTCATTACAGTGATGAATATGCGGCTCCACCTCCCATAGGGGTTACCGGGAACTTTATTTCAAACGCGCAAAAAATAAAAAAACAATGATTTTTCATGCCTTCTCTCCAGCGAACGCTGCTGGAAAGAAGGAATGAATTCCGGCTTCAGCGCCATATGCAGGGGACAGTGCTTATCTCTAGCGCTGTCTCCTGCACGGTCCGTGTGGTACCCATTCGGCACACGGGTGGCACACGGCTGCCGCACGTGTGCCACACTGATGTGCCACGTGAGCACACGGACACACGGGCACAGATAACTCTGGTACCGATTTTTCTGGTACCTGAATTATCTGGACGTGTGAGACTGGCCTCATGTGTCTGTACCTGCACTGCTGATGAAGACTATCAGATATGGAGATTTCCTTAAAAACGTTTATCCAATTGGTTTTCAAAGTCAACGAGCTTCACAGTCACGCAGGACCTCTTCCTCAGGCCAAAACCTGATAGCGGATGAACATGTCAAGCTTGGAACGTTTTATATGAAGTCTTTTTGAGAAAAAAAAGCCAAACAAAGCACGATATGTCAAAGTTCATGAGAAAGTCCATCAAACAAAGATAAATTATGGTTCATGAAAAAACTAGAAACATTTGCATACATTAATTACATTAAAAAGTACTTATGAATTAAGTGAGGTCACCTAAAAGAATGAATAAACATGTATGTGATGTGAATGAGAAAGTTCTTGCCAGTAAATAAATCCTTTATAAATGGTGTTATTGAGTTGTGTCAGTAGATTCCTATATGAGATGTGACCTGGAAACTCTCCTTCAGGCCCTGGGATCCATATTAATGTGTAAAAGAAAGAATTAAAATAAAAAATATTGCTATACTCACCTCTCCGACGCAGCCTGCACCTTACCGAGGGAAGCGGCAGCGTTCTTTGTTTAAAATTCGCGCTTTTCTTTCCTTACGTGAAGTCCCGGCTTGTGATTGGTCGCATGCCGCCCATGTGGCGGCGACGCAACCAATCACAGCAATCCGTGACGTAATTTCAGGTCATTCAGTATTTTAAAATTACGCTCCGGCTTTGTGATTGGTTGTGTCGCAGTCACATGGGCGACGCAACCAATCACAGCAAGCCGTGATGTAATTTCAGGTCCTTAAGGATTTTAAAATTACGTCCCGGCTTTGTGATTGGTTGCGTCGCAGTCACATGGGCGCCGCAAACAATCACAAGCCGTGACGTCACGGGAGGCTGGACACGCGCGCATTTTAAAATGGGCGCGTGTCCAGCCTCCCGTGACGTCCCGGCTTGTGATTGGTTGCGGCGCGGTCAACCAATCACAAGCCGGGAGGCTGGACACGCGCGCATTTTAAAATGGGCGCGTGTCCAGCCTCCCGTGACGTCCCGGTTTGTGATTGGTTGCGGCGCGGTCAACCAATCACAAGCCGGGAGGCTGGACACGCGCGCATTTTAAAATGGGCGCGTGTCCAGCCTCCCGTGACGTCCCGGCTTGTGATTGGTTGCGGCGCGGTCAACCAATCACAAGCCGGGAGGCTGGACACGCGCGCATTTTAAAATGCGTTTTAAAATGCGCGCGTGTCCAGCCTCCCGGCTTGTGATTGGTTGACCGCGCCGCAACCAATCACAAGCCGGGACGTCACGGGAGGCTGGACACGCGTCCATTTTAAAATGCGCGCGTGTCCAGCCTCCCGGCTTGTGATTGGTTGACCGCGCCGCAACCAATCACAAGCCGGGACGTCACGGGAGGCTGGACACGCGCCCATTTTAAAATGCGCGCGTGTCCAGCCTCCCGTGACGTCACGGCTTGTGATTGGTTGCGTCGCCCATGTGACTGCGACGCAACCAATCACAAAGCCGGAGCGTAATTTTAAAATACTGAATGACCTGAAATTACGTCACGGCTTGCTGTGATTGGTTGCGTCGCCGCCACATGGGCGGCATGCGACCAATCACAAGCCGGGACTTCACGTAAGGAAAGAAAAGCGCGAATTTTAAACAAAGAACGCTGCCGCTTCCCTCGGTAAGGTGCAGGCTGCGTCGGAGAGGTGAGTATAGCAATATTTTTTATTTTAATTCTCTCTTTTACACATTTTTACATTAATGTTGTTTCGATACCGATACCCGATACCACAAAAGTATCGGATCTCGGTATCGGAATTCCGATACCCGCAAGTATCGGCCGATACCCGATACTTGCGGTATCGGAATGCTCAACACTAGTGACCTGGTGTTCTGGAAGGTTCTGAAGTCACAGGTATAGTGGTGTAAAGCGGAGTACCATTAGCAAAGGCGTAGCTAGGATTTTGGTTCAGGGGGGCAAAGCTTCTGATTGGGCCCCTAATCAGGTAACCTTGATTACAACTGGGTGACGCGCCCTAATAGTGAAGGAGAACCTTAACAGATGACCGCGCTGTTACTGAAGATAATCTCTATATAAAGACCAATATGGATATTACCGCCATGTGGTCAGTGGTAGATTCCAGTCCTGCAGAACATATAAGTGATCACAGCAGTTACAGATAATGTCTTACCGCTGACGTTCTTTCTGATGGAATCGTTCATTTTTCCCGTCTTTTCCATCTGGCCCAGACCGACATGACAGCTTCTTCCAGCCACGACTCGTCTGCAGAGAATACAACAAAGACACATTTCACTTCTCATATTCCAGCCCCATCACCATCTATTCCCAACCTGCACAAACTCCTCATCCTGCTGATACCCCAATACCGAGCCGCTGCTGCCGTATGTGTCCCTATTACTGCCCCTGATACCCCAATACTGAGCTGCTGCTGCCGTATGTGTCCCTATTACTGCACCTGATACCCCAATACTGAGCCGCTGCTGCCATATGTGTCCCTATTACTGCCCCTGATACCCCAATACTGAGCCGCTGCTGCCGTATGTGTCCTTATTACTGCCCCTGATACCCCAATACTGAGGCGCTGCTGCCATATGTGTCCCTATTACTGCCCCTGATACTCCAATACTGAGCTGCTGCTGCCGTATGTGTCCCTATTACTTCACCTGATACTCCAATACTGAGCTGCTGCTGCCGTATGTGTCCTTATTACTGCACCTGATACCCCAATACTGAGCCGCTGCTGCCGTATGTGTCCCTATTACTGCACCTGATACCCCAATACTGAGCCACTGCTGCCGTATGTGCCCTATTACTGCACCTGCTGTGCAGTTCTCTGTGTCTTCTAAATTCTAAAGCACCCCTCTATAATATAGTAATGCCGGGTGCAAGTACCCTAGAAAACAGTGCCCACATTTTGCTCCCTAGAAAGTAATATTGCCATGTGTGCCCCTTTGATAGTCACAGTAACCTGAGATCCCCTATAACAAGAAGTGCATACTTTACATTTAATAATGTCCTGAGTCTGCCCTGTTATGATCCGGTGACTTTGGAGCCGCATGAAACTTTCTCTGGAGTAGGTGGAAACTGTACTGACCGCAAAACCTGAACTAACACCGCAACTAGAAGTAGCCGTGGGGTGTGCCTAACAAACCCTAGACACCTCGACACTGCCAGAGGACTAAATACCCGTATAGATGGAAATAGGAATACTACCTTGCCTCAGAGCAGAACCCCAAAGGATAGGCAGCCCCCCACGAATATTGACTGTGAGTAGGAGAGGAAAGACACACGCAGGCAGAAAACAGAATTCAGCAAAAGAGGCCACTCTAGCTAAATAGGGAAAGATAGGACAGAATACTAAGCGGTCAGTATTAAAACCCTTCCAAAAATATTTACAGCAGATAATACAAAAAGTTCCACAATCTAACTAAAGACATGGAATGTATATCTGCAACTCCTGAGAATCCAACAAGACTGAGAAAATACTGACACAATCTAAGCTGGACAAAAACAATGAATAGCACTGAATTATTAAGCACACAGCATGTGTGCCACAAAAACAAAACCAGACACTTATCTTTGCTGATTTGGCAGCAAGGCAGAAGGAACCAAACAAGGAACCAACACCTCTCAAAACCATGGACAACTGGCAAGGACTAATGAATCCTGCATGCCTAAATACCCCAGTCAGAACTGCAATCAGCAGATACACCTGACCAGGACTGCAACCCAGGGACAACTGCATTACCACCTACAACCACCGGAGGGAGCCCAAAAGCAGAATTCACAACAGGGTGGAGACCCGAACTCCCACCGAGCAAACCTGGAAATGCTTGGTGCTCGCCGAGTACAGCGATGCTCGGGAGAGTAATGACCATTACCGAGTATGCTCGCTCATCACTAGTGTAGTTCGTTCCCCCAGTTTTTAGCTGTCTCTGGCATCCAGAGTGCTCCTCCAATGGATCCTCCATTCTGTAGCCTGAGTGATCAGCCGACGCTCTTTGTATTGCATTATTCACCTCATCAACAACACCTCCCTCATGTTCCCTTACTCCCATTCACTACGCATTCTTTCAGCTTCCACCATATAGAACCAAAAACACATGGGCTACTTGCACATTGAACAAGTCTGTAGGAACCTGTTCACACCACCAGAAAACTTGAAGACACACAAGAGAGCACAGTGAGGTTAAAAATACTCTGTTGTAAAAAGTCCACCACTCCTCTGTGGATCATTTGCATTTAAGCTGTTCCATCCTGCATGTCCACATGGATATTCCTTCTCTGAACCCTGCTTATACAGGTACTATACAGATGATCAGGTTTTAAATACATCAGATAGGGATTGCATACATCCCTTCAAAACGGCGATGAAGTTGAATACAAAGTGTGTCTACCATTGGATAGAACACAGTAACTCGGAAACAAGTTGTTGGGTCTGCTAATCTCTCGTCTTCACACAACTCATCAAAGTGTTTCTTTACTTTCCTTACTCTGTTCTGGTGAAATTCATTTTTTATTCCCCATCGACTACACACATCTGATGCTTCAGAAACAAGTGCTTCAAACCTTTCACGCATTTCGGTTATCTTTAACAATGCATTACCCAATAACTCATATGCAGACAAGAGGTCCATGGTTTCAGATTGTAAGGATTTCGATACGAGGTTGAGAGTCTCTAAGACTTCACACAACCAAAAGTAATACAAAATCAAAACTTTCAAGTTTGTTCTTTAGCTGCTGTGCTTCATTTCTTTCCTTGCTTTTTTTGGAAGTCAAAGTTACGCGAGTAAGACTTTTCATCACGTCACAAGACCTGTGTTTCAGTGCATACACTGCATCATGTCTGCCAGACCAACGAGTTGGATTAAGAGTTTTCAGTCTTACTTTCGAATTCAGTGAATCGGGCTGAGCCTCGATGCCAGTACACTGATTTCAAATCTTGCCAGCGAGCAAAACTATTACCAAAAAAGCAATATACACTTTGAATTGTTTAAAAAAACTGGCTCACCACTCGTTTCTCTTCCACAGCATCCTTCAACACTAAATTAAGGTTATGAGCAGGACAGTGCACAAAGTATGCGTGTGGGGCTTTTTCTTTAATACGCTGCTGCACTCCATTGTATACCCCACTCATGACTGCAGCACCATCATAGCCTTGTCCCCGACACTTGGTCAAATCCAAGTTTTTCTCTTTCAATTTAGTTATTATTTCTTCTGCAAGACCTTGCGCAGACTGATCTTTTATCTCTCTGAAGGATACAAAAGTTTCACATATTTTGATTTCAATAGGTTTCCCTTCTTCATCATTAACTATTTTGACATACCGGTAAACTTCACTCATCTGATCAATTTTAGCTATGTCCGAGAATTTTGAAGCTCAACTACAATTTCATCTTTGATTTGTGAGGCTAATAGATTAATAAGCTCATTCTGAACTTTAGGACTGGGGTATTTCACAGTCCCTTGCGGACGCTGAAGCAATTCTTGTAGTACTGGGTCATATTTTGACAAAAGCTCAACTATCGAGAGAAAGTTTCCTTTGTTACTATATTCTAACTTTTCAATAGATCCACGAAACCCAAGATTACGTGTTGCAAGTGTTAATGTCACATTCTTCAGGATTCTTTCAAGAACTTTACGCCAAAAGCTTCTTTCACTCTCCACATTTTTGTCGAAAACGTCTTCTAAAGTACCACGTTTCCACCATGGCTCATAAACTACACAAGTATGTGTATGGCTTTTGGATGCTTCATGAACTGAAATACGTTCTGAAATATGCTTTCAGTCTCGAACTCCGGTTGTTGAAAATGGTAATACATGATTTCTGTATTCAAGTGCTTCCGACTGTGACTGAGGGAATAGCCAACATGGCAAGCAGTAAACACAATCTAATTTTGTTGAGTAACATAACCAACTTCTTTTAAGCTTCAACCCTGACTTTGTGTTCATAAAATAATAGATACTTGAAAAAGATCGACCTTGTTGATTGATATCCTTGGGAAATGGTCCGTCAGGCTGTATTGGACCAGAAGCTATCAGCCTACGTTTGTTATCTTGATTTTCAATCACAGTAGGAAAGACGTCGTAGTAGGCAGAATCTTCATCTTCCAAAAAATTTGGTGTATCATTGGTTGGGTCTGTTATATCTTCTTTGCCTATAAATTTTTGCTTTTTCGAGTCATTATCATTATTAAGGTTGTTTTGTTCCGACGTATCTGAATTTAATTTTTGTGAGATTTCAATATCAGAAAGATCCCCTTTTTTTTTTCCATTTTCCTCCAAAGTGTCATCCAGACCTTGGGTCGTTAATTTATTCGGACCTAAAAAGAAAATAATTAAATTAACGTAACGTATAACGTACTAAAAACGTGTTAATATGCGTTAGTATTCAGAAAATACAAAAATTGAATGTAAAAGTACAATATAATAAATTATAAAGAAAATAAGTAGGCTAGTTTCAGTTTTGGAAATAAGTTTTTCTTCTGCATAAACATTTACGAATAATGAATAATTGAATACAGGCGGCGTAGTGGCCGTAATGTAAGCAAACATCATGCAAATGTAACCAATCAAATCGTACACATACATACCTCTCTTATCATCATTCCCTGTCGAGTGGTTTTCAACATCCAGCCATGCTGCTAAGTTCTTCGCACTTTTTTCAGCCTCCAAGTTTCTTCTTTTCGCAGTCTGTCTTTTTTTTATTTCCACTTGGCTGGTGCCGAATTCGTTTCATAATAAACTGTTTTACACACACAATCACAGACTGTCTAGTACCATATTTTCTGGCGTATAAGACTACTTTTAACCCCTGAAAATCTTCTCAGAAGTCAGGGGTCGTCTTATACGCCAGGTCACGTGCAGGGCGCCACCTACTGGCAAAGAGAGAGTGCGGCTGGGCTGCCCAGGATATGTGTCAAATACTACAACCCCCGACCACAGGTACAGCAGGCACTATTGCTTCCTCCTGGTTGTGAGAGTGGGGGTTGTACACAGCTCTGATTATTGAAAACAACAAGAGGCAGATGACTGAGAAGATTGATACTGCATGACCCGGAGGCGGGAGGAATGTGTGATTATGGAGACTTCCCCCTCCTCCCCTCCCCCTCGCAGCAGTATAGACCTATAGCAGGGCTCCTGTCACGGGGAGACTAGGTGAGCGAGAGCTAATAACCCAGGCCCCTGCAATTTCCATCAGACTAGGGAAATCCTGTCTGACCCTCTACCTGGAGTTTACACTGATGGTGTGCATGTTCAGGCCTCGAACCTCACCCTAACTCCTGAGCTCAGCCCTAGGCTGAAACCTCCACCAACCACCCAGTGAAGAGGTAATACTTAAATACCCACAGTTAGCACAGACAAGGATAAAGGAAAATATACACCACGCCGCAGACACTCAGGAATGCACTATAAATGTGCAGGGCAAAATAAACACAAATATAGGAAGGAGTAAATAAGATGAAGGAATATACACCACAGCAACGAATCTCCAACCACCAGCTCTCCACTCCAGACCGAGATAACAACGCAAGACAGAAGCTATAATCAGCGACGCCCAATGATCAGGATAGCTATTTAAAGGCAATGGGCATGGCCCAGCTTCCAATCCGAGGATCAGGTAAATTAACCCCAGAACAGCTAGATAGAATCTAGCAGACGCCAATGAGTAAATAGTGGTCAAAAGCGGAATTACCGCTGTCTGTCGGACGACCTGGTCTGAACAGCGTCCGACATGACAGCTCATCACAGTTTGTCACAGACTCACAGAGAGATTTGTATCTGCTGAGACTGTCTCCTCTCAATGATGCTGAGAGTTTGTTAGTCAGTGTGCACTGTCCCTGCCTGGCCAACTCTCTGTGATCTCCAGACTAACATATTGTTACACATTTTGTGCTATGAGACTCTCCAGGCCAGTGCAGGTTTCCATTCATTGACAGCTGGCAGAGCTCCTGGAAATTATTAAAATGATAGTCTCTCCTGTCCTCTGGGTGACATTGTCTGACAGGAATATAGGAGCTGGGTATTTTATGAGAAATTTAAAGTATTAAAATACAAATTTTTACCATCAGTTTGGAGCCCCTTGGGTGGTTGGGGCCCTGAGGCAGTGCCCCGGCTGTAGTTACGGCTAGTTTCATTATATCTTGTTATCAGATGAGACCCTATTTTTCGCTTGTTTGTTCCTCAGTATCTCGACTACAAGAAATCTCTGTAACGCTTTCAGGTTACTTGGTTAGAAGCAATCAAGGACTGCTTGGACCTTAACGGGGTCCATCTGAAACCCCAATGCAGAAGCCAAATGTCCTGAGAAGTGGACCTGCTGTACCTCAAATTGCCATTTCTCCAGGTTAGCAAATAAAAGAACCTGGAGAACCTGTCTGACATGCTCACCATGTTCCTCCAGAGTACGTGAGGAACTCAATATATCATCCAGGAAAATTACCACAAATCTACCAATCAGTGAGAGAAAATATAATTAACCCCTTCATGACCCAGCCTATTTTGGCCTTAATGACCTGGCCGTTTTTTTGCAATTCTGACCAGTGTCCCTTTATGAGGTAATAACTCAGGAACGCTTCAACGGATCCTAGCGATTCTGAGATTGTTTTTTCGTGACATATTGGGCTTCATATTAGTGGTAAATTTAGGTCGATAATTTCTGAGTTTATTTGTGAAAAAAACGGAAATTTGGCGAAAATTTTGAAAATTTTGCAATTTTCACATTTTGAATTTTTTTATTCTGTTAAACCAGAGAGTTATGTGACACAAGATAGTTAATAAATAACGTTTCCCACATGTCTACTTTACATCAGCACAATTTTGGAAACAAATTTTTTTTTTGCTAGGAAGTTATAAGGGTTAAAATTTGACCAGTGATTTCTCATTTTTACAACAAAATTTACAAAACCATTTTTTTTAGGGACCACCTCACATTTGAAGTCATTTTGAGGGTTCTATATGGCTGAAAATACCCAAAAGTGACACCATTCTAAAAACTGCACCCCTCAAGGTGCTCAAAACCACATTCTAGAAGTTTATTAACCCTTCAGGTGTTTCACAGCAGCAGAAGCAACATGGAAGTAAAAAATGAACATTTAACTTTTTAGTCACAAAAATGATCTTTTAGCAACAATTTTTTTATTTTCCCAAGGGTAAAAGGAGAAACTGGACCACGGACGTTGTTGTCCAATTTGTCCTGAGTACGCTGATACCTCATATGTGGGGGTAAACCACTGTTTGGGCGCACGGCAGGGCTCGGAAGGGAAGGAGCGCCATATGACTTTTTCAATGAAAAATTGGCTCCAATCTTTAGCGGACACCATGTCGCGTTTGGAGAGCCCCCGTGTGCCTAAACATTGGAGCTCCCCCACAAGTGACCCCATTTTGGAAACTAGACCCCCAAAGGAACTTATCTAGAAGCATAGTGAGCACTTTAAACCCCCAGGTGCTTCACAAATTGATCCGTAAAAATGAAAAAGTACTTTTTTTTCACAAAAAAATTATTTTAGCCTCAATTTTTTCATTTTCACATGGGCAACAGGATAAAATGGATCCTAAATTTTGTTGGGCAATTTCTCCTGAGTACACCAATACCTCACATGTGGGGGTAAACCACTGTTTGGGCACATGGTAAGGCTCGGAAGGGAAGGAGGGCCATTTGACTTTTTGAATGAAAAATTATCTCCATCGTTAGCGGACACCATGTCGCGTTTGGAAAGCCCCTGTGTGCCTAAACATTGGAGCTCCTCCACAAGTGACCCCATTTTGGAAACTAGACCCCCCAAGGAACTCATCTAGAGGCATAGTGAGCACTTTAAACCCCCAGGTGCTTCACAAATTGATCCGCAAAAATGAAAAAGTACTTTTTTTTCACACAAAATTTATTTTAGCCTCAATTTTTTCATTTTCACATGGGCAACAGGATAAAATGGATCCTAAAATTTGTTGGGCAATTTCTCCTGAGTATGCCGATACCTCATATGTGGGGGTAAACCACTGTTTGGGTGCACGGCAAGGCTCGGAAGGGGAGGCGTGCCATTTGACTTTTTGAATGGAAAATTAGCTCCAATCGTTAGCGGACACCATGTCGCATTTGGAGAGCCCCTGTGTGCCTAAACATTGGAGCTCCCCTACAAGTGACCCCATTTTGGAAACTAGACCCCCCAAGAAACTTATCTAGATGCATAGTGAGCACTTATAACCCCCAGGTGCTTCACAGAAGTTTACAACGCAGAGCCGTGAAAATAAAAAAATAATTTTTCTTTCCTCAAAAATGATTTTTAGCCCAGAATTTTTTATTGTCCCAAGGGTAATAGGAGAAATTGGACCCCAAATGTTGTTGTCCAGTTTGTCCGGAGTACGATGATACCCCATATGTGGGGGTAAACCACTGTTTGGGCGCACGGCAGGGCTCGGAAGGGAAGGCACGCCATTTGGCTTTTTAAATGGAAAATTAGCTCCAATCATTAGCGGACACCATGTCGCATTTGGAGAGCCCCTGTGTGCCTAAACATTGGAGCTCCCGCACAAGTGACCCCATTTTGGAAACTAGACCTCCCAAGGAACTAATCTAGATGTGTGGTGAGCACTTTGAACCCCCAAGTGCTTCACAGAAGTTTATAACGCAGAGCCATGAAAATAAAAAATAATTTTTCTTTTCTCAAAAATGATTTTTTAGCCCACAATTTTTTATTTTCCCAAGGGTAACAGGAGAAATTGGACCCCAAAAGTTGTTGTCCAGTTTCTCCTGAGTACGCTGATACCCCATATGTGGGGGTAAACCACTGTTTTGGCACACGTCGGGGTTCGGAAGGGAAGTAGTGACGTTTTGAAATGCACTCTTTGATGGAATGCTCTGCGGGCATCAGGTTGCGTTTGCAGAGCCCCTGATGTGCCTAAACAGTAGGAACTCCCCACAAGTGACTCCATTTTGGAAACTAGACCCCCAAGGGAACTTTTCTAGATGTGTGTTGAGCACTTTGAACCCCCAAGTGCTTCACAGAAGTTTATAACACAGAGCCGTGAAAATAATAAATGTGTTTCCTTTCCTCAAAAATATTTTTTTAGCCCAGAATTTTTTATTTTTGCAAGAGTAACAGGAGAAATTGGACCCCAAAAGTTGTTGTCCTGTTTCTCCTGAGTACGCTGATACCCCATATGTGGGGGTAAACCACTGTTTGGGCACATGCCGGGGCTCGGAAGGGAAGTAGTGACGTTTTGGAATGCAGACTTTGATGGAATGGTCTGCGGGCATCATGTTACGTTTGCAGAGCCCCTGATATGCCTAAACAGTAGAAACCCCCCACAAGTGACCCCATTTTGGAAACTAGACCCCCCAAGGAACTTATCTAGATGTGTGGTGAGCACGTTGAACCCCCAAGTGCTTCACAGAAGTTTACAACGCAGAGCCGTGAAAATAAAAAATCATTTTTCTTTCCTCAAAAAAGATGTTTTAGCAAGCAATTTTTTATTTTCACAAGGGTAACAGGAGAATTTGGACCCCAATATTTGTTGCCCAGTTTGTTGTTAGTACGCTGATACCCCATATGTGGGGGTAAACCACTGTTTGGGCACACGTCAGGGCTCGGAAGGGAAGTAGTGACATTTGAAATGCAGACTTTGATGGAATGGTCTGCGGGCGTCACATTGCATTTGCAGAGCCCCTGATGTGCCTAAACAGTAGAAACACCCCACAAGTGACCCCATTTTGGAAACTAGACCCCCGAAGGAACTTATCTAGATGTGTGGTGAGCACTTTCAACCCCCAAGTGCTTCACAGAAGTTTATAACGCAGAGCCGTGAAAATAAAAAATAATTGTTCTTTCCTCAAAAATTATGTTTTAGCAAGTAATTTTTTATTTTTGCAAGGGTAACAGGAGAAATTGGACCCCAACAGTTGTTGCCCAGTTTGTCCTGAGTACGCTGGTACCCCAAATGTGGGGGTAAACTACTGTTTGGGCGCACGTCGGGGCTTGGAAGGGCGGGAGCACCATTTGACTTTTTGAACGCAAGATTGGCTGGAATCAATGGTGGCGCCATGTTGCGTTTGGAGACCCCTGATGTGCCTAAACAGTGGAAACCCCTCAATTCTAACTTCAACACTAACCCCAACACACCCCTAATCCTAATCCCAACTGTAGCCATAACCCTAATCACAACCCTAACCCCAACAAACCCCTAACCACAACCCTAACCGCAACACACCCGTAACCCTAATTCCAACCCTAATCCTAACCCTAATCCCAACCGTAACCCTAATCCCAACCCTAACCACAACTGTAACCCCAACACACCCCTAACCCTATCCGTAACCCTAACCACAAGCCTAATCTTAACCCTATTTCAAACCCTAGCCCTAATTCCAACCCTAACTCTAATTCCAACCCTAACCCTAAGGCTATGTGCCCACGTTGCGGATTCGTGTGAGATTTTTCCGCACGATTTTTGAAAAATCTGCAGGTAAAAGGCACTGCGTTTTACCTGCGGATTTACAGCAGATTTCCAGTTTTTTTTTGTGCGGATTTCACCTGCGGATTCCTATTGAGGAACAGGTGTAAAACGCTGCAGAATCCGCACAAAGAATTGACATGCTGCGGAAAATACAACGCAGCGTTTCTGCACGGAATTTTCCGCACCATGGGCACAGCGGATTTGGTTTTCCTTAGGTGTACATGGTACTGTAAACCTGATGGAAAACTGCTTCGAATTCGCAGCGGCCAATCCGCTGCGGATCCGCGGCCAATCCGCTGCGGATCCGTGGCCAAACCGCTGCCGATCCGCTGCGGATCCGCGGCCGATCCGCTGCGGATCCGCGGCCGATCCGCTGCGGATCCGCGGCCGATCCGCTGCGGATCCGCGGCCGATCCGCTGCGGATCCGCGGCCGATCCGCTGCGGATCCGCGGCCGATCCGCTGCGGATCCGCGGCCGATCCGCGGCCGATCCGCTGCGGATCCGCGGCCGATCTGTGTGCACATGCCATAACCCTAACCCTAACCCTACCCGTAACCCTAACCCTACCCCTAACCCTACCCCTAGTTCTAACCCTAGTTCTAACCCTAACCCTAGTGGAAAAAGAAAAAAATATATTTTCTTTATTTTATTATTGTCCCTACCTATGGGGGTGATAAAGGGGGGGGTTTATTTATTATTTTTTTTATTTTGATCGCTGTGATAGAACCTACCACAGCGATCAAAATGTACTTTGCCGGCCGGCAGATGCGGCGGGCGCACTGCGCATGCGCCCGCCATTTTGGAAGATGGCGGCGCCCAGCGAGGAGGCGTACGGACACCGGGAGGATCGGTAAGTATGAAGGGGTGGTGGGGGGGTGGATTGGAGCACAGGGGGGGTGATTGGAGCACAGGGGGGGTGATCGGAGCACAGGGGGGAGCGGACAGCAGGACGGGGGAGCCGGCAGGCGGACGGAGGGGACCGGAGGACTAACGGAGGACTGGGGGGGCGATCGGTGGGTGTGGGGGGGGTGACTTCAGGTTTTCCAGCCATGGCCGATGATATTGCAGCATCGGCCATGGCTGGATTGTAATATTTCACCAGTTTTTTAGGTGAAATATTACAAATCGCTCTGATTGGCAGTTTCACTTTCAACAGCCAATCAGAGCGATCGTAGCCACGGGGGGGTGAAGCCACCCCCCCTGGGCTGAAGCACCACTCCCCCTCTCCCTGCAGATCGGGTAAAATAGGAGTTAACCCTTTCACCCGATCTGCAGGGACGCGATCATTCCATGACGCCACATAGGCGTCATGGGTCGGATTGGCACGGGTTTTCATGACGCCTACGTGGCGTCATGGGTCGGGAAGGGGTTAATGACATTTTCATAGACTGCCGGAGCATTGGTTAACCCGAATGGCAGCATCAAATGTTCAATCTGCCCCTCAGGTGTACTGTGTGCGGTCTTCCATCCGTCACCATGGCGATACGTATAAGGTTATATGCCCCTGCAGCGCCCCAGAGTCCTGGCCCTTTGTTTACCCGGGGTCTCCGCTGTTTCAACCACTGAACTGAGAGTCATAAACTGTGCATGACCTAACTTTCGCAACGTTCAAGAGTCCTCACCTCCCATAAAGGGAAGCACTGTTATGTTTAATTGTTTATTTCAAAATTCTGTGTGTTTTCTGTTAACATGTATTGTTGTTCTTATTTTCCCAGTCCGGGAGTACTGGATTTAACCGGGGGGGAGTGCAGCGCCCCAGAGTCCTGGTCGTTGCAGTAACGTCGCTCTGAGGCTAAGGGGGAGTGATGTTGCGTCTGATTGCACTAAAGGAGTTCACCTGACCAGGTATCACACACACTACACTTCACACTCCGGCCACCAGGGGGAGTGGTTCTATCTAGTAGGCCACTCCTCCCACTCTGGTAAAACTGGGGGTTGGACAGGAAGACAGGGAGAAGTAACTGGAAAGAGCTAGAGAGAGGACCTGTCAGGGATGGGATCACTCCTAAGAAAAGGACAAACAAGTGAGCAACGGGAATACAGCAGAGAGGCGATAGGACCAGAAGGAGTCGTGCTGTAAGATCGAGGCAACATCCTTCTGAGGCGCAAACAGTCGGTGGCCGGAATGCCGAGCAAGTAAGAGACTACAAGCATTACTTCAAACCACGGCCAGACAGCCAATTATAGGTTGGCTGTCTCACTTAAACACCTAAGCAGACAACGGAGGCAGCTGTGGGAGAGGGGCGACTCTAGGGTCCCGGAAGAACTCCAGGCCTACCCCGTCATACGGGTGCGTCCTAGCCATATCATCTGGGGGACGGAGAGAACGAAATCAGAGACAGACACAGCAGTTGTGAGGACTATCCCGGGGTGCTCAGCAGGGAAGGACTACAACACACAGGCGCTAGGAGGTAGACACTGATTCCCACCTGTTAAGGGAACTCCGGATGTGCCATCGGACCGGCCGGTCTCAGACAGCCCTGTTAACAGTGCTCTGGATTGACTACCTCGAAGCCTTCAGTAAAGAGGTAAAGAGACTGCAGCCTGGTGTCCTCGTTATTTACCGCGACCTGCGCCGCACACCACCGTTCACACCTTTCATTGGACGCTCCTCAGCAGGGTCACGGGCCGGGTCTAGCCACCGTGACAACCCCAGAGCAGAGACTCAGAGGCCCGGTACCGGGTACCCCTCGGCCCTGCGGCAGTGGGGGCGCTCCATCTTGGCGTCACGAACAGGATCTACTTAAGCCTGAAGAATCAGGTCATGTGTGCATTGGAATTGTGATTTATTGTGCTTGGATTGTGACTTATTGCAAAGACTGTGCATTGTTATTGCCGCCAAGAGTTCCCGCCACAATTCGCCATTACCGCGCACGGAGGGAGGAGCCTTAGCTTCGTGGGCGGAACCAGTCAAAAGAAGCGCGGAACGAGAAAGCGCAGTAAAGTGCCAACCCTGGAAGAGGAACTCCGACCTCCAGCAGGTTAGTGGGAGGAAGGGACAGCCATGTCTGAGTCAGGAGGAGCGGAGGCGGCGGTCGCAGCCGTGGACACAGAGGCAGCTCCGGTCCCCATAGCGGGCGTAGCCGCGGCCCTAATACCACCACCGGTGGCCGCAGAGCCCGCTGCCCCATCAGCCAGTCAGACACTGCCGCTACCACAAAGGCCATAATGCCCTTCTCTATGCCGTACCTGCCCGGAGCGGCCTGGCTCCCGCGATACTCTGGGGAGTCGCATACATTCACTGACTTTAAAGAAGGGATCTGCAGCCTGCTCGAGTTCTATCCCCTGATAGAGCCTCAGAAGGTTCTTATGATAATCGGCCAACTCTTCGGGGTGGCTCTGAGAGAAGTGAAGTCCTGGCCCGCCGCGGATAAGGGAACTGCACAGCAGGTTTTTGCAAAGCTTAAAGCCACCTTCGATAACCGTACTGCTACAGAAATTAAATTGACTTTCTATGGATGCAAACAGAGACCGCAGGATAGCTTACGGGACTATGCCCTTAATCTCTAGGAGGCGCTGGGGGCCATTAAGCAGAGTGACCCTGACAGCATGCAGGATGAGGATAAACTCCTGAAGGAGCGGTTCATTGAGGGGCTCCTGTGCAGTCACCAAAGGGGCCAATTGCACTTCCTGGCCATGCAAAATCCAGACTTGACTTTTGCGCAATTCAAGGATAAAGCTATCCAGGCGTTGAAGGAGTGACAGCCCAGCCGTACAGTGCCTCCCAGGCGTCCCGCTCTCACATACCACCAGGAGGTGGCGTCGGATGCCCCAGTTGCCGCCGAGGCCAATGCCCAGAGGCTAGAGGATGACTCCCCTGCAGGACTCCGCCTCCAGATGCAGGAGCTGACCAAGAGCGTTGCTGCCCTAGCCCAGACGGTGCAGTCCCTACAGGAGGCCCCCAAGGAGAAGATCCAGCTGGCCTCCAGACCAGAGGATGTCCCTTGGATGCGACAGAGGAGGACTCCGCCGACCAGAGGCCGGGACGACGATCGTTTCCATCGGGACAGACGACCCATCTGCCGCCGCTGTCATCAGGTGGGCCACCTTGCAAGGTACTGTCCTTTAAA
The DNA here is from genome assembly GCF_051348905.1 of Ranitomeya variabilis. Taxonomy (NCBI): domain Eukaryota; kingdom Metazoa; phylum Chordata; class Amphibia; order Anura; family Dendrobatidae; genus Ranitomeya; species Ranitomeya variabilis. Next base: position 754,223,124 of record NC_135235.1, on the reverse strand, counting down.
TGAGCAACCCCTGGGGCAAAGGGCCAACCCCCAGGAGTAGGACGATCAGGCCCGCAGCATTGGAGAGCCAAATACATTGCAGGGCGACCAGTCCTTCCTGTTGTGATTGACGGTATCCCCATGAACGCTTTGCTGGACACCGGTTCTCAGGTGACGACTATGCCCTACGTGCTTTATAAGCGGTAATGGGAGGACACCGATATTACTCGTGGCCCCGATGACGATTTCACCATAATAGCCAGTAATGGTCAGCCGTTGCCACAAGTGGGGTATAAAGAGGTCACTATCAAGGTGGGGCGGGTGGAATTGAAGGCCCAAGGGATTGTGATTGTTGATATTGACCGCCGAGAATGTAATCCCATGATGACTATCGGTACCAATGTTATAGAAAATTGTCTTGCAGAAGTTATTGTCTTGTTGCAACAGGTAGCAGAAACCACCGGCCACAGTGAACAACGCGCCCTGCAAAAAGAAATCCGAGCTCTGATGCAGAGACAGCAGGTAGAGCTGACTGGTGGTGAGATTGGTCGTGTCACTGTGAGTGATTCAAACCCCATCACGATACCCCCCAGGAGTGAGATGTTAATATGGTGTCGGGCAGCCATAGGCCTCAGGGGTAAGGACTACCAGGCCCTGGTAGAACCCGTATATTCAGACAATAGGCCTACTATCCTGACAGCCCGGGGGGTGGTCGACGTCCGCCAGGGGAGGATGCCCGTACGTGTCCTCAATTGTGGGGAGGAAGAGGTCCACCTCACCAAGTATGCCACGCTCGCTAAACTGTTCGCTGTCCATAATAGTGTGATACAGACACCTGGACCCTTGGTCCCGTCAAACGTGGCGGAGGACAACGGTTCTGCAGGGCACTCGAAAGATTGGTGTTGGGAATTGCATGTGGGCGCTGACTCCACCCCATCCCATCAGAAACAGGGGGCCTACAGGGTGGTTCACGAGTACGAGCGGGTATTTAGCAAACACCCCTTAGATTTTGGACAGGTGAAAGGGATCCAACATCACATCCCCACGGGAGATCACCGACCCATAAAAGAGAGATACCGCCCTGTACCCCCAGCTCATTACCAGTGTGCCAAGGACATGTTGCGAGAAATGAAGGAGGCTGGGCTGGTGAGAGACAGTTGTAGCCCCTGGGCAGCTCCATTAGTCCTTGTTAAAAAGAAAGATGGCACAATGAGGATGTGCGTTGATTACAGGCAGTTGAATCGCATTACACATAAGGATGCATACCCACTGCCCAGGATAGAGGAGTTTCTGGCTGCCCTAAAATCTGCTAACTACTTCTCTACCTTAGATCTCACCAGTGGGTACTGGCAGGTTCCCATGGCGGAGGCGGACAAAGAGAAGACGGCCTTCACGACACCGATGGGTCTCTGCGAATTCAACTACATGCCCTTCGGATTGTGCAATGCCCCGGGGACGTTCCAGAGGATGATGGAGTGCTGTCTGGGGCACAAGAACTTTGAAACCGTACTGCTGTATTTGGATGATGTCATTGTCTTCTCTAAGACCTACGAAGACCATCTGAAGCACCTGGCTGAGGTGTTTGAAGCCCTGTCCAACTTTGGCTTAAAGGTGAAGCCGTCTGTAACAACTCTGCTGGCATCACGGCATGGCCTCACATCTCTCACACTATCTTACCCACTGCTCCAGGTCATGTTGTGGTTTCTGTTTCTTGCCAGCACCATGTTCTATGTCTCTGCTCTCCTGCATGCTTCATGGCTGTGTGTATAGGGGGCCGGCGCCTGAACTCTCTGGTTCTTATAGGAATCAGGTGCATCTGTCCAATCTGTTCCTGACCAATTACCAAGAGGCCTCCAGTATATAGTGCAGCTCCACCCAGTGTTCTGGGCCTGTGCAATGTGTTAGCTCAGTTAGTGTCTTGCTTCTGAGTTTGCCTGGCCTTGCTCTGAGTTACTCCCTCTCTGGAGGATTCTCTGTGTTATTTCCTTGGTCTTGTTGTCTTCCCACCAGGAGGCAGTATATCCTGGTCCCAGTGTCTTTGTCCTTGTGTCTTGTTCCATTGCCTTGTCTGCACTTAGTCTTACCTCGGTCTCCTAGTCTTTAGCTTCCTTCCCTGTTGTCTTTCCTTGTATTCTCAGTCTGCTTTCACTCCACACTCTTGCAGCTCTGCCTGCTCTGAACCTTTGTGACTTTACCTCTGCTCCTCCCTTCTGCGTTTCTGCTCCTCTCTACTCTGCTTATCTTCTGCTGTTGCAGTTATCCCTTGCTGCAGCTTCTCTCCACATTCCTTGTGGCTCTGCTCAGCTTTGCTGCAGAGACCTCTCCCGCAGCTCCTCTCCGCTCCTTGCGGTTCTACCTGGCTCCGCTCCTTGCGGTTCTACCTGGCTCCGCTCCTTGCGGTTCTACCTGGCTCCGCTCCTTGCGGTTCTACCTGGCTCCGCTCCTTGCGGTTCTACCTGGCTCCGCTCCTTGCGGTTCTACCTGGCTCCGCTCCTTGCGGTTCTACCTGGCTCCGCTCCTTGCGGTTCTACCTGGCTCTGCTCCTTGCGGTTCTACCTGGCTCTGCTCCTTGCGGTTCTACCTGGCTCCGCTCCTTGCGGTTCTACTTCTCCTGCACTTGGCTCTGCCTCCAGCTCTTGGCTCCGCCTCCTGCCTGTCTGCACTTGGCTCCGCCTCCAGCTCTTGGCTCCGCCTCCTGCCTGTCTGCACTTGGCTCCGCCTCCAGCTCTTGGCTCCGCCTCCTGCGGTTTTGCACTTGGCTCCGGCTCCTGCTCTTGGCTCCGCCTCCTGCATTTCTGTTCTTGGCTCTAGCTCCTGTGCTTTCGCTCTGCATCCGCTCTTGCGGTCTTTATCTACTTATTCCTAGGTCCTCGTGTCTGAACAGGTTCTTACCCGTTCTACATACCTGCCTGCAGACCGGTCCCTACCGGTTCTTCCAGTGTACCAGTCTTGTCCACCAGTCCTGCCAGAGAGCCAGCCATGCCCGTCTGCCTTTCCAGAGAGCCAGCCGTGCCCGCCTGCCTACCAGAGAGCCAGCCGTGCCCGCCTGCCTGACAGTGTTCCTGTTGTACCCGTCTGCCTGCCTATGTGCCAGCCGTGCCCGCTTGCTTGTCTATGTTCCGTTCCCCGGTGGGATCAGCAGCCACAACCAGACTCCACCCTGGAGTGGTACCTGGTAGCTTCCTATTGCACAAGTCTGACCTCACCATCAGAGGCTCCAGCGAACACCTAGGAAGCTACTTAGTTACGCCCCTTCCAGGGAGGTTTGGTCTGTGGCACAGTGGGGCCACACACCTCCGCACGCCCACGCCAACCAGTCTGGGCACGAGCATGACACCGTCCAAATGTGATCTGCTGAAACCCAAGGTGCAGTACCTGGGCCATGTGGTGAGCGCTGAAGGAGTGGCCCCAGACCCCGACAAGGTCACGGTGATCCAGGACTGGCCGAAGCCCAGCAACCTCCACGAAGTCCGGCAGTTCCTCGGGCTGGTAGGCTATTACCAGAGGTTCATTAAGGACTTCACCAAGAAGGCCGCGCCCTTGCAAGACCAGTTGGTGGGCCAATCAAAGAAGACCAAGGGGAGGAACACCCCATTTGATTGGAACGAGGGGCTGGAAGGATCCTTCACTTGCTTGAAGTCAGCACTGACGGTAGAAGAGGTACTGGCCTACCCTGAATACGACCAACCGTTTGTGCTGTATACGGATGCCAGCAACGTAGGATTGGGGGCCGTGCTGTCCCAGGTCCAGAAAGGCAAGGAGAGGGTAATCGCGTATGCCAGCAGGAAGCTTCGTCCCACGGAGAGGAGCCCTGACAACTACAGTTCCTTTAAGCTGGAATTCCTAGCCATCGTCTGGGCAGTGACAGAGAGGTTCAAACACTACCTGGCCTCGGCGAAATTCACCGTCTTCACGGATAACAATCCGCTGACGCACTTGGATACCGCCAAACTCGGGGCCTTGGAACAGCGGTGGATGGCCCGGCTGTCCAACTACGACTTCACCATCAAGTACCGGGCAGGACACAAGAATGCGAATGCCGATGCCTTGTCCCGAATGCCCAATTTGCCAGAAACGGGGGAGGACCCGGAGGCACTTGAAGAAGTAGAGCTGCCTGCATTCCATCGCCCCAAAGCCGCTCAGAACTCCCATCATGTGAAGAACAGGCACAAGAACAAACAGGATGCCACGCTGAATCCCCTGCCCCATCACGGATGGGCGGAGACCCAGGATGGTGACCCCACGGTCCGTCAGGTTAAAGAGCTCTTGACGCAGGTAGGGTTGCATCCTGGCCCAGATGATCCACAGGAGACCCAACAGCTGTGGAAGGGGAGAAACAAACTGTTTATCCATGATGGCAAGCTGTGCCGGAGGAGCATCGACCCACGTACTCACGAATTGGTATGGCAGATAGTGGTGCCAAGGCGAGATGCGCCCATGGTTCTGGGAGCCTACCACGATGGAGCCGGACACTTCGGATGGAAGAAGCTGGAGAGGCTACTCCGAGGTTCTATTGGATTGGCATGAAGAGAGCCATTGAGAAGTGGTGTCGAGAGTGCGGTCCATGTAGCCTACGCAGGAAGGACCGTGGCAGGCAACAGGTTTCCTTGCAGCCTATCATCACCAAACGGCCACTCGAACTGGTCTCGCTGGATCACGTGAAGCTGACACCTAGCCGGTCAGACTATGTCTACGCTCTTACCATCGTAGATCACTACTCCAGATTTTTGGTGGTTGTGCCTGTCAAGGATCTAACGGCCAGGACGGCCGCCAAGGCCTTCCAGCAGTACTTTTGTAGGCCCCATGGCTACCCGGAGAAGGTACTGACCGATCAGGGACCAGCATTCGAAGCGGAAGTGTTCCAAGAGTTCTGCCAACTGTACGGGTGCAAGAAGATCAGAACCACACCGTACCATCCTCAAACCAATGGGATGTGCGAAAAGATGAACCAAGTGGTGATCGACTTACTAAAGACCTTGCCCGTAAAGGAACGGAACCTGTGGCCAACAAAGTTGCCTGACTTGGTGGACATATACAATCACATCCCAGTAAATTCCACCAACTGCACTCCAGCGTACCTGATGCGAGGAAGGTCTAGCAAGTTACCCGTTGATCTGGACATGGGGGTCCTAACCCCCGAAGATACCTCGCCGGATGCCGATTGGGATACAGAGAGGCAGCAAAGGTACCGCAAGGTACAGGAGTGTGTGGAAAGAAGCCTCGCTCAGGCCAGGCAAAAACAGGAAAGGGACTACAACCAGCATGCCCCTGCAATTCCCTTGCCACCTGGTGAGCAAGTACTCAAGCAGAAGAGAAGGCTACACAAGCTTGACGACAAATGGGAAGCGGAACCGTATACCATCCTGCCGTCCGATTTCGACAATACTAAGGTCTGTCTCATCAGCAAGGATGGGGGAGAAACCTCAACGGTCATGTCCAGAGACCACCTTAAGGTATGCCCTGATAAGCTGAAAGAGAGGGAACCAGATCCAAGAACCTCACCACCTGCAGAAGAGAAGATGATACACACTGTTCTTGGCGATTTTCCCCAGTGCTGGACTCAGATAAATCAGGCCATCGTAGTACCTGTCCTAACGTTCTATCAACCGAACCCACTAGAACTACCGGTTGTGCCAGAACAGCCAAGCCTGCAAACTCAGCAGATCCCGCCCGAGGATGCCATGCCAACCGTGGAACTGGCAAGTCCTCCCTCTGCTATTGGCGAACCTGCCGTACCCACTGTTGGTAACAGCAGCTCTGAGAGCTCCAGCTTGCCAGTGCTACCCAGACTCACTAGAAGCGTAGCTAGAAGACAGTGCACTACACCAGCGGTAGCAAGCATAGCGGGCCCTGTTAGGCCAATAGCAACCCCTGCGCTGCGAAGGTCTACACGCAGCACCCAGAATCAAACTCCCCTCCGCTACAAAACTTGGAAGTATTAATGAGGGCTGCTATTTAGTTGAAAATGTTTGTGTGCATATCTTTTGTTACAGGTTTTAAAATGGACAATGGAGTATTGGACAGTGAATTGCTCCAAAAACTTCTAAAAGGGGGCCCCTTTGTTTACCCGGGGTCCCCGCTGTTTCAACCACTGAACTGAGAGTCATAAACTGTGCATGACCTAACTTTCGCAAAGTTCAAGAGTCCTCACCTCCCATAAAGGGAAGCACTGTTATGTTTAATTGTTTATTTCAAAATTCTGTGTGTTTTCTGTTAACATGTATTGTTGTTCTTATTTTCCCAGTCCGGGAGTACTGGATTTAACCGGGGGGGAGTGCAGCACCCCAGAGTCCTGGTCGTTGCAGTAACGTCGCTCTGCCGCTAAGGGAGAGTGATGTTGCGTCTGATTGCACTAAAGGAGTTCACCTGACCAGGTATCACACACTACACTTCACACTCCGGCCACCAGGGGAGGTGGTTCTATCTAGTAGGCCACTCCTCACACTCTGGTAAAACTGGGGGTTGGACAGGAAGACAGGGAGAAGTAACTGTGAAGAGCTAGAGAGAGGACCTGTCAGGGATGGGATCCTGGCAGACTCCTCAGAGAAGGACAAACAAGTGAGCAACGGGAATACAGCAGAGGGGCGGTAGGACCAGAAGGAGTCGTGCTGTAAGATCGAGGCAACATCCTTCTGAGGCGCAAACAGTCGGTGGCCGGAACGCCAAGCAAGTAAGAGACTACAAGCATTACTTCAAACTACGGCCGGACAGCCAATTATAGGTTGGCTGTCTCACTTAAACACCTAAGCAGACAACGGAGGCAGCTGTGGGAGAGGGGCAACTCTAGGGTCCCGGAAGAACTCCAGGCCTACCCCGTCATACGGGTGCATCCTAGCCATATCATCTGGGGGACGGAGAGAACGAAATCAGAGACAGACACAGCAGTTGTGAGGACTATCCCGGGGTGCTCAGCAGGGAAGGACTACAACACACAGGCGCTAGGAAGTAGACACTGATTCCCACCTGTTAAGGGAACTCCGGATGTGCCATCAGACCGGCCGTCTCAGACAGCCCTGTTAACAGTGCTCTGGATTGGCTACCTCGAAGCCTTCAGTAAAGAGGTAAAGAGACTGCAGCCTGGTGTCCTCGTTATTTACCGCGACCTGCGCCGGACACCACCGTCCACACCTTTTATTGGACGCCCCTCAGCAGGGTCACGGGCCGGGTCTAGCCACCATGACAACCCCAGAGCAGAGACTCAGAGGCCCGGTACCGGGTACCCCTCAGCCCTGCGGCAGTGGGGGCGCTCCACCCCTCTCACGTTAAGTCTGTAAAACCATTTATCTCCAGGTAATTGGCTAAATAGGTCAGGTGTAAGGGGTGAAGGATAGGGAAGGTGAGCTGTGATTTTATTACTCTCTCTGAAGTCCAAGCATGGACGCCGCCCTCCATCCTATTACCAAATCCCACAGCGACTGGAGAGGAGCATGGCCGTATATGACCCTTAGCCGGACACTGGAAGGGGTTAAATAAGCGAGATTTCGGCATTTTAGCTCCTGGTGTGGAGGCGATAGCACAATCATATGCCGCCATATACTAGACGTCCGGTAACCGGTGATAATCCCCTCATGTGTGGGGTCTATTTGTCTCCAGAGAAATCACACGTTACATTCCACACAGAACATTGTGTAGAAAAGGCGGCGCGAGGTGATTGTGCCAGTAGTGAGGGCGAATAATGGCGGGAATGTCACTGACTGAGGAGAAGTCTCCATGTAGCGTCTTCACTGCGGATCACATGACCCCTGACTCCTCCCTCCTGTGACCTCATCACAGGTCCTGTGCACACAGAGCAGCCATATATGTGGAGTGCGGCTCTGCAGGTGGAGGTATGTGGAGATTCTTCCCCGCACCCCTTTCCTTTGCTTGGCGCCAAATCTGTTCTGCCTTTGGGGCTCTGGCCTTTATAATATCAGTAACTGCGTCATCAACGTCTCCTGACCAGGTGCACCCTCTAGACTCTTCCCTCCGGAAACCCTCCCTCTTCCCATTGGTGTCACATGGTCCCGTCTGGACGGCAGATAGCAGTCTGTACAAATGCAGCACAGCCCTGAGGAGGCTTTTTTATGACTCTCCTTTTTACACCCCTTATGTAATATATATGATGGCGCTCACACAGTATAATGTTTCCACAGTACTGGCATCTCTCATAAAAAAGGTATTTTCACACTACCGCCATACCCCCACACACAGTATAATGTTCTCATAGTACCGCCATACCCCCACACACAGTATAATGTTCTCATAGTACCGCCATACCCCCACACACAGTATAATGTTCTCATAGTACCGCCATACCCCCACACACAGTATAATGTTCTCATAGTACCGCCATCCCACCATACACAGTATAATGTTCCCACAGTACCATCCCACCTCATACAGTATTTTGTTCCCACATTAGTGGCTTCCCACAGACACAGGATAATGTTTCCACAGGACTGGCATCCCCCTCACACACAGTATAATGTTCCCACAGTACTGCCATCCCCCCCACTTTCTAATGTTTCCACAGTACTGCCCCCTACAAGCACAATATGGCACCATCCACCTCACTGACTACCTCCGACCACCGACAATTAATAAAATACTCGCTTAGTCTCATTCTTGGTGCAGAAACTAATGAACCCAGGATCTATGAGATATTTACCATACGATAGTTGGATAGGCAGGAGTGTATCGTCCATAAAGGTAGCCCACTCGGTTGCTATGATGCCTATGAATTGACAGGGCTCGGTGGGGTGTGGTATTGGTCACCCTCTCCTTCCCATCATCACAATTTCAGTGATATCCACATTCCCATGATGGTGATACCGATGAATAGATTAGTGAATCAGGGAGTGGAAAGCTCCTGATCCACCATTCAGCCTTCACTTCTGAGTCTGAGACTCCGTGCTCTGCAGGCACAATGACGTCACTACATCACACCTGTAGTACGGAGCCTCAGTACTCACACCGCACAGACCAGAGCAGCGCACCTCAGGAACCGGGTTGGCTGAGCAGTGTGTTTTTTTTTTTTTTCAAATATCAGGAATTGTGGGGGCATCATATTAAGAGAAGAGCTGTTGGGACTCTCATACTGAATGTGTGGCTGGTAGGGGCCATTATACTGGGGTTGTGGTGGACTGTAAATGCCTCCATACTGAGTGGGGGTTATTATTTTGTGTAGCAGGTTGTGGTGGCCATAATTAGAGATGAGCGAATATGTTCGGCAAATGAACGCCAAACATAAATTCGGTAGAAATATGGTATATTGGGATTCATGATCGGTAACACGAGCATTTTTCTTAAGATCGGAAAAAGTCGGTAACATTCGGTAAAAGATATAATAGAAGCCGGCAATACATGTGCCACATTTAATAAAATCACAGCCACCAATGTGGAGACTGGGATTCAAATCCTGGCTCTGCCCTGTTGGACATAATATACCAGTAGTGGTCCATAACACTATGGTGCCTACCTCAATAAACATGAGAGAGTCACGAACAAAGAGAGTCATGCCGGCTCAGATGTTGCCTGGATTAACAAGGTCTGCATCAGATGTCGAGGAACCAGGACAATCTGATGATAAATGGACTACTGGACCAAACCATACATGGACAAGTCAAGAGAACCTGGATCTGATGAAATGCTACTATAACAGCAGACCAAATGGGAAAGGATATATGATGCATATGAAGACACTCTGGATGGACACAAGACCTGCATGTCCACTAACTGAGAAACAACTAGTCACCCAACGTTTCAATATCATAAAGAGAAAGCTATTATCACAACTTGAGATGGATCAACTGCACTGCAGATCCACCCCACATGAACACCTGGAAGAACAACATGTGCAACCCCCAGAAGATCCTGATCCAACCCTTCCATTAGAGTGCACTGCAGCTGGTCTGAAACAGAAGATCTTAGATAAACTAAATACCATCAATACCAGAAATCGAGTGCCAAGGCTCAGCAAAGAAACACCACCAGACAGTATGCTAGAGGATGCCCATAGAGCACTTGCATCAATACCTACCACCACCATAACTCAAACTAATAATCTGATCTATGCTACTGTCTCAGCAATCATGGAAATGCTTGGCTATCCAACCAGCAAGAAAAACATAAGTATGTGCTCCCCTTGGAAAAGAAGACTAGACAAAGATCAAGGTGCCACGAAAGGAAGTCAGCCAACTATCAAAAATACAGAAGTGTGTAAAGATCAATAATAATACCAAGCTGGATAACTACAAAGGCCTGACCTCAACTGAATAGACGGCTAAACAAAGGCTCACTGCAAGACTAAGGAGATACATTAGAGAAGCTGAGGCCAAGAAGATAAATGCCCTGTTCTCCAAAGAACCATCCAAAGTGTAAAAAACACAACACCAGTGCAATGTGGCTGCAATATCTGAGAATGAAACACAGCAACCACCTAGAGCAGGAAGCAGTCACCATTACAGTAGCAGACATCCAACAGCGGGTCAAGGACATGAAGAGCTGGACAGCACCTGGCCCAGACATGATCCTCACCTACTGGCTAAAGAAATTCACAGCGGTACATGGTACATGAATTAACGGCAATGCAGATGAACCAACTGCTAGAAGCAGGCCACCACCCAGCTTGGCTAACACAAGGAAGAACAGTGCTGATCATGAAGGATCCTCACAAAGGAACAGTTCCATCCATCTACCGCCCAATAACCTGCCTTACAACAACATGGAAACTTCTACAACCACAAAATCCCACATCATTACATGTTAGGGAAAAGAAGAGATCCCACACAATATATTAAAATAATTATTTTTATTCAAACCAAAAAGGATAATAAACAGTAAAAGCAAAATGCTGTCTAGGAGACGCCAGAATTATTCAATAGAAAAATTCCCCAGACATATTCAACACATTAATACAAACAATTCCCTTATTATCAACCAGTTTATGAATATTTGTAATTTCCACACCTCTATATTCCAACCAAACTCAATATCTCCAAAAGCAGGATTGTATTAGCATCAATAATCCTGTGTCATGGTTAACCAACAGGAAAAAAGGAGACCTGTCTTTACCAATCACCACATGGTCTCCATAAAAAATAAATGCAAATAACCTTCCCCTGATATTTGGTGGTTATTTCAAATAATACAATGGGAAACAAAGGTTGATAATTACCTAGTGTGTGGCTTGTTCTGGCGCCCCCTCACCCCGACGTGTGTTTCGCTGCCAGCTTCTTCCGGGGGCGTGTCAAGGTGAGGGGCAGCCGTGTTTTTATACAAGCGTCAGCCTATCAGCAGAAGCCTGGTGCCGGTCAGGTGATACGGCGCATTGCGCGTCCTCCCCGCCTCATATGTGCTCCCTCCTAGCAACGCTCAATGACACGCACGCTTCTTTGCGTGTCAGTGTAAGAGCGCAGCCTGGAAGTGATGGAGTCCGGGATGACAGCGCATGTGCACCACTGAATAGCACCACATGCACCGCTGATGTCCAAAGCAAAGCCCGGTGCCGGTCAGGTGATACGGCGCATTGCGCATCCTCCCCGCCTCCTGAGTCCTCCTTCCTAGCAACGCTCAATGACACGCACGCTTCTTTGCGTGTCAATGTAAGAGCGCAGCCTGGAAGGGATGGAGTATGGGATGGCAGCGCATGCGCACCACCAGACGGCACCACAGGCACCGCTGATGTCCAAAGCAAAGCCCGGTGCCGGTCAGGTGATACGGCGCATTGCGCTTCCTCCCCGCCTCCTGAGTCCTCCTTCCTAGCAACGCTCAATGGCACGCACGCTGATTTGTGTTAGTGTCAATATAAGAGCGCAGCCTGGAAGTGATGGAGTCCGGGATGGCTGCGCATGCGCTCCACCCAGCGGCACCACAAGCCCAGTCGCTGTCTGAATAGAAAGGTGTGGAATTAAGTAAATCAGACTAAAATATAAAGGACAATTCTCATCATTACTATAATAAACACAATAACCCTCTATATAACATCAATGTATATATAAAGCAGCCTCCCTTTATGGTGCTGCTGGGTGGAGCGCATGCGCAGCCATCCCGGACTCGTCACATCCAGGCTGCGCTCTTATATTGACACTCACACACAAATCAGCATGCCTGCCATTGAGCGTTGCTAGGAAGGAGGACTTAGGAGGCAGGGAGGACGCGCAATGCGCCGTATCACCTGACCGGCCCCCGGGCTTTGCTTTGGACATCAGCGGTGCCTGTGGTGCTGTTCGGTAGTGCGCATGCGCTGCCATCCTGGACTCCGTCACTTCCAGGTGGCGCTCTTACACTGACACTGACATGCAAAGAAGCGTGCGTGTCATTGAGCGTTGCTAGGAGGGAGGACATAGGAGGCGGGGAGGACACACAATGCGCCGTATCACCTGACCGGCGCCAGGCTTCTGCTGATAGGTTGGCGCTTGTATAAAAACACAGCTGCTCCTCACCTTGACACGCCCCCGGACGAAGCTGGCATCGAAACGCGCGTCGGGGTGAGGGGACAACAGAACAAGCCACACACTAAAAAATTATCTGGCTAACCAACCAGACATTGTGATAGTAGACAAGGATCAGAAGACAGCAGTGATAAAAGATGTGGCAGTGCCAAGTGATAGCAACATCAGAAAGAAGGAATATGAGAAGTTGGAGAAATACCAGGGCCTCAAAGAGAACTGGAGAAGATGTGGAAGGTGAAGGCAACAGTGATTCCAGTGGTGAGTGGAGCTCTTGGAGCAGTAACCCCTAAGTGGGAAAAATGGCTATAACAGATCCCAGGAGCAACATCTGAAGTCTCTGTCAAGAAAAGCACAATGCTGGGAACAACTAAGGTTCTGCACAGAACCCAGGTCTCTGGTAGAGGACCCGAGAATGAGAAAGAACAACAAATACCACCCCCATTGGGGGTGAGAAGGAAGTTTTTTTTTATAGATATCAGTGACACAGTGTATATATATTACATAGATAGACAGATAGAAGAAAAGCCAGTAATTCTGAAGCCGTCGTAGTGTAAAATCACTACAGGAGCCGACAGGATAGAAGACATGGATTACATACAGTAAATAGAATAGGTAGATATATAGAAGTCAGTGACAAATACATTAGTACAGTGTGTGCAGCTTACTATATATGTATTTATTAATAAAAGATAATTTTTCTGAAAAAAATGGTGTTGGCTCTGTGAGATCCCCGCTAGCACCATGAGGAAGTAGCACAGTGCAGAGGCGAGTTCACTGGGAGAATTTCACTGCACTGAATTTCAACTCGCCTCTGCACTGTGCAACTTTCTCATGGTGCTAGCAGGGATCTCACTGAGGTCACCGCAGTTCAGCCCGGCTGGGAACGCAGCCTCAGTGACGTCACTGACTCTGCGTTCCCAGCAGCTCATTCACCAGTGGTTCTCAGCCTGGACGGTCACATCTTGGCACTGTCCAGGTTGAAACCTATTTCTCCCCCAGACATGGATTACGGCGTGGGACAGAACGACAGACAGGTATGGTATATTGTTGTTTTTTTATTTTAGTTTTAGTACAGGAGATTGAGGGCTTTGGTGGAATTAGGCAAGGTCATAAGTATTGTTTAATTGAGATTATTAAAGGAGTCTGTGTCATTTTTTCAATTCACTTTATTCTTGCTGTGTCTTTATTTACCGTATAACTATAGGATTAGTAATGAATAGGTGTCTTACTCTCCATTACTAAGCCATGGGCTTGATGTCACCTGACAATACAAAGGTGACATCAACTACACAAATTTGAACCCCACTTGCCACCACTACAGGGCAAGTGGGAAGAGCCGGGCAAAGCACCAGGATTGGTGCATCTAATAGATGTGCCTTTTCTGGGCAGCTGCGGGCGGCTATTTTTAGGCTGAGGGGGTCAATATCCATGGCCCCTTACCAGCCTGAGAATACCAGCCCCCAGCTATCAGCTTTAGAAAGGCTGGTTGTCACAAAATGGGGTGGACCCCATGCCATTTTTTTAAATTATTTATTTAAATAATTAAAAAAAGCTGGGGGACCCTTTTACTCTTGATAACCAACCTTGCTGAAGCTGACAGCTGAGGGTTGCAGCCCCCTAGCTGTGAGATTTGCCTGGCTGATTATCAAAAATAGGGGGGAACCCATGCCTTTTTTTTATTATTAATTTACAGCGCAAGAGCAGCTTATGAATACTCCCCATCATCTGCTCCTGCTGTCACGGGTATGTTCACACTGGGCGTTTTTGCTGCGCTTTTTTGACATAGAGCATGTCACTTCTTTCAGCGATTTTGCAGTGTTTTTCACCCATTGACTTGGATGGATGGTAAAAAAATGCTGCAAATACGAAGGTTAACCTTTTTTTGCAGCGTATTTGCTGCAGAAAAGTCAAGGACAGCAGGATGTGACCTCATACTCGGCTCTGCTACCTCTAGATGGCAAGATGCATGATGCATCCATACAGCCTGTCATTGAGCAGTGGACCCAAACCTCATTCACTTGAATGGAGGGCCCGACAATACAGTGTTTGATACTCTGTCATATGCATGACAGCGCGGCAAACACCGCTTCTGAATGGCGGTCAAACCATCCCCGCTGGTCAGAGTGCCGCAGTTCCCCCACTGTCAAAAGACAGCGGGAGCGCTCAGCTGTGATCGGAGGTATACAGGTTACCTCCGGTCACTGGTGTCAGCTGATGGGACAACTGCTCCTATCATCCAACACCTGCTAATAACAGTGAGAGCAGGAGGGGATGATAGGAGTATTTATCAGCTGCTACTGTGAGGTAAATACATAATTAAAAAAAAATCTGCATGGGTTCGCCCTATTTTTGATAACAAGCCAGGCAAAACTCACAGCTGGGGGCTGCAACCCTCAACTGTCAGCTTCAGCAAGGCTGGTTATCAAGAATAGAGTGGTCCCCACACTATATTTTTTTAATAATTCTCCCGGTGAACTCACCTCTGCACCATGTGACTTTCTCACGGTGCTAGCGGGGTTTCTCACCGAGGTCACTGCAGTTCAGCCTGGCGGGGAACGGAGCATCAGTGATGTCACCGGTAGACACTGAGGCTGCACTCACAGCAGCTCATTCACCAGTGGTTCTCAGCCTGTACGGTCACATCTTGGCACCGTCCAGGTTGGAAACTATTTCTCCCCCAGACATGAATTACTGCATGGGGCAGAATGATGGAGAGGTGAGGGATATTGTTGTTTTATTATTTTTGGTTTATTACAGGAGATTGAGGGCTTCGGTGGAATTAGGCGAGGTCGTAAGTATGGTTTAATTGACATTATTAAAGGAGTCTGTGTCAATCTTTCAATTAAAGAACTTTTTTCTGGGTGTCTGTGTTTTTTTACAATGTGACTATGGGGTTAGTAATGGGGGCGTCTTATTGATGCCTCTCCATTACTAACCTCGGGGCTTGATGTCACCAGACAATACAAAGGTGACACTAACCCCCCCAACTATTACCCCACTTGCCACCGCTAAAGAGCAAGTGGGAAGAGAGAGGCTAAGTGCCAGAATTGGTGCATTTAAGGCTACGTTCACATTTGCGTTGTGCGCCGCAGCGTCGGCGCCGCAGCGCACAACGCAAACAAAACCGCGGCAAAACGCACGCTAAAACGCTGCGTTTTGCGCCGCATGCGTCCTTTTTGGCCGAAAGTTGGACGCAAAAAAAATGCAACTTGATGCGTTTCTTGCGTCCAACGCTTGCGGCCATGCGGCGCAAAACGCAGCACAACGCATGTCCATGCGCCCCCATGTTAAATATAGGGGCGCATGACGCATGCGGCGCCGCTGCGGCGCCCGACGCTGCGGCGCTGACCGCAAATGTGAACGTAGCCTAAGAGATGTGCCTTTTATGGGGTGGCTGAGAGCTGATGTTTTTAGCCTGGGGGGCAGTATCCATGGCGTCTTCCTAGGCTATTAATATCAACCCACAGCTGTCTGCATAGCCTTTGCTGGTTATTAAATATAGGGGGACCCTATATCACTTTTTTTGGGGTCCCTCATTTTAATAGCCGCTAAGTATACAGTTGTGAGCTGATAATAATAGCCTGGGAAGCTTCATGGATATTACCCCCTTCCTAGCCTATAAACAAACTTCTGTGTGTGAATCAACCTAAGATCTAACGTGATAGGAGATTACAGTGCGGGGAAGACGGGAAACCTTCATATAGACGGCCGGCAGGGATGTAGTTGATGCGCCCACAGGGCAGTGGGGTACTTGGTACCGGGTCCAGTTGCAAAAGGGATGTCACGGTGGATGTGACCCAGTCCGTGGCCCTGGGCATCAACATTAAAGGGGGTTAATGTTCAAGGTTTGTCGTGATTCCACTTGTGGAGTTCGGTCAATAGGGGGACTGACGCTGCATTAGAGGGGTCCCCTGGGGGATGTTGCAGCAGCCCAGATGATATACTTCCCACAGGTGAAGCGGGGTCCTATGGAGTGTGGCGTAGATGGTGTAGCCAGTGAATAAAATGGAGGAGACAAGTAATGAGTCTTTACCTGGTTTACTCGTAGTTGGCAGACCACAGTCCAGGGTACCAGGCACGGATGATGGTGGTCCGGCCGGCTCAGAGACAAGTCAGACTTCTCTTGTCCCAGTAGAGGTCCATGAGCCTTTCCTATTAGCTCCTTTCTAGGTGAGGTCCCTACTGCTTTAAGCTTCCTACAAGGTCCTGCAGTTTCCTCCTGTCCTGTGACAGGTACCTGCACGACGGGCAGCTTGAGCCTTTTTACAGGGACTCTTAGATGCACCGGGCTCCTCAGGTGCTGCTGCGTCTCAGGTGTGATGCAGGCAGGTAAAGTGTAGTGTCCTGCCCTTCGGTTCTGCTCAGTGTCGTAGAGTCCACGAAAGCCTCGGGCTCCCGGTTCCTGGCTGCTGCGCTGGCTGAGGGTGTCCTTCCACTGTTCCCCTGCTGAGCCCTGTTCCTCTCCTGTGCTCTTTCCCTTCTGGCTGCTCCACATGCAACCCAACAGGTTACTACTTCCCAGAGGATGCAGCTCCCTCCTGGCTTCCAGGCCTCTCACATCTGCTCCAGACGTCCTTCCACTACAGTGTTTCTCTTTCACTGTCCTGTGACTAACTGCCTCACTCCTCCTCCAGGTCAGGAAACATATAGCTGAGGGGAGCTCCCCTGAATCTGGGTCTTGAGCTCCCCCTCCTGGCCTGGATTTGGAATATGTTGCATGCAAGTTCATTACCTGGTGAAGAGAACTCCTTTGCCTCTGAGCATGACATCACCTTCCCTGAAGGAAAAGTAACATCACTGCAGCAACCAGTCATCTGGGGTGCTGCAGAGTCAGTGACCGACTCTGGCCATATATGTTTCTAGAGCCGTAGTAGAAGATGAAGATGTCGTCCTCATCATGAAGTAGTTATTTCTCATGTAATGAATATCTCCTGCAGTATTGCTAATGCCGATTCCAGTGTCGGTAAATGAGATGAGAATTAGCGTTATGGAAGATGAGTCTATGAGAAACGTATTCAGCTGCCGACTCCGAGGAAGAAACTGCTTGCTGTCTGTGGCTTAAATATATAGGTTTTATTTAAAGCACAGGCAGCCCCCTCATGCCCTCTCCTGCTCCCACCTGCTAACACTTTCTCTGCTCCTTCTCACTGCTGGTGATATCTCTCCAAATCCTGGTCCTCCTCACCATATTCCCACAGTCATTTCTACCTCCCATCCACGCTCCATCACAAACTTCCGTAACCTCTCTAACCTTATACCCATTCGCCCAGCCACCGCTTCCCCTGTCCCACTAACAGGAGCTCTGTGGAACGCTCGCTCTGTCTGTAACAAGCTTTCCTACATCCATGATCTTTTTGTTACTACCAAACTTTCCTTCCTCGCCATCATCGAAACCTGGCTCACCCCTTCTGACACAGCCTCCCCTGCTGCACTCTCTTACGGTGGCTTCCACCTTTCTCACACACTCCGCCCCAGCAGCAAGCATGGCGGAGGAGTTGGTTTTCTCCTGTCAGATAACTGCTCCTTCACCCCAATCCCACTGCCACCCTCTGTTACCCTCCCTTCCTTTGAGGTGCACTCTGTGCGCATCTACTCCACCTCCAACTGGCTGCCATTTACCGCCCCCCAGGGCCAGCCACCACCTTCTTTGACCACTTCACCACCTGGCTACTTCATTTCCTTTCTGCGGACATCCCCACTATCATCATGGGCGATTTCAACATCTCCATTGACACTTCCCTCTCAGCTGCCACTAAACTTCTATCTCTCACTTCCTCCTTTGGCCTCACTCAGTGGTCTTCTGCAGCCACTCACAAAGATGGTCACACACTGGACCTCATCTTCACCCGCCTCTGCTCCCTATCTAACCTCTCTAACTCACCTCTTCCACTCTCTGACCACAACCTTCTCACATTCTCATCTCTCTCCACTCCATGTCTACAATCCCCACCCCACAAACTTTCACACCCTCGCAGAAATCTTAAATATCTTGACCTACATTCATTCTCTGAATCCCTCCTCCCTCTCACAGACATAAGTTCCATACACAATGCGGATGACGCTGCCGCTCTATATAACACCACAATAGCTGTAGCTTTGGAATCTACTGCCCCACTTACACATACCAAAGCTCGCAAAATCAACAGACAGCCCTGGCACACCAGCCTGACCAAAGAACTGAGGCGAGCTTCCAGGGCTGCTGAGCGCAGATGGAAAAGATCCCACTCCAACGAGCACTTAATTGCATTCAAACAGTCCCTCACTACTTTCAAGACCACACTCGCCACAGCTAAACAAACCTACTTCTCATCTCTCATATCCTCCCTATCTCACAACACTAAACAGTTATTCAACACCTTCAATTCTCTCCTCCGTCCCCCAGCACCTCCTCCCTCCCCACTTATCTCCGCTGAAGACTTTGCCTCATTTTTCAAGCAGAAGATTGATAGCATCAGAGACAGTTTTGGTCAACAACCCCCAGAGCCCTTCCTCCTGACTTCCCAGCCCTCCACCTCCAAAACCAACTTCTCCACCATTACAGAAGATCAACTCTCCACTCTGCTCTCAAGATCGCATCTCACCACCTGTGCACTTGACCCGCTCCCATCCCACCTCATCCCAAACCTCACCACAGTCGTCATCCCAACCCTAACCCATCTCTTCAACCTATCACTAACAACTGGTGTTTTCACCTCAAGCTTTAAACATGCCTCCATCACACCTATCCTCAAAAAGCCCTCTCTTGACCCATCCTCTGTATCTAGCTATCGCCCTATATCACTTCTCCCCTATGCCTCAAAACTACTGGAACAACACGTCTACCTTGAACTGTCCTCCCATCTGTCTTCTTGCTCCCTCTTTGACCGCTTACAATCTGGCTTCCAGTCACACCATTCCACTGAAACTGCCCTAACTAAGGTCACCAACGACCTCTTAACCACCAAGAGCAAGCGACACTACTCTGTCCTCCTCCTCCTCGACCTGTCGGCTGCCTTTGACACAGGGGACCATTCCCTATTATTACAGACCCTCTCATCCCTTGGCATCACAGATATGGCCCTATCCTGGATCTCATCATACCTAACAGACCGGACGTTCAGCGTCTCCCACTCACACACCACCTCCTCACCTCGCCCCCTATCTGTCAGAGTCCCGCAAGGTTCAGTCCTTGGGCCCCTGCTCTTCTCCATTTACACCTTTGGCCTGGGACAGCTCATAGAATCTCATGGCTTTCAGTATCACCTCTATGCTGATGACACACAGATCTACATCTCTGGACCAGATATCACCTCCCTACTAACCAGAATCCCTCAATGTCTGTCCACTATTTCATCCTTCTTCTTTGATAGATTTCTGAAACTTAACATGGACAAAACAGAATTCATCATCTTTCCCCCAGCTCACGCGACCCCCCCCCCCAACGAACCTAACCATTACAGTAAATGGCTGCCCACTCTCCCCAGTCCCACAAGCTCGCTGCCTCGGGGTAATCCTTGACGATGATCTCTCCTTCAAACCACATATCCAACCCCTTTCCACTTCCTGCCGACTTCAACTCAAAAATATTTCACGAATCCGTTCATTCCTCAACCAAGAATCTGCAAAAACCCTAGTCCATGCCCTCATCATCTCTCGCCTTGACTACTACTGCAACCTCCTGCTCTGTGGCCTCCCCTCTAACACTCTTGCATCCCTCCAATCTATTCTAAACTCTGCTGCCCGACTAATCCACCTGTCCCCCCGCTATTCCCCGGCCTCTCCCCTCTGTCAATCCCTTCACTGGCTCTCCATTGCCCAGAGACTCCAGTACAAAACCCTAACCGTGACGTACAAAGCCATCCACAACCTGTCTCCTCCATACATCTGTGACCTCGTCTCCCGGTACTTACCTACACGCAACCTCCGATCCTCACAAGATCTCCTTCTCTACTCCCCTCTTATCTCCTCTTCCCACAATCGTATACAAGATTTCTCTTGCGTATCACCCCTGCTCTGGAACCCTCTACCACAGCACATCAGACTCTCGCCTACCATCGAAATCTTCAAAAAGAACCTGAAAACCCTCCTGTTTCGACAAGCCTACAACCTGCAGTATCCACCGATCGACCAAACCGCTGCATGACCAGCTCTATGCTCACCTACTGTATTCTCACCCATCCCTTGTAGATTGTGAGCCTTCGCGGGCAGGGTCCTCACTCCTCCTGTACCAGTTATGACTTGTATTGTTTAAGATTATTGTACTTGTTTTTATTATGTATACCCCTCCTCACATGTAAAGCGCCATGGAATAAATGGCGCTATAACAATAAATAATAATAATAATTAGTAGATGTCAAGAACACGAAATACTGTAAAATAATAAGTCTCATATGTTTCCCTTATTATCTCCAGTAATTGTATTATTACACAGGATTCTTATGATGTTACATCGGCTCATCTTCTCATTCAGGTCTCTACAATATCGGATCCTCTCAGTAAAGATCTTCTGCAAAAGAGAATTGTCCTGATTTACCCATCAAAGATGGATATGGACAGAGACAAGATGGCGGAGAGGATATTACACCTCACCCTAGAGATCCTCTTCCGGCTTACTGGAGAGGTGAGAGATTCTGATGACGTCACATTACATCATTCTTATCTATGGGAATAACAGATGGACAGAACTGTAGAGGTGAGGACTCTTGAAATGTCTGTAGTGAGATTTATTAATGTGTCTCTCCATTACTAGGATTACACAGTGGTGAAGAAGACCTCTAGTGATCGCTGTCAGGTCCCTGTGTCTGAGGGAAGGGCAAGACCCCTGAGCCCAATAACGGGGCCTCCATCTCACCTCCTGATACATGAGGACATCAATGACCAGAAGATCCTAGAACTCCTCTACAAGATGATTGAGCTGCTGACTGGAGAGGTGACACTGCTGGGAATGCTGGGACATTATACAGTAACACTATGAAGGGATCGGGGGATGACGGTATTATTGTATGTGTCAGGTTCCTATAAGGTGTCAGAATGTCGCTGTCTATTTCTCCATGGAGGAGTGGGAGTATTTAGAAGGACGCAGAGATCTGTACAAGAACGTCATAATGGAGGTTCCCCAGCCCCTCACATCTCCAGGTAATAGACAGGACTAAATACACACAGCCTATAATTATCTGTATGTAAAGAACGAATTCACTCCCTGTATGTGTTTCCTCCAGATCTATCCAGTAAGAGGACAACACCAGAGAGATGTCCCCGTCCTCTTCTTCCACAGGACTGTAACCAAGAAGATCCCAATGCTCCTCAGGATCATCAGGTAGATGGAGAGAAGGTGTCAGGAGATCTCCCCTATGATGTGTAGACGCCGGTGAAGGTCTTGTGCTCAGTCTTGTTTTATCCACCAGTATTACCGTATATACTCGAGTATAAGCCGAGATTTTCAGCCCAAATTTTTGGGCTGAAAGTGCCCCTCTCGGCTTATACTCGAGTCATGATCGGTGGTGGGGTTGGCGGGTGAGGACTGTCATATACTCACCTAGTTCCGGCGTTCCTGTCGCTCCCCCTGCCCGTCCCACGGTCTCCGGGTACCGCAGCTCTTCCCCTGAGCGGTCACGTGGGACCGCTCATTAGAGAAATGAATATGGACTCCACTACCATAGGGGCGGAGCCGCCTATTAATTTCTCTAATGAAGCGGTAACGGTGACCGCTGATAGAGGAAGATGCTGCGGCACCGAAGACCAGCTGTCCGGGGGAAGGAGCGGGACGCCGGGAGCAGGTAAGTATGTCATATTTACCTTCCCTCGTTCCACACGCCGGGCGCCGCCCCATCTTCCCGGCGTCTCTCCGCACTGACTGTGCAGGTCAGAGGGCGCGATGACGCATATAGTGTGCGCGCCGCCCTCTGCCTGATCAGTCAGTGCAGAGAGACGCCGGGACGGGACGCTGAGGAGCTGCAAGCAAGAGAGGTGAGTATGTGTTTTTTTTTTTTTATTGCAGCAGCAGCAATGGCACAGATTTATGTGGAGTATCTATGGGGCAACGGTGCAGAGCACTATATGGCACAGATATGGGGCAATAATGAACGGTGCAGAGCACTATATATATGGCACAGCTATGGGGCAATGCTGCAGAGCAGTACATATATGGCACAGCTATGGGGCAACGGTGCAGAGCAGTATATATATGGCAGAGCTATGGGGCAACGGTGCAGAGCACTATATGGCACAGCTATGGGGCAACGGTGCAGAGCACTATATATATGGCACAGCTATGGGGCAATGGTGCAGAGCACTATATGGCACAGCTATGGGGCAACGGTGCAGAGCAGTATATATATGGCAGAGCTATGGGGCAACGGTGCAGAGCATTATATATATGGCACAGCTATGGGGCAACGGTGCAGAGCACTATATGGCACAGCTATGGGGCAATAATGAACGGTGCAGAGCACTCTATATATGGCACAGCTATGGGGCAATGGTGCAGAGCACTATATGGCACAGCTATGGGGCAACGGTGCAGAGCAGTATATATATGGCACAGCTATGGGGCAACGGTGCAGAGCACTATATGGCACAGCTATGGGGCAACGGTGCAGAGCACTATATATATGGCACAGCTATGGGGCAATGGTGCAGAGCATTATATATATGGCACAGCTATGGGGCAACGGTGCAGAGCATTGTATATATGGCACAGCTATGGGGCAATGGTGCAGAGCATTATATATATGGCACAGCTATGGGGCAATGGTGCAGAGCATTATATATATGGCACAGCTATGGGGCAACGGTGCAGAGCACTATATATATGGCACAGCTATCTATGGGGCAACGGTGCAGAGCATTGTATATATGGCACAGCTTTATGTGGAGCATCTATGGGGCCATAATGAACGGTATGGAGTATCTATTTTTAATTTTGAAATTCACCGGTACCTGCTGCATTTTCCACCCTAGGCTTATACTCGAGTCAATAAGTTTTCCCAGTTTTTTGTCGCAAAATTAGGGGGGTCGGCTTATACACGGGTCGGCTTATACTCGAGTATATACGGTATATGTTTTATACTTGTGTAATGATAACGGTGGAGATGGCAGGATTAGAGCTGATCATAGATGGGACTTCTCCTTCTGTCGGTGACTTTTACAATATTTGTTTCAGGGTGAAGATCTGACCCATATTAATACTACAGAGACATATGTGAGGGGGGATGAGTGGTGTAAAGAGGAGATTCCTGCATATGACTACCCAGGTGAGTAGTGACCACTAAATGCAGAGAAGTCACAGATTCTTCTCAGTCTCCGGCTGTGGCTGCTTTATCAGTGGTGTAGTCCGGCCGTATTACCATGATCACCATTTTCCCTCTAGACCACAACATTCTCCTCCACCCAAAACTGTTCTAATGACTTTGGTAATTGAAAGCCCTTTTCTATAGAACTTACAACCTGGAGGATCCATCTACCCTCTAGTATTTTTTTTTATTCATTCTTAGTTTTACACTGTGTCCCACTATGGGACAATCATTTTGTGCTGGCTGATCGCTTCTATACACTGACCTGAGAGACTTTCCCGATCATCACTGCGCATGACATCGGGTCTCCATGGCAGCGATCGGGATCACGCATCATGCCACGGGGTCTCCAATTCAAAGTCAGAGGGGCTGTCAGCCCCTGTAGTGAGGGATTTGTGACCTGTCATAAGCCAATGCAGATGAATATGTAATCAGAGCACCACATAAAGCCCCGCCCCAGAGCACCACAAAGCCCCCGCCCACAGCTCCGCCCCAGAGGACGAGAATCTCATTAACTGAAAACTACAAATACAGATTAAACAACAACCACAAGACGGATTTCATCACCAGGTATCAGTGTAATCAGTATAACGGCACCGACCTGACAGTGTCTGGAGTCACTGAGCACAATCCTGCTGACAGGTTCCCTTTAAGACATCTCCGCTCTGCACTATTATACACAGTTCTCTTTAAATGTGTAATATTTCTTCTTGAAACTCATCTGACAGAAAATATTGGAGCTTCCGATAGTTTAGATTGTGAAGTCACCGAGCCCCGTGCTCTAATTACCCCAGAGAGGTTTCACCACTAGCTCCTCATTTATTACTGACTAGATGGTGGCCCGATTCTAACGTATCGGGTATTCTAGAATATGTATGTATGTATGTATGTATATAACAGCCACATAGTATATAGCACAGGCCACGTAGTATATAGGAGCCATGTAGTATATAGCAGACAAGTACTACGTGGCCTGTGCTATATACTATGTGGTTGCTATATACATACATACATATTCTAGAATACGCGATGCATTAATACAGGCCACGCAGTATATAACACAGCCCACGTACTATATAACACAGCCCACGCAGTATATAGCAGCCACGCAGTATATAACACAGGCGATGTAATATATAGCACAGCCCACGCAGTATATAACACAGCCCACGCAGTATATAACACTGCCCATGTAGTATATAGCACATCCCCCGCAGTATATAACACAGCCCACGCAGTATATAACACTGCCCATGTAGTATATAGCACATCACCCGCAGTATATAACACAGCCCACGCAGTATATAACACAGCCCACGCAGTATATAACACTGCCCATGTAGTATATAGCACATCCCCCGCAGTATATAACACAGCCCACGCAGTATATAACACTGCCCATGTAGTATATAGCACATCACCCGCAGTATATAACACAGCCCACGCAGTATATAACACAGCCCACGCAGTATATAACACTGCCCATGTAGTATATAGCACATCCCCCGCAGTATTTAGCAGTGTGGGCACCATATCCCTGTAAAAAAAATAATTAAAATAAAAAATAGTTATCCCGAGATCTCAATTCTTCCGTTATCTACAATTAAGATCAGCTTTCCAATCGCACATGCGGAATATGGGTACAGGTCGAGCTATTTCATCTTTGCCCTTAATAGGAATTCTCAATTCGCAAGGTCCTGAAGGACTTATTTCCTCTTTATATACCTATCTGCTATCCATAGGAGTGGGGTCTACTATAAACTCTATTAAAGGGAAGTGGGAGGGACTTCTTCCTGATGTACTGGGAGAAGAATGGGAAGATATTCTGCAATCTCCATCTAAAGTCTCCCCATCAATTAATAATAGGATGACCCAGTTATATATTATATACCAATCCTATCTGACCCCGACTCGTCTTTTTAAAATGGGTCGCCTCCACTCATCAGATTGTTTGAGATGTCACTCACGTGATGCAGATTTCATTCATATGATTTGGAAGTGTCCTGTTATTCTTCATTATTGGAAAGAGGTGACGACATTATTAACATCTTTATTGTCGATCCCTGTCCCACTTGAGCCACTGACCTGCCTATTTGGGGTGTGGGATGCGGAAACCTGGGACCATTATGCTGGGATTTTTCTGCGAGAGACACTTTTTATGGCACGGAAGGTGTTGGCCTTATGGTGGATGGGTGGTTCTTGGCCATTTCTTAGAGCTTGGGTTGATTTGGTGAACTCGATTATCCCGTATGAACGAACACTATATCAGAATAGAGGATGTCCAGGCAAATTTGAAAAAATCTGGGGTAGATGGAACTCGTCTTATCATACTCTATAGTCTACAATAATTTAATATTTATGCAAGAAGCTGGGTTTATGGTTTCGGGGACATTGCTTAAAGGGTGAAATTTCTGTGGAATTTTCTTTTTGGCGGCGCACTATTAGTAGTTAATGTAGTTAATGTTATACAATAGGAGATTTATAAGGCACTAGTGATTGACATGCGCCATTTGTTATTCTTGCAATATTTTAGAGGTGGCGATGCATTGCAATTATCTGTACTTCATGTTATAATTGATAATAATGAACACGAGTACAAATGTTTTAATCAGATATGTAACCACTTATATGTAAAATAAAGTGTCATGCACTAAAATGAACATAAATCATCCAAAAAAGAAACTGTGCAAAAAAAGACAATGTATAAAATTATTTTATTAAAGAATTATAACATATAAAAAAACTAATTTGATCAAATATAGCTGATATACATAAGCACAATGTAATAGTAAAATTTGATGCCAACCAATAAACATAAAAAATGATACACCCCCCCGGAAGAAGGCAGGCGCCGAAACGCGCGTAGGGTATCGTGCACATGTAGGTATTATGAGGCACCTTATTTATTGAATCTATTGATTATATCCTCCCTGGTATGTTTATATGTTATATGGATTTTAGTTGTCCAGCACTTCCTGCACTTTAATGCTTCACTCAGCACTTTTTTAGTGGCATTATATCTCTATGGGCTTATGTGCAATTAGTTGTGCAATATAGGCCTGGTTGAATTTTTTGGGCACATTTTTTTGGGCACTTTATTTAGCACATTGCACTTTGATGTATTGCAATTGATTGTGCATTTATTTTTATTTTATTTTAATATATAGGCTTGTGCAATATAGGCCTAGTTAGCACTTTATTTAGCACATTGCACCTTGATTTTTGCAAAAAAAAAAAAATTTCTATATATATATATTTTTTTTCTTGCCTTTTGCACAATTAATTAATATATTTTTGCAATTTTTTTGCACTATTTTATTTTTGTGTAATTTTGTGAGGTTTCTTTAGTGGGAAAAGTACTGGCATGTACCATATCATTGTGGAGGTTTATTAATGTTTTTTATGTTTATTGGTTGGCATCAAGTTTTACTATTACATTGTGCTTATGTATATCAGCCATATTTGATCAAATTAGTTTTTTTATATGTTATAATTCTTTAATAAAATAATTTTATACATTGTCTTTTTTTGCACAGTTTCTTTTTTGGATGATTTATATATACAAGTACAAATGTGTGTATTGTATGATTTATTCTGAAATTAATAAACAAATTTAAAAAAAAACAAAACAAAAAAAAATAGTGATATACTCACCCGCCGGGATCCACCAAAGCTCTGGCGATGCGTGCGCGGCTGCCGCCATCTTCTCGCGAGACGCTAAGTCTTCTGGGTAATTTCGCAATGCATCTCTGGGAACGGAAGATGGCGGCAGGTGCGAGCACATCGTCGGACGACGAAAGGTGAGAATAGCAGGTTTTTATTATTTTTAACATTACATCTTTTTACTATTGATGCTGCATAGGCAGCATCAATAGTAAAGAAGTTGGGGACACACAGGGTTAATAGCAGCGGTAACGGAGTGCATTACCCACTGCATAACGCGGTCCGTTACCGCTGGCATTAACCCTGTGTGAGCGGTGACTGGAGGGGAGTATGCGGGCGCCGGGCACTGACTGCAGGGGAGTAGGGAGGGACTAATCGGACTGTGCCCGTCGCTGATTGGTCGCGGCAGCCATGACAGGCAGCTGGCGAGACCAATCAGCAACGCGGGATTTCCGTGACGGAAGTTGCAGACAGAAAGACGGACGTACCCCTTAGACAATTATATATAGATGGAGACTGTTCAGTTTGAGCATTTCAGTAGATGTTATTGTCTATAGTCAGTTTTTGATTACAGTAGTGTCCAGAATACTCTGATTTATCCTCTTCCCGCAGCCAGTTTTGTGTTCTTAATCAGGCCCCATTTTTACAATCTGACGTGTGTCACTTTATGTGGTGATAACTTTGGAATTATTCACAAAGGATAATAAAAAACAAATGGATCTTACAAATTATTTTCCAGCTCCTCACAATACCCTACATACGATTGTACACTACTCTCTGGGCACACGGCAGTGTTCAGAAGGGAAGGAGCGCCATTTACCAGTTTGAATGCAGATCTAGCTGGAATAGTTTGCATATTAGTAAAAAAAGGAACAGCACAAATCCTTTACTTATCTTCGGGTGCAAAGCCCTCCAACAGCCTGTCCACTGGTTGTCCTTAGTCCATATAATTCAAAAAAGCAGGCAGCACTCCATATTCTCTTAAGTGATATGCAGGATTTATTTAGACCCACATGTCTGGGCAACGTTTTGGCTTCAAATGAGCCTTTCTCAAGGCTTGAGAAAGGCTCATTTGAAGCCGAAACGTTGCCTAGACATGTGGGTCTGAATAAATCCTGCATATCTTTTCAGATAATATGGAGTGCTGCCTGCTTTTTTGAATTATATGGAATAGTTTGCAGACACAATGTATTGGGAGCACTGTTCGTGGTCAGCTGGCAGCTTAAAAGATCTCCACCATGAACATGCTTGGCACTGTCTTCTCTGCTTTCCATATCCCAAGGATTGCCTTGCTCATCGCCCTTTAACACCATTACATGGATCTGGACTTACACTTGGACCCCTAGACTTGGACCATGGTGTTACCTGCTATTCTGTGGTATTAGATGGCAAGAAGAATAGTCAGGTAGCTGGGTCAGAACCAGAAGGACAGAATACAGAATCAGAAGACACAAGAGTAGTCAGTAAACGGGCCACGGTCACAACAGTAAACAAATACTCAAGCCGCAAGCTGACGACAGGGGACTGAACCAGAGGAGAACAACACTGTTTCTGGCAGATTCCGGCCATGTGCTTTGAGCTTTAGTAGGGTGTGGTACTTTCCAATTGGCTGAAGTAGGGAGCAGATTACTCCAGCTGGACAGCTGGAACAGATCCCAGATGAGATTGGACACACCATATGCAGAAGCCATAATATGACTAAATGACAGAAAACCAGAATAGTTGAAATCCTCACAAAGTGATTCCATTTTATAAATTAATTCACTGAGGGTTATAATCTATTCACACGTGGTCAAAATTGTTGGTGCCCCTCGTTTAATAACAGAAAAACCCACAATGGTCACAGAAATAACTTGAATCTGACAAAAGTAATAATAAATCAAAAATCTATGAAAATGAGCAAATGAAAGTCAGAAATTGCTTTTCATCCATGCTTCCACAGAATTAAAAAAAAAATAAAACTCATGAAATAGGCCTGGACAGAAATGATGGTACCCCTGAAAATAATGTGACAAAAGGGACATGTTAAATCGCGGTGTGTTCACTAACTAGCATCACAGGTGTCTACAATCTTGAAATCAGTGAGTGGCCTGTATATAGGGCTACAGATCCTCACTGTGCTGTTTGGTGACATGGTGTGTATCATGCTCAACATGGACCAGAGGAAGCGAAGGAAAGTGTCTCAGGAGATTAGAAAGAAAATTATAGACAAACATGTTAAAGGTAAAAGTTATAAGACCATCTCCAAGCAGCTTGATGTTCCTGTGACTACAGTTGCACGTATTATTCAGAAATCAGGAGGAAAACTGATGACAAACCAAAGAGACGGATAATACGAATGGTAACAAAAGAGACCAGAAAAGCTTCTAAACAGAATAAAGGTGAAATTCAAGCTCAAGAGCATCAGTGTTAGATCGCACCATCCGTCGTTATATGAGCCAAAGTGGACTTCATGGGAGACGACCAAGGAGGACACCATTGTTGAAAAAAATCATAAAAAAGCCAGACTGGAATTTGCCAAACTGCATGTTGACAAGCTACAAAGCTCCTGGGAGAATGTCCTATGGACAGATGAGACAAAAATTGATCTTTTTGGCAAGGCACATCAGCTCTATGTTCACACACAAAAAAATTAAGCATATCAAGAAAAGAACACTGTCCCTACTGTGAAACATGGAGGAGGCTCTGTTATGTTCTGGGGCTGCTTTGCTCCATCTGGCACAGTGTGTCTAGAATCTGCAGGGTACAATGAAATCTCAAGACTATTAAGGGATTCTAGAGAGAAATGTGCTGCCCAGTGTCAGAAAGCTCGGTCTCAGTCGCAGGTCATGGGTCTTGCAACAGGATAATGACTTAAAACACACAACTAAAATCACCCAAGAATGGCTAAGAGGGAAACATTGGACTATTCTGAAGTGGCCTTCTATGAGCCGTGACCTAAATCCTATTGAGCATCTTTGGAAAGAGCTGAAGAGCCGTCTGGAAAAGGCAACCTTCAGATACGAGACAACTGGAGCAGTTTGCTCTTGAGGAGTGGCCAAAATACCTATCGAGAGGTGCAGAAGTCTCATTGACAGTAACAGGAATCGTTTGATTGCAGTGATTGCCGCAAACGGTTGTGCAGCAAAATATTAACCCTTTCACGCCAGAACCTGTTTTTGCCTTTGTGACTGGGTCACTTTTTTCCAATTCTGACCAGTGTCAATTTATGAGGTCATAACTCTAAAATGCTTCAATGAATCCTGGTAATTCTGAGATTGTTTTCTTGTGACATATTATACTTTATGATAGTGGTAAAATTTCTCTGATATAACGTGTTTATTTGTTAAAAAATTGGAAATTTAGTAAAAATTTTAAAAATATCGCAAATTTTCAAAATTAAAATTTTTATGCCCTTAAATCAGAGAGTCATATCACACAAAATAGCGTAACCGGGTTTGTGAGACAACATCCGGCATTATTGTAAATGGCCGGTATGTGTCGCAGAGTAAGATACTCTGCACTGTAAGCCTGAAGTAAGGTTGTTCTGGGACCTTTAGTTCCACAAGTATTGGGGTAGCTTTAAAGGGAGACTTGAAGGGTTAGTTGGAGAGCTGGGCAGGTCTGACTAACCACACACACCTCCCATCTATGGGAGTGGTTACAAGTATGTAATGTGACCAGGGTGTGGGTCACATGGTTATGAGTGTATGGACCTGAATGGTTCTTAGCTGTAATATCCTGTGAGAGGAAAGGCCTGGCTGTTGGGAGGTCCTGTGTGTGGACCGGATCCCTGAAAACACGAGGTGAGGCCATGATCCTGAGTGGCCTTTGTATTGGGAGGTCCTGTGTGTGGACTGGATCCCTTTAGAGCACGAGGATAGGCCACGGATCTGCAGAGCCGATGATCGCTACTGTGTTGGGGAAGCTACCGTCCTTCGGTGGGACTGGAGCTGATTGATGTGTGTGCAGCGCCCCAGAGTCCTGGTTATTGCAGTACTGACGCTCCGCCACTAAGGGAAGTGATGGTACGTCTGATGGCACTTAAGGAGTTCACCTGACCAGGTATCACAGACACCAATACACTTCATAGTCTGGCCTCCAGGGGGAGCAAAGAGTACTATGTATTAGGCCACTCCTCACAATCTGGTAAAACTGGGGGTTGGATAGGAAGTTAGTGAGAAGCTGACTGGGTTGGAACCAGGCAACATCCTGTGGCAGAGGGTGCTGCGGGGAAAGATTCAGGGGGGTCCCTGTCAGGGGTGGGATCCTGACAGAGGCCTAGCGAACAAGACAGAGCGTTAAGGAACCGCGCCTGCACGACATTGCGGCGGTATCTCAAGAAAGGACAAGAAGCGAGGTTTATTGTGGAGAGTGAGAAACGAGATCACAGCAAAAAGGAGATAACACCAGTAGGAGTCGTGCCGTAAGATCAAGGCAACATCCTACTGAGACGCGTAGCCGGTGCCCGGAACGCCGAGGAAGTATTGGGCTCCAAGCATTATGTCACGATTCACACCGTGACTGTCACCAATTGTCAAGATCCCTTAGTCGCTGCCCACAATATGTCACGGATTGGGGTGACTTTAGACCGACAGACGGCTCTCACATGTGCAGGGGGGTTATCCTAGTTATCCCTCCACTGCCACAATGTGATGAAAACACACACCCGAGGCTATTGACCTCTTAGTTTACAGCAGGGGCTTATTTTAGGTATCCCACTGCTCTTCAATATACCATGAACTGCAGGGATTTGTGTATCCCGCTTACAGTTCCACTTAAACCTTGCAGCTCTCTGGCGCCCCCCTTTCTGTCAGGTCAGATTAGGTACTGCACCTAGGGTGATTATTCGCCAGAAAGGCTGCCTGCTATGTACTGGCTATTGGGCGCGCTGCAGCGACGCGATAACTACTCCCGCTCAGGCAGGAACAATAATTATCAAGCCGCAGTCGCTACAGTGACCCCCAAAAGCCTGCACACGGTCGCTGCCACCAGCTCCAATTGAACGGGTCTGGAGCTAACCCCAAAACAGTAGCGTAATTCCCTTCAGAGACAGGGTACGGATTAGGGCAGGAAGAACGAACTAGTATTAAATATTATACCCCATAAATGATTTTTAGGCAGTGTTTATAAAATATTTTACAAAGATGTTACAAATGAGACAATTGCAAATATGTACAAGGTAATTATGAAAATAAAAGGATTAAAGGAAGAAAAGATAACTCACATGTTCTTAGTTCATATCAGTTCAGGCAAACACCATGCTAGGGGGAGGGGCTCCCAAAAATCCCAATGCATGAGGTACAGCTCTTCAGGTCAGACCCACATGTTCTTCCAGCAACAGACTCACTGCTGGAGTCCGGCCAAAACAGTTATAGCTTAACCTGGTGACATCACCAAAAAGGCTGGCTATCCCAGTCCCTCCTCTCTCTGCATTCTGACTAAGTATAAGCTAAATCTTTCTAAGACTTGTAATTCCGCTGCTGAACATATCATCATCGCACCATACCCCTCATTCATCTCGTATTATCGCTGGCATTCTAGTGAGATCAAATATGTCCTATTTGGGATGTATATTTACAGAGAAATCCCTACTTCTTCACCTGATGGAGTTAAAAGCTCATGTTTAGAGTGATGGGTAGCTCCTTCGATGGAGATTACAAATATATGTTTTCGTGGTCTTAACTTAAACGATTTGCCTAATATCTTCCAAAAACAGAACAAAAGACTTTCATATTCTGGAAGGTTCTAATCTAGTAAAAGCTGGGCACTTTCCACCACAGGAAATACTGGTCGTAAATACCTTTCGTCAATAAAACTCCCCTCTCACATACATTGGCAAGGCAGCTCTTGGCTGAGTGAAAGGGAAGGGGGGTTTTTAACCCACAGCTTGCTAGCAACAGAACTAAACTTATATGATATTTCATACCATATCGTGACACATTACTTCAAACCAACGGCAGGACAGTTAATTATAGGTTGGCTGTCTCACCTAAATCACCTAAGCAGACATAGGGGGCAACTGTTGGAGAGGGGCGTCACTAGGGTCCCGGAAGAACTCCAGGCCTACCCGTCATACGGGTGCGTCCTAGCCATATCATCTGGGGGACGGAGAAAAACATCAGAACAGATATGAGTTGTGAGAAAGAACATCAGAAACAGACACAACAGTTGTGAGGACTATCCCGTGGTGCTCAGCAGGGAAGTACTACAACACACAGGCGCTAGAAGGTAGGCACAGATTTCCACCTGCAAAGGGAACTCTAGAGGTGCCTTTGGACCGGCCGGTCTCAGCCAGCCCTGTTAACAGTACTCTGGACTGAGGATCTTGAAGCCCTCAGTAAAGAGTTAAAGAGACTGCAACCCTGTGTCCCCGTTATTCACCGCGACCTACACCATGCACCATCATCACACCTTTCATTGGACGCCCCGTAGCAGGGTCACGGACCGGGTCTAGCCACCGTGTCAACCCCAGAACTGAGACAGAGAGGCCCGGTACCGAGTACCCCGCGGCCCTGCATCTGGGGGCGCTCCATGTGCTTGCCAGGCAAGTTGGTGATCCCCGTAAGGCAGCTTCTCTGGAGGTCAGAACCCGTGTGCTGCCAGCCGGTGAAACCTGCAGCGCTGTCAAGCAGGTAACTCAGACTGTGTTTATGGGATACCTCTGAGAATAAGAGGCATCCGGGAACCTGTGTGGCCAACACCAACAGGTAAAGGAAAGAACCGCGGTCGGTGAGAGACTGTGTTTAGGCTGTAGAGCCTGCGGGCTGGACATGGCACAGCCTGTGTGCCCACAGGCCTGAGAGAGCAGAGCTCTACTATGGACATTGATGATTCGTCTGTCTGATGTAAGACTGTTTGCCTTTTGTTCATATTTCTATGGTTTATGGAGACAATAAACCACAAACTGTTTTAAGTGAAAGATCGTTCCTGCGTGCCTGAATATCGCAGCCAAGCGAGTGTCCCCCAAACCTGTTGGTGATCGCTGCATCACAGAAGCTATAACGGTTAAAAGTTGACCAGCGATTTCTTATTTTTACAAAAAAGTTTACAATACCTTTTTTTAGGGACCACATAACATTTGAGGTGAGTTTTTTGGGGGGTCAATAGGATAGAAAATACCCAAAAGTGGCACAATTATAAAAACTGCACCCCTCAAGGGGCTCAAAACCACATTCAAGAAGTTTATTAACCCTTCAGGTGCTTCACAGGAATGAATGAAACGTGGAGGGAAAAAATAAACATTTACTTTTCTTTCACACAAATTTTCCATTAGACCTAATTTTTTTTACTTTCACAAGAGAAAATGGACTATACATTTTGGTTTGCAATTTCTCCTGAGCATGCCGATACCCTGTATGTGGGGGAAATCTACTGTTTGGGTGCAAGGCAGGGCTTGGAAGGGAAGGAGCGCCATTTAACCTTTTGAATGAAAAATATGTTGAAATAATTAGCGGTTGCCATGTCCCGTTTGGAGAGCCCCTGATGTGCCTAAACAGTGGAAAACCCCCACAATTGATACCATTTTGGAAACTAGACCCCTTAGAGAACTTATCTGGATGGTATTGGACACATTGAACCCGCAGGGGCTTCACAGAAGTTTATAATGTAGAGCCGTGGAAATAATAAAAAAAAAAACATTTTTCACAAATGATTTTAGCTCCATATTTTGCATTTTCATAAGGGTTACAGGAGAAATTGCTCCATACAATTTGCTGTGCAATTTCTCCTGAGCACGCCGATACCCCATATGTGGTGGAATACTACTGTTTGTGCGCATGGCAGAGCTTGGAAGGGAAGGCGCGCCATATTAGAGAGCAGATTTTGCAGGAATTGTTTGTGGATGACATGTCACGTAGTCAGAGCCCCTGACATGTCTAAACAGTGGAAACCCCCAACAAGTGACCCCATTTTGGAAACTAGACCCCTTAGGGAACTTATCTAGATGTGTAGTGGGCACTTTGAAAACTCAAGTCCTTCACAGAAGTTAATTACGTAGAGCCGTGAAAATACAAAATCATATTTTTTCTACAAAAAATTATCTTTTCTCCCTCAATTTGTTTTCCAAAGGGTAGAGAAATTGGACCCCAAAAGTTGTTGAGCAATTTGTTCTGAGTATGCTGACACCCCACATATGGGGGTAAACCACTGTTTGTGTGCATGGCAGAGCTCAGAAGGGAAAGAGCACCATATTGGAGACCAGATTTTGCTGGAATTGTTTGTGGGTGACATGTCACATTGTCAGAGCCCCTGAGGTGCCAGAACAGCATAAGCCCCCAAAAGTGACTGCATTTTACAAAATACTTCCCTGAATGAATTCTTCTAGTGGTGCAGTGAGCATACTGACACCACAGCTGTTCCATAGAAAATTATACCATTGGGCAGTGAAGAAAAAATAATAACATTTTTACCACTGAAATGTTGTTTAACCCCAGATTTTACATTAGAAAATAGGTATTGAATTCCCAGAGGAGTGTCATTTCCAAAATGGGGTCACTTCAGGGGGGATTCTGCTGTTATGGCACTTTGGAGACCCGCTAAGTGCCAGAACAACAGAATCCCCTTGAAGTGACCCCATTTTGGAAATGACACCCCTCTGGGAATTCATCTATGGATATAGTGACCATTTTCACAACATGGATGATTTCCAGAAACACGTAGTGGAAATTTTAGAGCAAAAATGTCATTGTAGTGCCCAATATATTGTGCCCAGCTTGTCTCTCTGGAGACATCCCCCCACCTACCCCCGGAAATTGTTAAGTCAGCTCTACTCAGATGGGTCTGTCACTAAATAAACCAAATGCTTGAATGTCAAAACAGTTTAAAAACGTGGTTCTGTGTGGAAGATTATAAATCAGTCATGGAGGCATAAGGCTGGCAATGATGGGCATTGTGGGCAATAATAGCGGGTATCATGCCTCATTCCTCTCTTGGAACATACGCGACATCTTCTCTGGAGGTTCTTTCTTGTTTCAGTTGCTGGAATGAGTGCAATAAAATGTCGCTCAGTGAGTCTTCTGAGATCTTCAGATTCTAAAGGATTGGCGGGGACAACATTTTCAAAAACAAGAATTTCAATGAGGTACCAAGAGGTTGCAGTCCAATAAGCTTTATTGCAAAATCTTCATTAAGAGCATGGACAACCGACAATAGAAAAATGGCATAAATAGCAGGGGTCCCAGACACGGGTTTACGCATTTCAGGGACAAATATCCCCCTTAGTCATAACCTAGTGTTATACCAGTGAGTCAGGGTTTATATAAAACGCCCATCACATGGTTCAGTTATTTCACACCCACAACATTAAAACTCTTTTACCAGTACAAAAATACAAACTTAAACCCAACAATATGCTGCTGTCATTATATGCAGTCAAGAGGTCGGTGAACAATATTAATAACACAATATTCTATCTGTGTGCTTATTTACACCGGTGGGACGGGCGGTCTCCATCATCGGGATCCAATGGGTTTCTCGGCTAAGAAGTTTTTGTTGCCAAGCTCCGCCCCTTCTCGGCTTGCTGACCCTTTCCATTCCGTAAAACTGGAAACCGCTCAGATCACCACCGTGCACCTGATAAAATGTTTGGATACATTAGAGGGATTAGGTCTCTGGTCACTGATCCCTGAGATGTTCACTGAGGCTGCCGGAGTTCTCGTTGTGCAGCCGATATAGGAGAGATCACAGATACTGCAGGTAACCATGTATGTGACACATGTACTACTGCAAGTCATAAAGTCACCAATAACCATTGTTTCAGGCCTCACTTTCTTAATAAATTGCTTGGTATTTCCTGTATATTTACATAATAAAAGTAGCATCAGTTTTTTGGACTTATTGATCTCGGTGGATCAGTGACCAGAGACCTAATCCCTCCATTGTATCCAAAAATGTTATCACGTACACGGTGGTGATTTGAGTGGTTTCCAGTTTTTCGGAATGAAAAGGGTCAGCAAGCCCAGAAGGGGCGAAGCTTGGCCACAAAAACTTCTAATATTGTTCACTGACCTCTTGACTGTGAAATAACTGAACCATGTGATGGGGCGTTTTTTTGTTATTTTTTTGCTATATAAACCCTGACTCACTGGTATAAGGCTATGTGCACATGTTGCAGAAATGTCGCAGCATTTCTGCAACTCCCTGCCGCGGGTAACATGCATGTGGAGTTCGCATGCGTTTTCCCACAAAACACATTTTTAGCTTGCAGAATGCTAGAGTTTTCCAAGCGATTTGAAGAATCGCTTGGAAAAGTGATTGACAGGTTGGTCACACAAGCAGAGTGCTTGACAGCTGTAACCAACTTTTTACTATTGATGCTATCTATACAGCATCAATAGTAAGAGATAGAATGTTAAAAATAATGAAAAAAATGGCTATTCTCACCTTCCAATGGCCACCGATCTCTTCAGCGACGCTCCTGGTACGTTCCGTTCTCAGGGATGCTTTGTGCGAAGGACCAATGTGACGTCACGGTCACGTGACCGCGACGTCATCCCGGGTCCTTCGTGCAATGCATTCCTGGGAACAGAAGGTGCTGCGTGCACCGCTAAGAGGCAGGAGGACTCCGGGGGCCATCAGAAGGTAAGTATATCCCTATTTTTTATTTTAATTCTTTTTTTTTTACCGCTATGCGATTCCGCAGCTGGAATAAATGCAGCATAGGCACAGCAACTGCGGAATCCCATAGGATTGCATGGGAATGCGGTTTAAAGCGGTTTTATGCTTTTCCGCTGCGGCAAAAAAACAGCAGAAACGCATAAAAAACGCAATGTGGGCACACAGCCTAACACTAGGTTATGACTAAGGGGCATATTTGGCACTGAAACGCATAAACCGGTGTCTGGGACCCCTGCTATTTATGCCATTTTTCTATTGTCGGTTGTCCATGCTTTTAATGAAGATTTTACAGTAAAGCTTATTGGACTTCAACCTCTTGGTGCTGGATTTTTTACTACTTGTTGGATTTTCCTGGGATGGCAGCCATGCAAAGAATGGACAGATGAGCTGAAAAAATACTTTTTTTATTTACTTAAGAATTTCAATGACCTTTTCCTGATAATCAAGGAAAGTATCTGCATTTCTGGCTTTTTTGTATAACCCAAAAGATTTATATGTGGCCACCTGAAACAAATAAATGACTAACTTTTTATACCAGGTATATGATTTTCTTGATACCTGGTATGGCTGTAGAACCTGATCTGCAAGGTCCGCACCCCCCATATATTTGTTGTAGTCAATGACAGACACAGGTTTTCGAGTAGTGGATCCCTGTTGGTCTGCAGTGGACCTTGTGGCATCTGTGTGGAAAGAGTTCAGGATAAAAACATCTTTTTTATCCTTATACTTAAGGTCACACGGTTCTCAATTGCGTAAAGCCCCTGACTGCCCCTTTCAGAACTTTTCATTGACCAATGATTGTGGAAACCCCTGACGGTTTTTGCGAATGGTCCCACAAGCCCCCATGTTATGTTCAACCAGACTTTTAAATAGGGGTATGCTGGTGTAGTAGTTGTCAACATACAGATTGTAGCCTTTTTGTAAAAATGGAGTTATCAGCTCCCAAACGGTTTTTCCACATGTCCCCAGATAAGTAGGGCATCCTGGTGGGTTTAGTTGGCTATCCTTCCCCTCATAAATGTGAAAAGCTGATGTGTATCCGGTTGAACTCTCCCACATTTTATAGAGCTTTATTCCGCACCTTGCCCTCTTAGAAGGAATAAATTGCTTGAGGTGCAGTCTTCCTTTGAATTTTACAAGGGACTCATCAATGGAAATGTGTTCTGTTGAGGTTTAAAGCTTTAAGAACTTTTCTGTCAAGTCTTCGATGATGGATCTGATTTTGAATAGTCTGTCATGTTCTGGGGCATTTCTGGGCAGGCATTGACTATTGTCTTTAAAATGGAAAAATCTCATGAGCATTTCATAGCGGGTCCTAGGAAGAATGGCAGAAAACATTGGGGTCGCTTGAACAAGGCGGTTGGACCAATAGGACCGAATGGATCGTATTTAAGTCCTAAAATTTTTTTCATTTCTAGGACATAAGTTGGTGTTCATAAATTTGACCTAGCATGATAGGATTGTGGATTCTGGCTGATGAATTGGGACGCATATAAATTTGTTTGTAGGTCAATATGCTCTAGCAAGCTATCTGTCAGAAACAAATTAATTGGTCCAAAATTTTCCACCTCCACATTTATACCAGGAATGGCAATAAAATTAGGTATGAATGGAGTAGCCGAATCCGAAGCCTTCCATCTGGGAAATGCTACATCAAGAGGCAAAGCCCCTTGGACATTGGTGTGCGCCAATTCACGAGCACTAGGGACAGCGCTAGTACTGGGCATTGTTCCCTGAGTTGGAGACATTTCTCCAGAAGCGCTATTTGTCCTTCTTGTTGTACTGGTCCTTGTGTGTGAGGATGGACCAGATTCACTGCTCATTTCTGAGCTATCACTGTCGCTGCTACTAAAGCCCGCAAAATCCACATCGCCATCTGGCACTGCACTTTCTTCGCTGTCAGAACATAAAAGTGCATAAGCCTCCTCTTCACTATAATACTGACGGGCCATTTAATAATTTTTTATTATTTTTTTCCGTAAATAGAAAACTCTGATGTGACTGACGTGACCAAATTATTGGGGAGACAATTGAGAAAAGCCTAATTCT
Organism: Ranitomeya variabilis; assembly: GCF_051348905.1. Taxonomy (NCBI): domain Eukaryota; kingdom Metazoa; phylum Chordata; class Amphibia; order Anura; family Dendrobatidae; genus Ranitomeya; species Ranitomeya variabilis. The sequence continues at coordinate 754,183,136 of NC_135235.1, read as the reverse complement.
TTAGCTTAACCCTAACTTTAGAATAAATCCTAACCCTAACTTTACCCTAACAGTAACCATAACTTTAGCCCTAACACTAACCCTATCCTGCCTTATCTGTTTTTTTACTTTATAACAAGATCGCTGACTGACACAGCTGTTGCCAGCAGCACTTGTAACAATCTTTCTCCTCTAATCTCTCACTGACAGGAGATCTGAGGAGAAACAGCTTTTTTATGAGGCAGACCGCCCCGGAGAGTTCGTTGCTACAACTAACTGTCCAAGTAATTTGTCCGGTGTGATGCTGACGTCATCAGGACATGAACCAATCAGGTCTCGATGAGGTTGGGGGTCACAGTAAACATTGTGCACCGGAATCCCCTCGTTATAAGTTACGTGGGGGTCCCGATGAGCACAAAACCACTGACCATAGACAAACTTTGGCGCTGCACAAAGCCCTGCTAGCACCAATGTTTATCTACCATTGGCAGTCACGAAGCGGTTAAGTTAATGGTACCATCATTTCTGTCCAGGCCTATTTCATGAGTTGTACTTTTTTTTTAAATTCTGTGGAAGCATGGTTGAAAAGCAATGTCTTCTTTTGTTCATTTTCATAGATTTTTGATTTATTACTTTTGTCAGATTCAAGTTATTTCTGTGACCATTGTGGGGTTTTCTGTCATTAAACGAGGGGTACCAACAATTTAGACCACGTGTGTAGGAGGAATGAATATTTTGACTCCACAGCCACTTTCTGGAAATTAGTATGAAGTGGATATTGGTGAAAATTACACATTTGCCATTTTATTACCCAGCACATAATGCTCAGATTGTGCTCCAGGAGACACACACAGCAAATTAAGTGGATTCTTCTCACTATAATATTGCTAAACACAGGGATCCTAAATGTTGTTTGAGCACACTGCAAGACTCAGAAGTGACAGCGGATTTTTCTGGATTGGTTTATAGAAACGCTGTTGCTTTTCGACAGCCTTTGAGTCACTAATAGTGTGGGAACCTCTGTTTTTCCATTAACAGATGATGGATCTGAGTGGGGAACTTGTTTTTGTGACATGAGAATTGGTATTATTTTCGCCTACATAACATTGATTGGTTTCTTTTTATTCGATATTTGGGAGACAGAATGAACAAACAGTTGAACACCACACACTACTTGCTAATCCAACAAGGTTTTCTATTAAACTGTGAACTGTCATTGTCTTGGTAAATAATTAAAGTTTTTTACATAGCTTGCCATTTTTATGGACAGTTTAAGTAGAAATGTTCAGAAATATAAAACTCAAGGATATTTTATTTAAAAAAGTGTTTTTTATCTTAGCAGATGACTGTACCAGGAGATCAGAGGGACAGCTGACATCTTCAATTTTTAAATCTGATGATCTTGAGATCCTACAAGATACAACTGAAGTGATTGCTGTTACTCCAGATATATCATCATCCATTCAAAGCAAAGATCTGTCATATGATGCTATGAATCAGGTCTCATCTTCTGATTCATTACTGACTACTAAGGAAAATCAAAGTCACAAAAGAGGCATTAAAAAACAAACTGCTCCTAAAGCAAAGAAGTCATTTTCATGTTCACAATGTGGGAAATGTTTTAACAAGATATGGCATCTTGTTAGACACCAAATAACTCACACAGGGGAGAAGCCTTTTTCATGTTCAGAATGTGGGAAATGTTTTGCACGTAAATCACCACTTGTTACTCACCATAGAACTCACACAGGGGAGAAGCCTTTTTCCTGTTCAGAATGTGGGAAATGTTTTACCCTCAAAGAGAATCTTGTTAGACACCATAGGACTCACACAGGTGAGAAGCCTTTTTCATGTTCAGAATGTGGGAAATTTTTTACCTGCAAAGGGAATCTTGATGAACACCAAAGAACCCACACAGGAGAGAAGCCTTTTTCATGTTCAGAATGTGGGAAATATTTTACCCACAAAGGGAATCTTGTTAGTCACCAGAGAACTCACACTGGGGAAAAGCCTTTTTCATGTTCAGAATGTGGGAAATGTTTTAAATGGAAAATAGATCTTGATAGCCATCAAAGAACTCACACAGGGGAAAATCCTTTTTCCTGTTCAGAATGTGGAAAATGTTTTAACCACAAAAGGAATCTTGTTAGTCACCAGAGAACTCACACAGGGGAGAAGCCTTTTTCCTGTTCAGAATGTAGGAAATGTTTTAACCAGAAATGGCATCTTGTTAGTCACCAGAGAGCTCACACAGGGGAGAAGCCTTTTTCCTGCTCAGAATGTGGGAAATGTTTTAAATGGAAATCAACTGTTAATAAACATCAGAGATGTCACATGGGGGAGAAGCCTTTTTTATGTTCATAATGTTGGAATAGTTTTAACCAAAATAGAATCTTCTGAAATGGGTTGTCTATTGTCATTCCTAATGTTTGCTGACAAAAGGATAAAACTAAACTTTATTAATTCCAAATGTAAAACTATACCCATTATTCACCCCCTGAAGGTTAGTCAGTAGGTGACTAATAGAAAAAACATGTACCCCACATTTCATTATATAGGATGAGGTGACGTATACACACTGACTCTCCAAGCCTCTCATTTCTTTGGGTTTCATCGTCCTCACCAAAGGCGACTCATCAGGAGACTATTTAATATTGGCCTATATTCAAGCGAGACTAGACAAAACAAAAACTAAAGTCATATATCATGTTATCCGAAACCTCAAACTATATACTTCGTAAGTTTATAAGCCACTCCAGTGTCAGGAACAGATAGTATGTGAAAATACAGTATAATTCTTGTGTTTTTCTCCTATAGGGACTGCCCTAGTTTGGTATTGTAACAGCTGTTAATTAGTAGTGTAGACAAATTGTCCTAGGCTAAACTCCGTTTTCAGATGGCCCAATATGTACCACTCAGGGAAAACTTACCTGCTCCAAAGATCAATAGCAGCTTCTAACTAATGGCCATGCTGTGGTCTGTCAAGGAATGAGTGCAATATCGTTATAAAGACTAGGGCTGTGTGCAACCATAATGTCTGGAAGATTTGTGCCATTATTTAGTATGAATATGGAGATTATCTCTGGAAGTTAAGTGTTCCCTGAGCGGTATATATTGTATTTTTTATATTTCTATATTTAATGCTTGTTCAGCACTTATGGTAGACATAACACATAATTATTTTTATTATTATTTATTATTATTCATTACTTTTGTTTTGTTCGCTGCTCTTCCTGGTATTCTTTCTTAAAAAAATGTTATATTTCTCTATTACTTCAATGGTGGTATCTCCGGTTAAGGATTCTATCATAGTTCTTAATATCATCATAAACTATATATATTGACTTGATTTGCTGAAATTGCAGTGCGATCAGTCTGTCGCTCTCGCCTGTGCGCGTGCGCGCCTCTCGCTGGGTTGCTAGGCATCGCTGTTGGCGTCATCCTTGGACAGCATGGATATGGATTCATTCACGTGTGTGGGTGGTCCAATCACGGCAGTGCCCTCTGATGACGCCGATGGTGATGTGGGCGCCCTGGCGATCAGCGACGCATGCGCCGTACAAAGCGGTGGCACTATGACACAGCGATTGTATTGTATTCTCATTGGTCAACTCCAGTAATTAACACGTACCTGGACCTGATGTTGCCTCTCCCCCCGGAAGAAGGCACACGCAGCCGAAACGCGCGTACGGGCCGTGGCACCATCAGACCAAAAGGTAACTATTACCAATTCATATGCACCATAACTATGCCATCCTCTTATTAACCCATGTGTGACTTTCATATAGTTTCTCTGTCCTTTATGGCATTGCGTATTAATTGTTCACACGGTGTATCTATTCTTTGGCGGAACGGTTCACATTTTTTGGATATAACCTTCCTCTGGTCTGTGGTGCCTTTCTCATTTGGTACTGCTCACCATCTGTTGATACTGTTTATGATTTTAATTGTTATTATTCAATAAAATTACTTCTTCATATTCTAGTACTGTTGTGCAAAAGTTTCTTTTATAGGGTAATATATACAGGAGGAAATGACACAGGTATATACTGTATACAGGGGAGATGACATACAGGTATATACTATATACAGGAGGAAATGACACAGGTACATACTATATACAGGAGGAGATGACACACAGGTATATACAGGGGAGATGACACAGGTATATACTATATACAGGAGGAAATGACACACGTATACACTATATACAGGGGAGATGACACACAGGTATATACAGAGGAGCGGACACACAGGTATATACTATATACAGGAGGAAATGACACACAGGTATATACTATATACAGGAGGAGATGACATACAGGTATACATTGTCTGCAGAATTATTAGGCAAGTTGTATTTTAGAGGATTATTTTTTTATTGATCAACAACTACTGTATAAACTCAAGTATAAGCTGAGATTTTCAGCCCAAAAAAATGGTCTGAAAGTGCCCCTCTCGGCTTATACTCGAGTCATGGTTGGGTGAGGGGGAGCGATGACTGTCAAATACTCACCTGATCCCGGCGCTCCTGACGCGGTCCCTGCATGTCCCATGGTCTTCGGGCGCGGCAGCTTCTTCCCCTGTTCAGCGGTCACTGGTACCGCTCATTAAAGTAATGAATATGGACTCCACTCCCTTAGGGGTGGAGCCGCATATTCATTACTGTAATGAGCGGTACCATGTGACCGATCACTACAGGAAGAAGCTGCTGCGCCCGGAGACTGTGGGACATGCAGGGACCACATCAGGAGCACCGGGAGCAGGGAGCAGCCCCATCTTCTGTGTCCTCTGCACTGACTGTTCAGGTCAGAGGATGCGATGACGTATTAGTGTGCGCTCCGCCCTCTGCCTGAACAGTCGGTGTGGAGAGACGGGACGCTGAGGAGCAGAGGGCAGCGACGAGAGGTGAGTATGTCTTTTTTTTTTAGTGCAGCAGCAGCAGCATTACAGGTGCCACAATGTTATATGGAGCATCTATGGGGCCATAAAGAACTGCATGGAGCATTATATGGGGCATCTATGGGGCCATAAAGAACTGCCTGGAGCATTATATGGGGAATATTTGTATATGGAACATCTTATGGGGCCATAATGAACTGTATGGAGCATTATATGGGGCATATTTGTATATGGAGCATCATATGGGGCCATAATGAACTGTATGGAGCATTATATGGATATTCAAAAACACTTAACCTACTAATGTCTCAATTAATTTTACTTTTATTGGCATCTATTTTTATTTTTGACATTTACCGGTAGCTGCTGCATTTTCCACCCTAGGCTTATACTCGAGTCAATATGTTTTCCCAGTTTTTTGTTGCAAGATTAGGGGGGTCATGGAAAAAGAGAGTGGAGGGCACCATCAGCCTTATAAAAAATGGGATCAACCCGGGGTATGTCCAAGGAAGTAATGTCAACAAGAAAAGAAAGAACATTTGAAAAAACTGACCGTCACATCCAAACATAGATCAAGTGTGAACAGGTGCTGAACCTTAGAGTCACCAACTCCTATACAGTCAAGCAAAAAAGGCAGCACACTGCAGCGCTAACACATGCAAAAATGAAACACAGAAATTGAACTGCATTACTGCACTAAAAATATGAAAAATGAGAGCGTTTAGCTGCATTTTTAGTGCAGTAATGCAGTTCAATTTCTGTGTTTCATTTTTGCATGTGTTAGCGCTGCAGTGTGCTGCCTTTTTTGCTTGACTGTATAGGAGTTGGTGACTCTAAGGTTCAGCACCTGTTCACACTTGATCTATGTTTGGATGTGACGGTCAGTTTTTTCAAATGTATTGTCTAGCCTTCTGACCGAGCACTCCGCCTCCTAGTCACAAGTGTCTTAATTGCATCAGGTCCAGTACCCCTCCACAGAGAAAGAGAATGTTAGTCTCATGAGAGGTTTTCATAGGTGCCCATTCACATGGAGACGTTTATTCTCAGCGAGGAAGGATAGCGCAGGACCTGGTATAAGAGAGATGCCGTAAAGTGGCTACCAGGTACACATAAAATTGGCCTTTTTTATGCGCTAAACGCTCTCATTTTTCATATTTTTAGTGCAGTAATGCAGTTCAATTTCTGTGTTTCATTTTTGCATGTGTTAGCGCTGCAGTGTGCTGCCTTTTTTGCTTGACTGTATAGGAGTTGGTGACTCTAAGGTTCAGCACCTGTTCACACTTGATCTATGTTTGGATGTGACGGTCAGTTTTTTCAAATGTATTGTCTAGCCTTCTGACCGAGCACTCCGCCTCCTAGTCACAAGTGTCTTAATTGCATCAGGTCCAGTACCCCTCCACAGAGAAAGAGAATGTTAGTCTCATGAGAGGTTTTCATAGGTGCCCATTCACATGGAGACGTTTATTCTCAGCGAGGAAGGATAGCGCAGGACCTGGTATAAGAGAGATGCCGTAAAGTGGCTACCAGGTACACATAAAATTGGCCTTTTTTATGCGCTAAACGCTCTCATTTTTCATATTTTTAGTGCAGTAATGCAGTTCAATTTCTGTGTTTCATTTTTGCATGTGTTAGCGCTGCAGTGTGCTGCCTTTTTTGCTTGACTGTATAGGAGTTGGTGACTCTAAGGTTCAGCACCTGTTCACACTTGATCTATGTTTGGATGTGACGGTCAGTTTTTTCAAATGTATTGTCTAGCCTTCTGACCGAGCACTCCGCCTCCTAGTCACAAGTGTCTTAATTGCATCAGGTCCAGTACCCCTCCACAGAGAAAGAGAATGTTAGTCTCATGAGAGGTTTTCATAGGTGCCCATTCACATGGAGACGTTTATTCTCAGCGAGGAAGGATAGCGCAGGACCTGGTATAAGAGAGATGCCGTAAAGTGGCTACCAGGTACACATAAAATTGGCCTTTTTTATGCGCTAAACGCTCTCATTTTTCATATTTTTAGTGCAGTAATGCAGTTCAATTTCTGTGTTTCATTTTTGCATGTGTTAGTGCTGCAGTGTGCTGCCTTTTTTGCTTGACTGTATAGGAGTTGGTGACTCTAAGGTTCAGCACCTGTTCACACTTGATCTATGTTTGGATGTGACGGTCAGTTTTTTCAAATGTATTGTCTAGCCTTCTGACCGAGCACTCCGCCTCCTAGTCACAAGTGTCTTAATTGCATCAGGTCCAGTACCCCTCCACAGAGAAAGAGAATGTTAGTCTCATGAGAGGTTTTCATAGGTGCCCATTCACATGGAGACGTTTATTCTCAGCGAGGAAGGAAAGCATAGGACCTGGTATAAGAGAGATGCCGTAAAGTGGCTACCAGGTACACATAAAATTGGCCTTTTTTATGCGCTAAACGCTCTCATTTTTCATATTTTTAGTGCAGTAATGCAGTTCAATTTCTGTGTTTCATTTTTGCATGTGTTAGCGCTGCAGTGTGCTGCCTTTTTTGCTTGACAAGAAAAGAAAGAAGACATACACACAACCGGGGATCACCAAGAGAACAAATATTGGATAAATACTTAATTTTATTAAAGTCAATACAAGACACCGCACACATTAAAAACAATTAAAAACCTGATGGGTACATCCCCATAAAGGGGTAGCCCCCCAAACACCGGATACAAATTAGTACCAAGCAGATATATCCTATAAATATACTATGACAGGTGCACCCAATAGTATAACAGATGTGGAAAAGCGCATATAAGATATACAATATACAATTACTCAAAGAGTACAATTTGTGGTATTAGCCCTGTAGGCATGTAATTGTTATGGCCATAACAAATGTAAAAGTGTAATGAGGCTCAAAAAATGGTAGAGCTCAAGAAATACTAGTAATCAATCTAGAACACCCCCTTGCAAACAGATGTTTTTGTATATGTTAAATAGAAAATCATATCGAAATAAATAATCAGATCTGATAATTAGGTCCCATGTACTATACTAATCCCGCATATGTATAAAATGCTGCATGCAAGGTCTGAAGCAATTGCTGCATGAAATAGAAGAGGCGTACAGACATGTATTCTGATGAATCAAAGATATATAAATATATCCTAAATGCCACAAACAACTAATAGAAAACCAAGTAAATAAGCTGGTAGAAGCAGATCATATACAGGTTGTGGTATAAAATAAAGGACAATACCTAGATACCACAGATTATAGATGGAATATATACAGGACTGCACATGCAGTGTAAAATAAATACCAAATTTGCCTGCACCAATGGCTATATGGAAAGGCATACAGATGCATGCAAGGGGGAGCAAGAGGGAGTTATGGACGCCAAATACAACCTGCCCAAGGCTAAACCAGCGCTAAGCCAGCATGGCACCGGTGGTGGGGGGCAAAGAACGCCCAACGCGTATCGCCACAACGTGGCTTCGTCAGGAGCGGAAGTGCTAGTGTCCGTATATTGTCGACTATTTATAGACCCAAATCAAGATCAATACATACCAGCTGAAGAAACTCCCCAAACAGGGAACGGCGATGTGTAGGCTGATGGACGCCGAAGCGTCATACTAAAGACCGGAAGTATCCCAGCGTCATAAGCATATGACCGGGCAAGGAGCCAAAAGATGGCGGGCGATATAGCCATTGCGCATGCGCCAAGGGCAGGGAACGGCGAAATGTGGACTGATGGACGCTGAAGCGCCATACTAGAGACCGGAAATGTCCCAGCGTCATAGGAATAAGACCGGGCAAGGTGTCCCAAGATGGCGGGCGATATATCCATTGCGCATGCGCCCAGATGCTTCACACGTTCGTTATAATGCATTCCAAGTATCTACGGCAACAATAAACAAAGTGCCAAAATAAAGGCACAATGACAGCATATAAATGCGCTAAGTATAAATACTGGAAAAGTGGGTCCCATAACCAAGAAAGCGAACAATATAACGCAAAGATGCTTTACATATTTGTTGTCATACACTGCATGTGTCAGTCACAGCAAAAAAAAAAAAAAAAAAAAAGAGTGCCAAAATTAAGTCGTAGTGATAACATATTCATGCGCAAAATATATACACTACAGGGTAAATCCAGTTCCCGGGATGACTCATGGCGCATAAAAGAAGAAGAACAATCATGTGACCCCCATACCAATGTGCCACATGAATGGTAAGGACCGACCTCCTAGATGGGACCCTAAATGTGTTTGCCCAAGGTTATATGCGCATAACTCTACATATTATGCTTAGGCCAAAAATTGGCAAAAAATGTATGTAAGAGTAATTAATATATTATCACAATGTTGTCAGATAGCATATTTACACAAGCGCCAAACGGTCAAGCACAAAAAAATGCATGATATGTCACAAATGATGTCTTATCATGGACAGGAGTATGGATAACACAACCAAAATGAAATAGAAACCCTGACTACAAGGCAGCAAAGAAACAATTGTGGATGTACATCCAAAACAGGGAATAAAGATGAAAGTAATAAAATGCCGCATGGAATAGTATATAACATGCCCCTACACCCACCAAGACCCAAAGGGCCATATGAGTATCGGCACCAGAAGAAATACTATTAGAGGAGCTAAATAGTGATCACAATAATAGGCTCCAAAAGTATGACAAACAAAACCCCACCCCTGTGGTGCTATCTATACCATACTGAAAAGTTTCATCAAAGGTACTAAAATAGCCTATTAAACAGATTAACCCAATGCCAGTGACTATTACTTCTGTGAACAAGGCCACCAAACCCTGTAGGTACAGGTATCCATATGAATGAATCAAGATAAGATGTCACAACAGCAGTTTAATATGAAAGAAGTAAATGTAGAGAGATTAGACTCCCAAACATATTAAGCACATATTGGAGCATATAGGTGCATCATAGATCTATTAGATAGTACTCAAGTGAGGAAACATCACCTCAAAGAATCAGACTTCTTTACAGAAGCGGTTTACAAAATACGGGATATGTATCCATCCCAAAAAATGAAGAGGACGAGTAGAGAGTAAAGAGAGCCAACAAGATAGATAATGGCCAAATATGCAGGGTCATAATTTTTTATAAAAACCTGTGAAGAGTATTTCTTCGTTCAGGCCCTGAGGAGCCAAACTTTTCAGATTAAATATCCACTTCGTTTCACAACGGAGTAGACTGTTGGTACTATCTCCACCCCTAGTATTAGTCCGAACACTCTCAAGTCCCATAACTTTGAAGCCAGATGTTTTGCTCTGATGGACGTCCAGGAAGTGCATAGCCACTGATGACAGGACTTTCTTCTTTTCTCGATCCTTGCGAGCCATTGAGATGTTGGATAGATGTTGTTGAATGCGTCTTCTGAGTTCTTGTGTCGTTTGTCCAACATAAATTTTTGGACAGTCGCAGAAGATCGCATAGATAATATTTCTGGATCTACAGGTGAAAAATTCTTTAGGTCGAATCTGAAAAGAAAGGGTAGATATTGAATGACCATCCTGTGCAATCATATATTGGCAAATCGTACAACCACCACACGGATATGAGCCATATATCCTAGTGCCACTATTTAATCTTGAAGAGGGTCGTTGATAATGGCTGTGGCACAGTGTATCCCTCAGGTTTTTGGCTCTTCTGGCCACCAGACAGGGCGAGCTGGAGATGAAGGGTACAATTCTTCTCTCACTCATGAGAATATCCCAGTTGTTCTGAAGTATTTTTCGAATGTCCGCCCACTGGTTGTTGTATGTGGTAATTAGAGACAAAGGCCGAGAAGAGTCACGTACCTTTTTGGTAAGAAGATTGCTCTTGTCTTGTTCTGCAGCATGTTGAAAGGCACCAGAGATAGTCCTGCGAGGATATCCTCTCTTCCTGAACCGACACGATAAGTCTCTAGCCTCTTGTAGGAAGTCACTGTTGGTACTGCAGTTTCTTCTGAGATGGAGAAACTGTCCCTTAGGGATCCCCTTCCTGAGATGATATGGATGGAAACTTGTGTAGTGGAGGAGGCTATTGGTTGCAGTAGTCTTCCTGAACAAGGAGCTCACAATACCTGAATTAAAAATAGAAAGTCTGAGATCCAAAAATTCGATGCTATGATCCGAAACAACGGAAGTGAGTTTGATATTGAGAGAATTATCATTTAGCTCCGTAATGAAACTATTGCACTCTTCCAGGGGGCCAGACCACAACAGCAGAATGTCATCAATGTAACGTTGCCACACCAATACATTAGATGTAAAGGCCTGATGTTTGTACACAATCTGCTCCTCCCACCAACCAAGAAAAAGGTTGGCATACGATGGTGCACAGCGTGCACCCATCGCTGTACCAGATAGCTGCCGAAAGAACTTTCTGTTGAAAACAAAATAATTTTTGTCCAAGATAAAAAACAACAAATGGAGGATAAAATCGTTATGCACTGTTACACGATGCTCGTCTTTTTCCAAAAAATATTTGACAGCCTGCATACCTGCTTGATGCTGGATGCTGGTATACAGCGATTCCACGTCCATGCTCACTAGGAACGTACCCGCAGGAATCTCCAAAGTCTCCAGAATTTGCATGAGGTGAGTCGAATCCCTAGTGAATGATTTCAGAGAGGTGACCAAAGGTTGAAGAAAATGGTCGACATAAATACAAGGTCTCTCAAAAATACTGCCTATGCCCGAGACTATAGGCCTACCCGGTGGTTCAGTTAGCGATTTATGAATCTTAGGCAGGGCGTAAAAGGTAGGTACAACAGGATGTGGTGTTATCAAAAAATCAGTCTCTTTTTTCGTGATGACCCTGTCTAAGAAAGCCCTATTCATTAGATTATCAATTTTGTCTTTAAAGACCCATGTAGGGTCCGAAGGTAACAAGGTGTAACATTGCCCATCAAGTAGTTGGCGCATAACCTCTTTGACATAAAGTTCATGGGGCCACAGGACCACATTCCCTCCTTTATCCGCTTCACGTATTAGAAAGTTGTTGTTAGTTGTTAAACGCAGCAAAGCATCTCTTTCGGTCTTACCCAAATTTTCTTGTTGGTGTCGGTCCAGTCTAAGTCTTTTGATGTCTTTACATACTTTGTCAAAAAAAATTTGAACTGCTGGGAATAGAGAAAATGATGGTGTGGCTTGGGAAGGAAGTCGTCTAGTGAATCTGTCCGAGGTGTCGGGAAGCTCGTTTTCCTGCAACAATTCCAAAAGATCACAGAAGACACGTCTTTCATTATCGGGCAAAGTGTCGATTAGAGATGGTTGATGATACAATAATTTGAAGGTAATTTGGCGACAAGACAGATACAGATCTTTGACAAGCACAAATTTGTCAAGCGGGTTCATAGGGGAGAAAGAGAGACCCTTGGAAAGTACCTGTTTTTCAATGTCTGATAGTGTATAGGTGGAGAGGTTGATAATTTGTAGATTACCATCTAATCCATCATCACCGTGAACCTCCATCATGGTCTCTTGTTGAACCTTGTTTCCCTCCTGTACGACGGTGACCACTTCTTGTAACCTCTGCCCTTCTTGCGGGTGTGGTTTGTTTTTCCTACGACCCCGCGACAGCACCTTCTGCGTCGCTGGGGTCCGAGGATAAAAAATCACTCGAGGAAATATCTTGTCTGGAAGGGGGTTCAGTCATGCCTCTAGTTTCTTCAAAGAGAGGGCGTCTATTTCCCCGATGTGACCACCTGTATGCCCTTCCATTGCCAAAATCAGTTTTGTCTCTGTGAAATTTATTTCATTTTCGATTGATAACTTCTTTCTCAAAGGTATCAATTAGGTCCTTGAGCTTTAATTGAAATGGACCGACAAAGGTGTCGTTGTCAAACTCCACCAAAGTACCTTCGCAAGTTTTAATTTCATTTTTAATTTTAATTAGTAACGTCTGGTCATGTTCAATCAACATGTCAATCAGTATGGTGGAGCATTTAGCAAGTCCCATTTCCCCAGTTTTTTGAAAGTCGGAGGAGACCTCCCATGCTGGGAAAATTTGTACACGAAGACCACGAGGTATAAATCCTGCTTTTTTGTACTCCTCGAGACTCCTAATATTCCACCACACTTTTGTCAATGATTTGTGTAGACCAATGATTTTTTGTGACAACACCTGGAAATCCATTTCTCTGCTGGGTTCACCCACTATGGTACTGCCACTGCTACTATCAAATAGGCCAAGGGCCCTATTACTCCACGCCGTTTCTCTGCTAGAGAGATCCATACTGGAAATAAATACAACAAGATGATTATAAACAAAGGTATTTCAATATTTCCTGATGTGCCACAACTCCAGAAAAGGGGGAGAGACAAGTGTCACCCCACAAAAACAACAGCCATGGAAAAAGAGAGTGGAGGGCACCATCAGCCTTATAAAAAATGGGATCAACCCGGGGTATGTCCAAGGAAGTAATGTCAACAAGAAAAGAAAGAAGACATACACACAACCGGGGATCACCAAGAGAACAAATATTGGATAAATACTTAATTTTATTAAAGTCAATACAAGACACAGCACACATTAAAAACAATTAAAAACCTGATGGGTACATCCCCATAAAGGGGTAGCCCCCCAAACACCGGATACAAATTAGTACCAAGCAGATATATCCTATAAATATACTATGACAGGTGCACCCAATAGTATAACAGATGTGGAAAAGCGCATATAAGATATACAATATACAATTACTCAAAGAGTACAATTTGTGGTATTAGCCCTGTAGGCATGTAATTGTTATGGCCATAACAAATGTAAAAGTGTAATGAGGCTCAAAAAATGGTAGAGCTCAAGAAATACTAGTAATCAATCTAGAACACCCTTTGGGTCTTGGTGGGTGTAGGGGCATGTTATATACTATTGTATGCGGCATTTTATTACTTTCATCTTTATTCCCTGTTTTGGATGTACATCCACAATTGTTTCTTTGCTGCCTTGTAGTCAGGGTTTCTATTTCATTTTGGTTGTGTTATCCATACTCCTGTCCATGATAAGACATCATTTGTGACATATCATGCATTTTTTGTGCTTGACCGTTTGGCGCTTGTGTAAATATGCTATCTGACAACATTGTGATAATATATTAATTACTCTTACATACATTTTTTGCCAATTTTTGGCCTAAGCATAATATGTAGAGTTATGCGCATAATATGTAGAGTTATGCGCATATAACCTTGGGCAAACACATTTAGGGTCCCATCTAGGAGGTCGGTCCTTACCATTCATGTGGCACATTGGTATGGGGGTCACATGATTGTTCTTCTTCTTTTATGCGCCATGAGTCATCCCGGGAACTGGATTTACCCTGTAGTGTATATATTTTGCGCATGAATATGTTATCACTACGACTTAATTTTGGCACTCTTTTTTTTTTTTTTTTTTTTGCTGTGACTGACACATGCAGTGTATGACAACAAATATGTAAAGCATCTTTGCGTTATATTGTTCGCTTTCTTGGTTATGGGACCCACTTTTCCAGTATTTATACTTAGCGCATTTATATGCTGTCATTGTGCCTTTATTTTGGCACTTTGTTTATTGTTGCCGTAGATACTTGGAATGCATTATAACGAACGTGTGAAGCATCTGGGCGCATGCGCAATGGATATATCGCCCGCCATCTTGGGACACCTTGCCCGGTCTTATTCCTATGACGCTGGGACATTTCCGGTCTCTAGTATGGCGCTTCAGCGTCCATCAGTCCACATTTCGCCGTTCCCTGCCCTTGGCGCATGCGCAATGGCTATATCGCCCGCCATCTTTTGGCTCCTTGCCCGGTCATATGCTTATGACGCTGGGATACTTCCGGTCTTTAGTATGGCGCTTCGGCGTCCATCAGCCTACACATCGCCGTTCCCTGTTTGGGGAGTTTCTTCAGCTGGTATGTATTGATCTTGATTTGGGTCTATAAATAGTCGACAATATACGGACACTAGCACTTCCGCTCCTGACGAAGCCACGTTGTGGCGATACGCGTTGGGCGTTCTTTGCCCCCCACCACCGGTGCCATGCTGGCTTAGCGCTGGTTTAGCCTTGGGCAGGTTGTATTTGGCGTCCATAACTCCCTCTTGCTCCCCCTTGCATGCATCTGTATGCCTTTCCATATAGCCATTGGTGCAGGCAAATTTGGTATTTATTTTACACTGCATGTGCAGTCCTGTATATATTCCATCTATAATCTGTGGTATCTAGGTATTGTCCTTTATTTTATACCACAACCTGTATATGATCTGCTTCTACCAGCTTATTTACTTGGTTTTCTATTAGTTGTTTGTGGCATTTAGGATATATTTATATATCTTTGATTCATCAGAATACATGTCTGTACGCCTCTTCTATTTCATGCAGCAATTGCTTCAGACCTTGCATGCAGCATTTTATACATATGCGGGATTAGTATAGTACATGGGACCTAATTATCAGATCTGATTATTTATTTCGATATGATTTTCTATTTAACATATACAAAAACATCTGTTTGCAAGGGGGTGTTCTAGATTGATTACTAGTATTTCTTGAGCTCTACCATTTTTTGAGCCTCATTACACTTTTACATTTGTTATGGCCATAACAATTACATGCCTACAGGGCTAATACCACAAATTGTACTCTTTGAGTAATTGTATATTGTATATCTTATATGCGCTTTTCCACATCTGTTATACTATTGGGTGCACCTGTCATAGTATATTTATAGGATATATCTGCTTGGTACTAATTTGTATCCGGTGTTTGGGGGGCTACCCCTTTATGGGGATGTACCCATCAGGTTTTTAATTGTTTTTAATGTGTGCGGTGTCTTGTATTGACTTTAATAAAATTAAGTATTTATCCAATATTTGTTCTCTTGGTGATCCCCGGTTGTGTGTATGTCTTCTTTCTTTTCTTGTTAAGATTAGGGGGGTCGGCTCAGTGACGTATCCAGGGGGGGCAGCCAGGGCATGTGTGTCGGCGGAATTCTGCTGCCCCCACACTGAGATTCTTCCGTTCTCTGAGCTCGCTGTCAAATTGACAGCCGACTCAGAGAAAGTGCTGTGCGTCAGTTCCCAAGGATGTACTAGCGTCTTCAGATGCTAGTACCCATAATCTATGCCCTGACCGCCGCCGGCACTTCCGCATCAGTGAAGCGCCAGCAGCGTGATCAGGTCACATGATCACGCTGCTGACGTCACTCGCCGGCTCTTCACAGGCAGCCTTATGGTTTGTGGTAAGTGCTCCAGATGGCTGGGTAATGGAGGCTGGAGCTGAAGACACCGAAGGCTTAATGTTGGAAATTTAAGGGGGCTGCTAAGTACCCGGCTAGGAAGGGATGGTTGTGGTCGGTGGGGATGCTATTTGGCAGCAGACATCACACAAGGTCGCAAGGATAAGGAGGGAGCAGGGCAGGGGGAGTAAATTGACTGTGTGAGGACTGAAGCAAGGCCAGGGGGCTGGATGGGTGCAATGTCCTGATTTCTGTCCCCATAATGTGCTCAGATTTCTTCTGTCCCTCTAATGTCCTGATTTCTGCCCCCATCCCCCCATATGTTCCTCAGATTTCTCCAACACATGCAACTGCACCCGGGAAGGGGGGGGGGAATGAGGGCAGAAATCAGGACATTATGGGGACAGAAGAAATCTGAGCACATTATGGGGGCAGAAATCTGAGCACATTATGGGGGCAGAAATCTGAGCACTTTATGGGGGCAGAAATCTGAGCACTTTATGGGGGCAGAAATCAGGACATTATAGGGGGCAGAAATCTGAGGACATTATGGGGGCAGAAATCAGGACATTAGAGGGGGCAGAAATCTGAGGACTGTACCTTGGCTTGGTCAAATAGAGTTTCAATAGAGTGAAGGTTCAAATGGGGGGGGGGGGGGGCAAATTGATCCTTTGCCTCGGGTTCAGGAAAAGCTAGATACACCTCTGGGTCGGCTTATACTCGGGTCGGCTTGTACTCGAGTATATACGGTATGTTCTCAATCAACCCAAAAGACTCATAAATATCAAAGCTTTAATATTTTTGGAAGTTGGAGTGGGTTTTTTTTAGATTTGGCTATTTTAGGAGGATATCTGTTTGTGCAAGTAGCTATTACTCAGGGGCGGACTGGGCCGGGTGGCAAAGATGCAAATGCCCCCCAGGCCGCTCCCCCAGCAGCTGCTCAGGGCCGGCCGCCTGGTGGTGGATGTACAGCCGCACATCAAATTGTGCACGGTTGTGTGCGCTGCACTGTGACGCAGCCGCTGCACTGTGACGCGGCCGGCAGCAGTCACAGTCGGCGCACACGTCCATGCCGGGTCTGGGAGTTTGACGGCTGCACAGCTCCTGCTCCCTCCATGATCTCTCTATGCTTCCGGGTCAGGTGTTGGGCGTGCATGATGATGTCATCGCGCACGCGCCGACATGTCCCGACCAGGACGCTAGAAGCAGAGAGGCGCTGCAGGGGAGCGAGTGGTGATGTAAGTATAAAAAAAACTTCTTTTTTTTATTAAATGGTGGGTAACTGCAAATGAGGAAGGGGGAGGGGTGAAAGGAGGACTGCACATGATGGAATTTAGGGGGGTTAAAGGGGGCTGCACATGATGGAATTTGGGGGGTTAAAGGAGGCTGCACATGATGGAATTTGGGGGGTTAAAAGAGGCTGCACATGATGGAATTTAGGGGTTAAAGGAGGCTGCACATGATGGAATTTGGGGGGTGAAAGGAGGCTGCACATGATGGAATTTGGGGGTTAAAGGAGGCTGCACATGATGGAATTTGGGGGTTAAAGGAGGCTGCACATGATGGAATTTGGGGGATGAAAGGAGGCTGCACATGATGGAATTTGGGGGTTGAAAGGAGGACTGCACATGATGGAATTTGGGGGTTGAAAGGAGGCTGCACATGATGGAATTTGGGGGTTAAAGGAGGCTGCACATGATGGAATTTGGGGATTAAAAGAGGTTGCACATGATAGAATTTGGAGGGTTAAAGGAGGCTGCACCTGATGGAATTTGGGGGTTAAAGGAGGCTGCACATTAAGGAATTTGGGGGGTTAAAGGAGGCTGCATATGATGGAATTTAGGGGGTTAAAGGAGGCTGCACATGATGGAATTTGGGGGGTTAAAGGAGGCTGCACATGATGGAATTTGGGGGTTAAGGAGACTGTACATGATGAAGGGGAGTGGGACCGCACATGATGGAATTTGGGGGTTAAAGGAGGCTACACATGATGAGGGGAGTGGGACCGCACATGATGGAATTTGGGGGTTAAAGGAGGCTACACATGATGAAGGGAATTGGGGCCGCACATGATGGAATTTGGGGGTTAAAGGAGGCTACACATGATGAGGGGAGTGGGACCGCACATGATGGAATTTGGGGGTTAAGGAGACGGCACATGATGAAGGGAATTGGGGCTGCACATGAAGGAATTTGGGGGTTAAAGGAGGCTACACATGATGAGGGGAGTGGGACCGCACATCAGGGCCGGCTCCAGGTTTTTGAGGGCCCCGGGCGAAAGAGTCTCAGTGGGCCCCCCCTTTAACACATACCACGATTCATGATGCACAGATACAGCAGCGAAATATAGATATAGTACAATGCCAGATTTCACTTCTTATATGAGTGATAGCTATTGTAAATTCTATAATACCATACAGCAGAGGGGCTTTATATAAGTCATCCCCTTATATGCCAATTATGCGAGAGCGATGTGTGAGCCTTGCATTGCCTCACCCAAATCGTCCGTTTTTCTATGCAGCTGCACACTCCTGTCCAAAGAACGGGCGGCTGTGCAGGGTGAAGTGATGCGAGGTTCTTGCAAGTATATACACTACTATATATAGTAGTATAATTCAGCGCCATAGCGGTATAATGCACCCCCATAGTGTATAATATGCCCCATAGCGTGGCTTTACAAAAAAAATCCAAGTGTCCTCCACTCGATGCATCTGAGGCCCGGACCTTCGCTCCGGCGTATGACAGTGATGTCATATGCCGGCTAAGGGCCTTCTGATGTCAGCTGCTGGCCTGTGATTGGCTGGCAGATGTTAACTGTTGCCGTGCAGTAGCAATCTCCCACACAGGAACAAATTTTAACTGCCTGTGCGTCTGAGGACACCCGATCAGATGCTGAGGTGGCAGAAGCCTTTAGGCTATGTGCACACTTTGCGGATTCCACTGCGGGTCCGCAGCAGTTTCCCATGAGTTTACAGTGCAATGTAAAGCTATGGGAAATGAAAACCGCTGTGCACATGCTGCGGAAAAAAACGCGCGGAAATGCAGCGGATTACATTCCGCAGCATGTCACTTCTTTGTGCGGATTCCGCTGCGGGTTTCCACCTGCTCCAATAGGAAACTGCAGGTGAAAACCCGCAGAGGAAACCGCACTAAAAACCGCGATAAATCCACAGTGAAAAACCGCAGCGGTTTTGCACTGTGGATTTAGCAAATCTGCTGCGGAAAAATCCGCAGCAGAATCCGCAAAGTGTGCACATAGCCTTAGCTGGGCCCGCTGAGCAGAGGAGAGGGGGCCCATCTGCTCATCGGGCCCCATCCAGTAAGGGCAGTAATGCCCTGATGGCGGCCCTGCTTAGGTCAGTGGGTTTGGGAAGAAGGATACTTATATTATAAAGTTTTCGGGAATATTAGGAATAATTAAAATATATAAAATAATTGTCCAGCTGAAAAAAGTGTAAGGCCAGGGTCCCACGAGTGATGATTCTCTCATGTGAGAGAATCGGCTCACTTATGCCACTGACACTCGGATCAAACTCTCATCCGAGTGTCATCTGATTCTCTTGCATGAGATAATCGGAGCATATTGAGAAGACAAGGACACTTAATTTCTACATCTTCTCTACTGTCTGAGGCCGTGGATGTCAGACTGCACTCAGATGACAGCTGAGTGCAGCCTGAAGTTTCACATGCATCCATAGATTTCAATGGGTCCGTGTAATCCGAATTCCAGAGCCACTCGAAGCGTGCTGCAGATTTTTCCACAGACGATTTTTCCACACGTCCTCAGCTGTGTTATACGCTCGTGTGAGCGAGGACTAAGACCCTTTATTCCCCCTGCAGATCTTCTCTCATTAGCCTCTCATGCTAAGTCCGGCCTCAATTACTTTTCTATAGTACTGTGGAATTTGTGGCATACTTTTACCATATACTGTGTTTGTATCTATCTCTCTCTCTCTCTCTCTCTATATGTCTATCTATATATATATATGTATATCTATATATATATATATTTATACAGTGTGTGGTCATGTTACATAACATCTCTAGAAGAGGAGCCTGTTCGGTGGCTATAAATCCTGACGAGCCCCCTCCAGAGAACAGAGAAGGATAAGGCTTCTGTGCCTCACAGCTGCCCCCTGACAGGACACCACAGCTCCATTCTGAAGACTGAAGTTTGGAGAAGTGCAGGGAATTTTGAGAGGGGGTTGCTGTGTCCTGTCAGGGGGCAGGTTATGCTTCTCTGCAGGAGGTGAAGGTGCACTCAGCTCTGCTATTTTCATGATAGACGGGTCAGACTCAGGACATACTGTGGCAGCTGCTGTGCTGATTAACGCTGTCAATGAGCACAGTAGCCAACTCACTGAGGATGGTCGGCTGCAGGGACTAGAGCCTGTCAGGACACCGTCCATAAACTTAAACAACACAGGCTCAGACAACACTCACCGGGGGAGGGGGCTGCTCCGTGACTCACTCCTGACTGTACTGTGTGACGGGACGGGAGCACAGCACACTGGAACTGCACTAAGCCCGCTCAGCCGGGATTGGATGCTGGAAAGTCCCGCCCTCCTGTTGCTCAGCACTGGCTGCCTCTCCCAGCTGTCTGTCACAATGCTGACTCCTGCTTCCGCCGCACACACACCGCTCTGGTTTGTAAAAATTCTGACCGCGGGCCCCTCCAGCTCCTGGGTCCCTTACACCAGTGTGTGTGCGCTGTATCCCAGACAGCGTGAGTGGGCCCCCCTGTCTCCCCAGGGCCCCGGCACTTGCCCAGGTACGCCGGGTGCTAACGCCGGCCCTGCCGCACATGATGGAATTTGGGGGTTAAAGGAGGCTACACATGATGAGGGGAGTGGGACCGCACATGATGGAATTTGGGGGTTAAGGAGACGGCACATGATGAAGGGAATTGGGGCCAAATATGATGGAATTTGGGGGTTAAGGAGAATGCACATGATGAAGGGGAGTGGGGCCGCACATGATGGAGTTTGGGGGTTAAGGAGACTGCACATGATTGAGGTGAGTGGGGCCGCACATGATGGAATTTGGGGGTTAAGGAGGACTGCACATGATGGAGGAGTTGGGCTGCACATGATGAAGTGGGGGAGTTGGGCTGCACATTATGAAGTGGGGGTAAGGGGGACTGCACATGAAGTGGGAGGTAAGGGGGACTGCACATGATGGGGGACTCGTAAGCTTGCAATCTATGAGGTTGCATAATAACCAATTATATATTGATTGTGGCTGGACCTCTGTATTCAGATGTGTAGTGTAGAAGAAAGGGAAAAAGTGGGGAATGTGCTCTGGAAGCCATGCTCTAGGTAACTGTTATCTTATGCAGAGGCGAGTCCTGGCTGGAAGAAGCGATGGTGGTCTTTGCTGCATGAATGAGAAAAGCAAAGATGAAGGACTTCAGCTACAGACGTCACTGGTGAGTCAGTGTAGTACCTGTACACTGACACTATACACTGTATGCTATATACAGAGCTCCTGTGTATAATGTCACTGGCAGTGGTGATCATTGTATTACCTGTACACTGGCACTTTTTACAGAGCTCCTGTGTATAATGTCTCTGGTGATCCCTGTATTACCTGTACACTGATACTATATACAGAGCTCCTGTGTATGTCACCAGTGATCACTGTGTTACCTGTACACTGACAGTAAATACAAAGTTCCTGTATACAATAGCACTTAGTATTGTGGGTTTTTTTTAAATTAATGATCAGTATTGTAGTATTCAGTCACCATGTGATGGTAATATGTGGTCTGGTCATGGTGTGGCATATTTGTTCCTTGTATGTGGTATTATTGGTCATCATGTGGTGGTAATATGTGGTCTGGACATGGTGCGTTGGTATTTGTTTAGTGATGAGCGAGCATACTCGTTACTCGAGATTTCCCGAGCACGCTCGGGTGTCCGAGTATTTTTTAGTCCTCGGAGATTTAGTTTTCATCGCCGAAGCTGAATGATTTACATCTCTTAGCCAGCATAAGTACATGTAGGGAATCCCTAGCAACCAGGCAACCCCCACATGTACTTTTGCTGGCTAACAGATGTAAATCATTCAGCTTCGGTGATGAAAACTAAATCTCCGAGCACTAAAAAATACTCGGAGGACACCAGAGCGTGCTTAGGAAATCTTGAGTATATTCGCTCATCACTATATTTGTTCCTTGTAAGTGGTATTATTCAGTCACTATGTGGTGGTAATATGCGGTCTGGTCATGGTGTGGCGGTATTTGTTCCTTGTATGTGGTATTATTCGGTCACTGTGGTGGTAATATGTGGTCTGGTCATGGTGTGACGATATTTGTCCCTTGTACTGTATGTGGTATTTATGGTTGTTTAAAACAAAATGTAAATGTATGTCACTCATTCTCTTAAAGAAAAATCCATAAAAATATATTTATTTTTAATAGTTTAGAGTAGAGTAGGGCCTGGCCGAAAGAGTCTACCGTGTTGTGGTGTCAACTTAAAAATTCTTTTGGCCAGAACAAAAGCTGCTGGTTATTAATGTAATCTGGTGTTTGATGGGAACTGTTAATATCTGATTGGTGAGGATGTGGTGGAGAAGTTGAGTTTTTCCAAGAATGAGCAGTGGGACAGTGGAGGTGGAGCTGGGGTGGAGCCTGGGCGGAGTCTCAAGGGAACCCAAAAATGTTGCCAGTATGGGGCCCCAAAATTCCTAGTGGAAACCCTGGTCTGTCTCATAAGCTGCAGACCGCAGCTTCCTGAGACTTCAGTGTGCTCACTCAGGCGGCGCGATGACATTATTGCCTCATGCCGCTCTGTGGACCGGAAGAGAAAAATATGGGGGAGAACTGGGGCCATCCTACTATATATATGGGGAGAACTGGGGTCATCATTCTAGATATTTGGGGAGAACTTGGGCCATCATTACATATATATATATATATATATATATATATATATATATATATATACTGTATATGCATGCAACTGGTGCCATCATCCTATATTTATGGTGGGAACTGGGGCCATTGCACTACATATACTATATATGTGGGGCAGTGGGATACCTTCATACTATATATATCATCATACATCATATGGGGATGTGGGGCCACCATATTCCATATGGGGGCTGTAGGGACATACTATATATAGAGGGGATACAGGATCATCATACTATATATAGGAAGCTGTGAGGTGCATAATATCGCAATTAGAGAGCTGTAGGGGTCCATCATACTATATATAGGGGGTTTGGTTACATACTATTTGTGGGGAGCTATAGTATATATAGGAAACTTTAAGGCCTCATACTACTGTATATATAGGAGGCAGTTGGGACATCATATTGTATATAGGGGCTATGTAGCCATTTTACTATATATAGGAAGTTTTGGGGTCTTCAATGTATAATAAAGGGGTATTGGGGGCTGTAGGACCATCATTCTGTATATACAGAGCTGTGTGGGTGCTCAGAGGACATTATTTGTTATGAATGGGCACATTATTAGTTTTGATAGGGGCACTCAGGATCCTTTTTTTGGGGGGACAGTGTTACTTTAAGTTAGCACTCAAGGGTATTTGTTGCTGGAAGGGGGCACTTGGGATATTATATCCTTCAAAGGCCCATACATGTCGTTGCACAGTAGGGGCATTACTACTTTCTGTGGGATACTTTTTTTGGGGGTGGGAGTAATCCTAGTAATGACACAATTGATTAAAGATAGGGGTCAGTGGTCCACACTGCAGGTGCACACAGAGTGGGGAGTTTTTGTATGTTGGGAATAGATGGAGACGGCATTAGAAATGTGAGAAGTCAAATGTACCTTTGTTATAATCTGTGCATACGAGTCCTGGCTGGAGAAGTTGTCATGTCGGTCTGGGCCAGATAGAAATGTGAATGATCCGAATCAGAAAGAACGTCATGTGTAAGTTACTATATATAACTGTACTGTAATCACTTGTTCTGCGGAACTGGTATCTACCAATATATGGTTAGTTTAAGGCTGTAATATTGCTCTTTTTAGGTAGCATTTTTTTTTTAATTTAGTAGCAGCTAAATGTAATTCAGTCATAGTAAAGGGTGTATGGTGGTATCATTGGTGTTTGTATAGAATGTAGTTTCATATAGAGGTAATGGTGCTATTATAATATTATGTATTCGCTGTGTAGTGGTGTTAAATATTAATTATTAATTGAATTATTCTCATTCAATCCTGTACTGAGCACATTGCTTCTTGCTGACATTACAAAGGGCTATTTCTGTGCATGAAGCTCAGAGTATAAGTCAACTCCATATAAAGGGGAACACGTGGTCTGTAGGACACATATATAAACGTCTCTTAGGAGGGTGTAGGGGCTTTTGTCACGTGGGGGCTGTCACCTCCTGCCTTCATCATTCTCCATGGACATCAGACAAGTCACACAAGGAAGGAACAGTAACAGCTGGTAGCCATGATGACCTTCAGATTTCACACAGACAGACGGCTTTTACCATTCAGAACTTTGGGAAAGATGAGTATCAAGTGCTGATATCTACACATGGACAATCTGTTCGTAACTATTTCATCTATTTTATGTTTTGCTGCAATGTGGTTTTTCTGTGGACAATTCAATAAACCACTACCTTTTTTATGAGAATATCATGACATTTTTGTTTAAGAGTATTCACCTGGTGAATAGTCTTGATTAAATAAAAGTGCGAAAATAAGCATATTTAACATTGGCGAGCCAGCCAGGTTTGATTTTTTTGTGCTATTTTTGCATGAATTTCCTTCATCTTGCACATGGGGGAAGAGAGAAGAGCTTCGCTAGATATTGTGCAAGTTTTCAGGAATTCCACTTCAAAACTTCAAGTCACAAAAATCTAACAAGAACCTATGAGTAAGGAGACTTTAACAGTTGTCAGACAGATTGACAAGCAATAGCATTGGAAGTG
Source organism: Ranitomeya variabilis (assembly GCF_051348905.1). Taxonomy (NCBI): domain Eukaryota; kingdom Metazoa; phylum Chordata; class Amphibia; order Anura; family Dendrobatidae; genus Ranitomeya; species Ranitomeya variabilis. The sequence goes on along the minus strand of NC_135235.1, from coordinate 754,158,152 downwards.
CTGAAAATAGGCGTGCTGAAGTCCAGAGCCCAGTGTTACAAGCTGAGATATTCAAGGTAAGAAAAATGGATTTAATTAATTCATATGCTAAATCAAGTCAGATAGAATTTGTAAGTTTGTACAAATCTAGCTTAGAAATTTTCTGGCTTAGCTTATTTGCAGAATGCAAGATAGCAAATCTAAAGTTAGATTCTAAGCTAATATCTAGGAAAAAAGAAAAAGAGCAACTGAAAAATATATTACATATAGTTTATGTATTTAACGAGTTTGTTACAGAAAAGTCCAAAAAAGACTGTGTAGAAAGAATTTCTAAGGAAATGGAAATTAATGATGTTCCCCAGATTGACTGTAATGTGGAGGATAAGCAAGAAGTGAAGCACGTGTCTGTAATGGTCACTCAAGGTGACCTTGACTTTGTGTCTCATGATGAAAAACAAGATGGAGGAAACGTAGGAGACATGACATCTGACAAAGATGATGTACGAGGGACAGATGTACAAGGGCCACTAAAAATAGAAGACGACTCAGAGGCCCAACTCCAAACTAAATCTAGAAAAATCTTGTTAAAATTATGTAAAATCATTCCTGCATATGATGACAAAATCCATGTGTGCAGAAATTCAGAGATATTTGAGAGTTTTGCTGATAAGTTTGATTTGACTAATGAGCAGAAAAATCAATTGTTTAAAATGTGGCTTCCAGTAATTTTTTTCCAGAAGATTCTCATTAAAAATGCAGAATGATTAGTTCCATGAAGAAATTACTGATATAGAAAGATTAAAAATTTTGATATTCTGTGGATTAAAAGAAAATTATCCAGATCTTGAAATTCTTCTAAAATTGAAGATTGGCCGGAAAGAATGTACTTTTACATTCATGTCCATATTTGAAAGGGTTTACAGGATGATCAGTACTAATTCCAGTAAAAAATCAATGATAAATTGTTTTGTAAACAAATTTAGATTCCTAAATCCTGCATCTCGTGTTATTGCGTCACAAAAAGATTCTTTATTTGAATGTGCGCAATCCCTTGATTTTTCTAGAAAATATGAGAATCTTGAAAGGAAAATAAATCATACTAAGTTTTTTAAACCAGGCAGAATTATATCTTACGAGAAGCCAAAATCAAAATCTCCAAAATTGATCCAAAATCAAATCTATGAAGTACGAAGAAAATTACATATTTGCTACAAACCCTATGAGTCCATTAAAGAAGCTGCTCTGAAAGGGTTAAAAGCTGAAGGTTCAGATCTCTCTGTAAAGATGGTGGAAATTGATAGACGGAAAGAGGTGAGCATAGGGGGAAGACTGAACACTCCATTATCACAACTCTTCAAAAGTCTTAAAATTACCTTATTAAATAGAGCTTTTCAACAGATTATTGACAGAGTTGAGATTTGGTTTAGGAATTGGCTAAAAATGTAATTATATTATATGATGTGTAAATGAGTTATACAATGTATTATTTATTAATATGTAATTATTTTATACAATATAATTCTGCAGTTATATATATATTAATATAGTATACTGTAAATACTGTAGCATATTTGTATAAGTAGAGATTATGTTAACTGTATTTTTATATGTATAGTGAAATAATTAAAATTTAATCCAGTAATAATATTTAGAATTACATTAAATACATATATTAAATATATACATATGTATAAGATATTTAAATTGTTTTGTTTTTAAATAAATATGAAATTAACCTTATCTTTTATTTTTCCTTAGAGCTTTCATTTCAATGCAGGAATTGAACAAAAAACTTCTTACATGAATTTATGTTTTTATTTAAACAGGAAGTTATAATAACTGCATGATTTTATATATTTAACACTTAAGAAAAAATAATACATAACTAACAATCTAAAATTTGTGTACTGTAATTTTTCTGTAACAATTTAAAAGTTGTTTTTTTCACTGCATGGTGCAAGACATGTCACACCCCTGTTTCAATTTAGAGCTGTAAGAAGAAGCTTTAGAAGTTCCAGGCCCTGTACCAGAAATAGCTGTGGAACAAATGCTCAAGTTTTTTATGGATGAGTCCTATCTATAGGTTAGAACATAGTGTTAAGTAATGTATTTGGGGAATATTCAAAGGAATATTAGAATACTAAATTTAATAGTTTACAATGCGCATTGATAATTAGGATACAATATTTTGGGTTAATATACATGTATTCTTATTCTTTGTATGTGAAATAAGTAGTCTCAACTTCTATGTGTGTCACAGTCTGAGTGACAGATGACAGATGAGCGTATGAGCAGCTGCTAAGAGTGAAGTTAATGTAAGAGAGACTATAACGTGGAATGTGTATGTACAGTATGAAAAAGGCCTCATGACTTATAGTATGTTGAGAAAAAGAAAAAAAACATTGTGTTTATGAAATAATAAGATTCAGTTCAATTATTAGAATATTAAGATATATTTAAATATTATTTACTCAACATATAGTTCTATATTTCTTTAGTAATTATTATTTCTTGATTTAGTTAATAGTAAATAAGTGCAATCACACATCAATTGGTTTATCAAGAAAATCTACATTTAGAATAATTTTTCCAAATTATAATTTTTTGATATTCAGTGTTTTTTTTAGTTTCATAGATGGATACACATCTTCGAACAAAGATATGGCATAAGGCTGACATGACAGTTATAAAATTAATTATTTTTAATTTTAGTTTTTACAAATTATTTTTTTTTTCATAAAATAATATTTTTTTGATATTAAGGGGGAAATGTGTTTTTGATCCAGATGCATTTCATCAATACCTCTTCACACATTTTAATAAAGAAGAAATATTAATAAGGTATTATTATTATTTTTTCTCTAATGAAGGGTATTATATGCAAAGTTGCATGATTTCAATATTTTGGTAATCCAAGGTTATGACAACATCTAAATGATGAAAATATTAAAGGAAATGTGTTACTGAGACATAACCTCAGCATTTATCATCTACTATATAATTGTCTAAGGGTACTTCCGTCTGTCTGTCCTTCTGTCTGTCGCGGTTATTCGTTCGCTGATGGGTCTCACCAGCTGCCTGTCATGGCTGCCGTGACCAATCAGCGACGCACACAGTCCGGAAAAAAATGGCCGCTCCTTACTCCCCGCACTCACTGCCCGGCGCCCGCATACACCCCTCCGGTCACCGCTCACACAGGGTTAATGCCGGCGGTAACGGACCGCGTTATGCTGCGGGTAACGCACTCCGTTACTGCCGCTATTAACCCTGTGTGTCCCCAACTTTGTACTATTGACGCTGCCTATGCGGCATCAATAGTACAAAATGTAATGTTAAAAATAATTAATAAAGAAATTAAAAAAAACTGCTATACTCATCCTCTGTAGTCCGCTGAGCCGCTTACGCTGCCCGCCATCTTCCGTTGCAGGTTGCGGTGGCAAAGATGGTATGGCAGAAGGACCTGCCATGACATCACAGTCATGTGACCGCGACGTCATCACAAGTCCTGTGCAGAAAGGACCTGACGTGACGTCACGGTCATGTGACCGCTACACGGTCATGTGACCACGACGTCATCACAAGTCCTGCGCTCAGACGAACCCTGGGACCGGAAGCTGCCATGGACTACAAGGGGCCCTCGGAAAGGTGAGGATATGTTTATTTTTTATTTTTTAACCTGTGACAAACGTGGCTGGGCAATATACTACGTGACTGGCCAATATACTACGTGGCTCTGTGCTGCATACTACTTCGCTGTGCAATATACTATGTGGCTCTGTGCTGTATACTACATCACTGGGCAATATAGTACGTCACAGGGCAATATACTACGTAACTGGGCAATATACTACGGCGCTGTGCAATATACTACGTCGCTGGGCAATATGCTACGTGACTTGGCAATATACTACGTAACTGGGCAATATACTACGTGACTGGGCACTATGCTACGTGGCTGGGCAATATACTACGTGGCTGGGCAATATGCTACGTGACTTGGCAATATACTACGTAGCTGGGCAATATACTACGTGACTGGGCAATATACTACGTGGCTGGGCAATATACTACGTCCCTGGACAATATACTACATGGCTGGGCAATATGCTACGTGACTTGGCAATATACTACGTAGCTGGGCAATATACTACGTGACTGGGCAATATACTACGTGGCTGGGCAATATACTACATGCCTGGACAATATACTGCGTGGCTGGGCAATATGCTACGTGACTTGGCAATATACTACGTAGCTGGGCAATATACTATGTGACTGGGCAATATACTATGTGGCTGCGCAATATACTACGTCCCTGGACAATATACTACATGGCTGGGCAATATGCTACGTGACTTGGCAATATTGTTATGACCCCAATGGCGAGGGTCTCAGAGGAACGTGGTAGTCTGCAGAGTACAAAAATCCAGCTCATAGGGCAGTGGTAACTGGGTTGACCATATATCTACTCCTAACGCCAACACTAGAAGTAGCCGGGGATCATTCCTACGTTGATTCTAGATGACACGCGCCAGCCGGAGAATCTAGCTACCCCTAGTAGAGGAAAACAAAGACCTTTCTTGCCTCCAGAGAAGGGGACCCCAAAGCTGGATAGAAGCCCCCCACAAATAATGACGGTGAGGTAAGAGGAAATGACAAACACAGAAATGAACCAGGTTTAGCACAGAGAGGCCCGCTTACTGATAGCAGAATAAAGAAAGGTAACTTATATGGTCAACAAAAACCCTATTAAAATCCACACTGGAAATTCAAGAACCCCCGAACCGTCTAACGGTCCGGGGGGAGAACACCAGCCCCCCTAGAGCTTCCAGCAAAGGTCAGGATATAGATTTGGAACAAGCTGGACAAAAATACAAAACCAAAACAAATAGCAAAAAGCAAAAGGCAGACTTAGCTGATATAACTGGAACCAGGATCAGTAGACAAGAGCACAGCAGACTAGCTCTGATAACTACGTTGCCAGGCATAGAACTGAAGGTCCAGGGAGCTTATATAGCAACACCCCTAAGTAACGACCCAGGTGCGGATAAAAGGAATGACAGAAAAACCAGAGTCAAAAAACTAGTAACCACTAGAGGGAGCAAAAAGCAAATTCACAACAGTACCCCCCCCTTAGTGAGGGGTCACCGAACCCTCACCACGACCACCAGGGCGATCAGGATGAGCGGCATGAAAGGCACGAACTAAATCGGCCGCATGAACATCAGAGGCGACCACCCAGGAATTATCCTCCTGACCATAGCCCTTCCACTTGACCAGGTACTGAAGCCTCCGCCTGGAGAGGCGAGAATCCAAGATCTTCTCCACCACGTACTCCAACTCGCCCTCAACCAACACCGGAGCAGGAGGCTCAGCAGAAGGAACTACAGGCACAATGTACCGCCGCAGCAAGGACCTATGAAATACATTGTGAATAGCAAACGACACAGGAAGATCCAGACGAAAAGATACAGGATTAAGGATTTCCAATATCTTGTAAGGCCCAATAAAACGAGGTTTAAATTTGGGAGAGGAGACCTTCATAGGAACAAAGCGGGAAGAAAGCCATACCAAATCCCCAACGCGTAGTCGGGGACCCACACCGCGGCGGCGGTTGGCAAAGCGCTGAGCCTTCTCCTGTGACAACTTCAAGTTGTCCACCACATGATTCCAGATCTGCTGCAACCTATCCACCACAGAATCCACCCCAGGACAGTCAGAAGGCTCCACATGACCCGAAGAAAAGCGAGGATGGAAACCAGAGTTGCAGAAAAAAGGCGAAACCAAGGTGGCGGAACTAGCCCGATTATTAAGGGCAAACTCAGCCAACGGCAAGAATGTCACCCAATCGTCCTGATCAGCAGAGACAAAACACCTCAAATAAGCCTCCAAAGTCTGATTGGTTCGCTCCGTCTGTCCATTAGTCTGAGGATGGAAAGCAGACGAAAACGACAAATCAATGCCCATCCTACTACAAAAGGATCGCCAGAACCTGGAAACGAACTGGGATCCTCTGTCTGACACAATATTCTCAGGGATGCCGTGCAAACGAACCACGTTCTGGAAAAACACAGGAACCAGATCGGAAGAGGAAGGCAGCTTAGGCAAAGGAACCAAATGGACCATCTTGGAGAAGCGGTCACATATCACCCAGATAACGGACATGCCCTGAGATAGCGGAAGATCAGAAATGAAATCCATGGAGATATGTGTCCAAGGTCTCTTCGGGACAGGCAAGGGCAAGAGCAAACCGCTGGCACGAGAACAGCAAGGCTTAGCTCGAGCACAAGTCCCACAGGACTGCACAAATGACCGCACATCCCTTGACAAGGAAGGCCACCAAAAGGACCTGGCCACCAGATCTCTGGTGCCAAAAATTCCCGGGTGACCTGCCAACACCGAGGAATGAACCTCGGAAATGACTCTGCTGGTCCACTTATCCGGGACAAACAGTCTGTCAGGTGGACAAGACTCAGGCCTATCAGCCTGAAATCTCTGCAACACACGTCGCAGATCCGGAGAAATAGCTGACAAGATAACTCCATCTTTAAGAATACCAACAGGATCAGCGACTCCAGGAGCATCAGGCACAAAGCTCCTAGAAAGAGCATCGGCCTTCACATTCTTTGAACCTGGTAAATACGAGACAACAAAATCAAAGCGGGAGAAAAACAATGACCAGCGGGCCTGTCTCGGATTAAGGCGTTTAGCAGACTCGAGATACATCAGATTTTTGTGATCAGTCAAGACCACCACACGATGCTTAGCACCCTCGAGCCAATGACGCCACTCCTCAAATGCCCATTTCATGGCCAACAACTCCCGATTGCCCACATCATAATTTCGCTCGGCAGGCGAAAACTTCCTAGAGAAAAAGGCACAAGGTTTCATAACAGAGCAACCAGGGCCTCTCTGCGACAAAACGGCCCCTGCCCCAATCTCCGAAGCATCCACCTCCACCTGAAAGGGAAGTGAGACGTCAGGCTGGCACAAAACAGGCGCCGAAGTAAACCGGCGTTTCAACTCCTGGAAAGCCTCCACGGCAGCAGGAGCCCAGTTAGCTACATCGGAGCCCTTCTTGGTCATATCCGTCAAAGGTTTCACAATGCTAGAAAAATTAGCGATAAAACGACGGTAGAAGTTAGCGAAGCCCAAGAACTTCTGAAGACTCTTAACTGACGAGGGCTGAGTCCAATCAAGAATAGCTCGGACCTTGACTGGGTCCATCTCCACAGCAGAAGGGGAAAAAATGAACCCCAAAAAGAGAACCTTCTGCACACCAAAGAGACACTTTGAGCCCTTGACAAACAAAGAATTTTCACGCAAAATTTTAAAGACCAACCTGACCTGCTCCACATGCGAATCCCAATTGTCAGAAAAAACCAAAATATCATCCAGATAAACAATCAAAAATTTATCCAGATACTTCCGGAAAATGTCATGCATAAAGGACTGAAAAACTGAAGGCGCATTGGAGAGCCCAAAAGGCATCACCAAGTACTCAAAATGACCTTCGGGCGTATTGAATGCGGTTTTCCATTCATCACCTTGCTTAATGCGCACAAGGTTGTACGCACCACGAAGGTCTATCTTGGTGAACCACTTGGCACCCTTAATCCGGGCAAACAAGTCAGACAACAGCGGTAAAGGATACTGAAATTTGACAGTGATCTTATTTAAAAGTCGATAATCAATACAAGGTCTCAAAGATCCGTCCTTTTTTGCCACAAAAAAGAATCCCGCACCAAGAGGGGAAGAAGACGGACGAATATGTCCTTTCTCCAGAGACTCCTTGATATATGAACGCATAGCGGTATGTTCAGGTACCGACAGATTAAACAGTCTTCCCTTAGGAAATTTACTGCCTGGGATCAAATCTATAGCACAGTCACAGTCCCTATGAGGAGGCAGTGCACTGGACTCAGACTCACTGAAGACATCCTGATAATCAGACAAATACTCCGGAACTTCCGAAGGCGTAGAAGAAGCAATAGACACAGGCAGGGAATCCCCATGAATACCACGACAGCCCCAACTTGAGACTGACATAGCCTTCCAGTCCAGGACTGGATTATGGGTCTGTAACCATGGCAGCCCTAAAACAACCAAATCATGCATTTTATGTAAAACCAGGAAACGTATCACCTCGCGGTGTTCAGGAGTCATGCACATGGTAACCTGTGTCCAATACTGCGGTTTATTTGCTGCCAATGGTGTAGCATCAATACCCCTAAGAGGAATAGGATTTTCTAATGGTTCAAGAGTAAAACCGCAGCGCTTAGCAAATGAGAGATCCATGAGACTCAGGGCAGCACCTGAATCTACAAACGCCATGACAGGATAAGATGACAGTGAGCAAATCAAAGTTACAGACAGAATAAATTTAGGTTGCAAATTACCAACGGTGACAGGACTAACAACCTTAGCTATACGTTTAGAGCATGCTGAGATAACATGTGTAGAATCACCACAGTAGTAGCACAAGCCATTCCGGCGTCTATGAATTTTCCGCTCATTTCTAGTCAGGATTCTATCACATTGCATTAAATCAGGTGTCTGTTCAGACAACACCATGAGGGAATTTGCGGTTTTTCTATCACATTGCACCGAATTAGGTGTCTGTTCAGACAACACCATGAGGGAATTTGCGGTTTTGCGCTCCCGCAACCGCCGGTCAATTTGAATAGCCAGTGCCATAGTATCATTCAGACCTGTGGGAATGGGAAAACCCACCATAACATTCTTAATGGCTTCAGAAAGGCCATTTCTAAAATTAGCGGCCAGTGCACACTCGTTCCAATGTGTCAGCACGGACCATTTCCGAAATTTTTGGCAATACACTTCAGCCTCGTCCTGCCCCTGAGACATAGCCAGCAAGGCCTTTTCTGCCTGAATCTCAAGATTGGGTTCCTCATAAAGTAAACCGAGCGCCAGAAAAAACGCATCAAGATCAGCCAATGCCGGATCTCCTGGCGCCAGCGAAAAAGCCCAATCCTGAGGGTCGCCCCGTAAGAACGAAATAACAATTTTTACTTGCTGAGCAGAATCTCCAGATGAACAGGGTCTCAGGGACAAAAACAATTTACAATTATTCACGAAATTCCTAAACTTAAACCTGTCTCCGGAAAACAGTTCAGGAATCGGTATTTTAGGTTCTGACATAGGATTTCTAATAACATAGTCTTGTATGCCCTGCACACGAGTAGCCAGCTGGTCCACACTTGTAATCAAGGTCTGGACATTCATGTCTGCAGCAAGCATAGCCACTCTGAGGTAAAGGGGAAGAAGAAAAAAAAAAAAAAAAACTCAGAATCTTCTTTCTTATAATCCCTCTTCTGCAATGCATTAAACATTTAATACTGGCCTGGCAAACTGTTATGACCCCAATGGCGAGGGTCTCAGAGGAACGTGGTAGTCTGCAGAGTACAAAAATCCAGCTCATAGGGCAGTGGTAACTGGGTTGACCATATATCTACTCCTAACGCCAACACTAGAAGTAGCCGGGGATCATTCCTACGTTGATTCTAGATGACACGCGCCAGCCGGAGAATCTAGCTACCCCTAGTAGAGGAAAACAAAGACCTTTCTTGCCTCCAGAGAAGGGGACCCCAAAGCTGGATAGAAGCCCCCCACAAATAATGACGGTGAGGTAAGAGGAAATGACAAACACAGAAATGAACCAGGTTTAGCACAGAGAGGCCCGCTTACTGATAGCAGAATAAAGAAAGGTAACTTATATGGTCAACAAAAACCCTATTAAAATCCACACTGGAAATTCAAGAACCCCCGAACCGTCTAACGGTCCGGGGGGAGAACACCAGCCCCCCTAGAGCTTCCAGCAAAGGTCAGGATATAGATTTGGAACAAGCTGGACAAAAATACAAAACCAAAACAAATAGCAAAAAGCAAAAGGCAGACTTAGCTGATATAACTGGAACCAGGATCAGTAGACAAGAGCACAGCAGACTAGCTCTGATAACTACGTTGCCAGGCATAGAACTGAAGGTCCAGGGAGCTTATATAGCAACACCCCTAAGTAACGACCCAGGTGCGGATAAAAGGAATGACAGAAAAACCAGAGTCAAAAAACTAGTAACCACTAGAGGGAGCAAAAAGCAAATTCACAACACAATATACTACGTAGCTGGGCAATATACTACGTAGCTGGGCAATATACTACATAGCTGGGCAATGTACTACGTGACTGGGCAATATACTACGTGACTGGGCAATATACTACATGACTGGGCAATATGCTACGTGGCTGGGCAATATACTACGTCGCTGGACAATATGCTACGTGACTTGGCAATATACTACGTAGCTGGGCAATATACTACGTGACTGGGCAATATGCTACGTGGCTGGGCAATATACTACATGGCTGGGCAATATACTACGTGGCTGGGCAATATACTACATGCCTGTACAATATACTACGTGGCTGGGCAATATGCTACGTGACTTGGCAATATACTACGTGGACATGCATATTCTAGAATACCCAATGCGTTAGAATCGGGCCACCATCTAGTCAACATATAAAGGCCTTATTTTTATTTTTATTCTCATTTTTATTTTTCATTTTTCATTTTTTCTTTAATTTTTATTTTTAATTTTTATTTTTTACTCCAACAAAAAAATCAATATTTAATAAAGTAATGTCTAATACAAGGATATTTCTTTATCAAATATAGTGATCATATGGTTTCATTACATAAGAAGTGTTTTAATTCTGGGTTGAATACAACAATTCTTTCACCCATTCATTTATTCATATATATTCTTATTTTGATTCATGGCTATACAACACATTCTTACATATTATTGGTCTAATAAATATAGTTTATTAATAAAGTTTTAGTAATATCAGCACTTGTTACATAAAAGACACACTGACATCTATGGGTTCAAAAATAAATTACACCCATGACTTAAAAATGTCCTATCACATAAAGAATATGGTTAATAATGTATTATCATTTTATTATTATTATTATTATTATTATTATTATTATTATTTTATTTTTCCAAATATGAATTCCATATTAATATTTTGATAATTATATGGATATTATTGATTTGCTATGGTAAGCTGTGATATTATAAGTTAGGTAAATTACCATATTTGGTATAGAACAGGGAATGAAGACTTCAATCAAGATACTGAAGACGTTAATAAAGACTTTTTATATTTCTAAATTCAATTCATTCTTAAAAGTTGCAAGAAGAAACGCCGTTATCCACAAGTTCCACAAGGTAACAATGCTATGATTTCTGAGTAATAATAGACTGTGTCAAATGCAATTCATGTCACCACTCACAACTACAGCATCCATCACTGACAACTATGAGTACTGTATCTAAATTGCCAACCACGGAGAGAAACTGTGTTATTACGTTTTATCATGTTCCAGTGGCTTCCTATCACCTATAAGACTTCCATGAAAGCTGGTGAACAATCAGGTAATTGTCAGGATGCCACAACCCTGACATGTGTCCTGTGCACTAAGGACCGGTTATGGTGCTATGATTAGCAGGGAAGGAATGTCACACTTGTTCCAAGACCAATGCGGATGATATGGAGATTCCAGATGATTTCCAAGGCGAGCCAATGTAAGTCCAGGTCTCTAAAGGTGACACTGCACAGATATTAAAGCTACATTTCATCTATGAACTTTATTTTCTTATCAACATTTGAATTTATGGACTTTGATTGACACATGACACACAGTCTCTATAATATCTACATGCTATCATCTATTTCAAAAGAATTATAATAAAGATTGTTTAAAAAGAACCAAGAAGAAGACATCAAAATGAAGACCAGATGACATCAGATGACATCAGACCTGATGACATGCTTCAAGTAGATATAGGGAAGTATAATTATATATTTTATATGAATATTAGTCACGGCTTACCATAGCATGAATTTACATAACATTATATTATTGAGTACGTATAACAATATTCTTATTATTTATATTATTATGAACATTAAATTATTTTGCCAAAGAAGAAGAAGAAAGAAGGTCTTATTAAGGCCGGGATCACACATGCGAGAAACACGTCCGTGTCTCGCATGTGAAACCCAAGCTCTGGCGCCGGCACTGTGGAGCGGAGCGTGCGGCCGCATAGGAACACATGGAGCCGCACGCTCCGCTCCCAAGTGCCGGGGCCAGAGCTTGGTTTTCACATGCGAGGTACGGACGTGTTTCTCGCATGTGTGATCCCGGCCTAATATGTTTACTTTGAGGGTTCCAATCAATGTCTGTCACCCTCAAAAGGGGGAATTGTTAAATATTAATTGAATTATTCTTATTCTCAATCCTGTACTGAGCACATTGCTTCTTGCTGACATTACCAAAAGCTATTTCTGTTTATGTATAAGTTAACACCATATACAGAGAACACGTGATCTGTGGGATACATTTATAAACGTCTCTTAGGAGGGTGTGGGGGTTTTTGTGGGGGTTACGTGGGGGCTGTCACCTCCTGCCTTCACCATCGTTCTCCACGGACGACAGACGAAGAAGCAACAGCTGGTAGCGGTAGCCATGATGACCTTCAGATATCACACAGACAGATGGCTTCTACCATTCAGAACTTTGGGAAAGATGAGTATCAAGTGCTGATATCTACACATGGACAATCTGGTCGTAACAATTTCATTAATTTTATGTTTTGCTGCAATGTGGTTTTTCTGTGGACAATTAAATAAACCACTACCTTTTTTATGACAATATCATTACATTTTTCTTTAAGAGTAATGCACCTGTTGAATAGTCTTGATTAAATAAATGTGCGAAAATAAGCATATTTAACACAGCGCTATTCAGGAAAGATTTAGTCCATTTATCGGACATCGGGTTAGACATTTTCAATTTAAATTTGCAAACTATGGTTGAAAAGTGGCTGTGTGGTTTTGGGGCGGCCTCGCCTCTTAGTGGCTTGGCTTTTGGGAAAATGGCCAATTGGTATGGGCGGATTGGTATTGGTGTGTTGGAAATCTGGAAATTTATATGAGTTTATTATTTAAAGCTGTGTATTAATTGGTTTAACCCTAAATAAACATCACGGCCAATTTTCTTTCATTCAAATTTGTGTTGGGTTTTCATTTATTTTAAGGAATAGATCTTGTGTTGCCATGAGAGGACACAGAGCAAAGGGTATAAATAGTAAGAAAATAAAGCTCTAACAGTGCATTACATTCCGGGAATAAAACTAGGAGATATAAAGTGCAGCAAGTGCTATATGGAATATTCCAGGAATACAGTACAGCCCATATAGTGTAAGGGAGTAAACATCCTAACAAGAGATGGAGATTACAAATCCTATAGACGACTTAAAATGCATCTGTGATGCCCGCGGGTGGTGTGTCATGTGCGGGATCCAGGAAACAGCGTCACACGCCATCCCAGGTAACTCCACCTCCAAGCACCTCCGATTGGATGGCGTCACCAAGGGGGAGTGTCCGGAACGACGCTGGATGGACGTGTCGCCATGGAGACCGGACGGGCCCACACCACGCGAGCGTTCAGCATCCCCAGTGAAGCAGGAGGTTCAGGATGAAACCATGCTGGTAAGACCAAGATGAATAATGCGGCATAGAGCCATCTGGTAGCGATCAGTCAGGTAAAGTGATAGTGAGGGGTGTCAGGAAACAAAACAATGCATGTGAAAAGTGCCAGATGTGAGACCACCAGTGACCAGTGACAGTGCAACGGGTGAGAAATGCAGAATAAAGTTTTAGGCTAAAGTTATAAAGATAAAAGCAGCTTAAAAAATAGTGGTGGATAATAAAATATATGGAAAAGTGTTTGTTGGGAAGTGTATACACTCATAAAAATGTTTTCTGTAAAATATAGAAAAATTAATCAGTATTAGGATGTGTAAAAAAGAGAAATATGTTATTTAAGAAAATGTAATGAACAATAAATTTAGTGAATAATCATAAATAAAATTGTTATTAAAATATAATGAAATCACAGAACCTGATCTACTTCCCGGTATATATGGGCTTATAGTAGAATCCCTTATAACCAACTGGAAAGATAAAAACAAAGGAAAAAGCTCGCTGTCTCGGGGTAATCCTCGACACTGATTACTCCTTCAAACCGCGTATCCAAGCCCTTTCCACTTCCTGCCGCCTTCAACTCAAAAATATTTCACGGATCCATACATTCCTAAACCAAGAATCTGCAAAAACCCTAGTCCATGCCCTCATCATCTCCCGCCTCAACTACTGTAACCTCCTGCTCTGTGGCCTCCCCTCGAACACTCTCGCACCCCTCCAATCTATTCTAAACTCTGCTGCCCGACTAATCTACCTGTCCCCCCGCTATTCCCCAGCCTCTCCCCTCTGTCAATCCCTTCACTGGCTCCCCATTACCCAGAGACTCCAGTACAAAAGCCTATCCATGACATACAAAGCCGTCCACAACCTGTCTCCTCCATACATCTGTGACCTCGTCTCCCGGTACTTTCCTGCACGCAACCTCCGATACTCACAAGATCTTCTCTACTCCCCTCTTATCTCCTCTTCCCACAATCGCATTCAAGATTTCTCTCGCACATCACCCCTACTCTGGAACTCTCTACCACAACACATCAGACTCTCGCCTACCATGGAAACCTTCAAAAAGAACCTGAAGACCTACCTCTTCCGGAAAGCCTACAACCTGCAGTAACCACCGATCGACCAAACCGCTGCACGACCAGCTCTATCCTCGCCTACTGTATTCTCACCCATCCCTTGTAGATTGTGAGCCCTCGTGGGCTGGGTCCTCTCTCCTCCTGTACCAGTTGTGACTTGTATTGTTCAAGATTATTGTACCTGTTTTTATTATGTATACCCCTCCTCACATGTAAAGCGCCATGGAATAAATGGCGCTATAATAATAAATAATAATAATAATAATAATGTGATCTGTGTCTGTCCCAGAAAAAAAGTCATCATAGTGTCATTCCCTGTAATCAACGTATAGAGGAGGAGATGATTGCGGAGAGACCGTCCATTGTTAGAATAGTGGGTAGACACAGAGGGCATCCAAGGTTCCTGACTATCCGGGTGTCTAGAGGATCTTCACCATAGGACAGTAAAGTGCAGGTAGGCCATCTTGTGACTTTTGGATTATGAGGAAACCTTTAAAAAAAGGGAAATAAAAACAAATAAGACACATTAAAATCAGATAAAACTGTTTTATTTAAAAAAAGAGTGTAGAGAACGAATTCTACCAAACACCTTCTAGGAAAGGGGAGAAACTGAGAACTTAATTTAGACCATTAGGTCGTAAGGTATTTAATTGCCAGATCCATTTCGTTTCTGATTGTGACCAGATCTTTTTCCAGTCGCCAGCCCTACTGGTAACCAGGACTTATCGATGCCAGCAGGGGCAGACACAGACAGCATGGGGCCCCTGTGCAAGAAATGTGTCTGGGCCCCCCTCCTTTTATGGTGACAAAGCTACAGATATATATATATATATATATACACACACACAGCCACACATGCATGTATATGTATTACATAGTTTCCTTTTTTATGTATATTACTGTCCCTTATTACACAGTGCCCTCTCTTGTTATGTACAGCACCATCCCTTACATATTGGAATTATATAGAGCCTTGTCTTTATTGCAAGTGCAGCGCCCCAGGGTCCTGGTCGTTGCAGTAATGTCATTCTTCCACCGGGGGAGTGATGTTACGTTTGAAGGCAATAAAGGAGATCTCTTTACCAGGTAACACCAACACACAACACACTTCATACTCCAGTCCACCAGGGGGCACTCTTCACAATTAGGTAAAACTGGTGGTCTGGATAGGAAGTTAGGCAGAAGCTGACTGGGCTTCACCCAGTGAGCTGCTATCTGAGCTCCGCTCAGGTAGTGGGTCCCTGACAGGGGTGGGATCCTGTCAGAGGGCTAGACAGAAGGCCACAGAGCTGCGCCTGCCCGACGGGCGGCAGCATCCTAAGAAAGAGACACTGAAGGAGGATTGTATTGTAGTGGCTGAGAAACAAAGTCGTAGCAAAAGGAGAGGAAACCAAAAGGAGTTCTGCCCTACACAGGCTGCCTCCTTCTGAGGCGCAGGATCCGGTAGCCGGAACACCGAGGGAGCAACAGTCTCTATGCCTTGCTCCAGAGACCGGCAGGACAGCTAATTCCAAATTACTGATCCGCCCTATACCCAGGAGGCACGGTGGCAACTTGTGGAGGCTGGGGCGTGCTAGAGTCCCTGTAAAAAGCCTCAGGCCACCAGTCATACGGGTTTGTCCTATCCATCTGGTGGACAGAGAGAGACACAACATCTAGAACATCTACAACAGTTGTGAGGACCTTATGAGAAGCTCAGCAGTAAGGTACTACAACACCCAGGCGCTAGAAGAAGGCTACTGATTTCCACCTAGATAAGGGGACTCTGGATTTGCCTTCAGACCGGCCAGACTCCGCCTGCCCTAGGATCTGGTGCTCCGGACTGTGGACGCTGAAGCCTTCAGTAAAAAGGTAAAGAGACTACAACCTTGTGTCCTCGTTCTTCACTGCGCTTCACACCATCCACCATCTACACACTGGGAAGCCCTGGGGATATACTTCACCTGTGGCAAGGTATACCATCTGGCTGCCATAACATCACCCTAGCGGACCCCTAAGCAGCGTCGGTCACCCTGACCGAATACCACAGGTGGCGTCACGAACACTTTCCCTTTAAAGACCTTTTCCCCCCCCATTTACAACGGACATCCCTAGGGCCACGGACCGGGTCAGCCACCGTGACATCCCCCTTGAGAACCGAAGGGCCCGGTACCGAGTACCCCACTGCCCTACGCGGGCGATCCACATACCGTCCTCTCTTGATAGATGTATAAAGCAATGATGGCTGATGGAGTGTGTGAAAGCTTTTCTAATCGAGGAGCTGATGGACTGGTAGTCTGGTCACTGGCTGCTCCATCAGCAGTCATTTTATATCTAATACGAGAGGGGACTACGTAATAAAAGAGAGCGTTGTGAATAACAAAAGTAACAAGAAAACACCTTGTAAGAGACAGCACTGTACATAACAGCAGAAGAAGCTATATAATAAGGGACGACACCATATATAACTAGAGAGGATGGTACGTAATAAAGGACAGTGTTATACATAACAAAAGAGGAAACTGTAACTAAGGATGGTGTTATACATAATAAGAGAGTACACTACTGTATATACTAAGGAACTGCTATACATAAGTGAGTACACTGTATACTAAGGGACTGTGCTATACATAAGTGAGTACACTATATACTAAGGGACTGTGCTGTGCATAAATGAGTACACTATATACTAAGTGGCTGTGCCCCCCCCCCACTCATTATAAGTCCTGAACGTGTGCACACAGCCTTAGTTCTTGTCCTGTGCCCCACACCCACAAATCCTGAACGTGTGCACACAGCCTTAGTCCCTATCCTGTGACCCCACTCCACAGGTCAACAAAAAAAAAAAAATTTTCTGGTGTCCAAAATATTTTAATGAATTTGGGGTATTTTTGGGGTGCTGATTCTGAATATGCTATCAGTTTTGCCAGATTGGCTCAAGTTTTTGAGATTTTTGGTATCTTATTTATAGCACTTGTTGGTAAATGCGACGCATCATCTCATTAATTTCTTTGGATTAGTACTTGAACTGAGCAGTTCTCAATATAGTTTTGTGTTAATTAGTGTTCTAAAAGTTTGTTCATAGCTTGATTTTTGCACTAACTTTATGTTGTTGTCTGTTTTCCAGTGAAAAGCATGAACTCATCAAGAAGAAGTTGTCTTAACGATCCAGACTCATTCTGTTACATTTGTGGTGAATACACACTGCCAAAACATAGAAGAAACATAACAGACTTCGTAAAAAAAGTGTATTTTGCCTATTTTGGGGTTATGCTTGGGGACCAAGACATAGTGTGCAAAGCATGTATCGAATTATTATGAAAATGGAGCAAAGGACAAAGAAAAAGCTTCAAATTTGGTGTTCCAATGGTGTGGAGAGAGCAAAAAAATCATCATGATGACTGCTAGTTCAATAAAGTTAATGCGCGTGTAGCAAATTACGTCTTTTTTTGACACATTTTACGAAAAATCTCAAAAACTTGAGCCAATCTGGCAAAACTGATGACATATTCAGAATCAGCACCCCAAAGTTACCCTAAATTCGATGAAATATCTTTGGCACCAAAAATGCTGTTGACCAGTTATAAGTCCTGAACGTATGCACACAGCCTTAGTCCTGTCCTGTGCCCACCACTTATTATAAATCCTGAATGTGTGCACACAGAATTAGTCCTGTCCTGTGCCCCCCACTCATTATAAGTCATGAACGTGTGCACACAGCCTTAGTCCTGTCCTGTGCCCCCACTCATTATAAGTCATGAACGTGTGCACACAGCCTTAGTCCTGTCCTGTGCCCCCACTCATTATAAGTCCTAAACGTGTGCACACAGCCTTAGTCCCTGTCCTGTGCCCTGTGTCCTGTGCATACGGGGGGATATAAGCCATGCATACAGGGGGGGAATATGAGCCATGCATACAGGAGGGGGAAATATGAGCCATGCATACAGGGGAAGGGGGAATATGAGCCATGCATACAGGAGGGGGAAATATGAGCCATGCATACAGGGGGAATATGAGCCATGCATACAGGAGGAGGGGGAATGAGCCATGCATACAGGGGGGGAAATATGAGCCATGCATACAGGAGGGGGGGAATATGAGCCATGCAAACAGGAGGGGAAAATATGAGCCATGCATACAGGAGGGGGGGAATATGAGCCATGCATACAGGAGGGGGAAATATGAGCCATGCATACGGGGGGGAATAATATGAGCCATGCATACAGGAAGGGGAAATATGAGCCATGCATATGGGGGAGGGGGAATATGAGCCATGCATACAGGGGGGAATATGAGCCATGCATGCAGGAGGGGGGGTCATTATACAGTATTAAGCATCATGTGGAATTACTTTACAGTATGGAGAACTGTGTGGCCATTATACAGTATGGAGCATCATGTGTGGCCGTTGTACAGTATGGAGCATCATGTGTGGCCATTATACAGTATGGAGCATCATATGTGGCCATTATACAGTATTGAGCATCATGTGGGATCATTATACAGCATGGAGAACTGTGTGTGGCCATTATACAGTATGGAGCACTATGTGTGGCCATTATAGAGTATGGAGCACTATGTGTGGCCATTATACAGTATGGAGCACTGTGTGGCCATTATACATTATGGAGCATCATGGGTGGCCATTATACACTATGGAGCATCATGTGTGGCCATTATACAGTATTGAGCATCATGTGTGGCCATTATACAGTATGGAGAACTGTGTGTGGCCATTATACAATATGGAGCATCATGTGGAGCCATTATACAGTTAGGAGCATCATGTGTGGCCATTATACAGTATGGAGCATCATGTGTGGTCATTATACAGTACGCAGCATCATGTGTAGCCATTATACAGTACGAACAATCATGTGGGGCTATTATACAGTATGGAGCATAATGTGGCCAATGGCCATTATACAGTATGGAGCATCATGTGTGGCCATTATACAGTATGGAGCATCATGTGGCCATTATACAGTATGGAGCATCATGTGGCCATTATACAGTATGGGGCATCATGTGTGACCATTATACAGTATGGAGCATCATGTGTGGCCATTATACAGTATGCAGCATCATGTGGGCCCATTATACTTTATGGAGCATCACATGGGGCCAGTACACTGTACGCAGCATCATTTGGGGCCATTATACAGTATGGAGCATCATGTGTGGCCATTATACAGTATGGAGCATAATGTGACCATTATACAGTATGGAGCATTATGTGTGGCCATTATACAGAAATGGCCGCACACACGGCTATATGTATCTTGTTATAGGTCAGCTCCCCGACAATATGATACAGTATGGAGCATCATGTGTGGCCATGTGTTAAATATGCTTATTTTCGCACATTTATTTAATCAGGACTTGTCATGATATTCTCATAAAAAAGGTAGTGGTTTATTGAATTGTCCACAGAAAAACCACATTGCAGCAAAACATAAAATAGATGAAATAGTTACGAACAGATTGTCCATGTGTAGATATCAGCACTTGATACTCATCTTTCCCAAAATTCTGAATGGTAAAAGCCATCTGTTTGTGTGAAGTCTGAAGTTATCATGGCTACCGCTACCAGCTGTTGCTTCCTTGTGACTTGTCTGATGTCCATGGAGAATGATGGTGAAGGCAGGAGGTGACAGCCCCACGTGACAAAAGCCCCCACACCCTCCTAAGAGACATTTATATATGTGTCCTACAGACCATGTGTTCCCCTGTATATGGAGTTGACTTATGCTCTGAGCTACATACACAGAAATAGCCCTTTGTAATGTCAGCAAGAAGCAATGTGCTCAGTACAGGATTGAATAAGAATAATTCAATTAATAATTAATATTTAACAACATGATACAGAGAACACAGAAATGGCCGCACACACGGCTATATGTATCTTGTTATAGGTCAGCCCCCGACAACATGATACAGAGAACACAGAAATGGCCGCACACACGGCTATATGTATCTTGTTATAGATCAGCCCCCGACAACATGATACAGAGAATACAGAAATGGCCGCACAAAGAGATTCACCTAATGTATCCAAACATTTTATCAGGTGCACGGTGGCGATTTGAGCGGTTTCCAGTTTTTCGGAATGGAAAAGGGTCAGTAAGCCCAGAAGGGGCGGAGCTTGGTGACAAAAACTTCTTTGCCGAGAAACCCATTGGATCCTGATGATGGAGACCGCCCATCCCACCAGGGTAAATAAGAGCACAGATAGAATATTGTGTTATTAATATTGTTCACCGCATCATATTGTTGGGTTTAAGTTTGAATTTCTGTACTGGTAAAAAAGTTTTAATGTTGTGGGTGTGAAATAACTGAACCATGTGATGGGGCGTTTTATTTATTTATATAGCACCATTGAATCCATGGTGCTGTACATGAGAATGGGTTACATACAAATTACAGATATCACTTACAGTAAGCAAACTAACAATGACAGACTGATACAGAGGGGCGAGGACCCTGCCCTTGCGGGCTTACATTCTACAGGATGGTGGGGAAGGAGACAATAGGTTGAGGGTTGCAGCAGCTCCGGTGTTGGTGAGGCGGTATCTCCGGTAGTGGTGAGGAGGCAGCGGGGTCAGTGCAGGCTGTAGGCTTTCTTGAAGAGGTGGGTTCTCAGGTTCCGTCTGAAGGATCTGAATGTGGTTGATAGTCGGACGTGTTGGGGCACAGAATTCCAGAGGATAAGGGATATTCGGGAGAAGTCTTGGAGGCGTTTATATAAACCCTGACTCATTGATATAACACTAGGTTATGACTAAGGCCGGGGACACACTTAACGTATAAAAAAACGGTCCGTTTTTCACGGCCGAGAATCGCACAAATGTTTCAAAAACAGTGATCCGTGTGCAGTGCGAGGATGCGATTTCCTCGCATCAAATGATCCGTGTGACATCAGTGTGACATCCGTATGGCATCCGTATGCCGAGATTTTCTCGCAAGCTTGCAAAACCGACATCTAATGGATTTATGTGCTCAAATGTTCGGGAAAACATATATACAGTATATATATATATATATATATATATATATATATATATATATATGTCATTGAGACACATATATATATATTCTGTATTTAGATTTCATTCAGCGCGATATCTGTGAACAGCCGGTAATTCAATTGCCGGCTTTGCATTTCTCCTTCACAAACCCGACAGGATATGAGACATGGTTTACATACAGTAAACCATCTCATATCCCCCTTTTTTTTGCATATTCCACACTACTAATGTTAGTAGTGTGTATGTGCAAAATTTGGCCGCTGTAGCTGCTCAAATAAAGGGTTAAATGGCGGAAAAAATTGGCGTGGGCTCCCGCGCAATTTTCTCCGCCAGAATGGTAAAGCCAGTGACTGAGGGCAGATATTAATAGCCTAGAGAGGGTCCATGGTTATTGGCCCCCCCCTGGCTACAAACATCTGCCCCCAGCCACCCCAGAAAAGGCACATCTGGAAGATGCGCCTATTCTGGCACTTGGCCACTCTCTTCCCACTCCCTGTAGCGGTGGGCTATGGGGTAATGAAGGGTTAATGCCACCTTGCTATTGGAAGGTGACATTAAGCCAGATTAATAATGGAGAGGCGTCAATTATGTCACCTATCCATTATTAATCCAATTGTTTGAAAGGGTTAAAAAACACACACACACATGATTAAAAAGGATTTTAATGAAATAAACACAGCGGTTGTTGTAATAATTTATTGTTCTCGCAATCCATTTCCAGGCCCTCACTTGGCAAAATAATAAACACACGGTGGAGAAAATATCGGATCATGGGAGCTGCACTGATTTTTTATCGCATAGCACTCGTCCGTATTACGGTCTAGTGTGACCCCGGCCTAAGGGGCATATTTGGCCCTGAAACGCGTAAACCGGTGTCTGGGACCCCTGCTATTTATGCCATTTTTCTATTATCGGTTGTCCATGCTTTTAATGAAGATTTTTGCAATAAAGCTTATTGGACTCCAACCTCTTGGTGCTGGATTTTTTACTACTTGTTGGATTTTCCTGGGATGGCAGCCATGCACAGAGTGGACAGATGAGCTGTAAAAATACTTTTTTATATTTACTTAAGCATTTCAATGACCTTTTCCTGATAATCAAGGAAAGTATCTGCATTTCCGGCTTTTTTGTATAACACAAAAGAATTATATGTGGCCACCTGAAACAAATAAATGACTAACTTCTTATACCATATATATGATTTTCTTGATAACTGGTATAGCTGCAGAACCTGATCTGCAAGGTCCGCACCCCCCATATATTTGTTGTAATCAATGACAGGCACAGGTTTTGGAGTAATTAACAATCACTGACATATTGGATATCCTTAGGACATCAGTAATTGCATTACGCAATAAGAGTCACTCCCAAGAGGGATACAATACCTATACAAAAAGAAGTAGCTCAAGACTCAGATAACTAAACAGGGCCAGGCACAACTCAAGTTAAATACTTTATTAATTCCACATAGATATAACATACGAGAAGGCAACATACAGGCCCATTAAATACAGCAATTCATATGGAAAAAGGTCAATAGGGGGTAGAGACAAAAAACAATATGCACAGTGGCTGCAAAGAAACACACCCCTGTGAAATTAGTCAGGAAGAGATTGAACCACCAGTGTGCTCATCCTGTACCCATAACGATGAACCGCAGAACCAGAGGTCTGCACTAGATGGTATATTACAAGTCCAATACAGGGTCCTTGATCTGTGCAGATAACTAGCCACTAATAGATGAAAAGTATAATACTCATATTGTCCTGATAAAAGTCCCTGTGCAAAAGTGCATAGTGCAGGACAGCAGCGGTTTCAGAAATAGAACTTACCCATATTAGGGGGTGACAGCGCAGTCTCTGTGCATATGGCGTGCCCCGACGCGCGTTTCGCGTTGCGGGCTTCTTCGGGGGGCAGTGTGGGTGTACCCGTCATGTTGGAACCATTTATAGTGTTCCATATGTGCTGCACCTGTGGGCGCATTTGGAGCGGGACCGGGGCCGCCGCGCAGCTCTTCCGTGCGTCCGACTTCCGGTGCGGGTCAAAGGAAAAACTTCCTGTGACGTCACTGGCCCGCACCGCAGCCTTGCGGACGACTTCGGAGATGCCGGAGTACCCAGGACACCGCGGCGCATGCGCATCCAGCAGCGCTCAGAAACACAGCGGTAACTAGGCAACCGTATACGCTCGTGTATACAATATAAACATGTCAGGTACGAAAATCGGTACAGTATGTATAAATAAGAGAGTGGGCACATATAAAAGAAACAGGAGCATAAAAGACAATAACATAAAAAGAAGACAGTGCCTGCTGTATTACTGGTACAATAGTGGAACGGTAGTGTGTTAGAAGTCCATCAGATGCTAAGGGTAAAGGGCAAATATAAGTCCAATTAATTGAAAATTCGTCCAAACATGGACCAGGAAATGCATGAGATATTCCTTCCGCTGATTCTCATCTCTTGGGCCAGCATACAGATATCGACATCATTTCCAATATATAAACACGTTCCAGGTGAATATTTCCACATGATATTAATGGATTGCGTGCAAGGAAACACAAACAACCCCGCATAAAGAAGGCACTGAATAGCAAACAGAAAGGAGATAAAAAATGATTAAAAACAACTGTATAAACAATTGCTCACTAAAAGACATACTATACAAAAACAAAAGGGAGCAGATATAGTAGCCAGATCAAGCTAAAGGAATGGAGCGAACGATAACTGCTCGTTCAAACCGTGAGGAGACATTGTGTTCAGAGAGACTATCCAGCGACATTCAAGCTGCGCCAAAACACGTTTGGGATTACCCCCACGTATACCCATGTGTACCTTGTCAATACCCCTCACCCGGAATCCGGTGGGGTCACAGTTATGGCGCAGCCTGAAATGTCCAGGGATAGTCTTCAGAACAAAGGGATCAATACAGGTTTTAGCCGCCATGATGTCCCTAACATGCTCCCTTGTGCTAATTCTTAGTTCGCGAGAGGTGAGCCCCACGTAGATTAGATTGCAGGGGCAGACGGCGTAGTATACCACAAATGTGGTACTACAAGAAATGTAGTTCACAATCCGGTAGTCCCTACCTCCATCCGATGTAGTAAAAGATGTTGCTCGATCTATATTACGGCACGCTACGCAAGACCCACAGGGATAACAACCCCATCTCTGCTTAGAAGCACCAAAAATATTGGTGGGGTTAGCCACATAGTGGCTTCTGACCAAAAGATCTTTAAGGTTCCTCCCTCGCCTGGCTGTCAGCAGCGGTCGATCCGGAATAATACGTTTTAAGATGGGCTCTGTTTTCAGGACCGCCCAGTGTTTCTGCAGCACTTGCCGCATCGTGTCCCAATTGTTGCTATACGTTGAGATAAATCTCAGGGGCGCATCCGTTTTAGCCCTGGGCGGTGCCCTACAGAGTAACCCATCTCGTGCCTCTCTTTTTGCACGGGAGTACCCCCTCTTGATGCTCCTATTACTGTACCCCCGATCCTGAAATCTCCTGGAGAGGTCCCGAGCCCGGTCCTCAAATAACCCATCCGAAGAACAAATTGTTTTCATCCTCAAGAATTGTCCAATTGGGACCGCTTTAATTGTTGAGGATAGATGCGCTGAGGTGGCGTGTAAAAGTGAGTTCACCGAAGTAGCCTTGCGGAACACATCACTTTGGATATTGCCCACGCTGTCTACCAAGATTTTAATATCCAAGAAGTCAATCGCTTTTGCATCAATTGTATATGTAAGTTTAATGTTGTACGGATTCGAATTTAGTTCTCGGATCAGGTCACGAAAACCAGGCTCGGTACCCTGCCACACCACAAAAATATCATTGATGTAACGATACCAGCACTGTGCATGGGAGGCGGCCCGCACGCCCTCCCCGAAAATCTCCCTCTCCCAAAATCCGAGAAAGAGATTTGCGTACGAGGGCGCACAGGCCGCGCCCATCGCAGTGCCGCGTTGTTGGAGATAAAATCGATCCTTAAAGGTGAAATAATTGTGTGTCAGTATGAACTCCAGGAGTTCCAGGATCAGGGAACACAGGTCAGCATCCAGATTACTATTTTCCAGAAAGAAGGACACCGCCCTCAGGCCATCGATATGCCCAATGCTAGTATAAAGTGATTCCACATCGATCGCCGCCAACAGCATGTCAGGTTCGAGGGAGAGTCCATTAATTTTCCCCAGGACGTCCGTGGTGTCCCTGACATAGGAGCGTAGCATTTCCACCAGTGGATGGAGATAGTATTCAATGAATTTGCACACTGTGTCACACAGCCCTCCAATGCCAGAGACAATGGGATGCCCTGGGGGGGTCAGAGAATCCTTGTGGATCTTGGGTAGGAGGTAGAAGGTAGGGACCACCGGATTTTTGGTGGTAAGGCCGTCAAGAATTTTTTTAGGAATAATCCCCTGCGTAAATGCTCTATCCAAGATCTCATCCAGGATTGCTGAAAATTTGACTGTCGAGTTCTGAGGCAACACAGTGTATGCCTCTTTATCCCTCAGTTTCCGGAAGGATTCCCTCTCATACATCTCCGTCGGCCACAGGACCACGTTTCCCCCCTTGTCTGCAGGTTTGATCACAATATCACTCATGGATTTTAATTCCCTGAGGGCCTTCCGCTGTGCCCATGTCAGGTTATCTCCCCTCCTACCTTCGGAGATTGCCCTGAAATCCTCCAGAACCAGTTTGTTAAAAATTTCAACCTGTGGGTAAATTGACAAGGGGGGAAAAGCGGTCGATCTAGGGACGACGGAGGTGGGGAATGTACCTGTCACAGTAGGGGCGCTCTCCCGTTCGAGCTCCTCCAGAGCAGATAGAGCTTCTTGATCCATTGTTGTATTGAGACCATCTACTTCCATGGGTCTACTATGGAGCCTACGTAGGATCACCTTGCGTAGGAACAGTTGTACATCTTTCATGGCTGTGAAGAAGTTAAAGTTGTTAGTTGGCACAAAGGTCAAGCCTAAGCTAAGTACCTCCTTTTGAGGTCCTGACAACACATGTTTCGAAAGGTTAATCACCTCCAGAGTTGTATTGACTTTGGATTTCTTTTCCAATGATTGAGGTGGTGTCAATTTTCTCTTATTCTGGTAATTTCCCTTCTTAGAAACATGTTTGCCAAGGCCAAGACGTTCATTACGATGAAAAGATGTATTACTGCCACTTGGCAGTTCCTCGTCCATCGATGAGGTGGAGGAGAAAGAGTTCCGATGTGGCCTTGCTATAGGCTGCCTGAACTTCCTTTTCCACCTGTACACTTGATTACTTGAAAGGTCACTCAAGTCTCTCTGATATTTCTTGGTTTTAAAAGACACAATGTCCTTTTCCCATTTATTAAATTCCGCTTCCAATTCTTTATTCAATTTAATAAGAGACTCAGCTGATAATTGCGACTGTAGTGTAGCTTGTAATACGTTAATATTAGCCTCCACTTCCTTCAAAGAGGTCTCGTTAGATTTAATTAACAGCTCCATAAATCCTTTCGAACAATTAGTTGCTAACTCCTCCCATTGTTTTCTAAAATCATCATTATCGATTGAGAAGGACGGGAACACCTGGACACGCAGGCCACGGGGTATCAATCCCTTGGCCACGTAACGTTCCAGGAACGCCTTGTTCCA
This sequence comes from Ranitomeya variabilis, assembly GCF_051348905.1. Classification (NCBI taxonomy): domain Eukaryota; kingdom Metazoa; phylum Chordata; class Amphibia; order Anura; family Dendrobatidae; genus Ranitomeya; species Ranitomeya variabilis. The sequence goes on along the minus strand of NC_135235.1, from coordinate 754,130,878 downwards.
CCACAGCCGAGTCTTTCTATTAAGAAGATTTTTTAACTGTATAGCTACATCATCTGCTTCCTTAGAGTTAAAAACCACAGAATGCTCATCCCCAAAGACCTCGTCCAGTTTGGTCTGCCACGTTTTTTCACGTGCCTTATGATCCATAGGGTCAGAAAAAGAAGCTGTGAAAATACACAGAATAATGAAATGATTAACAAACACTGACATATTGGATATCCTTAGGACATCAGTAATTGCATTACGCAATAAGAGTCACTCCCAAGAGGGATACAATACCTATACAAAAAGAAGGAGCTCAAGACTCAGATAACTAAACAGGGCCAGGCACAACTCAAGTTAAATACTTTATTAATTCCACATAGATATAACATACGAGAAGGCAACATACAGGCCCATTAAATACAGCAATTCATATGGAAAAAGGTCAATAGGGGGTAGAGACAAAAAACAATATGCACAGTGGCTGCAAAGAAACACACCCCAGGGAAATTAGTCAGGAAGAGATTGAACCACCAGTGTGCTCATCCTGTACCCATAACGATGAACCGCAGAACCAGAGGTCTGCACTAGATGGTATATTACAAGTCCAATACAGGGTCCTTGATCTGTGCAGATAACTAGCCACTAATAGATGAAAAGTATAATACTCATATTGTCCTGATAAAAGTGCCTGTGCAAAAGTGCATAGTGCAGGACAGCAGCGGTTTCAGAAATAGAACTTACCCATATTAGGGGGTGACAGCGCAGTCTCTGTGCATATGGCGTGCCCCGACACGCGTTTCGCGTTGCGGGCTTCTTCGGGGGGCAGTGTGGGTGTACCCGACATGTTGGAACAGGTTTTGGAGTAGTGGATCCCTGTTGGTCTGCAGTGGCACTTGTGGTATCTGTGTGGATCGAGCTCAGGATAAAAATATATTTTTTTATCCTTGTGCTTGGGGGCAAGCATCTCTCCATTGCGTAAAGCCCCTGACTGGCCGTTTCGGAAATTTTCATTGACCAATGATTGTGGAAACCCTTGACTGTTTTAGCGAATGGTCCCACAAGCCCCCATGTTATATTGAACCAGACTTTTAAAATAGGGGTATGCTGGTGTAGTAGTTGTCAACATACAGATTGTAGCCTTTATGTAATAATGGAGTTATCAGCTGCCCAAAAGTTTTTCCAGATGTCCCGAGATAAGTAGGGCATCCTGGTGGGTGGGTTTAGTTGGCTATCTTTCCTCTCATAAATGCAAAAAGCTGATGTGTATCCGGTTGAAGTCTTGCACATTTTATAGAGCTTTATTCCGAAACTTGCCCTCTTAGAAGGAATAAATTGCATGAGGTGCAGTCTTCCTTTGAATTTTAAAAGGGACTCATCAATGGAAATGTTTTCTGTTGGGGTGTAAAGCTTTAAGAACTTTTCTGTCAAGTCTTCGATGATGGGTCTGATTTTGAATAGTCTCTCATGTTCTGAGGCATTTCTGGGCAGGCATTGACTATTGTCACTAAAACGCCAAAATCTCATGAGCATTTCAGAATGGGTCCTAGGAAGAATGTCAGAAAACTTTGGGGTGGCTTGAACAGGGCAGTTGGACCAATAGGACCGAATGCTCGTTTTATTAACAAGCCCGATAGCGAATGTAAGTCCTATTAGTTGATGTTCATAAATTTGACCTAGCATGATACGATCATAGATTCTGGCTGATGAATTGGGACACATATAAATTTGTTTGTAGGACAATATGCTCTAGCAAGCTATCGGTCAGAAGGAAATTTAAAAAAGTAACTGGTCCAAAATTTTCCACCTCCACATTTATACCAGGAATGGCATAAAAATTAGGGATGAATGGAGTAGCCAAATCTGAAGCCTCCCATCTGGGAAATGCTACACCAAGAGGCAATGCCCCTTGGACGTTGGTGTGTGCCAATTCACGAGCACTAGCGACAGCGCTAATACTGGGCATTTCTCCCTGAGTTGGAGACATTTCTCCAGAAGCACTATTTGTCCTTCTTGTTGTACTGGTCCTTGTGTGTGAGGATGGACCAGAATCAATGCTCATTTCTGAGCTTTCACTGTCGCTGCTACTAAAGCCCTCGAAATCCACATCGTCATCTGGCACTGCACTTTCTTCGCTGTCAGAACATAAAAGTGTATAAGCCTCCTCTGCACTATAATACTGACGGGCCATTTTATTTGTTGTTGTTTTTTTCCGGAAATAGAAAACTCTGATGTGACGGACATGACCAAATTATTGGGGAGACAATTGAGAAAAGCTTAATTCTTTAGCCTAACTCTAACTTTAGCCTCACAGTAACCTTAACCTAACAGTAACACTAACAGTAACCATAACTTTAGCCCCAACACTACCCCTAACTAAAGCACTAACCCTAACCTGCCTTGTTTTTTTTTTACTATATAGCAAAATTGCTGACTGACTCAGCTGTTGCCAGCAGCACTTGTAACACTGTTTCTACTCTAATCTCTCACTAACAGGAGATCTGAGGAGAAACAGCGTTTTTGAGACAGATTGCCCGAGAAAGTTCGTTGCTACAACAAACTTTCCTAGTGATTTGTTTCATTGGCTGGTGTGACGCTGACGTCATCAGGACCTGAACCAATCAGTTCTCAATGAGGTCACAGGGGTCACAGTAAGTGTTGTGCACCAGAATCCCCTTTTTATAAGGTATGTGGGGGTCCTGATGAGGGCTGCACAAAGCCCTGCTAGCGCTGACGTTTATCTACTATTGGCGGTCACAAATCAGTTAAGTTAAGGGTATCATAATTCCTGTCAAGGCATATTTCATAAGTTTTTTTTTTATTGTTGTTTTTAATTCTGTGTAAGTATGGTTGAAAAGCAATGTTTGACTTTCATTTGTTCATTTTCATAGATTTTTTATTTATTATTACTTTTGTCAGATTGAAATTATTTCTATCATCATTGTGGGTTTTTCTGTCATTAAACGAGGGGTACCAACAATTTAGACCACGTGTGTTGGAGGAATTAATATTTTGATTCCACAGCCACTTTCCGGAAATTAACACGCAGTGGATGTTGGAGAGTGAAAATTACACATTTGCCATTTTACTACTCAGCACATAGTGCCCAGATTGTGCTCCAGTAGACACACACCGCAAATTAAGTGGATTCTTCTCACTATAACATTGCTAATTACAGGGATCCTAAATGTTGTTTTGGCACACTGCAAGACTCAGAAGTGAGAGCGGATTTTGCTGGATTGGTTTATAGAAACTCTTGCTTTTCAACAGCCTTTGAGCCACTAATAGTGTGGGAACCTCTGTTTTTCCATTGACAGATGATGGACCTGAGTGGGGACTTGTTTTTTGTGAGAAGAGAATTGGTATTATTTTCGACTACATAACATTGATTGGTTTCTTTTTATTCAATATTTGGGAGGCAGAATGAACAAACGGTTGATCACTACATACTACTGGTTCATCCAACAAGGTTTTCTATTAGACTGTGAACTGTCATTGTCTTGGTAAATAAAGTTTTTTGCATAGCTTGCCATTTTATGGACCGTTTAAGTAGAAATGTTCAAAAATATAAAACTGAAGGATATTTTTATAAAAAACTAATTGGTTTTTATCTTAGCAGATGACTGTTCCAGGAGATCAGAGGGACAGCTGACATCTTCAATTTTTAAATCTGATGATCTTGAAATCCTACAAGATACAACTGAAGTGATTGCTTTTACTCCAGATATACCATCATCCATTCACAGCAAAGATCTGTCATCTGAACCTATGAAACAGGTCCAATCTTCTGACTCTTTACTGACTACTAAGGAAAGTTAAAGTAAAAAAAGAGGCATTAACCCCTTACCGACATCGGACGTACTATACCGTCCGATGTCGGCTCCCCCGCTTTGATGCAGGGCTCCGCGGTGAGCCCGCATCAAAGCCAGGACATGTCAGCTGTTTTGAACAGCTGACATGTGCCCGCAATAGGCGCGGGCAGAGTCGCTATCTGCCCACACCTATTAACTAGTTAAATGCCGCTGTCAAATGCAGACAGCAAAAGTTATGGCTCTGGGAAGGAGGGGAGCGAAAAACGAAAACGAAAAAATGGAAAAAGCTCCGGGGGTGAAGGGGTTAAAAAACAAACTGCTCCTAAAGCAAAGAAGTCATTTTCATGTTCAGAATGTGGCAAATGTTTTATCCGGAAATCAGATTTGGTTTATCACCATAGAACTCACACAGGGGAGAAGCCTTTTTCATGTTTAGAATGTGGGAAATGTTTTATCCGGAAATCACATCTTGTTACTCACCAGAGAACTCACACAGGGGAGAAGCCTTTTTCCTGTTCAGAATGTGGAAAATGTTTTAACTATAAAACTAATCTTGCTACACACAAAATAACTCACACAGGGGAAAAGCCTTTTTCTTGTTCAGAATGTGGAAAATGTTATGCACATAAATCGCTGCTTATTACTCACCAGAGAACTCACACAAAGGAGAAGCCTTTTTCCTGTTCAGAATGTGGGAAATGTTTTAATCGTAAAAGTAATCTTGTTACACACAAAATAACTCACATGGGGGAGAAGCCTTTTTCTTGTTCAGAATGTAGAAAATGTTTTAAATGGAAAGTGCTTCTTGTTAGACATCAGAGCAGTCACACAGAATAGAAGTCATTTTCATGTTCAGAATGTGGCAAATGTTTTATCTGGAAATCAGATTTGGTTTATCACCATAGAACTCACACGGGGGAGAAGCCTTTTTCATGTTCAGAATGTGGGAAATGTTTTAACAAGAAATCAGAATTGGTTTATCACCATAGAACTCACACAGGGGAGAAGCCTTTTTTATGTTCAGAATGTGGGAAATGTTTTATCCGGAAATCAGATCTTGTTAGCCATCAAAGAACCCACACAGGGGAGAAGCCTTTTTCCTGTTCAGAATGTGGGAAATGTTTTGCACGTAAATCACTGCTTGTTAGACAACAAATAACTCACATGGGGCAGAAGCCTTTTTCCTGTTCAGAATGTGGGAAATGTTTTATCCGGAAATCACATCTTGTTACTCACCAGAGAACTCACACAGGGGAGAAGCCTTTTTCCTGTTCAGAATGTGGGAAATGTTTTAACCGTAAATATAATCTTGTTACACACAAAATAACTCACACGGGGGAGAAGCCTTTTTCTTGTTCAGAATGTGGGAAATGTTTTAAATGGAAAGCGCTTCTTGTTAGACATCAGAGCAGTCACACAGAGGAGAAGCCTTTTTCATTTTCTTAATGTGGAAAATATTTTACTTGGAAATCAACTGTTAATAAACATCAGAGACATCACATAGGGGAATGTTGGAATAGTTTTAACTAGTGTTGCGCGAGCACTAAAATGCTCGGGTGCTCGTTGCTCGGGTCGAGCAAATTGGAATACTCGGGTACTCGACCAGAGCAACGAGCCCAATGTAAGTCTATGGGAAACCGGAATATTTTTACCTCGACCCCCTCGGGGGTCCTTTTAAGGTTTAAAAAAGTCTGAAAATGAAAACTCTGCTCAAGTGACCCAGGAACATCATGGGGATTGTGTCATGATCTCTGCAGGCAGAGATCATAGCAAGCCTATAGAGGGACAAGCTCTCGGAAGATGGAACTATACTGACCATGAACTAAGCCTGCCGCGCAACTAGAAATAGCCAGGTAGCATTTCCTATTTATCGCTAGATGCCCAGCTCTGGCCTAAGACCTAAATAGCTAGCAGAGGGAAATATAAGACCTGGCTCACCTCTAGAGAAATATTCCAAAGAAGACAGTAGCCCCCACATATAATGACGGTGAGTTCAGATGAAACAACAAACGCAGCAGGAAAATAGTCTTAGCAAATTTGAGGTCCGCTTACTAGATAGCAGAAGACAGATAGTATACTTTCATGGTCAGCAGAAAAACACTAACAAAACACCATCCAGAGATTACCTTAAACTCTGGCATTAACTCATAACGCCAGAGTAGCAATCCCTGATCAACGAGAGCTTTCCAGACACAGTAACAAAACTTCAGCTGTGAACTGGAACAAATAGGCAAAACAAAACATGGACAAAAGTCCAACTTATCTAGAAGTTGTCTAGAAGCAGGAACAAGCACTGAGAGGCATCAGATAACATTGTTGACCGGCAAGAAACCACCAGAGAAATGAGCTTAAATAGCGACACCCACTACTGATGGAACCAGGTGAAACAGGAAAGAGGATGACAAGTCCAATACCACAAGCGGCCACCGGGGGAGCCCAGAATCCAAATTCACAACAGTACCCCCCCCTCAAGGAGGGGGCACCGAACCCTCACCAGATCCACCAGGGCGACCAGGATGAGCCCTATGGAAGGCACGAACAAGATCAGAAGCATGAACATCAGATGCATTGACCCAAGAATTATCCTCCTGGCCGTAACCCTTCCAGTTGACCAGATACTGGAGTTTCCGTCTGGAAACACGAGAGTCCAAAATTTTCTCCACAACGTACTCCAACTCACCCTCAACCAACACCGGAGCAGGAGGCTCAACTGAAGGTACAACAGGTACCTCATACCTGCGCAATAACGACCGATGAAAAACGTTATGAATGGAAAAGGACGCAGGGAGGTCCAAACGGAAAGAAACAGGATTAAGAATCTCCAATATTCTATAAGGGCCGATGAACCGAGGTTTAAACTTAGTAGAAGAGACCCTCATAGGGACAAAACGAGAAGACAACCACACCAAATCTCCAACACAAAGCCGAGAACCAACACGACGATGACGGTTGGCAAAACGCTGAGTCTTCTCCTGGGACAACTTCAAATTGTCCATAACCTGCCCCCAGATGTGATGCAATCTCTCCACCACCGCATCCACTCCAGGACAATCCGAGGATTCCACCTGACCGGAGGAAAATCGAGGGTGAAACCCCGAATTACAGAAAAACGGGGACACCAAGGTGGAAGAACTGGCCCGATTATTGAGGGCGAACTCTGCCAATGGCAAAAAAGCAACCCAATCATCCTGGTCAGCAGAGACAAAACACCTCAGATATGTCTCAAGGGTCTGATTAGTCCGCTCGGTCTGGCCATTAGTCTGAGGGTGAAAAGCAGATGAAAAAGACAAATCTATGCCCATCCTAGCACAGAATGCCCGCCAAAATCTAGACACAAATTGGGTACCTCTGTCAGAAACAATATTCTCAGGAATACCGTGCAATCGGACAACATTCTGAAAAAACAGAGGAACCAACTCAGAAGAAGAAGGCAACTTGGGCAGAGGAACCAAATGGACCATTTTAGAGAAACGGTCACAGACCACCCAGATGACAGACATCTTCTGGGAAACAGGCAGATCTGAAATAAAATCCATCGAGATGTGTGTCCAAGGCCTCTTAGGAATAGGCAAGGGCAACAGCAGTCCGCTAGCCCGAGAACTACAAGACTTGGCCCGAGCACAAACGTCACATGACTGCACAAAGACTCGCACATCTCGTGACAGGGAAGGCCACCAGAAGGATCTTGCCACCAAATCCCTGGTACCAAAAATTCCGGGATGACCTGCCAATGCAGAAGAATGTACCTCAGAGATGACTCTGCTGGTCCAATCATCCGGAACAAACAGTCTATCAGGCGGACAACGATCCGGTCTATCCGCCTGAAACTCTTGCAAGGACCGCCGCAGATCAGGAGAAACGGCCGACAAAATTACTCCCTCCCTAAGGATACCTGTGGGTTCAGAATTACCAGGAGAGTCCGGGTCAAAACTCCTAGAAAGGGCATCTGCCTTAACATTCTTAGAACCCGGTAGGTATGACACCACAAAATTAAAGCGAGAAAAAAATAAAGACCAGCGCGCCTGTCTAGGATTCAGGCGTCTGGCAGTCTCAAGATAAATCAAATTTTTGTGGTCAGTCAATACCACCACCTGATGCCTAGCCCCCTCGAGCCAATGGCGCCACTCCTCAAAAGCCCACTTCATGGCCAAAAGCTCCCGATTCCCAACATCATAATTCCGCTCTGCGGGCGAAAATTTGCGAGAAAAGAAGGCACAAGGCCTAATGACGGAGCAGTCGGAACCTTTCTGCGACAACACTGCCCCAGCTCCGATCTCCGAAGCGTCAACCTCAACCTGAAAAGGCAGATTCACATCAGGCTGACGCAACACAGGGGCAGAGGCAAAACGGCGCTTAAGCTCCTGAAAGGCCTCTACAGCATGAGGGGACCAATTAGCAACATCAGCGCCTTGTCTGGTCAAATCAGTCAGTGGTTTAACGACATCCGAAAAACCAGCAATAAATCGGCGGTAAAAGTTGGCAAAGCCCAAAAATCTCTGAAGACCCTTAAGAGAGGAGGGCTGAGTCCAGTCACAAATAGCTTGCACCTTGACGGGATCCATCTCAATGGAAGAGGGAGAAAAAATATACCCCAAAAAGGAAATTTTCTGGACCCCAAAAACGCACTTAGACCCCTTCACACATAAAGAATTAGACCGCAGAACCTGAAAAACTCTCCTGACCTGCTGGACATGAGAGTCCCAGTCATCAGAAAAAATCAGAATATCATCCAGATATATTATCATAAATTTATCCAGAAAATCGCGGAAAATATCATGCATAAAAGACTGGAAAACTGAAGGGGCATTAGAAAGACCAAAAGGCATGACCAAATACTCAAAGTGGCCCTCGGGCGTATTAAATGCGGTCTTCCACTCATCCCCCTGCCTGATCCGCACCAAATTATACGCCCCACGAAGATCAATTTTAGAGAACCACTTAGCACCCTCTATACGAGCAAACAAATCAGTAAGCAATGGCAATGGGTATTGATACTTAACAGTGATCTTATTCAGAAGCCGATAATCAATACATGGTCTCAAAGAGCCGTCTTTTTTTGAGACAAAGAAAAACCCAGCTCCCAAGGGAGAAGAAGATGGACGAATATGTCCCTTTTCCAAAGACTCCTTTATATATTCCCGCATAGCAGCATGTTCCGGCACAGACAAATTAAACAAACGACCCTTTGGATATTTACAACCCGGTATCAAATCTATGGCACAATCGCACTCACGGTGCGGAGGTAACGACCCAAGCTTGGGTTCGTCAAAGACGTCTTGATAATCAGAGAGGAACTCAGGGACTTCAGAGGGAATGGACGACGAAATAGAAACCAAAGGTACGTCCCCATGAATACCCTTACATCCCCAGCTCAACACAGACATTGCTCTCCAGTCCAAGACTGGGTTGTGAGACTGCAACCATGGCAATCCCAGTACCAAATCGTCATGTAAATTATACAGCACCAGGAAACGAATAATCTCCTGGTGATCCGGATCGATACGCATGGTTACTTGTGTCCAGTATTGTGGTTTATTATTAGCCAATGGGGTGGAGTCAATCCCCTTCAGAGGAATAAGAGTCTCCAAAGGCTCTAAATCAAAACCACAACGATTGGCAAAGGACCAATCCATAAGACTCAGAGCGGCGCCAGAGTCAACATAGGCGTCCGTGGCAATGGATGACAAAGAACAAATCAGGGTTACAGACAAAATAAACTTAGACTGAATGGTGCCAATGGAAACAGACTTATCAAGCTTCTTTGTACGCCTAGAGCATGCTGATATAACATGAGTAGAATCCCCACAATAGAAACACAATCCATTCTTCCGTCTAAAATTCTGTCGCTCGCTCCTGGACAGAATTCTATCACACTGCATACTTTCTGGCGTCTTTTCCATAGACACCGCCAGATGGTGCACCGGTTTGCGCTCCCGCAGACGCCTATCAATCTGAATAGCCATTGTCATGGACTCATTCAGACCTGCAGGCAAAGGGAACCCCACCATAACATCCTTAACGGCATCAGAGAGACCTTCTCTGAAAGTTGCCGCCAAGGCGCACTCATTCCACTGAGTAAGCACAGACCATTTACGGAATTTTTGGCAGAAAACTTCAGCTTCGTCTTGCCCCTGAGATAGTGCCATCAAAGTTTTTTCTGCCTGAAGTTCCAAATGAGGTTCCTCATAAAGCAAGCCCAAGGCCAGAAAAAACGCATCCACATCGCGTAACGCAGGATCCCCTGCTGGCAATGAGAAGGCCCAATCTTGAGGGTCACCCCTGAGCAAGGAAATCACAATCCTAACCTGCTGAGCAGGGTCTCCAGCTGAACGAGACTTCAGGGACAAATAAAGCTTACAATTATTTCGGAAATTCTGGAAGCTAGCTCTATTCCCTGTGAAGAACTCCGGCAAAGGAATTCTCGGCTCAGATACCGGAGCATGTACCACAAAATCTTGTAAATTTTGTACTTTCGTGATGAGATTATTCAAACCCGCAGTTACACTCTGGAGATCCATTATTGTCAGGTGCACACAGAGCATACAGAGATTAGGAGGAGAGAGAGAAAAAAGACTGCAGCAAGGCAGACTGGAGGAAAAAAAAAAAAAAAAAAAAAAAAATTCCAGCAGACTTCTTATAACTCTCCTTTCTCAACCTGGGTCTTTAACACTTTATGGGCCGGTCAAACTGTCATGATCTCTGCAGGCAGAGATCATAGCAAGCCTATAGAGGGACAAGCTCTCGGAAGATGGAACTATACTGACCATGAACTAAGCCTGCCGCGCAACTAGAAATAGCCAGGTAGCATTTCCTATTTATCGCTAGATGCCCAGCTCTGGCCTAAGACCTAAATAGCTAGCAGAGGGAAATATAAGACCTGGCTCACCTCTAGAGAAATATTCCAAAGAAGACAGTAGCCCCCACATATAATGACGGTGAGTTCAGATGAAACAACAAACGCAGCAGGAAAATAGTCTTAGCAAATTTGAGGTCCGCTTACTAGATAGCAGAAGACAGATAGTATACTTTCATGGTCAGCAGAAAAACACTAACAAAACACCATCCAGAGATTACCTTAAACTCTGGCATTAACTCATAACGCCAGAGTAGCAATCCCTGATCAACGAGAGCTTTCCAGACACAGTAACAAAACTTCAGCTGTGAACTGGAACAAATAGGCAAAACAAAACATGGACAAAAGTCCAACTTATCTAGAAGTTGTCTAGAAGCAGGAACAAGCACTGAGAGGCATCAGATAACATTGTTGACCGGCAAGAAACCACCAGAGAAATGAGCTTAAATAGCGACACCCACTACTGATGGAATCAGGTGAAACAGGAAAGAGGATGACAAGTCCAATTCCACAAGCGGCCACCGGGGGAGCCCAGAATCCAAATTCACAACAGGATTGCCCCTGGAAGCATTTCTGACTCCTAGGTCACAGCTGTAAGCAATGTTGTCAGAGTTTCACGCCATTTTTACAGGTGCACAAAAAACATACGAAAACGAAACCAAAATGGATTTTTCTGGGAAATATGTTAAGGTACATCCTTTCCAGTGTAATTACTTGAATATAAGGCAAAATAATTAACCCCAGACCAAAATGTTCCTCCATCACTTGGGCTATGTTCACACGCAGAGTTTTTGATGCATTTTTCAACTGTAACATTGCTTTCAACCAATACATATGCATTCACTGGGAAATGTCATTGTAAGATTTAACAACCCTAGCTGGCCATGTGGTGTATGACACATAAGGAGACACATCTTGTTTCATTAATGAAGGAGGGACTCTTAAGTCACAAAGCCTATTTTTAGAGGGGCATCAGGCGGCATTAATATTCTTAAAGGGCCATTAATAACCCCTTAGTGACAGAGCCAATTTGATACTTAATGACCAGGCCAATTTTTACAATTCTGACCACTGTCACTTAATGAGGTTATAACTCTGGAACGCTTCAACGGATCCTGCTGATTCTGAGATTATTTTTTCGTGACATATTGTACTTCATGTTAGTGGTAACATTTCTTCAATATTACTTGCAATTATAAATGAAAAAAATGGAAATATGGCAAAAAAATTTAAAATTTTGCAATTTTCAAAATTTGTATTTTTATGCCCTTAAATCAGAGAGATATGTCACAAAAAATAGATAATAAATAACATTTCCCACATGTCTACTTTACATCAGGACAATTTTGGAAACAACATTTTTTTGTTAGGGAGTTATAAGGGTTAAAAGTTGACCAGCAATTTCTCATTTTTACAACACCATTTTTTTTTTAGGGACCACATCACATTTGAAGTCATTTTGAGGGGTCTATATGATAGAAAATAACCAAGTGTGACACCATTCTAAAAACTGCACCCCTCAAGGTGCTCAAAACCACATTCAAGAAGTTTATTAACCCTTTACGTACTTCACAGGAACTGAAACAATGTGGAAGGCAAAAATGAACATTTAACTTTTTTTTTTTAAAACATTTTAATTCAGAACCATTTTTTTTATTTTCACAAGTGTAAAAACAGAAATGTAACAATAAATGTTGTTGTGCAATTTCTCCTGAATACGTCAATACCCCATATGTGGGGGTAAACCACTGTTTGGGTGCACCGCAGAGCTTGGAAGAGAAGGAGCGCCGTTTGACTTTTTCAATGCAGAATTGGCTGGAATTGAGATTGGATGCCATGTCACGTTTAGAGAGCCCCCGATGTGCCTAAACAGTGGAAACCCCCCACAAGTGACACCATTTTGGAAACTAGACCCCTTAAGGAACTTAAATAGATGTGTGGTGAGCACTTTGAGCCCCCAAGTGCTTCACAGAAGTTTATAAAGTAGAGCCGTAAAAATAAAAAATCGCATTTGTTTACACAAAAATGATCTTTTCGCCCACAAATTCTTATTTTCACAAGGGTAACAAGAGAAATTAGACCACAAAAGTTGTTGTGCAATTTCTCCTGAGTATGTTGATACCCCATATGTGGGGGTAAACCACTGTTTAGGCGCACCACAGAGCTTGGAAGAGAAGGAGTGCCGTTTTACTTTTTCAATGTAGAATTGGCTGGAATTGAGATTGGACGCCATGTCGCGTTTGGAGAGCCCCTGATGTGCCTAAACAGTGGAAACCCCCCACAAGTGACACCATTTTGGAAACTAGACCCCTTAAGGAACTTAACTAGATGTGTGGTGAGCACTTTAAACCCCCAGGTGCTTCTCAGAAGTTTATAACGTAGAGCCGTGAAAATAAAAAAATCACATTTTTTTCTACAAAAATGATATTTCTTCCCCAAAATTTTTATTTTCACAAGGGTAACAGGAGAAATTAGCCCATAAAAGTTACTACCAAATAATACCGCGCTAGGGTGATACTGAACGTACACTGGAGTGTAATGGTTAAGGGAACATACCACACACTGTGCACAGAAATGCAATAGATTGTACGCTGCTAGGCCAGCTGTACGACTCCCTAGTACCTATATAGTCCGAACACCACGGACCACACGGTCACTAATAAAACAGTTGATTAAAACACTATCAATGTCTGAGAAGCAAATGCTGATTGTAGCTCTTACCGAATGTTGTCCTGTATGGCCTCCTGGTGCGTGTCCAACAAGGGGTATGCAGACCACAGCGGATGATGTTGGCACGTGCAGGGGTAGGGCTGGACGCTACACAGTAATGCTTGGATGAGCGGGTGTGCACTGGTAAGCCGTGACCAGCGTGTGGTGCAGATACTCAGTGCAGCGCCAGGAAACGTCCCGGCCGGAGACGTCCCTGGATGCACTACGAAAAAATGGCCGCCGCTGAGAGATCAGCGTGTGACGTCACGGGCCTATGGAGTCTCGCTGAGACCAAAAAGACTAACCCATACATACTTATTTGGGCCTACTCACTGTGTCAGCTTCTCATTACAGTTGTCCTCCGCTGAACAAACCAATGCCGCCTGGTTAGTCCTGTTACCATTTTTGAACTGCATTTAGCCTACTTACTTATTTGGGCCTACTCACTGTGTCAGCCTCTCCTTACAGTTGTCCTCCGCTGAACAAACCAATGCCGCCTGGTTATTCCTGTTACCATTTAAAAAAAAAAAAAAAAAAAGGGAGTCGTACAGCTGGCCTAGCAGCGTACAATCTATTGCATTTCTGTGCACAGTGTGTGGTATGTTCCCTTAACCATTACACTCCAGTGTACGTTCAGTATCACCCTAGCGCGGTATTATTTGGTAGTAATTTTGGTTTTTTCACAGAAAGGGGCACATTTCTGAGAATACCAGCAGCTGGGTGATCTCTTCAGATAGTCGTAGTAGGTGGTGCATTTTAGTGCTGAGCGCCAGTGATATTGTTGTATTAGCCCATAAAAGTTGTTGTGCAATTTCTCCTGAGTACAACGATACCCCATATGTGGGGGTAAACCACTGTTTGGGCGCACTGCAGAGCTTGGAAAAGAAGGAGTGCCGTTTTACTTTTTCGATGTAGAATTGGCTGGAATTGAGATCGGACGCCATGTTTGAAGACCCCTGATGTGCCTAAACAGTGGAATCCCCCACAAGTGACACCATTTTGGAAACTAGACCCCTTAAGGAACTTATCTAGATGTGTGGTGAGCACTTTAAACCCCCAAGTGCTTCACAGAAATTTATAAAGTAGAGCCATGAAAATAAAAAATCCTTTTTTTTTCCTCAAAAATGATTTTTTAGCCTGCAGTTTTTATTTTCTCAAGGGTAACAGGAGAAATTGGACACCAAAATTTATTGTGCAATTTATGCTGAGTAGGCTGATACCCCATATGTTGGGGTAAACCACTGTTTGGGCGCATGGCAGAGCTCGGAAGGGAAGGAGCGTCATTTTGAAATGCAGACTTTGATAGAATGGTCTGCGGGCGTTATGTTGCGTTTGCAGAGTCCCTGATGTACCTAAACAGTAGAAACCCCCCACAAGTGACCCCATTTTGGAAACTAGACCCCCGAAGGAACTTATCTAGATGTGTGGTGAGAACTTTGAATGCCCAACTGCTTCACAGAAGTTTATAATGCAGAGTCGTGAAAATAAAAAAAAAATTTTTTTTCACAAAAACATTTTTTTAGCCCCCAAGTTTTAATTTTCACAAGGGTACAAGAGAAATTGGACCCCAATAGTTGTTGTCCAATTTATCCTGAGTACACTGATACCCCATGTGTGGGGGGGACCACTGTTTGAGCGCATGGCAGAGCTCGGAAGGGAAGGAGCGCCATTTTGGAATGCAGACTTTGATAGAATGGTCTGCGGGCATTATGTTGCGTTTGCAGAGACCCTGATGTACCTAAACAGTAGAAACCCTCCACAAGTGGCCCCATTTTGGAAACTAGAGCCCCCAAGGAACTTATTTAGATGTGTGGTGAGAACTTTGAATGCCCAAGTGCTTCACAGACGTTTATAATGCAGAGTTGTGAAAATAAAAAATATTTTTTTTTTCCACAAAAACGATTTTTTAGCCCCCAAGTTTTTATTTTCACAAGGGTAACAGGAGAAATTGGACCCCAAAAGTTGTTTTCCAATTTATCCCGAGTATGCTGATGCCCCATATGTGGGGGTAAACCACTGTTTGGGTGCACGGCAGAGCTCAGAAGGGAGGGAGCACTATTTGACTTTTTGAGCGCAAAATTGGCTGTGGCGTTTAGAGACCCCCTGATGTACCTAAACAGTGGAAACCCCCCAAATCTAACTCCAACCCTAACCCCAACACACCCCTAAGGCTTCTTTCACACTTCAGTTGTTTGGCGTCAGTCAGCTCTGACATAGTAACGGATCCGTCACAATTGTTGAGAAAATGGTTCTAACGGGTCCGTTTTTTTGACGGATTCGTTACTTGGGGGTTGTTTGGGAAAAGTATCTACTTTTTGGAGCATGCGCAATTGAAAAAGCGGATTGGGGTGACGGATCCGCCGAAATGACGGTAACGACGGATCCGTCTCGTTCGTCATTCCATAGAATGGCCGCCTATGGGTGACGGATCCTGTTGTGAACTGTATTTCTTGGCTCCCTCTTGTGACCACTAG
This sequence comes from Ranitomeya variabilis, assembly GCF_051348905.1. NCBI lineage: Eukaryota > Metazoa > Chordata > Amphibia > Anura > Dendrobatidae > Ranitomeya > Ranitomeya variabilis. Next base: position 754,115,048 of record NC_135235.1, on the reverse strand, counting down.
CGGTATGACACTTGGATTGTCTTTCTCCAGGTTGGTACCCACCTGGTTCGTTAGGTCTTGGGTGTTCCTATTTAGACTTCCTGGAAACTCAGTCTAATGCCTGGAATCGATGTAATCAGTCTATGTCTGTTTTCTCCTGACTCCTGGTCCGCTGATTTTTGCAAGATAAGCTAAGTCTGCTTTCTTATTTTGGTTTATTTGCATTTGTTCTTATTTTGTTCCAGCTTGTACAAAATGTGATTCCTGATTTTGCTGGAAGCTCTAAGGGGGCTGATATTCTCCCCCCACACCGTTAGTCGGTGCGGGGGTTCTTGGATATTCAGCGTGGATATTTTTGTAGGGTTTTTGCTGACCGCATAAGTCCGCTTCCTATTTTCTGCTATTAACTAGTGGGCCTCTCTTTGCTAAATCTAGTTCATTCTTACGTTTGTCTTTTCTTCTTACCTCACCGTTATTATTTGTTGGGGGCTTGTATATTAACTTTGGGGTCCTTTCTCTTGAGGCAAGTGAGGTCTTATTTTCTCTGAAAGGGTTAGTTAGTTCTCCGGCTGGTGCGAGACGTCTAGAACCAACGTAGGTACGTTCCCCGGCTGCTTCTAGTTGTTGTGCTAGGATCAGGTATGCGGTTAGCCAAGTTACCACCTCCCTATGAGCTGGTTTTTGTGTTTGCGGACTTAGCTGGAACTTCTGAGATCCTCTACCACTAGGATCATAACAGTATTCCAGGTCTACAGTGAATATTTAATGCATTGCAGAAGCGGGATTAACCCTGCTGTTCTGTTCGCATTTACTATACACTAGTTCTGTTCGGGTCACTATGACCCGGCTTATTAAACCTTGATTTTAGACACTCTAACTCATTTTTTTTTATAACTTTTTGCTTACTAGACTGTTTGTGAACATGTTTGGTAGTAAAAAAAAGAAAAATGAAACAGAAATTTTTTTTTTTTTGGTTTATTCAGAAAAAAACAGATCAATGAGAAAAACGAAAATAGAAAACTACACATATTTTGTAAAAAAAAAAACAAAAAAAAAAAATCTAATCAAACATTTTGTGATAAAAAATTAAAGATAATAAACATTACAATGTGAATATACTTACATATGATCAGATAAATTTACGATTTCTTGCATGCAAGACAATACACATGTTGTTTGCATATAAATGCTTTACAGCTATAACATGTTATACTTGTCTTGTTGTCACAAGATGAAGGGCAATAGCTGCATCTTTTTCTTTTGATGCCAGAAGAGGCCATGGGGGTAGAAGAGCTTGTGGAGGTCATGGCTTCACTGTCCTGGGCATGTTGACGGACGCTTTGTACCAGGGCTGCCGCTGCTTCTGTTCTTGGTGTAACATTTCTGTTCTCAATATAAGGTTGAACCAGTGACTTCCCAAGTTCTTCGATAAATAGTCTTCTTTTATGGAGTTTGTTGGCGTTCCAATTGGGATTTATTTCCCTCCACAAGACAAAAGAATTATAGGCTGACAAATCCAGGATATTGAAAAAGAGAATCATTGGCCACCGATTTGATTTTCTATTGCATGAATATGTTCCAACGAGTTGGTCTAACGTGTCTACACCACTTTTAGTTGCATTGTAGTCCAAGATCATATTTGGTTTTCTATCTTCCCGTGTACTTACTTCATTACTATGGTGGTTGGTACTCATTAGTATGACGTGTTAGACAGCGCGTTCTGAGCAGTCCGTTCTGCGCATAATATACACGTGTAGTGCACACCTAGTGATCTCTCCAGATGCACTCTACATTTTAGAATAGACTGTGCACCAAAAATAATCAATATAAAGCCATTTTTATGGTGCGCAGATCTCAATGCATACCCCCGGTAAAGCGCGTGTACGACCCCATTGAAATAATTTAGGAAATAAATCAATTGATATACAATAGTAGATGCAATAAATAGACCCAACTGAGGTTATAACTCCTTTATTTCACTGAAAATATGGCCTCACAGCTGTAAAAAACGATGCCGGGTCACTATGACCCGAACAGAACTAGTGTAACTTTTTTCGTGTAGCAAAAAGTAAACGAAAAAAAAAATATATATATATACTCATATGTAGGTCCCCCCAAATGAGGAAAAGTCAAGGAGTCTCAAGTTTTAGAGACTTACAGAAAAAAATCTACAGGGCCGCAAAAAGTCTGTTCGGGTCACTATGACCCGAACAGAACAGCAGGGTTAAAAGAAAAGAAGTTCTGAGGTTTTTTTTTTTTTTTTCTTCTTCCCCTTTTTCCTCTGAGTGGCTTGAAGCTCTGCTGCAGACATGAATGTTCAGACTCTGATTACTAGTGTGGATCAGCTTGCTGCACGAGTGCATGGCATTCAGGATTTTGTTACTAGTAGTCCTATGTCAGAGCCTAAGATACCTATTCCTGAGCTGTTCTCTGGAGATCGATTTAAATTTAGGAATTTTAGGAATAATTGTAAATTGTTTCTTTCTTTGAGACCTCGTTCGTCTGGAGATTCATCTCAGGAAGTAAAAATTGTTATCTCCTTCTTGCGTGGCGACCCTCAGGATTGGGAATTCTCATTGGCGCCAGGAGATCCGGCATTGGCAAATATTGATGCGTTTTTTCTGGCGCTCGGATTGCTTTATGAGGAGCCCAATCTTGAAATTCAGGCAGAAAAAGCTTTGCTGGCTATTTCTCAGGGCCAGGATGAAGCTGAGGTGTATTGCCAAAAATTTCGGAAATGGTCCGTGCTTACTCAATGGAATGAGTGTGCTCTGGCCGCAAATTTCAGAAATGGCCTTTCTGAAGCTATTCAGAATGTGATGGTGGGTTTTCCCATTCCTACAAGTCTGAATGATTCTATGGCCCTTGCTATTCAGATTGATCGGCGTTTGCGGGAGCGCAAATCTGCTAATCCTCTGGCGGTGTTGTCTGAATGGACACCTGACTCAATGCAATGTGATAGAATTCAGACTAGAACCGAACGACAAAATCATAGACGTCAGAATGGGTTGTGTTTTTACTGTGGTGATTCTACACATGTTATCTCAGCATGCTCTAAACGCCTAGCAAAGGTTGTTAGTCCTGTCGCCATTGGTAATTTGCAACCTAAGTTTATTTTGTCTGTGACTTTAATTTGCTCATTGTCTTCCTACCCTGTTATGGCATTTGTGGATTCAGGTGCTGCCCTGAGCCTTATGGACTTGTCGTTTGCCAAGCGCTGTGGTTTTGTTCTGGAGCCTTTAGAAAATCCTATTCCTCTTAGAGGAATTGATGCTATGCCATTGGCGGAGAATAAACCGCAGTATTGGACACAAGTGACCATGTGCATGACTCCTGAACATCGGGAGGTGATTCGTTTTCTTGTTCTGCATAAAATGCATGATTTGGTCGTTTTAGGTCTGCCATTGTTACAGACCCATAATCCAGTTTTGGATTGGAAGGCAATGTCTGTGTCAAGTTGGGGTTGTCAGGGAATTCATTGTGATTCCCCGTCGGTGTCTATTGCTTCTTCTGCTCCTTCTGAAGTTCCGGAGTATTTGTTGGACTATCAGGATGTGTTCAGTGAGTCCAGGTCCAGTGCCCTCCCTCCTCATAGGGACTGTGACTGCGCAATAGATTTGATTCCTGGTAGTAAATTTCCTAAGGGACGATTATTTAGTCTATCTGTACCTGAGCATGCCGCAATGCGTTCTTATATAAAGGAGTCTTTGGAGAAGGGACATATTCGTCCATCCTCTTCCCCTCTTGGTGCGAGTTTCTTTTTTGTGGCCAAGAAAGACGGGTCTTTGAGACCTTGTATAGACTATCGGCTTCTGAATAAAATCACGGTCAAATTTCAGTATCCATTGCCACTATTGTCGGACTTGTTTGCCCGGATTAAGGGTGCCAAGTGGTTCACCAAGATAGATCTTCGGGGTGCGTACAATCTTGTGCGCATTAAGCAGGGAGATGAATGGAAAACTGCGTTTAATACGCCCGAAGGTCATTTTGAGTACTTGGTGATGCCTTTTGGGCTCTCTAATGCTCCTTCAGTGTTTCAGTCCTTTATGCATGACATCTTACGGAAGTATCTAGATAAATTTATGATTGTTTATCTGGATGATATTCTGTTTTTTTCTGATGATTGGGATTCTCATGTAAAACAGGTCAGGATGGTGTTTCAGGTTTTGAGTGATAATGCTTTGTTTGTGAAGGGCTCAAAGTGTCTCTTTGGAGTGCAGAAGGTTTCCTTTTTGGGTTTCATTTTCTCCCCTTCTATTGTGGAGGTGGACCCAGTCAAGGTCCGAGCTATTCATGATTGGACTCAGCCCACGTCAGTTAAGAGTCTTCAGAAGTTCTTGGGTTTTGCTAATTTCTACCGTCGTTTTATTGCTAATTTCTCTAGCGTTGTTAAACCTTTAACGGATATGACCAAGAAAGGTTCTGATGTTGCTAATTGGGCTCCGGCAGCCGTGGAGGCTTTCCGGGAGCTGAAGCGCCGGTTTACTTCGGCGCCTGTTTTGTGCCAGCCTGATGTCTCACTTCCCTTTCAGGTTGAAGTGGACGCTTCTGAGATCGGTGCAGGGGCTGTTTTGTCGCAGAAAGGCTCTGGTTGCTCTGTGATGAGACCTTGTGCTTTTTTTTCTAGGAAATTTTCGCCTGCGGAGCGGAACTATGATGTTGGTAATCGGGAGTTGTTGGCCATGAAGTGGGCATTTGAGGAGTGGCGTCATTGGCTCGAGGGAGCTAAGCATCGTGTGGTGGTCTTGACTGATCACAAAAATTTGATGTATCTCGAGTCTGCTAAGCGCCTGAATCCTAGACAGGCTCGTTGGTCGTTGTTTTTCTCCCGTTTTGACTTTGTGGTCTCATACCTGCCTGGTTCGAAGAATATGAAGGCTGATGCTCTTTCTAGGAGTTCTGTGCCTGACTCTCCGGGAGTCTCAGAGCCAGCTGGAATTCTTAAAGAGGGAGTAATCTTGTCGGCCATTTCTCCTGATTTGCGACGTGTGTTGCAGAGATTTCAGGCTGGTAGACCTGATCCTTGCCCACCTGATAGACTGTTTGTTCCTGATAAATGGACCAGCAGAGTTATCTCCGAGGTTCATTCCTCAGTGTTGGCAGGGCATCCTGGGATTTTTGGTACCAGAGATTTGGTAGCTAGGTCCTTTTGGTGGCCTTCCTTGTCGCGGGATGTGCGTTCTTTTGTGCAGTCCTGTGGGATTTGTGCTCGGGCTAAGCCTTGCTGTTCTCGTGCCAGTGGGTTGCTTTTGCCCTTGCCCGTCCCGAAAAGGCCCTGGACGCACATTTCCATGGATTTCATTTCAGATCTTCCGGTGTCTCAGGGAATGTCTGTCATCTGGGTGGTGTGTGATCGCTTTTCCAAGATAGTCCATTTGGTGCCCTTGCCTAAGTTGCCTTCCTCTTCCGATCTGGTTCCTTTGTTCTTTCAGAATGTGGTTCGTTTGCATGGCATTCCTGAGAATATCGTGTCTGACAGAGGATCCCAGTTTGTGTCCAGATTCTGGCGATCTTTGTGTGCTAAGATGGGCATTGATTTGTCGTTTTCATCTGCCTTTCATCCTCAGACTAATGGCCAAACGGAGCGAACTAATCAGACACTGGAGGCTTATTTGAGATGTTTTGTTTCTGCGGATCAGGATGATTGGGTGACCTTCTTGCCATTGGCTGAGTTTGCCCTCAATAATCGGGCTAGTTCCGCTACTTTGGTTTCGCCATTTTTCTGCAACTCTGGTTTTCATCCTCGTTTTTCCTCGGGTCATGTTGAATCTTCTGACTGTCCTGGGGTGGATTCCGTGGTGGATAGGTTGCAGTGGATTTGGAATCATGTGGTGGACAACTTGAAGTTGTCACAGGAGAAGGCTCAGCGTTTTGCCAACCGCCGCCGCGGTGTGGGTCCCCGACTTCGTGTTGGGGATTTAGTTTGGTTGTCTTCTCGGTATGTCCCTCTGAAGGTTTCCTCTCCTAAGTTTAAGCCTCGCTTTATTGGTCCTTATAAAATTTTGGAAGTCCTTAATCCGGTGTCTTTTCGTTTGGATCTTCCAGTGTCGTTTGCCATTCACAATGTGTTCCATAGGTCTTTGTTGCGGCGGTACGTTGTGCCTGTGGTTCCTGCTGTTGACCCTCCTGCTCCGGTCTTGGTTGAGGGAGAGTTGGAGTATGTGGTGGAGAAGATCTTGGATTCTCGTCTCTCTAGACGGAGGCTTCAGTATCTGGTCAAATGGAAGGGCTATGGTCAGGAGAATAATTCCTGGGTGGTCGCCTTTGATGTTCATGCAGCCGATTTGGTTCGTGCCTTTCACGCTGCTCATCCTGATCGCCCTGGTGGTCTTGGTGAGGGTTCGGTGACCCCTCCTTAAAGGGGGGTACTGTTGTGAACTGTATTTCTTGGCTCCCTCTTGTGACCACTAGCGGTATGACACTTGGATTGTCTTTCTCCAGGTTGGTACCCACCTGGTTCGTTAGGTCTTGGGTGTTCCTATTTAGACTTCCTGGAAACTCAGTCTAGTGCCTGGAATCGATGTAATCAGTCTATGTCTGTTTTCTCCTGACTCCTGGTCTGCTGATTTTTGCAAGATAAGCTAAGTCTGCTTTCTTATTTTGGTTTATTTGCATTTGTTCTTATTTTGTTCCAGCTTGTACAAAATGTGATTCCTGATGTTGCTGAAAGCTCTAAGGGGGCTGATATTCTCCCCCACACCGTTAGTCGGTGCGGGGGTTCTTGGATATTCAGCGTGGATATTTTTGTAGGGTTTTTGCTGACCGCATAAGTCCGCTTCCTATTTTCTGCTATTAACTAGTGGGCCTCTCTTTGCTAAATCTAGTTCATTCTTACGTTTGTCTTTTCTTCTTACCTCACCGTTATTATTTGTTGGGGGCTTGTATATTAACTTTGGGGTCCTTTCTCTTGAGGCAAGTGAGGTCTTATTTTCTCTGAAAGGGTTAGTTAGTTCTCCGGCTGGTGCGAGACGTCTAGAACCAACGTAGGTACGTTCCCCGGCTGCTTCTAGTTGTTGTGCTAGGATCAGGTATGCGGTTAGCCAAGTTACCACCTCCCTATGAGCTGGTTTTTGTGTTTGCGGACTTAGCTGGAACTTCTGAGATCCTCTACCACTAGGATCATAACAGGATCCGTCACGAACAGCCATTTCAGTGCAGACAAAAAAGTTACAATGGCTGTCAATGTCTAGATGATGTCCGCCAAATCTCGACGGATCCGTCGCATGGCGGATGGAACGGACGACCATCCGCCACAATCCGTCGCTAATGCATGTCTATGGGAAAATAGCGGATCCGCCAAAAAAAATGGCGGATCCGCTATTTGACGAAAATGGTAGTTTCAGACTGACGCCAAAAGACTGAAGTGTGAAAGAGGCCTAACCCTAATGCCAACCCGATCCATAATCCTAATCACAACCCTAAGGATAATCGCAACCCTAACCCCAAAACAATCATAACCCTAATCAGAACCCTAAATCCAACACACCCCTAATCCTAATCTCAACCCTAACCTCAAACCTAACCCTAATCACAATACACCCCTAATCCCAACCCCAACCTTAACCCCAATCCCAAACCTAATCCTAATCCCAAACATAACCCTAATGCCAACCCTAATCCAAACCCTAATCCCAACTCTAACCCTAACTTTAGCCGCAACCCTAGTCCTAACTTTAGCCCCAACCCTAACCTTAACTTTAGCCCCAACTCTAACTCTAGCCCTATCTTTAGCCCCAACCCTAACCCTAAATTTAGCCCCAGCCCTAACCCTAAATTTAGCCCCAACCCTAACCCTAAATTTAGCCCCAACCCTAACAATAGCCCTAACCCTAGCCCTAACCCTAGCCCTAACCCTAACCTTAGCCCCAACTCCTCTCTCATGCCGGCCGGCAGATGGCAGCAGAGAGAGGGCGCACTGCGCATGTGCCTGCCATTTTCTTTCCATAGGAAGAAGCCGGCGGGCAGGAGAGGACGCAGGAGGACCCAGGGACACCGGTAAGTATGATAGGGTCCCCGAATCACCCTATTTCTCTGTCCTCTGATGTGCGATCACATCGGAGGACAGAGAAATTAAATGGGAAATCGCGTTTTTTTTTTGGTTTTTTTTGCGACCGCCGGTAAACGGTTAATTACCGGCGATCACAACTCAAGGGTCGGTAAAAAAAAACCCAATCATGTTCTCTGGGGTCTCGGCTACCCCCAGTAACCGAGACCCCAGAGAAAATCTGACTCTGGGGGGCGCTATTCACTTTTTCCACAGCGTCATTAATTAGCAGCCGCCGTTAAAAGGCGTATCGGCGGTCATTAAGGGGTTAAACAGTGAGTCTCCTATGCTGTTCTTGCCTATGAAGTGAGTGGCTGGGCTGCCAAGAATTACAACGCACCCCAATACCCCTTTGACGAAAGGTACAGGAGGGCTTCCTTAAAAAATGTTGAATTGAAAGCAAGGCCTGCCCTGCTTTCAAGTCATATGCACCCCAATAAGTCTTGCACGCACCCCAATCCCCCTTTGGAAGAAACAAAGGAGCGGGTCTCCTAGACTCCTAATGCCAATACACTAAGTGTATGGTCTGACAAACATTTCACCATGGGGGTACATTTAAAAAAAAAAAAACATTTTTATGGGGATCATAGACACCCTTGCCAAAAAATTGACTGGCTGTAACAGCACGCAACACGTTAACCCTGGTGATCTAGTGGCAGTGGATGATAAGATGTGGAGGAAGGCTCATACACTGAGGCTATGTTCACACGTTGCAGATTTTGCTGCGGATCTGCAGCGGATTGGCCGCTGCGGATTCACAGCAGTTTTCCATGAGTTTACAGTACCATGTAAACCTATGGAAAACAAAATCTGCAGTGCACATGATGCTGAAAAAAACGCGTGGAAACGCTGCGTTGTTTATTTCACAGCATGTCAATTCTTGTGCAGATTGCACAGCGGTTTACACCTGCTCCTTAATAGGAATCCGCACAAAAACCGCCACAATTCCGCAGTAAATCCGCAGTGTGATTTCTGGATTTCCTGCGGATTTATAAAAATCATTGCGGAAAAATCCGCACATCTTTCCACAACATGTGCACATACCCTAAAGGCTGAGTCACACATAACGATATCGTTAATGATATCGTTGCAACGTCACGCTTTTGGTGACGTAGCAACGATCCCGCTAATGATCTCGTTATGTGTGACACCGAGCAATGATCAGGCCTGTTATGACCCCAATGGCGAGGGTCTCAGAGGAACGTGGAAGTCTGCAGAATACAAAAATCCAGCTCATAGGGCAGTGGTAACTGGGTTGACCATATATCTACTCCTAACGCAAACACTAGAAGTAGCCGGGGATCATTCCTACGTTGATTCTAGATGACACGCGCCAGCCGGAGAATCTAGCTACCCCTAGTAGAGGAAAACAAAGACCTTTCTTGCCTCCAGAGAAGGGGACCCCAAAGCTGGATAGAAGCCCCCCACAAATAATGACGGTGAGGTAAGAGGAAATGACAAACACAGAAATGAACCAGGTTTAGCACAGAGAGGCCCGCTTACTGATAGCAGAATAAAGAAAGGTAACTTATATGGTCAACAAAAACCCTATCAAAATCCACACTGGAAATTCAAGAACCCCCGAACCGTCTAACGGTCCGGGGGGAGAACACCAGCCCCCTAGAGCTTACAGCAAAGGTCAGGATACAGATTTGGAACAAGCTGGACAAAAATACAAAACCAAAACAAATAGCAAAAAGCAAAAGGCAGACTTAGCTGATATAACTGGAACCAGGATCAGTAGACAAGAGCACAGCAGACTAGCTCTGATAACTACGTTGCCAGGCATTGAACTGAAGGTCCAGGGAGCTTATATAGCAACACCCCTAACTAACGACCCAGGTGCGGATAAAAGGAATGACAGAAAAACCAGAGTCAAAAAACTAGTAACCACTAGAGGGAGCAAAAAGCAAATTCACAACACAGGCCCCTGCTTGGAGATCGTTGGTCGTTGGGGAATGATCAGGACCATTTTTTGGTCGCTGATCACCCGCTGTCATCGCTGGATCGGCGTGTGTGACGCCGATCCAGCGATGTGTTCACTTGTAACCAGGGTAAATATCGGGTTACTAAGCGCAGGGCCGCGCTTAGTAACCCGATATTTACCCTGGTTACCATTGTAAAAGTTTTAAAAAAAACAGTACATACTCACATTCTGATGTCTGTCACGTCCCCCGGCGTCCAACTGCTTTCGGCAGGAGCGCTGCTAATGCACGCGTGACGTCACCGCTGTTACTGCCGGCGCTGACACATTCAGTGCAGGGAAGCTCTCGGCAGCAGCGCGTGCATTAGCAGCGCTTTTGCCGAAAGCAGTTTTAACCCTGTAGACGCCGGCGGGGGACGTGACAGACATCAGAATGTGAGTATGTAGGTGTTTTTTTTTTTTTTACTTTTACCATGGTAACCAGGGTAAATATCGGGTTACTAAGCGCGGCCCTGCACTTAGTAACCCGATGTTTACCCTAGTTACCCGGGTGCTGCAGGGGGGACTTCGACTTTGGCATCGTTGAAGACAGATTCAACGATGCCGAAGTCGTTCCCCTGATCGTTGGTCGCTGGAGAGAGCGGTCTGTGTGACAGCTCCCCAGCGACCACACAACGACTTACCAACGATCACAGCCAGGTCGTATCGCTGGTCGTGATCGTTGGTAAGTCGTTTAGTGTGACTCCAGCTTAAGTGTATGGGCTGACAAACATTTCCCCATGGGGGTAATTTTTTTTTTTTTTTTTTAATATATTTAGCCCAAAATAGTGTTTACTGTTTAGAGCTAGGGTAACACACAAAAAGGTGAATGGAAGCCCGAAACACACACTTTGTAGACCAAAGATACATGGGGCGTGTCACGGAGATACCACATTGTAAAATATGTGGCCTGTGTTTTTATTTTGGCCCCAAAATAGTGTATAGAAATCAGGTCAAAGGCAGCAAACACAGTGGAAGGTAGCTCTGAAATGCCACAATTTGTAGGCCACAGATTCATCTGGCGTTTGACATACCAGATTCTTCAATATGTGGCCTATATATTTTTTACTGCTAAATAGTTTTTATAGCTAGGGTAACACACAGCAAAAAAAGGAGAATGGAATCCTCAAAAGCACACTTTGTAGCCCACAGATAGATGAGGAGTGTCACGGAACTACCACACTGTAATATATGTTGTTTTTTACCAAAATAGTGTATAGACCTAGGGTATTAGACAGAACAAAAATTGGAATGTATGCATGAGAAACAACTATTTTTAGACCACACATAGAACGGGCAGTGGACGGAGGTAACAGACTGTTTCAATATGTGGCCTGTATTTTTTTAAAACCACAAAACACTGTATACACCAGGGGTAGCAGACCAAAAACTGGAATGTATGCCTGAAAAGCCAAGATTTGCAGACCACAGATAGACAAGACGTGTGACTGAGATAATAGAGTGTTTCAATACGTGGCCTGCATTTTTCACAATTTAAAAAAACATACTGTATACACCAAGGGTAGCAGACTAAAAACTGGAATGTGTGCCTGAAAAGCCAAGATTTGAAGACCACAGATAGACCAGACTTTTGACTGAGATAAAACTGTTTCAATATGTGGGCTGTATTTTTTACAATTTTAAAAACAAGAAAATACTGTGTATACATCAAGGGTAGCAGTCTAGCAGACCAAAAACTGGAATGTATACCTGAAAAGCCAATATTTGAAGACCACAGATAGACCAGGTGTCTGACTGAGATAACAGACTTTCAATATGTGGCCTGTATTTTGTAAAAAAATAAAAAACAAAATTCTGTATACAGCAAGGGTAGCGGATCAAAAAAAGCAATGTATGCCTGCAAAGCAAGGATTTGGACACCACAGATACACTGTGCATACATGGCCGCCATCAGGGCATTACTGCCCTGACTGGCGTATGGGGCCCGGTGGGCAGAGGGGGCCCACATCGGGCCCTGTCTCAACTGCTCACCGGGCCCCTACCTGCAGCCGCAGGCTAAACCGGGCCCTTAGGGTACTGGCTGAGCACGGAACCCACGCCCACTTATCCATGAGTGGAAAAAAAAGACTCGAGGTGAAAGGTTTCCGCCCATCCTGACGTCACTGCCGCTTATTTGCTGCCTGTACTTGACTCTGGTGGCAAAAGAGAGCGGAGTCTTCCTGTTTATGTAGCTGCTGTGAAGTAAGAATGGGCCGCAGGGACGAAGGACAGGTCCATGTACAGTGGGGGGATGCAGGATGTGTGAAATGCAGGATGGGGGGAGCCGCTAGTGTGGACAGCGGATAGAGCAGGGCCGCGCATACCGCAGATTATATGAGGTCGGTCACCAGGTCGGAAGTGGCCTGTGTCAGTGCGCATGTCTCATTTCCGCTGGGCATGCTGCCTCTGTTATTACCCCCTGGTCCCAGAGACATGGGCCGCTGTAGTTAGTGCTGATGGTCATCATGGTCTTACAAGGGGGTGTGTCCAAGTAATATTCTGGGGGGCGTGCCTTTTGACTGCACCGCATTATTACAATGTGAGCCATGCCCTTTTGTATTTTTAGCTCTATATAAAAGGTCCTTGTGTGTGGGAACAGGGCAGAATGCTGGACACGGGCAGGACACTGGAGCAGAACGTTGGACACACTGGGTTAAAACGCTGGACACACTGGGGCAGAACGCTGGACACACTGGGGCAGAACGCTGAACACACTGGGGCAGAATGCTGGACACACTGCGGCAGAACGCTGGACACTGGGGCAGAATGCTGGACATTGGGGCAGAATGCTGGACACGATGCAGAATGCTGGACATTGGGGCAGAATGCGAGACACGGGGCATGATTGGAGACACGGGGCAGGATGAAAGACATGAGGGCATGACTGGAGACACTGGGGGCATGACTGGAGACAGATGGGGCAGAATGGAGACACGGGGCAGAATTGCAGACATGGGGGCATGATTGGAGACGGGGCAAAATGGAGATACGGGCATGACTGGAGACACTGGGGGCAGGATTGGAGACAGGTGGGGCAGGATGGATACGATAGGGTAGGATGGGGAGATCATATGGGGCAGAATGGATACTCATGAGGGCAGGATGGGAGAACATATGGCTGACGCCAGGAATGAGACACACGGGGGCCAGGATGGGGAATATTATTACCATAGGGGCTAATTAAAGGATATTATTACTGCAGTGACGTATTTATTTTATTTTTTGAGTATAGTGTTTTAAATGAGGGGGCAGGCCTGTTACTGTGTAGAGCAGAGGTCCCCAACGTTTCTGACCTTGAGAGCCACATTCAGCTCTGAGAGACGGTCGGGAGCCACATCCAGCCTTGAGAGAGGGTCGCGAGCCAAATTCAGCTCCCGCCCCCCTCACAATAGTGGCAACCAAAGCCCCCATTATAGGCATAATGGTTAACCAAAGCTTTTCCACAAAAATCATGCCAAAGCAGTATACTAAGATCCAGGGGTTCCCACAATACCCCCATTCAGTATTCTCCTATAAAGCACTCCCAAGACACTGTCACATCCAGCTTCAAACATCTCCTCTGACAGGTGGTACCATCTTGTCTCCAGCGTACCATACTTAAATCATCTCAAAACCCCTAAGACAAGTATATGTGCATCCAGATCTGCTCTTCTGTGCAGGGCTGCTCACAAAATCCACCATTTTCAGATGTGCTCTTCATACCTGTTCGCTAGAACTGGAGCTAATTCACCAAGCTGGCAGACAGCCACGAGCCACAATTCATAGGACCGCAAGCCACATGTGGCTCCCGAGCTACAGGTTGGGGACCCCTGGTGTAGAGTGATACTATGTTGCCTTTTTTTCTTCATGTGGTGTAATGTAGAAGTTGGGAAAAATAAGTAATGTGTTCTGCAAGCGGAGCTCGAGATAACTGTTATTTCCTGCAGAGATGAGCCCTAGCTGGAAGAAGTGATGGCGGTCTGTGCTGGATGAAAGATGAAGGACTTCACCTAGAGACATCACTGGTGAGTCAGTGTTTCCTATACACTGACACTATACACTGTATACAATATACAGAGCTCCTGTGTATAATATCACCAGTGTTCAATGGATTACCTATACACTATATACAGAGCTCCTGTGTATAATGTCACCAGTGATCACTGCATTACCTGTACACAGACACTGCATACTAAGTACAGATCTCCTGCGTATAATGGCACTGATGGTGATAGTATTGTGTTTTGTTTTTATTACTGATCAGTATTGTAGTATTCAGTATTTTCCTCATAGTTTGTAAGCTTGCGAGCAGGGCCCTCATTCCTCTTGGTATCTATTTTAAACTGTGATTTCTGTTATGCTGTAAGGTCTATTGTCTGTACAAGTGCCCTCTATAATTTGTAAAGCGCTGCGGAATATGTTGGCGCTATATAAATAAAATTATTATTATTATTCAGTCTATATGTGGTGGTAATATGTGGTCTGGTCTTGGTGTTGTGGTATTTGTTCCTTGCAGAGGTGTATCTAGGGTTTCTGGCACCCGGGGGCAAGAATTCAGTTTGGTGCCCCCCCCGGACATATGTGACTTTCACAATTAGTCATACACCCACGAGCTCCTCTCCCTAATGCTCTCAATATTCTGTGAAAAACTGAGAGAAGCAGGATGAGAAGCTCGTTGTCACAGGACCACAAGTGTTATGAACTGGTGGTTTAGGAGCAACATGGGACTTGCTCTGGAGGAGGTGGTACCTGTACTGACCGCAGTTCCTGAGCTTAACACAACATTAGAAGTAGCCATGGGATGTTCCTGTCACTCCCTAGACACCTCGTCACAGCCGGAGGACTAACTACCCCTAAAGATAGAAACAGGAAAGCTATCTTGCCTCAGAGAAAATCCCCAAAGGATAGTCAGCCCCCCACAAATATTGACTGTGAGAGAAGAGGAAAATAACAAACGCAAAATGCAACCAGGATTTAGCAAAGGAGGCCACTCTTGCTAGATAGAAAGTATAGGACAGAATACTGTGCGGTCAGTATTAAAATACTAGAAAAATCCACCACAGAGATTACAAAAATCTCCACACCTGACTAAAGGTGTGGAGGGTAAATCTGCTTCTCCAGAGCTTCCAGCTTAACTGAATAAATCCATACTGACAAAGCTGGACAAGAAAAAACATAGAATGCACAGAACTATTAAGTCCACAACAAGTGGACTGCAAAGAACAAAGCAAGGTCTTATCTTTGCTGAACTGGTCAGAATATCAGAGAAATCCAAGCAGAGATGTGAATCCAACCAGGAACCATTGACAACTGGCACTGGCTGAAGGATAGAGCCAGGCTATATAGCCGAGCCAGAATAGACAATCAGTGGAAGCAGCTGCTGACTGCTAAATCCAAGGAGCAGCCGTTCCACTTAAAACCACCGGAGGGAGCCCAAGAGCAGAACTCACAAAAGTGCCACTTACAACCACCGGAGGGAGCCCAAGAGCGGAATTCACAACAGTAACCCCCCCTTGAGGAGGGGTCACCGAACCCACACCAGAGCCCCCAGGCCGATCAGGACGAGCCAAGTGAAAAGCACGAACCAAATCGGCAGCATGGACATCGGAGGCAACAACCCAAGAATTATCCTCCTGGCCATAACCCTTCCACTTGACAAGATACTGGAGCCTCCGCCTCGAAAAACGAGAATCCAAAATTTTCTCAACCACATATTCCAACTCCCCCTCAACCAACACCGGGGCAGGAGGATCAACCGAGGGAACAACGGGCACCACATATCTCCGCAACAAAGATCTATGGAAAACATTATGGATGGCAAAAGAGGCTGGAAGGGCCAAACGAAAAGACACCGGATTGATAATCTCAGAAATCTTATAAGGACCAATAAACCGAAGCTTGAACTTAGGGGAAGAAACCTTCATAGGAACGTGACGAGAAGATAACCAGACTAAATCCCCCACCCGAACCCGGGGACCAACACACCGACGGCGGTTAGCAAAACGTTGAGCCTTTTCCTGAGACAACGTCAAATTGTCTACCACATGAGTCCATATCTGCTGTAACCTGTCCACCACAGAATCCACACCAGGACAATCAGAAGGCTCAACCTGCCCCGAAGAAAAACGAGGATGAAAACCAAAATTACAAAAGAAAGGCGAAACCAAAGTAGCCGAACTAGCCCGATTATTAAGGGCAAACTCGGCCAACGGCAAGAAAGCCACCCAATCATCCTGATCAGCAGACTCAAAGCATCCCAAATAGGTTTCCAAGGTCTGATTAGTTCGCTCAGTTTGGCCATTTGTCTGAGGATGAAACGCCGAAGAAAAAGACAAATCAATGCCCATCCTAGCACAAAAGGCCCGCCAAAACCTAGAAACAAACTAGGAACCTCTGTCAGACACAATATTCTCCGGAATGCCATGCAAACGAACCACATGCTGAAAAAACAATGGAACCAAATCAGAGAAGGAAGGCAATTTAGGCAAAGGTACCAAATGGACCATTTTAGAGAACCGGTCACAAACCACCCAGATAACAGACAACTTCTGGGAAACAGGAAGCTCCGAAATAAAATCCATGGAAATATGCGTCCAGCGCCTCTCAGGGATCGGCAAAGGCAAAAGCAACCCACTAGCGCGGGAACAGCAAGGCTTGGCCCGGGCACAAGTCCCATAGGACTGCACAAAAGAACGCACATCCCGCGACAAGGAAGGCCGCCAAAAGGACCTAGCAACCAAATCTCTGGTACCAAAAATCCCAGGATGACCAGCCAACACTGAACAATGAACCTCAGAAATTACCTTACTTGTCCATCTATCAGGAACAAACACCTTCCCCACTGGACAGCAGTCAGGTTTATCAGCCTGAAATTCCTGAAGCACCCGCCGTAAATCAGGGGAGATGGCAGAAAGAATCACCCCTTCCTTAAGAATGCCAACCGGCTCAAGGACTCCAGGAGAATCAGGCAAAAAACTCCTAGAGAGGGCATCAGCCTTAACATTCTTAGATCCCGGAAGATACGAGACCACAAAATCAAAACGGGAGAAAAACAGGGACCATCGAGCCTGTCTAGGGTTCAGCCGCTTGGCCGACTCGAGGTAAATCAGATTCTTATGATCGGTCAAGACCACAACGCGGTGCTTGGCTCCCTCAAGCCAATGTCGCCACTCCTCAAATGCCCACTTCATGGCCAACAACTCCCGATTGCCAACGTCATAATTGCGCTCCGCAGGCGAAAACTTTCTGAAAAAAAAGGAACACGGTTTCATCAAAGAACCATCAGAATTCCTCTGAGACAAAAGGGCCCCTGCCCCAATCTCAGAAGCGTCAACCTCAACCTGAAAAGGAAGAGAAACATCCGGCTGACGCAACACAGGGGCAGAAGTAAATCGGTGTTTAAGCTCCTGAAAGGCCTCAACAGCCGCAGAGGACCAATTCGTCACATCAGCGCCTTTCTTCGTCAAATCGGTCAGGGGCTTAACCACACTGGAAAAGTTGGCAATGAAACGGTGATAAAAATTAGCAAAGCCCAAAAATTTCTGAAGGCTCTTCACCGATGTGGGTTAAATCCAGTCATGAATGGCTTGGACCTTAACGGGATCCATTTCTATAGACGAGGGAGAAAAAATAAAACCCAAAAAAGAGACCTTCTGAACTCCAAATAGGCACTTAGACCCCTTCACAAATAAAGCATTATCACGAAGGATCTGGAATACCATCCTGACCTGCTTCACATGAGACTCCCAATCATCGGAAAAAATCAAAATATCATCCAAATACACAATCATGAATTTATCAAGATAATTGCGGAAAATATCATGCATGAAGGACTGAAATACAGAAGGAGCATTAGAAAGCCCGAAAGGCATCACAAGGTATTCAAAATGGCTTTCGGGCGTATTAAATGCAGTTTTCCATTCGTCACCCTGTTTAATACAAACAAGATTATATGCCCCTCGAAGGTCAATCTTAGTAAACCAACTAGCCCCCTTAATCCGAGCAAACAAATCAGAAAGCAAAGGTAAAGGGTATTGGAATTTGACTGTGATCTTATTAAGAAGGCAATAATCAATACAGGGTCTCAAGGAGCCATCCTTCTTGGCAACAAAAAAGAATCCCGCTCCCACTGGTGACGAAGACGGCCGAATATGCCCCTTCTCCAAAGACTCCTTAACATAACTCCACATGGCGGCATGCTCTGGCACAGACAGATTGAAAAGTCGGCCCTTAGGGAACTTACAGCCAGGAATCAAGTTAATAGCACAATCACAGTCCCTATGTGGAGGAAGGGAACTAGACTTGGGCTCATCAAATACATCCTGGAAATCCGACAAAAACTCAGGGACTTCAGAAGAGGGGGAAGAGGAAATTGACATCAAAGGAACGTCACCATGTACCCCTTGACAACCCCAACTAGTCACAGACATAGATTTCCAATCCAGCACCGGATTATGTCCCTGCAACCATGGAAAACCCAGCACAACAACACCATGCAAGTTATGCAACACCAGAAAACGGCAATCTTCCTGATGTGATGGAGCCATGCACATGGTCAGCTGAGTCCAATACTGAGGTTTATCTGAGGCCAACGGTGTAGCATCAATTCCCCTCAAAGGAATAGGGCTCTGCAAAGGCTGCAAGGAAAAACCACAGCGCCTGTCGAATTCCAAATCCATTAAGTTCAGGGCAGGGCCTGAATCCACAAATGCCATGACAGAAAAGGACGATAATGAGCAAATCAGGGTCACAGATAAGAGAAATTTAGGCTGTACAGTACTGATGGTAACAGACCTAGCGACCCTCTTAGTACGCTTAGGGCAATCAGAAATAACATGAGCAGAATCAACACAGTAAAAACACAGCCTATTCTGACGTCTGAATCCCTGCCGTTCTGCTCTAGTCAAAATCCTATCACATTGCATAGGCACAGGACTCCGCTCAGAGGACACTGCCATATGGTGCACAACTTTGCGCTCGCGCAGGCGCCGATCAATCTAAATGGCTAGAGACATAGATTCGCTCAAACCAGCAGGCGTGGGGAACCCCACCATAACATCTTTAAGGGCTTCAGAAAGACCCTTTCTGAAAATTGCTGCCAGAGCATCCTCATTCCATTTAGTGAGCACCGACCATTTTCTAAATTTCTGGCAGTATAATTCTGCCACTTCCTGACCCTGACATAGGGCCAACAAGGTTTTTTCTGCATGATCCACAGAATTAGGTTCCTCATACAATAGTCCGAGCGCTTGAAAAAATGCGTCTACATTAAGCAATGCCGGATCCCCTGATTCAAGGGAGAATGCCCAGTCCTGAGGGTCACCACGCAGCAGAGAGATGACAATTTTAACCTGCTGAATGGGATCACCAGAGGAACGGGGTTTCAAAGCAAAAAACAATTTGCAGTTATTTTTAAAGTTCAAAAACTTGGATCTGTCCCCAAAAAACAAATCAGGAGTAGGAATTTTAGGCTCTAAAGCCGGAGTCTGGACAACATAATCTTGGATACTCTGTACTCTTGCAGCAAGTTGATCCACACGAGAAAACAAACCCTGAACATCTATGCCAGCGCCAAAATCCTGAACCACCCAGAGATTAAGAGGAAAAAAAAGACAAAACAGACTGCAGAAAAAAAAATGGCTCAGAACTTTTTTTTTCCTTCTTTTGAGATGCATTTAATTCATTTTTGGCCAGTTGTACTGTTATGAACTGGTGGTTTAGGAGCAACATGGGATGTGCTCTGGAGGAGGTGGTACCTGTACTGACCGCAGTTCCTGAGCTTAACACAACACTAGAAGTAGCCGTGGGATGTTCCTGTCACTCCCTAGACACCTCGTCACAGCCGGAGGACTAACTACCCCTAAAGATACAAACAGGAAAGCTATCTTGCCTCAGAGAAAATCCCCAAAGGATAGACAGCCCCCCACAAATATTCACTGTGAGAGGAGAGGAAAATAACAAACGCAAAATGCAACCAGGATTTAGCAAAGGAGGCCACTCTTGCTAGATAGAAAGTATAGGACAGAATACTGTGCGGTCAGTATTAAAATACTAGAAAAATCCACCACAGAGATTACAAAAATCTCCACACCTGACTAAAGGTGTGGAGGGTAAATCTGCTTCTCCAGAGCGTCCAGCTCTGACAAAGCTGGACAAGAAAAAACATAGAATGCACAGAACTATTAAGTCCACAACAAGTGGACTGCAAAGAACAAAGCAAGGACTTATCTTTGCTGAGCTGGTCAGAATATCAGAGAAATCCAAGCAGAGATGTGAATCCAACCAGGAACCATTGACAACTGGCACTGGCTGAAGGATAGAGCCAGGCTATATAGCCGAGCCAGAATAGACAATCAGTGGAAGCAGCTGCTGACTGCTAAATCCAAGGAGCAGCCGTTCCACTTAAAACCACCGGAGGGAGCCCAAGAGCAGAACTCACAAAAGTGCCACTTACAACCACCGGAGGGAGCCCAAGAGCGGAATTCACAACACACAAGTATGCAAGTTGCATATGAGTGAAGTGTCCATGTGACTGGATCCTGCAGAGCTGAATCCTGACATCGCAGCTTCTGAATTCTCACAACGAATGCAATGCACACTTTTAGGATTCTCCCTTGCCGGTGGACAGTCATGTCAGCACAAGCATGTGATTTGTATACTTCTGGTCACATTCTGACTAGACGTGCCCGGCCTCGCTCAGTTCATTTTCATTGAGTGAGGCCACACATGTCTAGTCAGCACATGACCGCATGTATGTAAATCGCCAGCACGAGAGAATCCTGACAGCGTGCAGTGCGCACTGTGAGAAGTCAGAAGTCTGCAGTCACAAAGAATGACTGCAGACTCATTACAAACCTGGACATTCCCTTTAATGCTCCTAACATAAATAAAAACATGATAGTCAGTATCACAAATAACATTTACATCCAGGTACCTTATAGATGACGTCGTCTCTGGAGCCGTTCTCCTTCTTTTCTTCATCTTGTCCAGATCCCATGATGAGTTTTCTCATCCACAGCCGTCTCTGCAGACTTCCATCTTCTCCGCTCTTCTACAGCAAATCTCCACATGATGCCCTTAAAGATACAAGTGTCATTATAATGCTCCTGAATAAAAAATTGCCCCTCACTATATTGTCTGCACAAAATATGACCCTCACACTGTCCCTGTTATGGTACATACTCTTCACACTGATCTCTCCTTTCCATACCGGCCCCCTCTTCACACTGTCCTCTCACACTGTGTCCCCCCTATAGGGCCCAGTATTTATACTGTACTCTCATCACACTCCCCCTCCTTTGTATACTGTCCCCTCCTGGCTGAGCCCTTACACTGTCCCTCCATGCTACACCCTCACTACTCAGTTTCTATTCTGTGCCCACTCACTTTTCTCCCCCCATACTGTCCTCAGCTTTCTCCCCCCCATGCAGTGTCCTAAGCTTTCTCCCCCCATGCTGTCCTCAGCTTTATCCCCCCATACTGTCCTCAGCTTTCTGCCCCCATGCAGTGTCCTCAGCTTTCTGCCTCCATACTGTCCTCAGCTTTCTGCCCCCATGCAGTGTCCTCAGCTTTCTGCCCCCATGCAGTGTCCTCAGCTTTCTGCCCCCATGCAGTGTCCTCAGCTTTCTGCCCCCCATGCTGTGTCCTCAGCTTTCTGCCCCCATACTGTCCTCAGCTTTCTGCCCCCATACTGTCCTCAGCTTTCTGCCCCATGCTGTGTCCTCAGCTTTCTGCCCCTATGCTGTCCTCAGCTTTCTGCCCCCATACAGTGTCCTAAGCTTTCTCCCCCCATGCTGTCCTCAGGTTTCTCCCCCCATGCTGTGTCCTCAGCTTTCTGCCCCATGCTGTCCTCAGACTTCTGCCCCCATGCTGTCCTCAGCTTTCTCCCTCATGCTGTCCTCAGCTTTCTTCCCCATACTGTCCTCAGCTTTCTTCCCCCATACTGTCCTCAGCTTTCTCCCCCCATGCTGTCCTCAGCTTTCTTGCCCCATGCTGTCCTCAGTTTTCTCTCCCCATACTGCCCTCAGCTTTCTGCCCCATACTGTCCTCAGCTTTATCCCCCACGCTGTCCTCCGCTTTATCCCCCACGCTGTCCTCAGCTTTCTGCCCCCATACTGTAATCAGCTTTATCCCCCCATACTGTCCTCAGCTTTCTGCCCCCATACTGTCCTCAGCTTTATCCCCCACGCTGTCCTCAGCTTTCTGCCCCCATACTGTCCTCAGCTTTCTCCCCCCACACTGCCCTCAGCTTTATCCCCCACGCTGTCCTCAGCTTTCTGCCCCCATGCTGTCCTCAGCTTTCTCCCCCCACACTGTCCTCAGCTTTCTGCCCCCATACTGTCCTCAGTTTTCTCCCCCCATGCTGTCCTCAGCTTTCTCCCCCCATGCTGTCCTCAGCTTTTTGCCCCCATACTGTCCTCAGCTTTCTGCCCTCATACTGTCCTCAGCTTTCTCCCCCATACTGTCCTCAGTTTTCTCCCCCCATGCTGTCCTCAGCTTTCTCCCCCCATGCTGTCCTCAGCTTTCTCCCCATACTGTCCTCAGCTTTCTGCCCCCATACTGTCCTCAGCTTTCTCCCCCATACTGTCCTCAGTTTTCTCCCCCCATGCTGTCCTCAGTTTTCTCCCCCCATGCTGTCCTCAGCTTTCTGCCCCATACTGTCCTCAGCTTTCTGCCCCATACTGTCCTCAGCTTTCTGCCCCCACACTATCCTCAGCTTTCTTCCCCCCATACTGTCCTCAGCTTTCTCCCCCCATGCTGTCCTCAGCTTTCTGCCTCGATACTGTCCTAAGCTTTCTCCCCCCATGCTGTCCTCAGCTTTCTCCCCCCATACTGTCCTCAGCTTTATCCCCCATGCTGTCCTCAGCTTTCTCCCCCATGCTGCCCTGGGACTTCTGTCCCCATGCTGTCCTTAAATTCTTTGGTGTCTTACCACCAACCACAATGCTGTGTCTTGTGTTATCGCCTATGAAGAGCTTGTGAGCTTGTGAGTAACGTCAGCAACGTGCGTGATCATATGACCTGATGATTACGCTGCTGGTGTTTCACTGAGCAGGAAGTGCCGGGGCGGTCAGGGCTTTGTTCAAGTGTACTGAAGACGCCGCCCAGTACACTACAAATCCCCAGGAACTGTAGCACAGCACCTTCTGTCAATTTGACAGCCGGCTCAGAGAACAGCAGAATTTCAGTGTGGGGGCGGCAGAATGCCTCCGACGGGGAGCCTCCTCCTTGGATCACGCATCAGGTGGCCCGATGGCGCCCCCCCCCGTCAGCTGCTCCCCGGGCACATGCCCCGGCTGCCCCCCTAGATACGCCGCTGGTTCCTTGTATTTGATACTATTCGATCACTGTGGTGGTAATATGTGGTCTGGACATGGTGTAGCGGTATTTGTCCCTTTGGATGTGATATTATTGGTCATTTTAAAAATTGAAAAATAAATAAAAATATGCCTAAATTGTATTGCATATTTTAACAAATATTTAATAGGTTAGCGTAGAGTAGGGCCCGGCCAAAAGTGTCTACCTTGTCATTTTGGCGGCTTAAAAAATCTTTGTCTAAAACAAAAGCTGCCGGCGATATGTGTGATCTGGTGATGGGAACTGTTAATTTGTGATAGGTGAGAAGTGGAGTTTTTCCAAGAGAGAGCGGTGGGACTGTGGACAGTTTGAGGGGTGGAGCCTGGGCAGAGTCTCAAGGGGGCCCCGAAAATTTTGCCAGTATGGGGCCCCGAAATTTCTAGTGGCAGCCCTGTGTGCATCTGACGGAGATGATAGACTGAGCAAAATGAGGCCTTGATTTTTTTGGGGACGACCCAAATTGTGTCAATAAGTAGGCCATGACACTAAAATAAAAAATTTGGAGTAATAAAATTGTACAATATTTAGCGCAATGATATGCGATGCGTGTGGTGTACAAATCACAGTGCTAAATATAAGAACTGTAGCTAAAGATTTTTTTGCCAGCTAAAGATTTTTTGGTCACCAAAATGTTGCCAAAAATGTTGTAAGACACTCCAAAAAAAAACTATAGTACCCAAAAAAAAGGCCAGAATTTTATGCCCACTCACATCTGATGCCTGGGACAAAAACAACCTTTTTAAATTGTTCAATTTTAATGCTCTTGTATTAAAATTACCTGACTGTATCCTGCAGTGTGACCAAGCAAATGTGGAAAAAATGGGGCTCTGGATTGCTTTGCACTAAAATTTGCAGGTTTAAGGTGCCAAACAAAAAAAATCATGGCCACGGATGCCTGCAGCTAGGTATATATAAAATACGCAGCAGCAGACAGTAATGGAGCCTTTTGATGTATGCAGGGAGATCTATAGACTCACATACAGC
Organism: Ranitomeya variabilis; assembly: GCF_051348905.1. NCBI lineage: Eukaryota > Metazoa > Chordata > Amphibia > Anura > Dendrobatidae > Ranitomeya > Ranitomeya variabilis. The sequence goes on along the minus strand of NC_135235.1, from coordinate 754,090,743 downwards.
GCCTGCAGGCCTTGCAGTGATGTGGATATGTGCACATAGACTCCCCTACCTACCTAGCACAATGATCTATATACCCCCGAAATAGCCCTAAAAAGGACTGTAGGTTTCTCAGGATTTGTGGATTGAACACTAGTAGACCCACACTAACTAATAAAAGAATAAATCTGACCCTATCTCACCAGCAGCTTTCCCTACACTAACTGAGTCCGGAGCAGAGTGCGCCGAGCAGGGTGGCGCCTGGTCTCTTATAGACCTGATGACTCTGTGCTGCCAGCCAATCACTGTAATACCACAACAAAGATGGCTGCGGTATTACAGTGCATGGCAGACAATCCCTGCAGGTTCATTGAAGTAAAACAAAAACAGTTTAGACCGCATCAACGCCTCTGTAAATTAGCTGACCCTGCTCACCTGGAGTGGAGGTCTAGTCTTTAGATTCCGGGTGCTGTAACCGAATAAACAAATGGAATGATCCGAAGCAGAAGAGAAAAGAGGCAGCACTCACCGATCTTCCGAGACAGGTAAATTTATTACTCACAATAAAATCTTCACGGCCGGGGGTGCTGAGATTCTGAGTGCGGCAAGCCTGATGACGGCCGTTTCGCGCCTGACGGGCGCTTCTATGGGTCAGTGAGTGAGTGCCAGAAACGCCGGGGGAAGTAGAAGGTCGGAGCTAAACACTCCTCCCCCTACTCCCACCCTTTGTGACTCAGAAACACCCCTCTCCGTGACAAAATACTTAAAACACATTAAAAACAATAATACACACCAAATAAAGTCACTGACATTGCTATTGGACATGTATCAAACAGCTTATTACACTTATGATGACTAAAGATTTACACTTACGTTGGACCCATCAAATTCTTGTATACTACCTTGTGATACTTTTATTCGGAAGAACTGCCATATAGTGCAGTTTTGTGGGAAGGAACCGACACTCTCAAAACCTGCACAAAAACTAAGACACGGAGAAACGTCATCTTTACAAACAAATTGCGCGCGACTGCTACTCAACAAATAAGGTGCGTAAATCCCAAATGCGTTCCATCTAGTAAAAAAATGGACATGTCAATCCTATCGTTGAAACCTAGGGGGCCCATGGCATTTGTCTGCATAATCCATCGTGCCTCCCTTCTTAATAACAAATTATGCAGATCTTCGCCTCTTTTGGGTAAGGTTACTTTATCGACTTCTGCGAAAGTCAGCACATTGAAATCGCCCCCATGAGTATCGCGAATATGCTCAATTAATCTGGGGACTTCTTTCCCCGTCATGACTGATCTGCAGTGCTCGCGGAATCGTATGTACAGGCAACGTATGGTTTTCCCGATGTAAAAACGCCCACAGGGGCAATACACTACGTACACCACGTACTTGGTTTTACACGATATAAACGTATTGACTACATGTCTGATAGAACCTATAGTGAGGGTCTGCCCTGTGACGTGATATTTACAACTTGAACAGTGTCCACAGCGATGATTGCCTTTTGGTGCACTGGAATCTAGCCAATTCCCATTATGATTATGTATCTGATTGCGAACCAGGACGTCCCTTAGTCTTGTGCTGCGCTTACTTGATATTAATGGACCTCTATCTGCTATTTCTGCAAGGTCTCTGTCTTTACTCAGAATATGCCAATTCTTCCTGATGACAGTTCTAATATACATATCCATGGGGCTAAATTGGAAAAAGAATGTAAAACGTTTCCCAATGGAATTATTAGCTTTCGGACTTTTATTGTTGGTACTTATTCTATTTCTAGCTTCTTTTAATAGTTTTTTTTGGATAACCTCTTTTTACAAACCTTTGGCATAATTCAGCCGATTGTGCTTCAGCTCCTTCTAATGTATTATTGGTTCTCTGTAATCGTAGGAGTTGGCTATAAGGTAATGCCTGTTTTACGTGGGGAGGATGGTAGCTATTGAAATGGAGTAGTGAATTAGATGCAACTGCTTTCCGATATAAGGTTGTATTTAAAATATCATTTTTAATTTCTACGGTGACATCTAAGAAATCGAGCCGCAGCCCACCAAATACTGATGTGAATAACATGTTCATCGCATTGAGATTCAAGTAGGCTACAAACTGGACAAAACTCTCCTCAGGTCCATCCCATACGAAGAACATGTCATCCACATATCTACAGAAAAATTTGATGTGTTTCAAATACGTGTTTTGGATGGCATAAATATATCTTTCTTCAAAAAGGCCTAGAAACAAATTAGCAAAGGTACATTCTACCGGAGTCCCCATGGCAGTCCCGGTTGTCTGGATATACCACTGTCCCATGAAAGTGAACGCGTTATGTGACAAGATAAACTTAAGACTGTCACATACAAAATCCACAAAAGACTGAGTGCGATCAGTAGTGTTAAGTATATATCTAATTGCTTCAACCCCTTCTTCTTGGGGTATTCGTGTATACAGGTTAACTACATCTACTGAAGCTAATGCAAAACCTGGTTGCCACGCAAAGTGTTTGATGTTTTTTAGGAACGCATTCGTATCCTTAGTGTATGATGGAATACTGATCAATATAGGGCGTAAAAGCCAATCTATATATCGGGACAGCGGTTCAGTTATTGATCCAATCCCGGATACGATAGGACGTCCGGGTGGATCTACTATAGACGTGTGTATCTTAGCGACATGATACCAATGTGGTTTCACGGGGAACTCCGGTAGCAATTTTTCGGCCTTTTTTGTGAAATTACATTTGCTTCCACTGATTGTTTTAAGAAGGATCGTAATTCTCCCTTAAATTTCTGTGTGGGATACTTTGATAGCTTAACGTACGTATTCATGTCTACCAATTGTCTATTTGCTTCTTTTATATACATTTCTCTGGGGATCAATACGGTTTTGCCACCTTTGTCCGCTTGTCTCACTATGATATCAGACCAACCAGTGATGTCTTTTAAAGCCTTCTTTTCAGAACTGGTTAGATTTGGAGGCGCCTTCTTGTAAATTAATGCCTCGACATCTTTTATTACTAATGTCTCAAAGAGATCAATCACATTGCCCGGTGACACTGGGGGCATATATTTGGAGGGCACTCCTCCCATAAAAGGCACCCTTGACGAGAAACTATCACTATGGGGGGTTACCCCTTCATCCGTTAACCCCTTCACCCCCAAGGGTGGTTTGCACGTTAATGACCGGGCCAATTTTTACATTTCTGACCACTGTCTCTTTATGAGGTTATAACTCCGAAACGCTTCAACAGATCTTAGCGATTCTGACATTGTTTTCTTGTAACATATTGTACTTCATGATAGTGGTAAAATTTCTTCAATATCACTTGCGTTTATTTGTGAAAAAGGAAAATTTGGCGAAAATTTTGAAAATTTTGCAATTTTCCAACTTTGAATTTTTATTCTGTTAAACCAGAGAGTTATGTGACACAAAATAGTTAATAAATAACATTTCCCACATGTCTACTTTACATCAGCGCAATTTTGGAAACAAAACTTTTTTTTTTTAGGAAGTTATAAGGGTTAAAATTTGAACAGCAATTTCTCATTTTTACAACAAAATTTACAAAACCATTTTTTTTAGGGACCACCTCACATTTGAAGTCATTTTGAGGGGTCTATATGGCAGAAAATACCAAAAAGTGACACCATTCTGAAAACTGCACCCCTCAAGGTGCTCAAAACCACATTCAAGAAGTTTATTAACCCTTCAGATGTTTCACAGCAGCAGAAGCAACATGGAAGGAAAAAATTAACATTTTACTTTTTAGTCACAAAAATGATCTTTCAGCAATCAATAATTTTTTTAATTTCCCAAGGGTAAAAAGAGAAAATGGACCTTAAAAGTTGTTCCCCAATTTGTCCTGAGTACGCTGATACCCCATATGTGAGGGAAAACCACTTTTTGGGCGCACGGCAGAGCTCAGAAGGAAAGGAGCGTCGTTCGACATTTTCAAGCTAAAATTGGCTGCAATTGAAATCGGACGCCATGTCGTGTTTGGCCAGCCCCTGATGTGCCTAAACAGTGGAAACCCCCCATAAGTGACCCCATTTTGGAAACTAGACCCCCTAAGGAACTTATCTAGATGTGTCGTGAGCACTTTTATCCCCCAAGTGCTTCACGAAAGTTTATAACGCCTGGGTGTGAAAATAAAAAATCCTATTTTTTCTACAAACATGATCGTTTAGTCCCCAATTTTTTATTTTCTCAAGGGTAGCAGGAGAAATTGGACCCCAAAAGTTGTTGTCCAATTTGTCCCGAGTACGCTGATACCCCATATGTGGGGGGGAACCACTGTTTGGGCGCATGGCAGGGCTCAGAAGGAAAGGAGCGCCCTTTGACATTTTCAAGCTAAAATTGGCTGGAATTGAGATCGGAGGCCATGTTGTGTTTGGCGAGCCCCTGATGTGCCTAAACAGTGGAAACCCCCCATAAGTGACCCCATTTTGGAAACTAGACCCCCTAAGGAACTTATCTAGATGCGTCGTGAGCACTTTTATCCCCCAAGTGCTTCACGAAAGTTTATAACGCCCGGGTGTGAAAATAAAAAATCCTATTTTTTCCCCACAAAAATGATCTTTCAGTCCCCAATTTTTTATTTTCCCAAGGGTAACAAGAGAAATTGGACACCAAAAGTTGTTGTCCAATTTGTCCTGGGTACGCTGGTACCACATATGTGGGAGAAAACTACTGTTTGGGCACACTTCGGGGCTCGGAAGGGAAGTAGTGATGTTTTGGAATGCAGACTTTGATGGAATTGTCTGCGGGCATCATGTTCCATTTGGTGAGCCCCTGATATGCCTAAACAGTGGAAACCCCCCATAAGTGACCCCATTTTGGAAACTAGACCCCCTAAGGAACTTATCTAGATGTGCCGTGAGCACTTTTATCCCCCAAGTGCTTCACGAAAGTTTTATAACGCCCGGGTGTGAAAATAAAAAATCCTATTTTTTGTACAAACAAGATCGTTTAGTCCCCAATTTTTTATTTTCCCAAGGGTAACAAGAGAAATTGGACCCCAAAAGTTGCTGTCCATTTTGTTCTGAGTACGCTGGTACCCCATATGTGGGAAAAAACTGTTTGGGCACTTCGGGACTCAGAAGGGAAGCAGTGACGATTTGGAATGCAGACTTTGATGGACTGGTTCTGAGGGCGTCATGTTCCGTTTGCAGAGCCCCTGATGTGCCTAAACAGTAAAAAAAAACCCACAAGTGACATCATTTTGGACCTAGACCCCCATGGAACTTACTTAGATGTGCCCCCTCTTTGGAACTAATCTACTGGTTCCTAATTAGTAGTGCATGGAGGTGTGGTACAATTTGAAGCAGTCCTTCATACACAGGCCAGGTTTGTCGGGGCAGGTGTCGCATTGATAGATGGTGTCCTTGCGTACTCCTCGTTTGTAGCACACTCGGCACCTTTTTTGCGGCTTACCTTTTCTACCAGTTGGCGGGACCACCCCCGGAAAATGCTGACCTGGTACAATACGAGCACCCTCAGTTCCGGAAGTACTGGGGCCCGCTCCTTCCCTCGTGCCAAACATCAGGGCCTTAACCACTACCTCCTGGAACTGAAGGTACGTCGTATCGGTGTGGCGTGCACATCGTGACAGCAGGAAAGTGTTAAGCATTGCCATTTGTACGATGTACACCGACAGCTTTTTGTACCACACCTTGGCCTTCCTCAAAGCACTGTACGGTTGGAGGAGTTGATCGGAGAGATCAACGCCCCCCCATGTTTTTGTTGTACCCCAGTACACAGTCCGGTTTGCAGACCTGTGTAGAGGTACCCCGTACAGTGCTGAGGGCGCTGCCATCACCGTGTATGGTGGTCAACAGAAGGACATCCCTCTTGTCCTTGTACTTGACCACCAGCAGGTGGTCGCTACATTGGGCTTTGCTCTCACCTTTTCTGAGCATCTGCCCAAGTAGCGTCTTCGGGAGGCCTCTCTGATTTTTGCGGACAGTACCGCAGGCTGCGGTACCTCGCGCAGAGAGGGATTTGTAGAGTGGGATGCTGGAATAAAAGTTATCGGTGTAGAGGTGATAACCTTTATCCAGCAGTGGGTGCACCAAATCCCACACTATTTTCCCACTCACTCCCAAGACAGGGGGACACTCAGGCGGTTCAATCCTGCTGTCCTTCCCTTCGTAAACTCTAAAGCTGTGGATGTACCCTGAGGTACTCTCACACAGCTTGTAGAGTTTGATTCCGTACCTGGCCCTTTTGCTGGGCAGGTATTGACGGAATCTGAGCCGCCCCTTAAAATGAACCAAGGACTCATCCACACAGATGTCCCTTTTGGGCACGTACACTTCAGCAAACTTTTTGCTGAAGTGTTCGATGACCGGCCGAACTTTGAACAGACGGTCAAAATTGGGGTCATCTCGTGCGGGACACTGTGCATTATCGGAATAATGCAGGAATTTGTGGATGGCCTCAAAACGCGTCCGAGCCATGACCATTCGGCACACTGGAGTGTTATATAAAATATCCACACTCCAATATTGCCGAAGTTCTGGCTTCTTCACGATCCCCATGTGGAGGACCAGGCCCCAAAACTGCATCATTTCAACTGCGTCTACAGGAGACCAGTTAGAAAATGATGAACCGGGGTTTTGCTCCAAAAATTGCCAAGCATATAAATTAGTTTGCTCCACCATGAGGTTAACAAAATCCTCAGAGAAAAAGACTTTGAAAAAGTCTATTTCTGTGAGGCCGGTGGTGTCAAACCTGATTCCTGATTCTGCCACAAAATCAGGAATCAGTGGCTCGTAATTTTCGGGGGGCGAGGTCCATATGGGGTCCGAAGAAGGGCGCGCTGGTTCATCATCAGGAGTGGGTGCTGCGTCATCTTCTCTCCTGGGGCGTCTGCGAGGTGGTTCCGCAGGACCCGAGGAGGAAGATGAGGAGGAGGAGGAGGAAGAGGATGAAGAATCTGAAGAGTAAAGGAATGTGGGATCCTCTCCCTCGCTATCAGTGTTGGAGGCAAGAAAAGAATATGCCTCCTCTGCTGAATAGCGCTGCTGGGACGAACGGGACGAACGGGACATTTTTTGTGTGAGTATGGTGCTTGGGTGCAATTTATTGGAACTATGTGTACGTGTGGGGGGGGGGATAGTGTTTGGTGCAAACTTCTGAAAAGTAAAAGCTAAAATAAAAAAAGCAAATAGGGAAAAAAAATACCTGTGAAAGGAAAAGTCTAAAACAGCAGGCCCTAGCTCTGATAAGTGAACTGCGTCACTTATCAAAGTTCGGCGCCTGCTGGGTGTGTGAATGGGGATGTGGAAAAAACGCCAGGCACGAGAGCTCTGACAAGTGAACCGAGTCACTTATCAAAGTTCGGCGGCGGAGGCTGGGTGCGCGGACGGGGATGTGGAAAAAAAAAAAAGAAACGAAAGGCACGGGTTCAGACGCAGCGGCGGGGTGCGCGCAAGGGGATGTGAAAAAAAAAAAAGAAACGAAAGGCACGGGTTCAGACGCAGCGGCGGGGTGCGCGCAAGGGGATGTGGAAAAAAAAAAAAAAAGAAACGAAAGGCACGGGTTCAGACGCAGCGGCGGGGTGCGCGCAAGTGGATGTGGAAAAAAAAAATGAAACGAAAGGCACGGGTTCAGACGCAGCGGCGGGGTGCGCGCAAGGGGAGGTGGGAAAAAAAAAAGAAACGAAAGGCACGGGTTCAGACGCAGCGGCGGGGTGCGCGCAAGGGGATGTGAAAAAAAAAAAAGAAACGAAAGGCACGGGTTCAGACGCAGCGGCGGGGTGCGCGCAAGGGGATGTGAAAAAAAAAAAAGAAACGAAAGGCACGGGTTCAGACGCAGCGGCGGGGTGCGCGCAAGGGGATGTGGAAAAAAAAAAAAAAAGAAACGAAAGGCACGGGTTCAGACGCAGCGGCGGGGTGCGCGCAAGTGGATGTGGAAAAAAAAAATGAAACGAAAGGCACGGGTTCAGACGCAGCGGCGCGGTGCGCGCAAGGGGAGGTGGGAAAAAAAAAAGAAACGAAAGGCACGGGTTCAGACGCAGCGGCGGGGTGCGTGGACGGGGATGTGAAGGAGAAAAGTGAGCACGAGTGTTGATCGGTGAACTGCGTCACCAATCAACGCTCGGCGGCACTAAGGGGGGTGAAAAAGAAAAGCGAGCACAAGTGTTGATCGGCGAACTGCGTCACCAATCAACGCTCGGCGGCTGCTAAATTTGGGCACGGACGGACGCGGCGCAAAGTGAGGGTGGAGGGGGAAGGGGGGATGAGGGGGAAGGGGGGATGGGGGAAGTAAAAAAGATCGGGCCGGGATCGGGGTATCAACACTTACGGTTGTAGTCTCTCTTCTTTCTTCTGTCTTCTTTCTTTTGTTTTTTTAGCGAGAATTATGGTGTCACAGGCTACTGTGGCACCACAAGTCTCAGCACAGGAGGGGGATCTGACAGCGTGACCGCTCTGCAGGAACCCTCACCAAGTGTGAGGATTCCTGCAGAGCAGTCAGACAGGTCAGGGACAGGTGAGACAGGTCACAGAGCGGTCACACCGCTGCTGTGACCTGTGATTGGTGGGATCGATGATCACATCGATCCCACCAATCAGGGGAGGCCCTGGTGACGCCGGTGTTGCTAGGCGCCAGCCTATGATCGGAGCTCACAGCTCCGATCATAGGCAGGTCACCGGCAGGTCACCAGTAGGTGACCAGCAGGTGACCGGTAGGTCACCCCCAGGTCACCATCAGGGCACAGCGCGGGTACACCGCTGCTGTGCCCTCTGATTGGCACAGGATCCGGAGGTGGCAGGGAGATGAGGCAGGGCACAGGCTGCATGGCTTTTATATTCAAGCAGGGCACAGCGCGGTAACACCGCCGCTGTGCCCTGTGATTGGCGCGATCGATGTGATTGTCGATCGCGCCAATCCGGGGGGTCTGTGCCCTGATTGAAGCGATCGACGATCACATCGATCGCGCCAATCAGCTGCAGGATCCGGACCCATGGCAGAGGAGGCAGGGCAGGGCAGAGGGGGCGCCGGTCCAGATATTTTCAGGCAGGGCACAGCGCGGTAACACCGCCGCTGTGCCCTGCGATTGGCGCGATCGATGTGATCGTCGATCGTGCCAATCCGGGGGGTTTTGGCCGGTGCCTGGCGTTGCCAGGCACCGGCCCCAGGATCGAGTACATCGGTACTCGATCCTAGCCTGGGACCTCACTGTTTCAGCCAATCTGATTGGCTGAAACAATGAGAACGGCTGTGATTGGCTGTTCAGAACTAAACAGCCAATCACAGCGATCGGGAGGCTGGGGGGGCGGCGCCATACCCCGAAATGCCGAGGCCATCTTCCGTAAGGTGAGATGGCGTCGGAATTTTAATGCGATCACCGCGACTTAAGTCGCGGTGTCGCATTAAAGGGCATGACGTACTATCCCGTCGGTGGTCATACGGGCCCACCCCACCTCGACGGGATAGTACGTCAGATGTCAGGAAGGGGTTAAACTTAACAATAACTCAGCATCCTCCCTACTGTCAGCCAAAGTCTGTGCTCCTGCACCTGCCAGGAAACCAAGTGGTCCAATGCTTACGGGTTGCTCCCCCTCTTTTATTACTGAAACATGTTTGTTAGAGCTAAAAGTCTTGTGCAAACGCATCTTTCTAATTGCTTTAAAGAGATCAATTTTAAAGTCTGTGAGGTCAAAATCTGCCGGAATACAGTAAGAAAGCCCTTTACTCAGCAAAGACAGATGTTCAGGTCCTAGTTGATGATCAGTTAAATTAAGTACATGTTGGTCAAGTTCAGTGGCTACCATCTCTTCCTCCAAGACACGTTCTTTTTCTTTCGGCGTAAATCGTAGCCGGCCGGGAGGATGTCATTACCGTATTTTTCGGACTACAAGACGCACTTTTTCCCCCCCAAAAAAGGGGGGAAAATGGGGGGTGCGTCTAATAGTCGCAATGCAGCTTACCGTGGCGGCAGAGGTGCGGTGGCAGAGGTGCGGCGGCAGAGGTGTGGCAGCAGAGGTACGGAGATGAGGAGGCGCAGTGAGCGGGGTCCCTTTTCCCGGTGGGGTGATGCAGCAGCCCGGTAAGGCAGCAGAGCCGGGTGAATCCTGATGTTATCGGTGGGCGCGGCCATCTTCCTGAGGCCGCGCGTTCGCAGATGGAGCTCTGCTGCCCGGGGCTTCAGGAAAATGGCCGCGGGATGCCGCACGTGCGCAGATGGTGATCGCGGCGGCCATTTTCATGAAGCCCCGGGCAGCAGAGCTCCATCTGCGAACGCGCGGCCTCAGGAAGATGGCCGCGCCCACCGATATCAACAGGATTCACCCGGCTCTGCTACATTACCGGGCTGCTGCATCACCTCACCGGGACTTTGGACTCTGTATCCTTTTGCTTCCCAGGATGGGTGCAGCAAGGTTCAGGAAGGATCTCGTGGGCACATGGACTGGAGATGATGGAGGTAGTGGTGTACATTGTGAAGCGAGTATTCCACAGGCGCTCAGATGTCCTTGCCGCTTCCCGGCGCTCCTCAGCACCGCATGGCACGGCCGGCTCTCCGCCTCCAGCAGGGCTCGCAGCAGTACAGAGGCGCTTTTCCCGCAGTGTCCAGTCATGGCGGCTGTGTCTCGGTAGCGGAGCTCCTCACTTATTACCGGCTTCTGAAATAATTATTGCGCTGAGGAGCGCCGGGAAGCGGCAAGGACTCAGACATCTGAGCTCCTGTGGAATACTCGCTTCACAATGTACACCTCTACCTCCATCATCTCTAGTCCATGTGCCCATGAGATCCTTCCATCACCTCACCGGGGAAAGGGACCCCTCTCACGCCATACCTCTCACTGTGCCTCCTCATCCCAGTACCTCTGTTGGTAACCACTGCTGCCACCCTCCCATGGACACCAGGCCGTGGCATCGCCCACCTAAGCAGGAAGGGACCCTGCTCAGGTGCACGCCGTACCGCATCACCCCACCTCTGCCGCCACCATGCCTCCTGTGACCCTGCTCTGCCACCACCAGCCCTCAGGTAAGATACTGTAAATTAGGACAATAAGATGGACCCCCATCTTATAAAAAATCTTTTTTTCTGCAATTTTCACCCCAAATTTGGGGTGCGCCTTATGGTCCGGTGCGTCTTATAGTCCGAAAAATACGGTAATTATTTCAAAGAGTGTGAGCAAGCTGACAAAATACAAACACTAAGCACCAAATCGCTTGAATTCAAGCTGACAAGTTTAACAGAAAGGGAGATAAGACTATTCTGGACGAACAACTCCCTAAAATATTACGCTGACTGCGGCAGAGTCCCTCGAGGATTGAGGGTATGGAAAGAAGTAGCACACTTCACTAATGACCCCACTTTTAAAACTGAATGGGAAAACATCATGCTTAAATGCTCACAGGATCTGTTACAGCTAGTATTGAAATCTAATATACAAAGTTATGAACAAGTGAGTAATGATTTGCAAAAGACACAAGACGAATTAAAAAGCAGGCTGACAGACAACCAGTGGACACAATTAAATAAAAAACTAAACGCTAAGATGGTCCCGATACAAGCGGACATAAAACTACGTAAGAGAGATAAGTTTATTCGAGATAAGAACGATTTTGAGATGGGACACATATTCACTTGGAATAAACAACAACGGGGTGACACGAAGGGACCGGAGAGAGGTGTTCGCACAAAAATAAAAGTAAAAAGCGCAAACAATATCAAAGGAAAGATTATTTCACCACTGAATCTGATTCAAGCTGTAGTGAGGGAGCGGCTGCCCCTATAGAATCAGCAGACGAGACATCAGCTATGGATAACGCAGGATCGGGATTCCATTTAGAAGGAGAACACGGCAAGGAGGAAGGAAGAAAAGGCTACGATTTACGCCAAAAGAAAAAGAACGTGTCTTGGAGGAAGAGATGGTAGCCACTGAACTTGACCAACATGTACTTAATTTAACTGATCATCAACTAGGACCTAAACATCTGTCTTTGCTGAGTAAAGGGCTTTCTTACTGTATTCCAGCAGATTTTGACCTCACAGACTTTAAAATTGATCTCTTTAAAGCAATTAGAAAGATGCATTTGCACAAGACTTTTAGCTCTAACCAACATGTTTCAGTAATAAAAGAGGGGGAGCAACCCGTAAGCATTGGACCACTTGGTTTCCTGGCAGGTGCAGGAGCACAGACTTTGGCTGACAGTAGGGAGGATGCTGAGTTATTGTTAAGTTTAACGGATGAAGGGGTAACCCCCCATAGTGATAGTTTCTTGTCAAGGGTGCCTTTTATGGGAGGAGTGCCCTCCAAATATATGCCCCCAGTGTCACCGGGCAATGTGATTGATCTCTTTGAGACATTAGTAATAAAAGATGTCGAGCCATTAATTTACAAGAAGGCGCCGCCAAATCTAACCAGTTCTGAAAAGAAGGCTTTAAAAGACATCACTGGTTGGTCTGACACCATAGTGAGACAAGCGGACAAAGGTGGCAAAACCGTATTGATCCCCAGAGAAGTGTACATAAAAGAAGCAAATAGACAATTGGTAGACATGAATACGTACGTTAAGCTATCAAAGGATCCCACACAGAAATTTAAGGGAGAATTACGATCCTTCTTAAAACAATCAGTGGAAGCAAATGTAATTTCACAAAAAAAGGCCGAAAAATTGCTATCGGAGTTCCCCGTGAAACCACATTGGTATCATGTCCCTAAGATACACACGTCTATAGTAGATCCACCCGGACGTCCTATCGTATCCGGGATTGGATCAATAACTGAACCGCTGTCCCGATATATAGATTGGCTTTTACGCCCTATATTGATCAGTATTCCATCATACACTAAGGATACGAATGCGTTCCTAAAAAACATCAAACACTTTGCGTGGCAACCAGGTTTTGCATTAGCTTCAGTAGATGTAGTTAACCTGTATACACGAATACCCCAAGAAGAAGGGGTTGAAGCAATTAGATATATACTTAACACTACTGATCGCACTCAGTCTTTTGTGGATTTTGTATGTGACAGTCTTAAGTTTATCTTGTCACATAACGCGTTCACTTTCATGGGACAGTGGTATATCCAGACCACCGGGACTGCCATGGGGACTCCGGTAGCATGTACCTTTGCTAATTTGTTTCTAGGCCTTTTTGAAGAAAGATATATTTATGCCATCCAAAACACGTATTTGAAACACATCAAATTTTTCTGTAGATATGTGGATGACATGTTCTTCGTATGGGATGGACCTGATTAGAGTTTTGTCCAGTTTGTAGCCTACTTGAATCTCAATGCGATGAACATGTCATTCACATCAGTATTTGGTGGGCTGCGGCTCGATTTCTTAGATGTCACCGTAGAAATTAAAAATTATATTTTAAATACAACCTTATATCGGAAAGCAGTTGCATCTAATTCACTACTCCATTTCAATAGCTACCATCCTCCCCACGTAAAACAGGCATTACCTTATAGCCAACTCCTACGAGTACAGAGAACCAATAATACATTAGAAGGAGCTGAAGCACAATCGGCTGAATTATGCCAAAGGTTTGTAAAAAGAGGTTATCCAAAAAAACTATTACAAGAAGCTAGAAATAGAATAAGTACCAACAATAAAAGTCCGAAAGCTAATAATTCCATTGGGAAACGTTTTACATTCTTTTTTCAATTTAGCCCCATGGATATGCATATTAGAACTGCCATCAGGAAGAATTGGCATATTCTGAGTAAAGACAGAGACCTTGCAGAAATAGCAGATAGAGGTCCATTAATATCAAGTAAGCGCAGCACAAGACTAAGGGACGTCCTGGTCTCCAATCAGATACATAATCATAATGGGAATTGGCTAGATTCCAGTGCACCAAAAGGCAATCATCGCTGTGGACACTGTTCAAGTTGTAAATATCACGTCACAGGGCAGACCCTCACTATAGGTTCTATCAGACATGTAGTCAATACGTTTATATCGTGTAAAACCAAGTACGTGGTGTACGTAGTGTATTGCCCCTGTGGGCGTTTTTACATCGGGAAAACCATACGTTGCCTGTACATACGATTCCGCGAGCACTGCAGATCAGTCATGACGGGGAAAGGAGTCCCCAGATTAATTGAGCATATTCGCGATACTCATGGGGGCGATTCCAGTGTGCTGACTTTCGCAGGAGTCGATAAAGTAACCTTACCCAAAAGAGGTGGAGATCTGCATAATTTATTAAGAAGGGAGGCATGATGGATTATGCAGACAAATGCCATGGGCCCCCTAGGTTTCAATGATAGGATTGACATGTCCATTTTTTTATTAGATGGAACGCATTTGGGATTTACGCACCTTATTTGTTGAGGAGCAGTCGCGCGCAATTTAAGTTTGTAAAGATGACGTTTCTCCGTGTCTTAGTTTTTGTGCAGGTATCGAGAGTGTCGGTTCCTTCCCACAAAACTGCACTATATGGCAGTTCTTCCGAATAAAAGTATCACAAGCATATATATAGAACGTCAGTTGTAAATAACCAAAAAGTATATTAACGCCAACTCTGATCACAATCATACAATCCAGTAGAACTATGAGTTCGAAAAATGGCCAAAAAAGTAAATGATATTAAGCTAAATTTTATTGAATAAGAGTTTTTTTTTAATTCAACAATGCACAGTACTATAGAACATTTACCATATATTTAAGATTATGTGAAAAATCCGTGAGTACATAAGGGACCAGAGATCACGAACCAGGGAATAAACAAGTGTGCCAAAACATGAGTATGTTCGGATATATGTAACTAGTGTGCTGCCATCAATGCACCAAATTATAGTCAGGCTGTGGTGGTTCAACTGCATAACATGAACTATATTAGAAATACAGGTAAAGTCACCACATGTCTTCATACAGGTAAAGTGCAAAGTGCATAAACAGGATAAAGCTTAGTTACCCATATGGTGCAGCAAGTCCCGTCCCGTCCTCGGTCAACTACCCCAATGCGAGTTTCACGTATAATGAATCCCGCTTCCTCAGGGGGCGTGGCCTAACTCGGATCTCTATCCGGTTTAAATGTGGGTCATCGCCAATCAGGAGATGGCTCTAACCGTGCCAGTGCGCATGCGTGAACCGCATCACTGCGTCTCAGCCCTCAAACTCATTCGGCAGTCCGCCATCACGTGAGCGGTTCAGCGCTAAACCCACATCACGTGACCGAAGTCCGCCGCTAAGTGAGGGGCTGAGAACCCAGAAATATTCAAAGTGACGAGTGCGAAAGTGCTATGAACAAGGTATGTGTTGTATTAAGCATACAGTCATCTTCATGACTAGTTACCAGCTAGCGCTCCATATAAAGTCCATCCCCCCGCAGCGGGGCACAGTCAACCCAATACCCGCAGACTGGAACCACCGCACCGTAAACAAGGTTTGTTTACCATATTATATATATTTAGCACTTATCACTTTGGGTTCACTTATTATTTTTTTAAGTCATTTTTCTCAATATTACTTATTGGCACTTTATATTACATTATTTTATTTTGCACGTATGTGGGTTGTGCTCATTGATTCCATGCCCCGCACTATAATCAAGACTACCTTAAGCACTCAAAATATATCCAAAAAGACTCCGTCCATATGATGGAAAAGAAAATATTTTGTAGCTTATTGTGGTTCGCAGCCGAACAATGAATGAACAGAAATAATATTCCCAACGTTTCGGCCTTTATGGCCTTTTTCAAGGAATTTTTCTAAAGAGAAAAATATTAAGAATTCACCATATAACCGGTATGATGGATCTTACAAATATATACAGTACAGACCAAAAGTTTGGACACACCTTCTCATTTAAAGATTTTTCTGTATTTTCATGACTATGAAAATTGTACATTCACACTGAAGGCATCAAAACTATGAATTAACACATGTGGAATTATATATTTAACAAAAAAGTGTGAAGCAAATGAAATTATGTCTTATATTCTAGGTTCTTCAAAGTAGCCACCTTTTGCTTTGATGACTGCTTTGCACACTCTTTGCATTCTCTTGATAAGCTTCAAGAGGTAGTCACCAGGAATGGTTTTCACTTCACAGGTGTGCCCTGTCAGGTTTAATAAGTGGGATTTCTTGCCTTATAAATGGGGTTGGGACCATCAGTTGTGTTGTGCAGAAGTCTGGTGGATGCACAGCTGATAGTCCTACTGAATAGGCTGTTAGCTGCTTTTTTTGCCGTAATACAAATTCTAAGTAAAGAAAAAAGAGTAGCCATCATTACTTTAAGAAATGAAGGTCAGTTAGTCCGAAAAATTGGGAAAACTTTGAAAGTGTCACCAAGTGCAGTTGCAAAAACCATCAAGCGCTACAAAGAAACTGGCTCACATGAGGACTGCCCCAGGAAAGGAAGACCAAGAGTCACCTCTGCTTCTGAGGATAAGTTTATCTGAGTCACCAACCTCAGAAATCACAGGTTAACAGCAGCTCAGATTAGAGACCAGGTCAATGTCACACACAGTTCTAGCAGCAGACAAATCTCCACAACAGCTGCTAAGAGGAGACTTTGTGCAGGAGGCCTTCATGGTATAATAGCTGCTAGGAAACCACTGCTAAGGACAGGCAACAAGCAGAAGAGACTTATTTTGGCTAAAGAACACAAGGAAAGGACACCAGACCAGTGGAAATCTGTGCTTTGGTCTGATGAGTCCAAATTTCAGATCTTTGGTTCCAACCACCGTGTCTTTGTGCGATGCAAAAAAGGTGAACGGATGGATTCTATATGCCTGGTTCCCACCGTGAAGCATGGAGGAGGAGGTGTGATGGTGTGGGAGTGCTTTGCTGGGGACACTGTTGGGGATTTATTCAAAATTGAAGGCATACTGAACCAGCATGGCTACCACAGCATCTTGCAGCGGCATGCTATTCCATCCGGTTTGCGGTTGGACCATCATTTATTTTTCAACAGGACAATAATAATATTAATAATAATTTTTTATTTATATTGCGCCAACATATTCCGCAGCTCTTTTCAATTAAGCGGGGACATGTACAGACAATATATTCAATACAAGTTAAGACAATTTAAACAGTGACATTAGGAGTGAGGTCCCTGCTCGCAAGCTTACAATCTACAAGGAAATTGGGGGACACAATAGGTGAAAAGTGCTTGTTATTTCAGGTCTGGCAATTCTAACAAATAGGGATTTTCATACAAAGCTGCATGATCCGGTCATCAGCCTGTGTGTTTAAGTGCAATAGTCAAGTATCAAGTGCAGTTATCATGTGCATGGAGGGTGTGGAGACAGATGAATAGTAGGGTGCAGATTCAGAATAATATTTGGAAGGAGAAAACAGGGCAAAGCTAGTTTACTGAGTAGTTGATGTGGTAGGCTTGTTTGAAGAGATGGGTTTTCAAAGCGCGCTTGAATAGGTCGGGGCTAGGTATCAGTCTGATCGTCTGGGGAAGTGCATTCCAGAGAGCTGGCGCAGCACGAGAAATGTCTTGGAGACGGAGGTGCGAGGTTCTGATTACGGGGGATGTTAGCCTTAGGTCATTGTCATGGTTCTCAATGGCAAGAGAACGTAGTAAAGCATACAAAAAGGACTAGCTCTTGGAAGATGGGAACTCGAGCTGACTGTGAGCTAAACCTACCGCACAAATAACAGTGGCCGGGTAGCGTGCCTACGTTTTATCCCTAGACGCCCAGCGCCAGCCGGAGAACTGACTGACCCTAGCAGAGGAAAATACAGACCGGGCTTACCTCTAGAGAAATTTTCCCCAAAAGGCAGACAGTAGCCCCCACATATATTGTCGGTGATTTCAGAGGAAATTGACATACGAAGTATGAAGATAGGTTTAGCAAATTGAGGTCCGCTTACTAGATAGTAGGAAGACAGAAAAGGGAACTTCACAGTCAGCTGAAAACCCTTTCAAAACACCATCCTGGAATTACTTTAAGACTCTAATATCAACTCATGACACCAGAGTGGCAATTCCAGCTCACAAGAGCTTCCAGCCTCAGAAATAAACAATCACAGAGAACTGGAACAAAAATGCAAAACAAACTTAGGACTACAAGTCCAACTTAGCTGATAGTAGTCTAGGAGCAGGAACATGCAACAGAAAGGCTTCTGGTAACATTGTTGGCCGGCATAGAAATGACTGAGGAGCAAGGCTAAATAGACAACTCCCACATCCTGATGGAAACAGGTGAACAGAGGCGATGAAGCACACCAGTTCAGTACCACCAGTGACCACCGGGGGAGCCCAGAAACCAAATTCACAACAGTACCCCCCCCTCAAGGAGGGGGCACCGAACCCTCACCAGAACCACCAGGGCGATCAGGATGAGCCCTATGAAAGGCACGGACCAAATCGGAGGCATGAACATCAGAGGCTGTCACCCAAGAATTATCCTCCTGACCGTAGCCCTTCCACTTGACCAGATACTGAAGTCTCCGTCTGGAAACACGGGAGTCCAAGATCTTCTCGACAACGTACTCCAACTCACCCTCAACCAACACCGGAGCAGGAGGCTCAACGGAAGGCACAACCGGTACCTCATACCTGCGCAACAATGACCGATGGAAGACATTATGAATAGAAAAAGATGCAGGGAGGTCCAAACGAAAGGACACAGGGTTAAGAATCTCCAATATCTTGTACGGGCCGATGAACCGAGGCTTAAACTTAGGAGAAGAAACCTTCATAGGGACAAAACGAGAAGACAACCACACCAAGTCCCCAACACAAAGACGAGGACCAACACAACGACGGCGGTTGGCAAAATGCTGAGTCTTCTCCTGGGACAACTTCAAATTGTCCACCACATGCCCCCAAATCTGATGCAACCTCTCCACCACAGCATCCACTCCAGGACAATCCGAAGACTCCACCTGACCGGAAGAGAAACGAGGATGAAACCCCGAATTACAGAAGAAAGGAGAAACCAAGGTGGCAGAACTAGCCCGATTATTGAGGGCAAACTCCGCCAAGGGCAAAAAGGCAACCCAATCATCCTGATCCGCAGACACAAAACACCTCAAATAAGTCTCCAAGGTCTGATTAGTTCGCTCGGTCTGGCCATTAGTCTGAGGATGGAAAGCAGACGAAAAAGACAAATCAATGCCCATCCTAGCACAGAACGCTCGCCAAAATCTAGACACGAATTGGGTTCCCCTGTCAGACACGATATTCTCCGGAATACCATGCAAGCGAACCACATTTTGAAAAAACAGAGGAACCAACTCGGATGAGGAAGGCAATTTAGGCAAGGGGACCAAATGGACCATCTTAGAGAAACGGTCACACACCACCCAGATGACAGACATCTTCTGAGAAACAGGGAGATCAGAAATAAAATCCATGGAGATGTGAGTCCAAGGCCTCTTCGGAATAGGCAAAGATAACAACAATCCACTAGCCCGAGAACAACAAGGCTTGGCCCGAGCACAAACATCACAAGACTGCACAAAACCTCGCACATCTCGCGACAGGGAAGGCCACCAGAAGGACCTAGCCACCAAATCCCTGGTACCAAAGATTCCAGGATGACCAGCTAACGCAGAAGAATGGACCTCCGATATGACTCTACTGGTCCAATCATCAGGAACAAACATTCTACCAGGCGGGCAACGATCAGGTCTATCCGCCTGAAACTCCTGCAAGACCCGACGCAAGTCTGGGGAAACAGCAGATAATATCACTCCATCCTTAAGGATACCTGTAGGTTCAGAATTACCAGGGGAATCAGGCTCAAAACTCCTAGAAAGGGCATCCGCCTTCACATTTTTAGAACCCGGTAGGTAAGAAACCACAAAATTAAACCGAGAGAAAAATAACGACCAGCGCGCCTGTCTAGGATTCAGGCGCCTGGCAGACTCAAGATAAATCAAATTCTTGTGGTCAGTCAATACCACCACCTGATGTCTAGCCCCCTCAAGCCAATGACGCCACTCCTCAAAAGCCCACTTCATAGCCAAGAGCTCCCGATTACCAATATCATAATTTCGCTCAGCGGGCGAAAATTTACGAGAAAAGAACGCGCAAGGTCTCATCACGGAGCAGTCGGAACTTTTCTGCGACAAAACCGCCCCAGCTCCGATTTCTGAAGCGTCGACCTCAACCTGAAAAGGAAGAGTAACATCAGGCTGACGCAATACAGGGGCGGAAGAAAAGCGGCGCTTAAGCTCCCGAAAGGCCTCCACAGCAGCAGGGGACCAATCAGCAACATCAGCACCCTTCTTAGTCAAATCAGTCAACGGTTTAGCAACATCAGAAAAACCAGTTATAAATCGACGATAAAAATTAGCAAAGCCCAAAAACTTCTGAAGGCTCTTAAGAGAAGAGGGTTGCGTCCAATCACAAATAGCCTGAACCTTGACAGGGTCCATCTCAATGGAAGAGGGGGAAAAAATGTACCCCAAAAACGAAATCTTTTGAACCCCAAAAACGCACTTAGAACCCTTTACACACAAGGAATTAGAGCGCAAAACCTGAAAAACCCTCCTGACCTGTTGGACATGAGAGTCCCAGTCGTCCGAAAAAATCAAAATATCATCCAGATACACAATCATAAATTTATCCAAATATTCACGGAAAATGTCATGCATAAAAGACTGAAAGACTGAAGGGGCATTTGAAAGACCAAAAGGCATTACTAAATACTCAAAATGGCCCTCAGGCGTATTAAATGCGGTTTTCCACTCATCCCCCTGCTTAATTCGCACTAAATTATACGCCCCACGAAGATCAATCTTAGAGAACCACTTGGCCCCCTTTATTCGAGCAAACAAATCAGTAAGCAGTGGCAAAGGATACTGATATTTAACCGTGATTTTATTCAAAAGCCGATAATCAATACACGGCCTCAAAGAGCCATCTTTTTTAGATACAAAGAAAAAACCGGCTCCTAAGGGAGATGACGAAGGACGAATATGTCCCTTTTCCAAGGACTCCTTAATATATTCCCGCATAGCAGCGTGTTCAGGCACAGATAGATTAAATAAACGACCCTTTGGAAACTTACTGCCCGGAATCAGATCTATTGTACAATCGCAATCTCTGTGCGGAGGTAGTGAACCAAGTTTAGGCTCCTCAAAAACGTCACGATAATCAGATAAAAATTCCGGAATCTCAGAGGGAATAGATGACGAAATGGAAACCAAAGGTACGTCCCCATGAGTCCCCTGACATCCCCAGCTTAACACAGACATAGCTTTCCAGTCGAGGACTGGGTTATGAGATTGCAGCCATGGCAATCCAAGCACCAACACATCATGTAGATTATACAACACAAGGAAGCGAATAATCTCCTGGTGATCCGGATTAATACGCATAGTTACTTGTGTCCAGTATTGTGGTTTATTACTAGCCAATGGCGTGGAGTCAATACCCTTCAGAGGTATAGGAACTTCCAGAGGCTCTAAATTAAACCCACAGCGTTTGGCAAAGGACCAATCCATAAGACTCAAAGTGGCGCCAGAGTCGACATAGGCGTCCGCGGTAATAGACGATAAAGAGCAAATCAGGGTCACAGATAGAATAAACTTGGACTGTAAAGTACCAATTGAAACAGACTTATCCACCTTCTTAGTACGTTTAGAGCATGCTGATATAACATGAGTTGAATCGCCACAATAGAAGCATAACCCATTTTTTCGCCTAAAATTCTGTCATTCGCTTCGGGACAGAATTCTATCACATTGCATAATCTCTGGCGCCTTCTCAGTAGACACCGCCAAATGGTGCACAGGTTTGCGCTCCCGCAAACGCCGATCAATCTGAATAGCCATTGTCATGGACTCATTCAGACCTGCAGGCACAGGGAACCCCACCATAACATCTTTAATGGCATCAGAGAGACCCTCTCTGAAATTCGCCGCCAGGGCGCACTCATTCCACTGAGTAAGCACAGACCACTTACGAAATTTTTGGCAGTATATTTCAGCCTCATCTTGCCCTTGAGACAGGGCCATCAAGGCCTTTTCAGCCTGAATCTCTAAATGAGGTTCCTCATAAAGCAACCCCAAAGCCAGGAAAAACGCATCCACATTGAGCAACGCAGGATCCCCTGGTGCCAAAGCAAATGCCCAATCCTGAGGGTCGCCCCGGAGCAAGGATATTACAATCCTGACCTGCTGTGCAGGATCTCCAGCGGAGCGAGATCTCAGAGACAAAAATAATTTACAATTATGTTTGAAATTCTGGAAGCTAGATCTATCCCCGGAGAAAAATTCAGGCAAAGGTACTCTAGGTTCAGATATAGGAGCATGAATTACAAAATCCTGTAAACTTTGAACCTTCATAGCGAGATTGTTCAGACCTGTAGCTAAACCCTGAGGATCCATTTTCATCAGGTGAAGTCAGAACCATTCAAGGATTAGAAGGAGAGAGAGACGAAGGCTGCAGTAAGCAGAGAAGCTAGTGAATCAACGAATGAGCAAACTCAGAAAAAAAAAAAAAAAAAAATTCTCTGCAGACTTCTTTTCTCTCCTTTCTTCTGCCAATAATTTTAACCCTTGGCCGGCCAAACTGTCATGGTTCTCAATGGCAAGAGAACGTAGTAAAGCATACAAAAAGGACTAGCTCTTGGAAGATGGGAACTCGAGCTGACTGTGAGCTAAACCTACCGCACAAATAACAGTGGCCGGGTAGCGTGCCTACGTTTTATCCCTAGACGCCCAGCGCCAGCCGGAGAACTGACTGACCCTAGCAGAGGAAAATACAGACCGGGCTTACCTCTAGAGAAATTTTCCCCAAAAGGCAGACAGTAGCCCCCACATATATTGTCGGTGATTTCAGAGGAAATTGACATACGAAGTATGAAGATAGGTTTAGCAAATTGAGGTCCGCTTACTAGATAGTAGGAAGACAGAAAAGGGAACTTCACAGTCAGCTGAAAACCCTTTCAAAACACCATCCTGGAATTACTTTAAGACTCTAATATCAACTCATGACACCAGAGTGGCAATTCCAGCTCACAAGAGCTTCCAGCCTCAGAAATAAACAATCACAGAGAACTGGAACAAAAATGCAAAACAAACTTAGGACTACAAGTCCAACTTAGCTGATAGTAGTCTAGGAGCAGGAACATGCAACAGAAAGGCTTCTGGTAACATTGTTGGCCGGCATAGAAATGACTGAGGAGCAAGGCTAAATAGACAACTCCCACATCCTGATGGAAACAGGTGAACAGAGGCGATGAAGCACACAAGTTCAGTACCACCAGTGACCACCGGGGGAGCCCAGAAACCAAATTCACAACAGGTCATTAGGGCACGTGTAGGGCGATAGACAGACATGAGAGAGGAGATATAAGGCGGTGCAGAACTGTGGAGAGCTTTGTGGGTGAGAGAGATGAGTTTATATTGGACCCTGTAGCGAATGGGTAGCCAGTGTAATGACTGGCACAAGAAGGAGGCATCGGTGAAGCGGTTGGACAGAAATATGACCCTGGCTGCCGCATTCAAGATGGATTGGAGAGGAGAAAGTTTGGTAAGAGGGAGACCGATCAGAAGAGAGTTGCAGTAGTCCAGATGAGAATGAATAAGAGCGACAGTAAGAATCTTAGCAGTTTCAAAGGTGAGAAAAGGTCGGATTCTGGAGAAGTTTTTAAGATGCAGGTGACAAGAGCGAGTGAGTGATCAGATGTAGGGAGTAAAGGAAAGTTTGGTGTCGAATATGACCCCAAGACAGCGGGCATGCTGCTTGGGAGTTATTGTTGAACCCTCCAGGGTAATTTCGATGTTGGATAGAGTGAGGTTAGTAGAAGGGAGAAACACAACAAGTTCCGTTTTGGAGAGATTTAGTTTCAGATAGAGGGAGGACATGATGTTAGAGACAGCAGACAGACAATCCTTGGTATTTTGAATTACGGTTGGGGTGATGTCAGGGAAAAAGTGTATAACTGGGTGTCATCAGCATAGAGATGATACTGGAACCCAAATTTGCTGATTGTTTGTCCAATAGGGGCCGTGTATAGAGAGAAGAGGAGGGGGCCTAGGACTGAGCCCTGCGGAACCCCGATAGTAAGGGGACGAGGAGAGGAAGAGGAGCCGGCAAAAGATACAGTGAAGGAGCGGTCAGAGAGGTAGGAGGAGAACCAGGAGAGGGCTGTGTCCTTTAGGTCTATGGAGCGGAGCAAAGTGAGAAGGAGCTGGTGATCCACAGTGTCAAATGCGGCAGAGAGGTCTAGGAGAATCAGCAGAGCAATGACCTTTGGATGTAGCTGTTATTAGATCATTAGAGACTTTAGTGAGGGCAGTTTCACTGGAGTGTAAAGAGCGGAAACCAGATTGTAAGGGCTCGAGAAGAGAGTTATCCAAAAGATAGCGGATTAGATGGGAGTGGACCAAGCGTTCCAGGAGTTTAGAGACGAACGAAAGGTTAGAGACAGGTCTGTAGTTAGCAGTGCAGTTCTGGTCCAGGGATGGTTTTTAAAGGGGTAATGATGGCATGTTTAAATGAGGAGAGAAAGATACCTGAAGAAAGAGAGAGGTTAAATATTTTAGTCAGGTGAGTGGTGACCACTGGTGAGAGAGAATGCAGGAGATATGAAGGAATGGGGTCACAGTTGCAGGTTGTAGGCCGAGTAGAAGCGAGGAGCTTGGAAGCTTCTTCTTCTGAAACAGGCTCAAAGATGTTTAGTGAGCTTGGGGTGTGGCAGGGAAGGGGATCCAGGCACTGAGGAGATTGGGCTGAGATATCCTGATGGATGTGGTTGATTTTTTCTAGGAAATAAGTGGCCAGATCCTCACCACTGAGGTTGGTGATGGGGGCCTGTACTTTAGGTTTCAGGAGGGAGTTTAAGGTTTCAAAAAGTCGTTTTGGGTTGTTGGATAGTGAGGTGATGAGGGTGGTGAAGTAGGATTGTTTGGCCAGATAAAGGGCAGAGTTATAGGTTTTGAGCATGAACATATAGTGGATGAAGTCTTATGCTAAGAGAGATTTTCTCCACTGCCGCTCTGCACACTTTGAGCAACACTGAAGAAAGCGTGTTTGCATAGTGTGCCAAGGCTGCCATTGTCAGTGTCGGGTCTTTTTGCATGTAGAAGGTGCTGCTTCATCTAGGGCATTCTTCAGTGTAATATTGAAGTGTGACAATGCTAAGTCTGGACAGGAGAGGGAGTAGATGGGGGCTAAAGATGTGTGGAGGTTGTCCATAAGCTGCTGGGTATTAATGGTACGTGTATTCCGATAAGTGTGGTAAGTGGAGGTGTCCTGGGTGAGGAGACAATTCTTGACAGAGAAGGAAAGAAGGTTGTGGTCCGAGAGCGGGAGAGGGGAGTTAGTAAAGTTGGGCAGCGATCCGGGACGGGAGAAAACCAGGTCCAGAGTATTCCCGTCCTCATGCGTAGGAGAATTATTAAACTGTGAGAGGCCGAATGAAGAAGTTAGAGAAAGAAGATGAGAGGCAGATTGGGAGAGGGGATCATTGAAGGGGATGTTAAAGTCTCCCGTGATGAGGGTGGGGATGTCACAGGATAGAAAGTGAGTAAGCCAGGTGGCAAAGTGGTCTAGAAACAGGCAAGAGGAGCCTGGAGGGCAATAAACAACCGCCTCTCACAAGGAGAAGGGCTTAAAGAGTCTGATGGCGTGGACTTCAAAGGAAGAAAATGTAAGTGAGGGAACCGGGGGATGACCTGGAAAGCACATTGTGATGAAAGAAGCAAACCAACATTTCACCCTGTCTGTTCTCAGGTCTGGCGGTATGTGAAAATTTCAGCCCATCAAATGAGAGAGCGGCAGCGGCGGTGGTGTCTGAGTGCTGGATCCAGGTTTCTGTAATAGCCAGAAAGTTAAGGGAATTAGAGAGGAAAAGATCATGAATGTAAGTTAATTTGTTTGTTACACACAGACCGTGCATTCCAGAGAGCAGTGGAAAGCAATAGGAGAAGGCATGCACTGAATGTTAATAAGATTAGCAGGGTTTCTATATGCAGCTGGAGGAGAGGAATGTATGCTGGTGGAGGGAGGCCCAGGGTTGGCGGAGATGTCTCCTGCAACTAGTAGAAGGAAAAAAATCAGAAAGAGCAGGTGGTGTGATGATTTGTATTAACCTTTTGAGTGCTGCATGGAGGTTGTGGCTGGTTTGGAGTGGGTAAGAAATGTCAGTAGAGCCTCAGAGTTATACATGGGAGAGGGGAGAAGGGAGGGGTGGATATAGAGAGAGTGCCCAGAATGTATTAAAGGGCAGGCGAGTTGTGAGAAAGCAGAAGTAAAAACAAATAAGAAGCAGATTGATATGATCAAGGCATAATGTAGTATGACTGACCAAGAAGCATGATTGTTTGAAAAACTTATGCACCTTACCCGTCTCCTGCCCTGTCCAACTGCCAAGCACTTTACACTTTTACACACACGACCCCGCGCGCATGCTATCCCAGCCAGACTAAATATATATGAAATGACTGCTAGCATCATGAACCAAATTGCAACAATCAGCAACCAACCAATTAGCATAAGGCCAGAGCAGGCATTAATATGCAGGGTAAACAACCAATGCTTAACAAGGCCATAAAACAGTGGGAAAAAAGGAGAAAAAAAAGCTTTGAACACTTTAAATCAGAAACAAAAACAGAGGGGAAAAAAAGCAACACAGGAGTGATGAATAAATTACCATGAGCAAAGATTGCTAGATATGGTTCTGTTCACACTTGCAGTCAGCACACAAATGGATGATGGATAAATTACCTGTGTGAAGAAGAGAGGAACATCAGCTTCAATGCCATTGTCTAACTGCCAAGCACTTTATAATGTTGCACTTAATGTCTGTTGCACACGCGACCCCGTGCGCGTGCTATCCCAGCCAGACTAAATATATATGACCCAAACACACCTCCAGGCTGTGTAAGAGCTGAGACGGAGAGTGATGGGGTGCTTCGCCAGATGACCTGGCCTCCACAGTCACCAGACCTGAACCCACTCGAGATGGTTTGGGGTGAGCTGGACCGCAGGGTGAAGACAAAAGGGCCAACAAGTGCTAAGCATCTCTGGGAACTCCTTCAAGATTGTTGGAAGACCATTCCCGGTGACTACCTCTTGAAGCTCATCAAGAGAATGCCAAGGGTGTGCAAAACAGTCATCAAAGCAAAAGGAGGCCACTTTGAAGAACCTAGAATATAAGACATATTTTCAGTTGTATCAAACTTTTTTGTTAAGTATATAATTGCACAAGTGTTAATTCATAGTTTCGATGCCTTCAGTGTGAATGTACAATTTTCATAGTAATTTTCATAGTAATTAAAAATCTTTAAATGAGGTGTGTCCAAACTTTTGGTCTGTACTGTACCTGTGTGTCATCTCCACCTGTATATAGTATATACCTTTGTGTCATCTCCCCTGTATATAGTATATACCTGTGTGTCCTCTCACTTGTATACAGTATATACCTGTGTGTCGTCTCCAGGTTGCCCCAGTCTGTACACGGTGGAGGCGCAGTGTCCCCGCAGCACAGAGCTTTTCAGTAATACCATTTAGTTAGAAATTGTAAAGGAGTCATTAAGGCTACTTTCACATTTGCGTTTAAATCCGCAGCGTTTAATCCGCATCCGCAAGTGGTGGAAAAAACGCATATAAACGCGTACAAACACGGCATTTTTTAAACGCATGCGGTAACGCATGATTTGTACAGAGGCAGTATAATGCTCTCATCATGTGTATCCAGACCTCTTTTAATGCACCCCATGATCCTGTTTGCCTTGGCAGCTGCTGCCTGGCACTGGCTGCTCCAGGTAAGTTTATCATTAACTAGGATCCCCAAGTCCTTCTCCCTGTCAGATTTACCCAGTGGTTTCCCGTTCAGTGTGTAATGGTGATATTGATTCCTTCTTCCCATGTGTATAACCTTACATTTGTCATTGTTAAACCTCATCTGCCACCTTTCAGCCCAAGTTTCCAACTTATCCAGATCCATCTGTAGCAGAATATTATCTTCTCTTGTATTAACTGCTTTACATAGTTTTGTATCATCTGCAAATATCAATATTTTACTGTGTAAACCTTCTTCCAGATCATTAATGAATATGTTGAAGAGAACAGGTCCCAATACCGACCCCTGCGGTACCCCACTGGTCACAGTGACCCAGTTAGAGACTATACCATTTATAACCACCCTCTGCTTTCTATCACTAAGCCAGTTACTAACCCATTTACACACATTTTCCCCCAGACCAAGCATTCTCATTTTGTGTACCAACCTCTTGTGCGGCACGGTATCAAACGCTTTGGAAAAATCGAGATATACCACGTCCAGTGACTCACCGTGGTCCAGCCTATAGCTTACCTCTTCATAAAAACTGATTAGATTGGTTTGGCAGGAGCGATTTCTCATAAACCCATGCTGGTATGGAGTTAAACAGTTATTCTCATTGAGATAATCCAGAATAACATCCTTCAGAAACCCTTCAAATATTTTACCAACAGTAGAGGTTAGCCTTACTGGCCTATAATTTCCAGGTTCACTTTTAGAGCCCTTTTTGAATATTGGCACCACATTTGCTATGCGCCAGTCCTGCGGAACAGACCCCGTCGCTATAGAGTCCCTAAAAATAAGAAATAATGGTTTATCTATTACATTACTTAGTTCTATTAGTACTCGTGGGTGTATGCCATCCGGACCCGGAGATTTATCTATTTTAATCTTATTTAGCCGGTTTCGCACCTCTTCTTGGGTTAGATTGGTGACCCTTAATATAGGGTTTTCATTGTTTCTTGGGATTTCACCTAGCATTTCATTTTCCACAGTGAATACCGTGGAGAAGAAGGTGTTTAATATGTTAGCCTTTTCCTCGTCATCTACAACCATTCTTTCCTCACTATTTTTTAAGGGGCCTACATTTTCAGTTTTTATTCTTTTACTATTGATATAGTTGAAGAACAGTTTGGGATTAGTTTTACTCTCCTTCACAATGTGCTTCTCTGTTTCCTTTTTGGCAGCTTTAATTAGTTTTTTAGATAAAGTATTTTTCTCCCTATAGTTTTTTAGAGCTTCAATGGTGCCATCCTGCTTTAGTAGTGCAAATGCTTTCTTTTTACTGTTAATTGCCTGTCTTATTTCTTTGTTTAGCCACATTGGGTTTTTCCTATTTCTAGTCCTTTTATTCCCACAAGGTATAAACCGCTTACAGTGCCTATTTAGGATGTTCTTAAACATTTTCCATTTATTATCTGTATTCTTATTTCTGAGGATATTGTCCCAGTCTACCAGATTAAGGGCATCTCTAAGCTGGTCAAACTTTGCCTTCCTAAAGTTCAGTGTTTTTGTGACTCCCTGACAAGTCCCCCTAGTTAAAGACAGGTGAAACTGTACAATATTGTGGTCGCTATTTCCTAGATGCCCGACCACCTGCAGATTTGTTATTCTGTCAGGTCTATTAGATAGTATTAGGTCTAAAAGTGCTGCTCCTCTGGTTGGATTCTGCACCAATTGTGAAAGATATTTTTTCTTGGTTATTAACAGAAACCTGTTGCCTTTATGGGTTTCACAGGTTTCTGTTTCCCAGTTAATATCCGGGTAGTTAAAGTCCCCCATAACCAGGACCTCATTATGGGTTGCAGCTTCATCTATCTGCTTTAGAAGTAGACTTTCCATGATTTCTGTTATATTTGGGGGTTTGTAACAGACCCCAATGAGAATTTTGTTACCATTTATTTGGTAATATGTCATCTGGTCATGGTGTGGCGGTATTTGCGCCTTGTAGATAGTATTATAGGTCACTGTGGTGATAATATGGTGTCTGGTCATGGTGCTGTGGTATTTGTTCCTTGAATGTGGTATTATAGGTCATTTTAAAAATTGAAAAATAAAAATATACCTAAATTGTACTGCATATTTTAACAAATATTTAATAGGTTACAGTAGAGTAGGGCCCGGCCAAAAGTGTCTACCTTGTCATTTTGGTGGCTTAAAAAAATCTATTGGCCAAAACAAAAGCTGCCGGCTAGATGTGTGATCTGGTGATGGGAACTGTCAATGTGTGATAGGTGAGAAGTGGAGATTTTCCAAGAGAGAGCGGTGGGACTGTGGACAGTTTGAGGGGTGGAGCGTGGAGGCGGGGCTGGGGTGGAGCCTGGGCGGAGTCTCAAGGGGGCCCCGGAAATTTTGCCAGTATGGGGCCCCGAAATTTCTAGTGGCAGCCCTGCCATGCGTGCGTGTGTGAGCTGTGTGTTGTGAATTCTGTTTTTGGCTCCCTCTGGTGGCTACTGGTGGTACTGGCTTACTTTTGTCTTTTATTTCCAGTGCACCTGTTCCCATCAGGAATTGGGAGTTTCCTATTTAGTTTGGCTTCTCAGTCATTCTAGTGCCGGCAATCAATGTTACCAGAGCACCTCTGTTGCTTGCTACCTGCTCCAAGTCTGCAATTCAGCTAAGTTGGATCTTTTGTATTTTTTGTGTTTGTTTTGTCCAGCACGCATTTTTTCACTCTTGCTGCTGGAAGCTCTAGTGATCTGAAATTACTACTCCGGTGTCATGAGTTGATATCGGAGTTAAAGTAATTTCAGGATGGCTGATTAGGGTTTTGAGGTGACCGCGAAGTCCTCTTTTGTATTTTCTGCTATCTAGTCAGAGGGCCTCTCTTTGCTGAACCTATATTCATACTGTGTACGTGTTTTCCTCTTACCTAACCGTTATTATATGTGGGGGGCTACTATCACTTTTGGGGTTTCCCTGGAGGCAAGTCAGGTCTGTGCATTCCTCTACTAGGGATAGCTAGATCTCCGGCTGGTGCGAGACGTCTAGGGATAAAACGTAGGCACGCCCCCCGGCTACTATTATTTGTGTGTTAGGTTCAGCATCGCGGTCATCTGAGATTCCATCTTCCTAGAGCTAGTCCGTTTTGGCCTAAGTCCCTGCCATTGGGGATCATGACAGTATTGCCGGCCTTAATGTATTAAAGGTATTGGCTGAAGAAAGAGAGAAAAAAGAAGTTTCTGACACTTTTTTTTTTTACTCAGAAGTTCTGTCTAGCCATAATTTCAATCTGCTGCCTTTTTCTCTCCTCTTAACCCCTGAATGGCTCAGATCTCAGCTGTTGAGAAATGGATATCCAGAGTTTAGCTTCAAACCTGAATACTCTTGCTTCTAAAGTTCAAAATATCCAAGACTTTGTTATACATGCTCCTATGTCTGAACCCAAGATTCCTATACCTGAGTTTTTTTCTGGAGATAGATCTCGTTTTTTGAATTTTAAGCACAATTGTAAATTGTATCTTTCTCTGAGATCTCGCTCCGCTGGAAACCCCGCTCAGCAGGTTAAAATTGTTATTTCCTTGTTGCGGGGTGACCCCCAGAATTGGGCATTTGCATTGGCACCAGGGGATCCTGCGCTGCTCAATGTGGATGCGTTTTTTCTGGCACTGGGGTTGCTCTATGAGGAACCTAATTTGGAGATTCAGGCTGAAAAAGCCTTGATAGCCCTCTCTCAAGGGCATAATGAAGCTGAAATATATTGTCAAAAATTTCGAAAATGGTCTGTGCTTACTCAGTGGAATGAGTGCGCCCTGGCGGCGAATTTCAGAGGTCTCTCTGACGCCGTTAAAGATGTCATGGTGGGGTTTCCTACGCCCACAGGTCTGAATGAATCCATGACTATGGCTATTCAGATTGATCGGCGTTTACGGGAGCGCAAACCTGTGCACCATTTGGCGGTGTCTTCTGAGCAGGCACCGGAGAATATGCAATGTGATAGAATTCTGTCCAGAAGTGAACGGCAGAATTATAGACGTAAAAATGGGTTGTGCTTCTACTGTGGTGATTCTGCTCATGTTATATCAGCATGCTCTAAACGCACAAAAAAGGTTGATAAGTCTTTTGCAATTGGCACTTTACAGTCTAAGTTTATTTTGTCTGTAACTTTGATTTGTTCATTATCATCTATTACCGTGGATGCCTATGTGGATTCTGGCGCTTCCTTGAGTCTTATGGATTGGTCCTTTGCCAGGCGCTGTGGGTTTAGCCTAGAGCCTTTGGAAGTTCCTATCCCTTTGAAGGGTATCGACTCCACACCATTGGCTAGGAATAAACCACAATACTGGACACAAGTGACTATGTGTATGACTCCTGACCATCGGGAGGTGATTCGCTTCCTTGTGTTGCATAACTTGCATGATGTCTTAGTGCTTGGATTGCCATGGTTGCAAACTCATAATCCAGCCCTTGACTGGAAAACAATGTCTGTGTTAAGCTGGGGATGTCAGGGGGCTCATGGGGAAGTACCTTTGGTTTCCATTGCTTCATCTACTCCCTCTGAAGTTCCGGCATTTTTGTCTGACTATTGTGATGTTTTTGAGGAGCCTAAACTTAGTTCTCTCCCCCCTCACAGGGATTGCGATTGTGCTATAGACTTAATTCCTGGCAGCAAGTTTCCTAAGGGTCGTTTGTTTAATCTGTCTGTGCCTGAGCATGCTGCTATGCGAGAGTATATTAAGGAGTCCTTGGAAAAGGGACATATCCGTCCATCCTCATCCCCTTTAGGAGCAGGTTTTTTTTTCGTGGGTAAAAAAGATGGCTCCCTGAGACCCTGCATTGATTATCGCCTGTTGAATAAGATTACAGTCAAATACCAGTATCCTTTGCCACTATTGACTGATTTATTTGCTCGTATTAAAGGGGCAAAGTGGTTCTCTAAGATTGATCTTCGGGGTGCGTATAATTTGGTGCGGATTAAGGAGGGAGATGAGTGGAAAACTGCATTTAATACGCCCGAGGGCCATTTTGAGTATTTGGTAATGCCTTTTGGTCTTTCTAATGCCCCTTCAGTCTTTCAGTCCTTTATGCACGATATTTTCCGTAAATATCTGGATAAATTTATGATTGTGTATTTGGATGATATTTTGATTTTTTCGGATGACTGGGAGTCGCATGTTCAACAGGTTAGGAAGGTTTTTCAGGTTTTGCGGGCCAATTCTTTGTTTGTAAAGGGTTCTAAGTGTATTTTTGGGGTTCAGAAGATCTCTTTTTTGGGGTACATTTTTTCCCCTTCTTCTATTGAGATGGATCCTGTCAAGGTTCGGGCCATTTGTGATTGGACGCAGCCTACTTCCCTGAAGAGTCTTCAGAAATTCTTGGGCTTTGCTAATTTCTATCGTCGATTTATAACTGGGTTTTCAAGTGTTGCTAAACCTCTGACTGATTTGACTAAGAAGGGTGCTGATGTTGCCAATTGGTCCTCTGTGGCTGTGGAGGCCTTTCGGGAGCTTAAGCGCCGCTTTTCTTCTGCCCCTGTGTTGCGCCAGCCTGATGTTTCGCTCCCTTTTCAGGTCGAGGTTGATGCTTCCGAGATTGGAGCGGGTGCGGTTTTGTCGCAGAGAAGTCCCGATTGCTCAGTGATGAGACCATGTGCATTCTTCTCTCGAAAGTTTTCGCCCGCCGAGCGAAATTATGATGTCGGTAATCGGGAGCTCTTGGCTATGAAGTGGGCATTTGAGGAGTGGCGTCATTGGCTTGAGGGTGCTAGACATCAGGTGGTGGTCTTGACTGATCACAAGAATCTGATTTACCTTGAGTCTGCCAGGCGTCTGAATCCTAGACAGGCGCGCTGGTCGTTGTTTTTCTCCCGGTTTAATTTTGTGGTTTCATACTTGCCGGGTTCGAAAAATGTGAAGGCAGATGCCCTTTCTAGGAGTTTTGAGCCTGACTCTTCTGGTGATTCTGAGCCTACGGGTATCCTTAAGGATAGGGTGATTTTGTCTGCTGTCTCCCCAGACTTGCGACGTGCTTTGCAGGAGTTTCAGACTGATAGGCCTGATCGTTGTCCGCCTGGGAGACTGTTTGTTCCAGATGAGTGGACCAGTAGAGTCATCTCGGAGGTTCATTCTTCTGTGTTGGCAGGCCACCCTGGAATCTTTGGTACCAGAGATTTGGTGGCCAGGTCCTTCTGGTGGCCTTCCCTGTCTCGGGATGTGCGTACTTTTGTACAGTCTTGTGATGTTTGTGCTCGGGCCAAGCCTTGCTGTTCTCGGGCTAGTGGATTGTTGTTGTCCTTGCCTATTCCGAAGAGGCCGTGGACGCACATCTCTATGGACTTTATCTCGGACCTCCCGGTTTCTCAGAAGATGTCCGTCATTTGGGTGGTGTGTGACCGTTTTTCTAAGATGGTTCATTTGGTACCCTTGCCCAAATTGCCTTCTTCATCGGAGTTGGTTCCTTTGTTTTTTTCAGAATGTGGTTTGTTTACATGGTATCCCGGAAAACATCGTTTCTGACAGGGGATCTCAATTTGTGTCTAGGTTCTGGCGAGCGTTCTGTGCCAGGATGGGCATTGATTTATCTTTCTCGTCTGCTTTCCATCCTCAGACTAATGGCCAGACGGAGCGAACTAATCAGACCTTGGAGACTTATTTGAGGTGTTTTGTGTCTGCTGATCAGGATGATTGGGTCGCCTTTTTGCCGTTGGCAGAGTTTGCCCTTAATAATCGGGCCAGTTCTGCCACTCTGGTTTCTCCTTTCTTTTGCAATTCAGGGTTTCACCCTCGTTTTTCATCTGGTCAGGTGGAATCTTCGGATTGCCCTGGAGTGGACACTGTGGTGGATAGACTGCACCGGATTTGGAGTCATGTGGTGGACAATTTGAAGTTGTCTCAGGAGAAGACTCAGCAGTTTGCTAATCGTCATCGTCGTGTGGGTCATCGTCTTCGTGTTGGGGACTTGGTGTGGTTATCTTCTCGTTTTGTCCCTATGAAGGTCTCTTCTCCTAAGTTTAAACCTCGGTTCATAGGTCCTTATAAGATTTTGGAGATTCTTAATCCTGTATCTTTTCGTTTGGACCTACCAGCATCTTTCGCCATTCATAATGTCTTCCATCGGTCGTTGTTGCGGAGGTACGAGGTGCCGGTTGTTCCTTCTGTTGAGCCTCCTGCTCCTGTGCTTGTGGAGGGTGAATTGGAGTATGTTGTGGAAAAGATTTTGGACTCTCGCGTTTCCAGACGGAGACTTCAATATTTGGTTAAATGGAAGGGATACGGGCAGGAAGATAATTCTTGGGTGACTGCCTCTGATGTTCATGCCTCTGATTTGGTCCGCGCCTTTCATAGGGCGCATCCTGATCGCCCTGGTGGTTCTCATGAGGGTTCGGTGCCCCCTCCTTAAGGGGGGGATACTGTTGTGAATTCTGTTTTTGGCTCCCTCTGGTGGCTACTGGTGGTACTGGCTTACTTTTGTCTTTTATTTCCAGTGCACCTGTTCCCATCAGGAATTGGGAGTTTCCTATTTAGTTTGGCTTCTCAGTCATTCTAGTGCCGGCAATCAATGTTACCAGAGCACCTCTGTTGCTTGCTACCTGCTCCAAGTCTGCAATTCAGCTAAGTTGGATCTTTTGTATTTTTTGTGTTTGTTTTGTCCAGCACGCATTTTTTCACTCTTGCTGCTGGAAGCTCTAGTGATCTGAAATTACTACTCCGGTGTCATGAGTTGATATCGGAGTTAAAGTAATTTCAGGATGGCTGATTAGGGTTTTGAGGTGACCGCGAAGTCCTCTTTTGTATTTTCTGCTATCTAGTCAGAGGGCCTCTCTTTGCTGAACCTATATTCATACTGTGTACGTGTTTTTATGTGTTTCTGGGGGGCTACTATCACTTTTGGGGTTTCCCTGGAGGCAAGTCAGGTCTGTGTATTCCTCTACTAGGGATAGCTAGATCTCCGGCTGGTGCA
Source organism: Ranitomeya variabilis (assembly GCF_051348905.1). Classification (NCBI taxonomy): domain Eukaryota; kingdom Metazoa; phylum Chordata; class Amphibia; order Anura; family Dendrobatidae; genus Ranitomeya; species Ranitomeya variabilis. Next base: position 754,055,182 of record NC_135235.1, on the reverse strand, counting down.
AGACGTCTAGGGATAAAACGTAGGCACGCCCCCCGGCTACTATTATTTGTGTGTTAGGTTCAGCATCGCGGTCATCTGAGCTAGTCCGTTTTGGCCTAAGTCCCTGCCATTGGGAATCATGACAGCTGTGTGTGTGAGCGTGTGTGTGAGCTGCGTGCCTGTATGTCATTATACAGTATGGAGAACTGTGGCCATTATACAGTATGGAGCATCATGTGCGGTCATTATACAGTATGCAGCATCATGTGCAGCCAGCATACAGTATGGAGCATTATGTGCGGTCATTATACAGTATGGCGCATCATGTGCGGTCATTATACAGTATGGAGCATCATGTGCAGTCATTATACAGTATGGAGCATCATGTGCAGTCATTATACAGTATGCAGCATCATGTGCGGTCATTATACAGTATGAAGCATCATGTGCAGCCAGCATACAGTATGGAGCATTATGTGCGGTCATTATACAGTATGGAGCATCATGTGCGGTCATTATACAGTATGGAGCATCATGTGCAGTCATTATACAGTATGGAGCATCATGTGCGGTCATTATAAAGTATGGAGCATCATGTGCGGTCATTATACAGTATGGAGCATCATGTGCGGTCATTATACAGTATGGAGCATCATGTGCGGCCATTATACAGTATGCATGTGGTCATTATACAGTATGGAGCGTCATGTGTGTTCATTATACAGTATGGAGCGTCATGTGCGGTCATTATACAGTATGGAGCATCATGTGCGGTCATTATACAGTATGGAGCATCATGTGCGGCCATTATACAGTATGCATGCGGTCATTATACAGTATGGAGCAGTTGAAGGGTGAGACAAACCTAACATTACAGACACATTGGAAGGTGAAGGGGGAGGAATGCTAAGAGTTCTCTGTTTTTTTGTGTTTTTTTTTTATTTTGACGGGTTCTGGGAGGAATTGGTGGGCTGATATGGCGTGGCGTGGTAGTGGGTGACCTGTCAGAGTCCAGCTGCACCGTGTCAGAGTCCATAGTGCTAGTAGAGCGTGCAGCCATGCCAGAGTCCATAGTGCTCGTAGAGTGTGCAGCCATGCCAGAGTCCATAGCGCTCGTAGAGCGTGCAGCCATGCCAGAGTCCATAGTGCTCGTAGAGGGTGCAGCCATGCCAGAGTCCATAGTGCTCGTAGAGCGTGCAGCCATGCCAGAGTCCATTGTGCTTGTAGTGCGTTCAGCCATGCCAGAGTCCATAGCACCTCGTAGAGCGTGCAGCCATGCCAGAGTCCATAGCCCTTGTAGAGCGGAAGGCCATGCCAGGGTCCTGCTGCATCATGGTGGTGGTGGTACGGAAGGCCATGCCAGGGTCCTGCTGCATCGTGGTGTCAGTGGAGGAGGTCCAAGCAGGAGCAGCGGTTGTCACGGTGGTGGCGGTGGGATGTCCAACTGCACTCGGCATGGTGCTGGCGCTGTAGTGGTGTCCGCCTGTGGAAGGAATTGAGGTGGCCGTGCAGTGGTATGCAGCAGAGGTCGCATTGCTTCATGTAAAACCGAGCTCAAGTGCAAAAACTCGGGCATGAGTGACCTGTCTGAAGCCCTCTGCCGCTGCCGGGAGGAGCCCAAAAAAAAGGGGCAGTGGAAGAGGACTGCGAAAGGGGAAGACCTGATGGACCAGCTCCCTGGTCTCCAGTTAGTGTGGAAGGCCCACTTGCTGCTGCGGTGCTGGATGGCTGGGACGGGTCCGCGGCTGTCGGATGAAGGACCACTCCAGAACCTGGGCCAACAGTAGTGCTCCATGTGCTGTGAAAAAAGGAAAAAGAAAATTAATATCAAAAATAAACAAGACGGCAAATCCTGTGGAATAGAAACATACATAGTATGGCAATACAACACATCCAAATGCACAGGAGAAATACTTACGCTCTCTGAGCAAGGACCGGTCTTAAAAATGCCAGAACACGATGGTATTTGTATTTTCGGATCCTTGCTCCTGAACCACTGGGAACATGGCTCTCTTGACGCAGGTCCTTGTTGAAGTGGTCCTTAATCGAACGCTAACGTGTTTTGACTTTGCCCACTGTTAAAAAAATACATTTTGGTCAGAAAAAGGACTTTGGGCCGTGCTCACACAACTGTGTGTGATGAGAGAAACTCCTGAGAGTTTCTTTCATCACACACAGTTGAGTGAGCATGGCCAAGGTCTCTGCTGCTTCACGCTGCAGTGCAATACTTACCTAATGCACTTCGGACCCGAGTCGGGGCATTGTCCCAGCCATCCCACAGCTCTTTGGCCACCTCATTCCATAGGCGCCGCAATGTCACGTTGTTTGAGTGCAGTGGATCCCAGGTGTCCCACAATGGGACTCGCTCCTGGACCAGGGCGATGAGGAGTTCATTCTCTATGAGATCATCCTCCCGTTGTGAAACCTAAAAAATAAATAAAGTCATTAAAGTTTGGTCAATTAACATAAGGAAAAGAAAGAAAAAAGATGCAGAGAAATGGCATGAATAGGAAAGTCAACATACAAAAGGATTCCAGAAGAAAAAAGTAAAGAAATACGAATGGAAAGAAAGGAAGATTCAAACGTATGACACTGAGGATACATAAAAAACAGTTAGCCTTGTATACGCACCCGCTGCCATCTTTCCACCGGACCTTGACTCTGCTGCTCCTGGCCAGTCTCTGCCGCAGATGAAGAAGAGCTCTAAAAAAATGAAAAACAAAAATTGCCCCATGTGTGGATGTGACAGTGAATATTTACCAATCGGACGAGGCAAGTACTCACCTCACTCACATGCTCGACTTCTGACAGCCCAGGAAGAAACTCCTCATGAGAAGAAGCCGAAAAAGACATTCTGATGCATGTAGAAAGAAAGAAATGGCAGAAATTAGGACATATAGAGACAGAAAATAGAAAATAAAGGCATTGGCTTGGATATACTCACATTGTTCAGAGGCTAGTTTTCTCAAAGGTGCTGTGGTCCGTCTGTTCTGCTTGGCTGTCTGCTGAGTAGTGACCTGCAAATGTCCGATACCTCCCTTTATCACCTACTATGTGGGGGGTGGCTTATCAGTGTCTAGACATATTGTTTTCAATTGAAACGCATGCGTCCGCGAACGCAACTACCACGCATGTGCTTGTGAACGCATGCGTTCATATAGACAGCAATGCGTTTTTTGGCGCAAACCTTGCATAATAACCACATGCATTACCAGGCGGCAAATTGACGCCTCTAAAAATTACTACATGTTGCATTTCCGCGCCAAACCGCAAACGACGAAACGACGCATGCATCGTCAAACGCGGTAAAATGCGAACAATCGCAAACACATGCGTTCCTAATGTTAAATATAGGAATGCACAACGCATGCGGATATATGTGGTAGAAACGCTGCGGCCACAAACGCAAATGTGAAACCGGCCTTAGAGCGGCATTAGTTGTAGCTGTATAAATAGGTGTACAGTGAACCCTGCATTATCAGGGTGACGCTGTTACACCGAGTAAAATGGTTCCAGGGTTAGAGAAATCCCTCTTGTGTTTCTTTCTTTAATCTGTGGTTGAACTTAATGAGATGCTTCATGCCAGACAAAGAAGTTCCTGATTCTGGGCCCCCTGCAGTCTGTGGCACAGGGGGGTCTGTGTCGGCACAGTAATAAATAGTGTTATTTCCAGCTTTACAGAAGGACGAAAACACCATAGAAATGAGAAGAATAATAGGCCTCAGTTACCACAACTGTCTACAAGGAAAACTGTTGCTCATAGCAGCCAATCACAGCTCAGCTTTCATCTTCTAAACAGCTCTGGTGAAATGAAAGATGCTTAGTGATTGGTTGCTATGGGCAACGCAGGCAATGTAAGCTATTGTTGTCAAGAAGATGTGCCTATGAAATAGATATTAGATATTATACGGGGCTTTGTGTGTGGAGTGAGTGTGGCTATGCGGAGTGGGCGAGGCTATGTGGAATGGGCGGGGCTTCATACACACATATATGTATGTATACATGATTGATTACAACTTCTGTCTCTGTAAAAACAATCCCCATTTAACCCCTTTACGACACCAGCCATAAATGTACGCCGATGTCAGACTCCCTCCCTTTGATGTGGGCTCCAGCACTGAGCCACATCTTTTCTGACACATGTCAGCAAGCGCGCCAGAAATCCCGCTCATCAGTGATCCCGTCACATGATCGCGGCTCACCGATGTTCCAGAAACACATGGGCTACTTGCACAATGAACAGGTCTGTAGGAACCTGTTCACACACCACCAAGAAACTTGAAGACACAAAGAGCACAGGGAGGTCAAAAATACTGTTGTAAAAAAATCACAGTAATAAGCAAGTGCTAAGTCAAAAGATGGAAAAAAACAGGGTATTTAGTTGATACTTTTTTTGCAAAAAAATGTGTACTAAGCTGCTCCACCAATTGCCAAAGTATACCCATATAGAGCAGTCCTACCTAATGTATATAATCCCTATCTGATATATTTAAAAACCTGATCATCTGTATAGTACCTGTATAAGCAGGGTTCAGAGAGGGAATTTTCATGTGGACAAGCTGGATGGAACAGCTTTCATGCAAATGACCCATAAGGAGTGGTGGACCTTGGCGATTGGTGGAGCAGCTTAGTATACATTTTTTTGCAAAAAACGTATCAACTAAATACCCTGTTTTTTCCATCTTTTAACTTAGCACTTGCTTATTACTGTGATTTTTTCGAAAACAGAGTATTTTTGACCTCACTGTGCTCTTTTGTGTCTTCAAGTTTCTTGGTGGTGTGTGAACAGGTTCCTACAGACTTGTTCATTGTGCAAGTAGCCCATGTGTTTCTGGTTCTGTACTTGTTCTCTTGTTTCTACAAGACTAGGGAGTCCACCACTCTTTATGGGTCATTTGCATCAAAGCTGTTCCATCCAGCATGTCCACATGAAAATTCCCTCTCTGAACCCTGCTTATACAGGTACTATACAGATGATCAGGTTTTTAAACACATCAGATAGGGATTATATACATTAGGTAGGACTGCTCTATATGGGTATACCTTGGCGATTGGTGGAGCAGCTTAGTATACTTTTTTTGCAAAAAAATGTATCAACTAAATACCCTGTTTTTCCCATCTTTTGACTTAGCACTTGCTTATTACTGTGATTTTTTTTTCCAACAGAGTATTTTTGACCTCACTGTGCTCTTTTGTGTCTGTAAGTCTATGGTTGTCACTGCCGAATTGCTATGAGCGCTGCCCGCTAGCCGAAAATGCATGCACCAGGGATCGTCTCACCGAACTCCCGCTCTCCTTTTAACATGGGCAAAACGCTACTCAAGCAACACAGGGTGAGGGTAAAACAGTGTGGCAATGCTTTATTGTACCATAAAACAGGCAGATAACACATAGAACAGTCCCAGCAAACATCCCAAGATGGTGCACATTAGAGTCTCGCACTTCTGCTGACTCGCCAGGATAATAGCAGCTGTGACTACAGATCTTCCAGGGTCGCTACCCCACCTTTGGCATGCACAGAGAGGAGGTAACTACAAGCGTAGGAAGATGACAGTCCACTGACTCCATACAAGCTACAAGGCCAGTGGATCTGAGGATCACAACCTGGTTTCATATTCCAGGGTCGGTTACTCCACCTGTGGCATGCACACAGAGGAGGTAACAACAAGTGTAGGAAGATGACAGTCCACCAAGTCCATACAAGGTACAAGGCCAGTTGATCTGAGGATCACAACCTGGCTTCTCCAAACATATTCATGGTTCAGCGATGGTCTATGGAACAGATCTGTATTCTTCCAACAGGCTGAAAACCCCTAGGTTGTTACCTATAGAATGATAGCTTCGTGTCCCTCGTAATGGAGCCATGATGAAAAATGGCTGCTGTCCTTTCTCTGGTCCTTTTGAGATGTATGGATGTCTTGGCAGAATCGCTCTGGCTGTTTCTCTCAGTATCTGTATACAGAGGCATGTAACCTATTTTTAGACTTAACAAGTGGCCCTCATTCAGTATTTACATAAAGGGTAAGAATGCAGACGAGATCAAATAGCATTACTTGATTATTTAAATTATCTGCATAGCTTTTCCCTCTCTGCTTTAGAAGTCAACAAACTGGCTCAATAAAACAATGCATAAATAGCATAACAGCAAACATCACTAGTGATCAAGGATAAGACACAATAAGTCAATATTCCATGCTTACACTAACAAAAGTCTGTTTTCTTGACCAACCAGAAATCAACACTTTAAATTTGAAAACCAACATACAGATAACATTCTATTATTCTTCATTTGCTAAAAATAGTTTTCTGGTTAATTAAGATACAATGCTGTATGTTGCTGGGTCGTGTCACACTGGGCCAGTCACTCCATGACATTTTCACACTAAATAATGGCACAGATCCTCCATACATTATGGTTGCACATATCCCTAGTCTTTATAACGATATTGCCCTCATTCCTTGACAGCATGGCCATTAGAAGCTGCTATTGATCTTTGTAGTAGGTACGTTTTCCCTGAGTGGTACATATTGGGCCATTTGAAAACTGGAGTTTAGCCTAGGACAGTTTGCACTACTAATTAACAGCTGTTACAATACCAAACTAGGGCAGTCACAATAGGATAAAAACACAAGAATTATACTGTATTTTTCACATACTATCTATTCCTGACACTGGAGTGGCTTATAAACTTATGAAGTATATAGTTTGAGGTCGGGGATCTGCCAATATGTGGCTGGTTTTCTGACTGTTTCGGATAACATGATACATGGTTTTAGTTTTTTTGTCTAGTTTTGCTTAAATATAGGTCAATATTAGTCTGTTAGTCTCCTGATGAGTTGCCTTTGGTGAGGACGATGAAACCCGTAGAAATGAGAGGCTTGGAGAGTGTGTATACGTCACCTCACTCTATATACTGAACTGTGGGGTATATGTTTTTTCTATTAGTCACCTACTGACTAACCTCCAGAGGGTGAATTATGAGTATAGTTTTACATTTGGAAGTAATAAAGTTCAGTTTTATCCTTTTTTTCAGCAAACATGAGGAATGGCAAGAGACAACCCATTTAAGAAGATTCAATTTTGGTTAAAACTATGCCAACATTATGAACATAAAAAAGGCTTCTCCCCTATGTGATATCTCTGATGTTTATTAACAGTTGATTTCCAAGTAAAGTATTTCCCACATTAAGAAAATGAAAAAGGCTTCTCTGTGTGACTGCTCTGATGCCTAACAAGAAGCGCTTTCCTGTTAAAACATATCCCACATTCTGAACAGGAAAAAGGCTTCTCCCCTGTGTGAGTTCTATGGTGCCTAACCAAATCTGATTTCAGGTTAAAACATTTCCCACATTCTGAACAGGAAAAAGGCTTCTCCCCTGTGTGAGTTCTATGGTGCCTAACCAAATCTGATTTCTGGTTAAAACATTTCCCACATTCTGAACAGGAAAAGGGCTTCTCATCTTTGTGACTGCTCTGATGTCTAACAAGATGACATTTCTGGTTAAAACATTTCCCACATTCTGAACAGGAAAAAGACTTCTCCCCTGTGTGACTTCTATGGTGAGTAACAAGCAGTGATTTACATGTAAAACATTTCCCACATTCTGAACAGGAAAAAGACTTCTCCCCTGTGTGAGTTCTATGGTGCCTAACCAAATCTGATTTATGGATAAAACATTTCCCACATTCTGAACAAGAAAAAGGCTTCTCCTCTTTGTGAGTTCTCTGGTGACTAACAAGATGCCATTTCTGGTTAAAACATTTCCCACATTCTGAACAGGAAAAATGCTTCTCCCCTGTGTGAATTCTATGGTGAGTAACAAGCAGTGATTTACGTGTAAAACATTTCCCACATTCTGAACAGGAAAAAGACTTCTCCCCTGTGTGAGTTCTATGGTGCCTAACCAAATTTGATTTCTGGAAAAAACATTTCCCACATTCTAAACAGGTAACAGGCTTCTCCCCTGTGTGAGTTCTATGGTGACTAACAAGATGACATTTCTGGTTAAAACCTTTCCCACATTCTGAACAGGTAAAAGGTTTCTCCCCTGTGTGAATTCTTTGATGGCTATCAAGATTTATTTTCCATTTAAAACATTTCCCACATTCTGAACAGGAAAAAGGCTTCTCCCCTGTGTGAGTTCTATGGTGATTAACCAAATCTGATTTCCGGTTAAAACATTTCCCACATTCTGAACAGGAAAATGACTTATTTGCTTTAGAAGCAGATTGTCTTTTAATGCCTCGTTTATGACTTTGATTTTCCTTAGTAGTTAGCAATGAATCAGAAGATGGGACCTGTTTCATAGGACCAGATGACAGATCTTTGCTGTGAATGGATGATGATATATCTGAAGTAATGGCATTCCCTTCAGTTTTATCTTGTAGGATCTCAAGATCATCAGATTTAAAAACTGAAGATGTCAACTGTCCCTCTGATCTCCTGGTACAGTCATCTGCTAAGATAAAAAAAAAATATGTTTTAATAAAATATCCTTGAGTTTTATATTTTTGAACATTTCAACTTAAACCATCCATAAAAATGGCAAGCTATGTAAAAACTTTAACTATTTACCAAACAATAACTGTTCACAGTCTAAGGCTGGGATCACACATACGTGAGATACGTCCGAGTCTCGCAGGTGAAAACCCAGCTCTGGCGCCGGAACTCCGGAGCGGAGCGTGTAGCCGCACAGCAACACATGGAGCCGCACGCTCCGTTCTGAAGTGCCGGCGCCAGAGCTGGGTTTTCACCTGCGAGACTCGGACGTGTCTTGTGTATGTATGTGTGATCCCGGCCTAATAGAAAACCTTGTTGGATGAACCAGTAGTGTGTGGTGTTCAAGGTTATGATTCGGTGACTTAGAAGCTGCATGGGACTTTCTCAGGAGCGTGGAAACTATACTGACCGCAAACCCTGAACTTAACACCGCAACTAGAAGTAGCCGTGGGGTGTGCCTGAACCAACCTAGACACCTCGACACAGCCGGAGAACTACATACCCCTATCGATGGAAATGGGAAAACTAACTTGCCTCCGAGCAGAACCCCCAAAGGATAGATAGCCCCCCACAAATATTGACTGTGAAATAGGAGAGGAAAAAACACACACAGGCAGAGAACAGATTTCAGCAAAAGAGGCCACGCTGACTAAACAGGGAAAGATAGAACAGAATACTAAGCGGTCAGTATTAAAACACTTCAAAAAATACCCACAGCAGAAAAAGATTCCACAAACTAACTAAAGTCATGGAATGTACATCTGCAACTCCTGAGAATCCAACAAGACTGTGAAAACACTGACACAATCAGAGCTGGACAAAAAACAATGAATATTACTGAATCATAAAGCACACAGCATGTGTGCATAAAGAAACCAGAAACTTATCTTTGCAGATTAGGCAGTAAGGCAGCAGGAACCAGGGAAGGAGTAAAACTCCAAAAACAATGGACAACTGGCAAGGACCAATGAATCCTGCAAACCTAAATACCCCAGTCAGAACTGCAATCAGTAGATCCACCTGGCCAGAGCTGCAAACCAGGGACCACTGCACTACCATCCACAACCACCGGAGGGAGCCAAAAAGCAGAATTCACAACAGTACCCCCCCTTGAGGAGAGGGCACCGAACCCTCACCAGAGCCCCCCGGCCGATCAGGACGAGCCAAATGAAAAGCACGAACCAAATCAGCAGCATGGACATCGGAGGCAAAAACCCAAGAATTATCCTCCTGGCCATAACCCTTCCATTTGACCAGATACTGAAGCTCCCGCCTCGAAAAATGAGAATCCAAAATCTTCTCAACCACATACTCCAACTCCCCATCAACCAACACAGGGGCCAGAGGATCAACAGAGGGAACAACGGGTACCACATATTTCCGCAATAAAGATCTATGGAAGACATTATGGATAGAAAAAGAGGCAGGAAGCGCCAAACGAAAAGACACCAAATTAATAATCTCAGAAATCCTATAAGGACCAATAAACCGAGGTTTAAACTTATGAGAAGAAACCTTCATAGGAACATGACGGGAAGACAACCAGACCAGATCCCCAACCCGAAGCCGGGAACCAACACCCCGACGACGGTTAGCAAAACGTTGAGCCTTCTCCTGAGACAACACCAAATTGTCTACCACATGAGTCCAAATCTGCTGCAACCTGTCAACCACAGAATCCACACCAGGACAGTCAGAAGGCTCAACCTGCCCAGAAGAAAAACGAGGATGAAAACCAAAATTACAAAAAAAAGGCGAAACCAAAGTAGCCGAACTAGCCCGATTATTAAGGGCAAACTCGGCTAATGGCAAAAAAGTCACCCAATCATCCTGATCAGCAGACACAAAGCATCTCAAATAAGTCTCCAAGGTCTGATTAGTTCGCTCGGTCTGGCCATTTGTCTGAGGATGAAATGCAGAGGAAAAAGACAAATCAATGCCCAGCCTAGCACAAAAGGCCCGCCAAAACCTAGAAACAAACTGGGAACCCCTGTCAGACACAATATTCTCTGGAATACCATGCAAACGAACCACATGCTGAAAAAACAACGAAACCAAATCTGAGGAGGACGGCAATTTAGGCAAAGGCACCAAATGAACCATCTTAGAGAACCGGACACAAACAACCCAGATAACCAACATCTTCTAGGAAACGGGAAGATCAGAAATAAAATCCATAGAAATATGCGTCCAAGGCCTCTCAGGAACCAGCAAAGGCAAAAGCAACCCGCTAGCACGGGAACAACAAGGCTTGGCCCGCGCACAAGTCCCACAGGACTGCACAAAAGAACGCACATCACGTGACAAAGAAGGCCACCAAAAGGACTTACCAACCAAGTCTCTGGTACCAAAAATACCAGGATGACCAGCCAACACAGAACAATGAACCTCAGAAATCACTCTACTAGTCCATCTGTCAGGAACAAACAATTTCCCCACTGGACAGCGGTCAGGTTTGTCAGCCTGAAATTCCTGAAGAACCCGTCGCAAATCGGGGGAAATAGCAGAAAGGACCACCCCTTCTTTAAGAATGCCGACCGGTTCAAGGACCTCAGGAGAATCAGGAAAAAAACTCCTAGAAAGGGCATCAGCCTTAATATTCTTAGAACCCGGAAGATACGAGACCACAAAATCAAAACGGGAAAAAAACAAAGACCACTGAGCCTGTCTAGGATTCAACCGCTTGGCAGGCTCGAGGTAAATCAGATTCTTATGATCAGTCAGAACCACAAAACAATGCTTAGCTCCTTCAAGCCAATGTCGCCACTCCTCAAATGCTCATTTCATAGCCAATAACTCACGATTGCCAACATCATAATTACGTTCAGCAGGCGAAAATTTACGGGAAAAGAAGGCACATGGTTTCATCATGGAACCGCTAGGATCCCTCTGAGACAAAACGGCCCCTGCGCCAATCTCAGAAGCGTCAACCTCCACCTGAAACGGAAGAGAAACATCTGGTTGGCGCAACACCGGAGCAGAAGTAAATCGACGTTTAAGCTCCTGAAAGGCAAAAACAGCCGCAGAGGACCAATTCGATACATCAGCGCCTTTCTTCGTCAAATCGGTCGCTGGAAAAGTTAGCAATGAAACGGCGGTAAAAATTTGCAAAACCCAAAAATTTCTGAAGGCTCTTTACGGACGTAGGTTGAATCCAATCATGAATGAACCTGAACCTGAACCTTAACTGGATCCATCTCAATAGATGAAGGAGAAAAAATGAAACCCAAAAAAGAAACCTTCTGCACCCCAAAGAGACATAGAATCGCTCAGATCGACAGGCGTGGGAAACCCCACCATAACATCTTTAACGGATTCAGAAAGACCCTTTCTGAAAATTGCCGCCAAAGCATAATCATTCCATTTAGTCAATACAGACCATTTTCTAAATTTCTGACAATACAATTCTGCTGCCTCTTGACCCTGAGACAGGCCCAACAAGGTCTTCTCTGCTTGATCCACAGAATTAGGTTCATCATATAATAGTCCTAAGGCCTGAAAAAAGGAATCTATATTGAGCAAAGCAGGATTCCCAGATTCCAGGGAAAATGCCCAATCCTGTGGATCACCACGCAGCAGGGAAATAACGATTTTAACCTGCTGAATGTAATCACCAGAGGATCGAGGTCTCAAAGCAAAAAACAGTTTACAATTGTTTTTAAAACTCAGAAATTTAGACCTGTCACCAAAAAACAAATCAGGAGTAGGAAACTTCGGCTCTAACACAGGAGTCTGAACAATATAATCAGAAATTCCCTGCACCCTGGCAGCAAGCTGATCAACACGAGAAGCTAATTCCTGAACATCCATGCTAATGCAGGATTCCTCAGTCACCCAGGGGAAAAGAGGGAGGAACAGGCAAAACAGACTACAGAAAAAAAATGACTCAACACCTTTCTTCCCTGCTTCTGAGATGCATTTAACTCATTATTGGCCAGTTGTACTGTTATGATTCGGTGACTTAGAAGCTGCATGGGACTTTCTCAGGAGCGTGGAAACTATACTGACCGCAAACCCTGAACTTAACACCGCAACTAGAAGTAGCCGTGGGGTGTGCCTGAACCAACCTAGACACCTCGACACAGCCGGAGAACTACATACCCCTATAGATGGAAATGGGAAAACTAACTTTCCTCCGAGCAGAACCCCAAAGGATAGATAGCCCCCCACAAATATTGACTGTGAAATAGGAGAGGAAAAGACACACACAGGCAGAAAACAGATTTCAGCAAAAGAGGCCACGCTGACTAAACAGGGAAAGATAGAAGAGAATACTAAGCGGTCAGAATTAAAACACTTAAAAAAAATACCCACAGCAGAAAAAGATTCCACAAACTAACTAAAGTCATGGAATGTACATCTGCAACTCCTGAGAATCCAACAAGACTGTGAAAACACTGACACAATCAGAGCTGGACAAAAAACAATGAATATTACTGAATCATAAAGCACACAGCATGTGTGCATAAAGAAACCAGAAACTTATCTTTGCAGATTAGGCAGTAAGGCAGCAGGAACCAGGGAAGGAGTAAAACTCCAAAAACAATGGACAACTGGCAAGGACCAATGAATCCTGCAAACCTAAATACCCCAGTCAGAACTGCAATCAGTAGATCCACCTGGCCAGAGCTGCAAACCAGGGACCACTGCACTACCATCCACAACCACCAGAGGGAGCCAAAAAGCAGAATTCACAACAGTTCAACTGTTTGTTCATTCTGCCTCCCAAATATTGAATAAAAAGAATCAATCAATGTTATGTAGGCAAAAATAATACCAATTCTCATCTCACAAAAAAACAAGTCCCCTGTCAGGTCCTTCATCGATCAATGGATAATCAGAGGTTAGAATATAGCATGGAGAGTCTCCCAATAATTAAAACTTAACTTTTAATCACTAAGATAAAATGGACAAACTAACAGGACAAAATTAACACATGTATATAAGGTGTTCGTGCAAGCCAGTGCTCAAGATAAAAATTGGTTTGGCTCACCAATGGGAACGACAAACGTCCACAGCAGGTTCCTCCTGTTGCCTTCTCTAGATAGGAGAGGAAAGAGAGGGAGGGGGTATAGGGCTTTACTAAACTCCCTGTCATGCCCCTTGTATTGCTCCTGTCCTAACAAGGACAGGCCCCAAGTGTACCTTGCTAGGGACAACAACCATCCACTACATATAATATATAAGTCTCCATACGTGTTTCCTCCCCAGTAACGGGGATTCATCAGGGGAGTTCATTTAAAACCAATGGGACATAAAGTATGCAAAAAATTAAGTGTCAGTCATCTAAGTAACCCTGCAGTGCCAGGGTACCTATCAATGGGTGTGACAATTTGTGTCACTGCCTATGGGTAGTCATGAATCCCCGTGACTGGGGAGGAAACGCGTAGGGAGACCTATATATTAGATGTCGTGGATGGTGGTTGTCCCTAGCAGGGTATACTTGGGGCCTGTCCTTGTTAGGACAGGAGCAATACAAGGGGCACGACAGGGAGTTTAGTAAAGCCCTATACCACCTCCCTCTCTTTCCTCTCCTCCTATTTAGAGAAGGCAACAGGAGGAATCTGCTGTGGACATTTGTCTGTTCCCATTGGTGAGATCAAACCAATTTTTATCTTGAGCACTGGTTTGCATGAGCACCTTATTCACATGGGTTAATTGTGTCATGTTAGTTTGTCCATTTTATCTTAGTGATTAAAAGTTACGTTTTAATTATTGGGAGACTCTCCGTGCTATATTCTACTGATATGCCTGAGGGTATTGTATTTGGTGTGACCCATCTCACACTTTTGCGAGCTTTGAAAAACAGGTTCCCACACTATTAGTAGCTCAAAGGCTGTTGAAAAGCAGCAGAGTCCCTATAAACCAATCCAGAAAAATCCGCTCTCACTTCTGAGTCTTGCAGTGTGCTCAAACAACATTTAGGATCCCTGTATTTAGCAATATTATAGTGAGAAGAATCCACTTACTCTGCGGTGTGTGTCTACTGGAGCACAATCTGGGCACTATGTGCTGGGTAATAAAATGGCAAATGTGTAATTTTGACATCCACTTTGTGCTACTTTCCAGAAAGTGGATTCAAAATATTCACTCCTCCGACACACGTGGTCAAAATTGTTGGTACCCCTCGTTTAATGACAGAAAACCCCACAATGGTCACAGAAATAACTTAAATCTGACAAAAGTAATAAATCACAAATCTTTGAAAATGAACAAAAAAGTCAGACATTGCTTTTCAACCATGCTTCCACAGAATTAAAAAAAAAAAATAAAACTCAGGAAATAAGCCTGGACAGAAATGATGGTACCCTTAACTTAACCGCTTTGTGACCACCAGCGGTAGATAAACTTCAGCGCTGCACAAAGCCCTGCTAGTGCCAACGTTTATCTACCGTTTGTCTACAGTCGGCTGTTTTGTGCTTATCAGGACCCCCACGTACCTTATAATGCTGGGATTCTGGCGCACAACACTTAGGACCCCCGTCCTCATTGAGACTTGATTGGTTCAGGTCGTGATGACATCAGCGTCACACCAGCCAATGAGACAAATCACTAAGAAAGTGTGTTGTAGCAACAAACTTTACCTGGCGATCTGCCTCATAAAAATGCTGTTTCTCCTCAAATCTCCTGTCAGTGAGAGATTAGAGGAGAATCAGTGTTACAAGTGCTGCTGGCAACAGCTGTGTCAGTCAGCGATCTTGTTATAAAGTAAAAAAAAAAACAGATAAGGCAGGTTAGGGTTAGTGCTATAGTTAGGGTTAGTGTTGGGGCTAAAGTTAGGGTTTATTCTAAAGTTAGGGTTAGGCTAAAGAATTAAGCTTTTCTCAATTGTCTCCCCAATAATTTGGTCACGTCAGTGTTTTCTATTTCCGAAAAAAAACAAATAAAATGGCCCATCAGTATTATAGTGCAGAAGAGGCTTATGCACTTTTATGTTCTGACAGCGAAGAAAGTGCAGTGCCGGATGGGGATTTCGAGGTCTTTAGGAGCAGCGACAGTGATAGCTCAGAAATGAGCAGTGATCCTGGTCCATCCTCACACACAAGGACCAGTACAACAAGGACAAATTGCGCTTCTGGAGAAATGTCTCCTACTCAGGGAACAATGCCCAGTACTAGCGATGTCCCTAATGCTCGTGAATTGGCGCACACCAATGTCCAAAGGGCTTTGCCTCTTGATGTAGCATTTCCCAGATGGGAGGATTCGGATTTGGCTACTCCATTCATCCCTAATTTTTATGCCATTCCTGGTATAAATGTGGAGGTGGAAAATTTTGGACCAATCAATTTTTTTAAATTTGTTTGACAGATAGCTTGCTAGAGCATATTGTCCTACAAACAAATTCAAGTGTGTCCCAATTCATCAGCCAGAATCCATGGCAATCATGGTAATACGGCAGGACTACACCACCGATAAAGCAGCCACAGCCGGTGACTGAGAAGAATCTGTGACTTCTCTACATTTAGTGGTTACTACTCACCTGGGTAGTCATATGTGGGAATCTCCTCTTTACACCGCTCATCACCCCTCACATATGTCTCTGTAGTATTAATATGGGTCAGATCTTCACCCTGAAACAAATATTATAAAAGTCACCGACAGATGGAGAAGTCACATCTATGATCAGCTCTAATCCTGCCATCTCCACCGTTCTCATTACACAAATATAAAACATATAATACTGGTGGGTAAAACAAGACTGAGCACAAGACATTCACCGGTGTCTACACATCATAGGGGAGATCTCCTGACACCTTCTCTCCATCTACCTGATGATCCTGAGGAGCATCGGGATCTTCTTGCTTGCAGTCCTGTGGAAGAAGAGGACGGGGACATCTCTCTGGTGTTGTCCTCTTACTGGATTGATCTGGAGGAAACACATACAGGGACTGAATTCATTCTTTACATACAGATAATTATATGCTGTATGTATTTAGTCCTGTCAGTTACCTAGAGATGTGAGGGGCTGGGGAACCTCCATTATGACGTTCTTGTACAGATCTCTGTGTCCTTCTAAATACTCCCACTCCTCCATGGAGAAATAGACAGCGACATCCTGACACCTTATAGGAACCTGACACATACAATGATACCGTCATCCCCCAATCCCGTCATAGTGTTACTATATAATGTCTGTCCCAGCATTCCCAGCAGTGTCACCTCTCCAGTCAGCAGCTCAATCATCTTGTAGGCGAGTTGTAGGATCTTCTGGTCTTTGATGTCCTCATGGATCAGGGGGTGAGGTGGAGGCCCCTTGATTGGCCTCAGGGGTCTACCCCAACCCTCAGACACAGGGTCCTGACAGCGATCACTAGAGGTCTTCTTCACCACTGTGTAATCCTGGTAATGGAGAGACACATTAATATCTCTCACTACAGACATATCCAGAGTCCTCACCTCTCCAGTTCTGTCCATCTGTTATTCCCATAGATAAGAATGATGTAATGTGACGTCATCAGAATCTCTCACCTCTCCAGTAAGCCGGAAGAGGATCTCTAGGGTGAGGTGTAATATCCTCTCCACCATCTTGTCTCTGTCCATATCCATCTTTGATGGGTAAATCAGGACAATTTTCTTTTGTAGAAGATCTTCACTGAGAGGATCCGATATTGTAGAGACCTGAATGAGAAGATGAGCCGATGGAACATCATAAGAATCCTGTAATAATACAATTACTGGAGATAATAAGGGAAACATATGAGGAGATTTATTATTTTACAGTATTTAGTTTCCTTCTTTACATCTACTAATAAATCCTATATATTTAGGCCACAGACAACAAGCAGTTTCCTCCTCGGAGTCGGCAGCTGAATACGTTTCTCATAGACTCATCTTCCATAACGCTAATTCTCGTCTCATTTACAGACCCTGGAATCGGCATTAGCAATACTGCAGGAGATATTCATTACACGCGACATGAGAAATAACTACTTCATGATGACGACGACATCTTCATCTTCTACTACGGCTCTAGAAACATATTTGGCCAGAGTCGGTCACTGACTCCATTACCACCGGCGTCTATATGAAGGTTTCCCGTCTTCCCCGCACTGTAATCTTCTATCACGTTAGATCTCAGCTCTGATTCACACACAGAAGTTTGAGGCTTTTAGAAAAGCTTTTTTGTTTCCACAATCAACGTAGACAGAAATGATCTGATCCCAAACTCTCCATCTACAGTGATTTATGAGGTTTATTTCTGGCCTTAGGCTTTCCTATATTACAGCAAAAACACCAGAAAAAAAACAGATATTAAAATGTTTCTAAAGAAAATTGGCTCCAACAATTCTTGTAATAAGAAAAAAACATGGAAAAAGCAGAAGACACATTTTATAATTTTTAACTTGTTAAACATTTATTAAAAAGAAATTAATCTTTTTGTGCATCAGAACATAGATGTGCACCGCAGGGACGGCACAGATGAGGCTTCAACAAAAACCCTGGCAGTTTATCCACTTGCTGCTGTGAAAAGCAAACATGACATCTAAAGGTACCTTCACACTAAACGACTTTGCAGCGATAACGATAGCGATCCGTGACGTTGCAGCGTCCTAGATAGCGATATCGTTGTGTTTGACACGCAGCAGCGATCTGGATCCTGCTGTGATATCGCTGGTCATTGCTGAAAGTTCAGAACTTTATTTGGTCGTCAGATCGGCGTGTATCGTTGTGTTTGACAGCAAAAGCAATGATACCAGCAATGTTTTACAATGGTAACCAGGGTAAATACACTAAACGACTTACCAACGATCACGACCAGCGATACGACCTGGCCGTGATCGTTGGTAAGTCGTTGTGTGGTCGCTGGGGAGCTGTCACACAGACAGCTCTCTCCAGCGACCAACGATCAGGGGTAAGACTTCGGCATCGCTGAAACTGTCTTCAACGATGCCGAAGTCCCCCTGCAGCACCCGGGTAACCATTGGGTTACTAAGTGCAGGGCCGCGCTTAGTAACCCGATATTTACCCTGGTTACCATTGTAAAAGTAAAAAAAAAAACACTACATACTCACCCTCTGATGTCTGTCAGGTCCCCCGGCGTCCACGCTGCTGCTCAGAGCTTCCTGCACTGTGTGAGCGCCGGCCGGCTTCAAGCACAGCGGTGACTTCACCGCTGTGCTCTGCTTTCACTTTACGGCCGGCGCTCACACAGTGCAGGAAGCTCTGAGCAGCAGCGTGGACGCCGGGGGACCTGACAGACATCAGAGGGTGAGTATGTAGTGGTTTTTTTTAACTTTTACCATGGTAACGAGGGTAAACATCGGGTTACTAAGCGCGGCCCTGCGCTTAGCAACCTGATGTTTACCCTGGTTACCCGGGGACTTCGGCATCGTTGGTCGCTGGAGAGCTGTCTGTGTGACAGCTCTCCAGCGACCAAACAGCGACGCTGCAGCGATCGGCATCGTTGTCTGTATCGCTGCAGCGTCGTTTAGTGTCAAGGTACCTTAAGAAGGTGACAGAGTTTGGCTGAATGCCCCCCGCCCCCAAGTACTCGACAGTATGGGGCGGCCTAGTTATTACGATACTTACATGCCTAATAATGGTGTCTGGGCTGCAATGTATGAAGGTCTAGTAGGCCGGAGGCAGCGTCCAATAAGTTACCTTTTACCGCCCCCATACACAGACTAAAGTTACATGAAATCACTGATTTTGGGGGTTTCAGCGACTATATAATGTATTTGGGGGCCTCCCGACAGATGATGTCAGGGCAGAGAAGGATCTGACATCCTGAATTTCAGAGGATAATCCGTTTGTTCTTCCTGTAGATAATGCTCCACTTGGCCCTTGCTTCACTGATTGTTCGCGGCCGGCCGAGCGTGACCAATCAGCGACAGGCGCAGTCCGGCCGCGAATTGGCGCGGAATTTGAACCACGCTTCGCTAATTGGTCGCGCCCGGCCGAATCCTGTGTATAAATTGCATTATTCTGAAAACTTCATAAATAAACTACATACATATTCTAGAATACCCGATGCATTAGAATCGGGCCACCATCTAGTCTTCAATAAATGCACAAGTTTACTGTATGTTGATATTTTGGACACTTTTCTTATCCCATCAATTGAAAGGATGTTTGGGGATGATGAAATCATTTTTCAAGATGATAATGCATCCTGCCATAGAGCAAAAACTGTGAAAACATTCCTTGGAAAAAGACACATAAGGTCAATGTTATGGCCTGCAAATAGTTTGGATCTCAATCCAATTGAAAATCTTTGGTAGAAGTTGAAGAAAATGGTCCATGACAAGGCTCCAACCTGCAAAGCTGATCTGGCAACAGCAACCAGAGAAAGTTGGATCCAGATTGATGAAGAGTCCTGTGTGACACTCATTAAGTCCAGGCCTCAGACTGCAAGCTGGAATAAAAGCCAGAGGTGGCGCAACAAAATACTAGTGATGTGTTGGAGGGTTTTTTTTATTTGCTTTTCATGATTCCATAATTTTTTCCTCAGAATTGAGAGACTCCATAATTTTTCCCCTATGCTTGGTTAAAAAAGTAACCATTACTGACCGACGACAACATTTTTTTTTCTTGATTTCTTTTAGTGTTCCTTAACCCCTTAAGCCCCGAGGGTGGTTTGCACGTTAATGACCGGGCCAATTTTTACAATTCTGACCACTGTCTCTTTATGAGGTTATAACTCTGGAACGCTTCAACGGATCTTGGCGATTCTTACACTGTTTTCTCGTGAGATATTCTACTTCATGCTATTGGTAAAATTTCTTCGATATAACTTGCATTTATTTGTGAAAAAAACAGAAATTTGGCGAAAATTTTGAAAATTTCACAATTTTCCAACTTTGAATTTTTATGCCCTTAAATCACAGAGATATGTCATGCAAAATACTTAATGAATAACATTTCCCACATGTCTACTTTACATTAGCATAATTTTGGAACCAAAATTTTTTTTTGTTAGGGAGTTATAAGGGTTAAAGGTTGACCAGAAATTTCTCATTTTTACAACACCATTTTTTTTTAGGGACCACATCTCATTTGAAGTCATTTTGAGGGGTCTATATGATAGAAAATACCCAAGTGTGACACCATTCTAAAAACTGCACCCCTCAAGGTGCTCAAAACCACTTTTAAGAAGTTTATTAACCCTTCAGGTGTTTCACAGGAATTTTTGGAATGTTTAAATAAAAATGAACATTTAACTTTTTTTCACACAAAATGTATTTCAGCTCCAATTTGTTTTATTTTACCAAGGGTAACAGGAGAAAATGGACCCCAAATGTTGTTGTACAATTTGTCCTGAGTATGCTGATACCCCATATGTGGGGGTAAACCACTGTTTGGGCGCATGGCAGAGCTCGGAAGGAAAGGAGCGCCATTTTACTTTTCAATCAAAATTGACTGGAATTTATATGGGACGCCATGTTGCGTTTGGAGAGCCCCTGATGTGCCTAAACATTGAAACCCCCCACAAGTGACACCATTTTGTAAAGTAGACCTCCTAAGGAACATATCTAGATGTGTGGTGAGCACTTTGACCCACCTAGTGCTTCACAGAAGTTTATAATGCAGAGCCGTAAAAATAAAAAATCATATTTTTTCACAAAAATGATATTTTCGCCCCCAATTTTTTATTTTCCCAAGGGTAAGAGAAGAAATTGGACCCCAAAAATTATTATGCTATTTGTCCTGAGTACGCTGATACCCCATATGTGGGTGTAAACCATTGTTTGGGTGCATGGCAGAGCTCGGAAGGGAAGCAGCGCCATTTGACTTTTCAATGCAAAATTGACTGGAATTGAGATGGGACGCCATGTTGCATTTGGAGAGCCCCTGATGTGCCTAAACAATGAAACCCCCCACAAGTTACACCATTTTGGAAACTGGACCCCCTAAGGAACTTATCTAGATGTGTGGTGAACACTTTGACCCACCAAGTGCTTCACAGAAGTTTATAATGCAGAGCCGTAAAAATAAAAAATCATATTTTTTCACAAAAATGATCTTTTCGCCCCAATTTTTTATTTTCCCAAGGGTAAGAGAAGAAATTAGACCACAAAAGTTGTTGTGCAATTTGTCCTGAGTACAACGATACCCCATATGTGGGGGTAAACCACTGTTTGGGCGCATAGCAGAGCTCGGAAGGGAAGGAGCGCCATTTGACTTTTCAATGCAAAATTGACTGGAATTGAGATGGGACACCATGTCGCGTTTGGAGAGCCCCTGATGTGTTGTGAATTCCGTTCTCGGGTTCCCTCCTGTGGTCGTGAATGGTACTTTGGTGAGTTCGGTCCTTGGACACCCTCTGGTGGCTTTGAGTGGAACTGCTGATCTTTGAGGTTGGCTTTCTCAGCTGCCCTCGCTTATTGTTTCTGCTGGCTTCCCTATTTAACTCTGCTCAGATCGTTAGTTCATGCCAGCTGTCAATGTCTCAGTACTGGTTCAGATCTCTCTTGGATTTCTCAGATGACCTGTCTACTCCAGCAGAAGCTAAGTCCCTGCTAGTTCATTTGTTGTTCATTTGTTTTTGAGAATATTTCTCAGTACATGCTATGTTTCTAGTCCAGCTTGCTATTATGATATTTCCTTGCTAGCTGGAAGCTCTGGGGGTGCAGAGTTGCACCTCCACACCGTGAGTCGGTGTGGAGGTCTTTTTGCACACTCTGCGTGGTTTTTGTAGTTTTTAATACTGACTGCACAGTTCCCTTTCCTATCCTCTGTCTATCTAGAGAAGATTCGGCCTCCTTTGCTAAAATCTGTTTCATTCCTGTGTTTGTCACTTCCCTCTTAACTCACAGTCAATATTTGTGGGGGGCTACCTTTTCCTTTGGGGAATTTCTCTGAGGCAAGGTAGGCTTCTATTTCTATCTTTAGGGGTAGTTAGCTCTTAGGCTGTGAAGAGGCGTCTAGGGAGAGTTAGGCACGCTCCACGGCTATTTCTAGTGTGTGTGATAGGATTAGGGATTGTGGTCAGTAGAGTTACCACCTCCTCAGAGCTTGTCTCAGGTTTTCTATTTTAACCATCAGGTCATTCCGGGTGCTCCTAACCACCAGGTCCATAACACTGATGTGCCTAAACATTAAAACCCCCCTCAAGTGACAGCATTTTGGAAAGTAGACCCCCTAAGGAACTTATCTAGATGGGTTTTAAGAGCTTTGAACCCCCAAGTGTTTCACTACAGTTTATAACGCAGAGCCGTGAAAATAAAAATTCTTTTTTTTTTCAGAAAAATGATTTTTTTAGCCCCCAGTTTTGTATTTTCACAAGGGTAACAGGATAAATTGGACCCCAAAAGTTGTTGTCCATTTTGTCCTGAGTACGCTGATACACCACATGTGGGGGGGAACCACTGTTTGGGCACATGGCAGAGCTCGGAAGGGAAGGAGCGCCATTTGGAATGCAGACTTAGATTGATTGGTCTGCAGGCGTCACGTTGCATTTGCAGAGCCCCTGATGTACCTAAACAGTACAAACCCCCCACAAGTGACCCCATATTGGAAACTAGACCTCCCAAGGAACTTATCTAGATGTGTTATGAGAACTTTGAACCCCAAAGTGTTTCACTACAGTTTATAACGCAGAGCCGTGAAAATATAAATTCTTTTTTTTTTTCACAAAAATGAATTTTAGCCCCCCAAATTTTTATTTTCCCAAAGATAACAAGGGAACTTGGACCCCAAAAGTTGTTGTCCAATTTGTCCCGAGTAGGCTGATGCCCCATATGTTGGGGTAAACCCCTGTTTGGGGCGCATGGGAGAGCTCGGAAGGGAAGTAGCACTGTTTTACTTTTTCAACGCAGAATTGTCTGGAATTGAGATCGGATGCCATGTAGCGTTTGGAGAGCCCCTGATGTGCCTGAACAGTGGAAACTCCCCAATTCTACCTGAAACTCTAATCCAAACACACCCCTAACCCTAATCCCATCTGTAACCCTAACCACACCCCTAACCCTGACATACCCCTAATTCTAATCCCAACCCTAATCCCAACCGTAAATGTAATCCAAACCCTAACCCTAACTTTAGCCCCAACCCTAACTTTAGCCCCAACCCTAACCCTAACTTTAGCCCCAACCCCATCCCTAACTTTAGCCCCAACCCTAACTTTAGCCCCAACCCTAGCCCCAACCCTAAACCTAGCCCTAACCCTAGCCCTAACCCTAGCCCTAACCCTAATGGGAAAATGGAAATAAATACTTTTTTTAATTTTATTATTTTTCCCTAACTAAGGGGGTGATGAAGGGGGGTTTGATTTACTTTTATAGCGTTTTTTATATCGGATTTTTATGATTGGCAGCTGTCACACACTAAAAGACGCTTTTTATAGCAAAAAAGTTTTTGCGTCTCCACATTTTGAGACCTATAATTTTTCCGTATTTTGGTCCACAGAGTCATGTGAGGTCTTGTTTTTTGCAGGACGAGTTGACGTTTTTATTGGTAACATTTTCGGACATGTTACAGTTTTTGATCATTTTTTATTCCGATTTTTGTGAGGCAGAATGACCAAAAACCAGCTATTCATGAATTTCTTTTGGGGGGAGGCGTTTATACCGTTCCACGTTTGGTAAAATTGATAAAGCAGTTTTATTCGTCGGGTCAGTACGATTACGGCGATACCTCATTTATATAATTTTTTTATGTTTTGGCGCTTTTATACGATAAAAGCTATTTTATAGAAAAAATAATTATTTTGGCATCGCTTTATTCTGAGGACTATAACTTTTTAATTTTTTCTTTGATGATGCTGTATGGCGCTCGTTTTTTGCGGGACAAGATGACGTTTTCAGCGGTACCATGGTTATTTATATCCATCTTTTTGATCGCGTGTTATTCCACTTTGTGTTTGGAGGTATGATAATAAAGCGTTGTTTTTTTGGCTCGCTTTTTTTTTTTTCTTACGGTGTTCACTGAAGGGGTTAACTAGTGGGACAGTTTTATAGGTTGGGTCGTTACGGACGCGGTGATACTAAATATGTGTACTTTTATTGGGGTTTTTTTTTTTTTAGATAAAGAAACGTATTTATGGGAATATTATTTTTTTTTTCTTCTTTATTTAGGATTTTTTTTTTTTTTACACATGTGAAAAATTTTTTTTCTTCCTTTTTTACTTTGTCCCGGGGGGGACATCACAGATCGCTGATCTGATAGTTTGCATAGCACTCTATCAGATCGGCGATCATACTTTCAGCAGCCTGCTCCGACCCGGACGTACTCCCTGCAGGACCCGGATGCAGCCCCGCGGCCATTTTGGATCCGGGGCCTGCAGGGAGGAGACGCTCAGTACAAGGTGAGTACATCACCTTGTACCGATCGTCTCAGAGAAGCACGCAGGGAGCCCCCTCCCTGCGCGATGCTTCCCTGTACCGCCGGTACACTGCGATCATGTTTGATCGCGGTGTGCCGGGGGTTAATGTGCCGGGGGCGGTCCGTGACCGCTCCTGGCACATAGTGCCGGATGTCAGCCGCGATCGGCCGCGCTCCCCCCGTGAGCGCGGCTGATCGCGTATGACGTACTATCCCGTCACTGGGAATTAAGTCCCAGGTCACCTTGACGGGATAGTACGTCATACGGGATTCAGGGGTTAAAGCCAGAAAGTTGCCATTTGAAATGACGTTAGTTTTGTGCCATGTCTGTGATCTGCTTTTTTTTTCTACAAAATCAACTGAATGAACATCCTCCAATGCCGGTGATGCCATAATTTTTGCCAGGGGTTGTATATAAAGCTGAATGTGTGTGTGTGTGTGTGTGTGTGTGTGTGTGTGTGTGTGTGTGTGTGTGTGTGTGTGTGTGCGTGCGTGCATTTGGATGTTGCTGCTTTCCTTGCCTCCTCATCATGGTTAACGTATCCCTGTGGGATGCCGAGGTACTTGTAGTATGTCTGTACATCTGCTATCTGCCCTGCTGGTAATTCCACTCAATCAGTCTTGACTACCTTGCCTCTCTTTATTACCAACCGGCCGCACTTATGCAGTCTGAAGAATGTCCCAATGTCTTCACTGTAGATCCTTGTCAGGTGAATCAATGAATTGATGTCTCGTTCGTTTTTTGCATACAGCTTGATCCATATAGAGGAGGTGGCTGATGGTGCTTCCACTCTTGAACTTGTATCCATAGCCAGACTCTGTAATTATCTGACTGAGGGGGTTCAAGCCTATGCAGAACAGCAATGGGGACAGTGCATCACCTTGGTATATGCTATATTTGATAGTCACTTGTGCTAGTTGTCTTGAGTTGACTTCCAATGATGTTCTCCATAGCCCCATTGAGTTTCTGAGGAAGAAATTTCCTGCTGACATTGTACAGAGCTAAGCATTCACAGATCCATGTGTGTGGCATTGAGTCATAGGCTATCCTGTAGTCAATTCAGGCTGTGCTGAGATTGGTCTGTCTGGATCTTGAGTCTTGAGCAACTGCTCTATCTACTAGGAGCTGGTGCTTAGAGCCTCTGGTGTCAGTCCCAATGCCTTTCTGAACTGGATTCATGTACTGGTTCATATGGTTCTGTAGCTTGGTGGCTATGATGCCTGACAGAAGTTTCCATGTTGTTGTAAGGCAGGTTATTGGGCGGTAGTTGGATGGAATTGTTCCTTTGTGAGAATCCTTCATGTTCAGCACTGTTCTTCCTTGTGTTAGCCAAGCTGGGTGGTGGCCTGCTTCCAGCAGTTGGTTCATCTGCATTGCCATGCATTCATGTACCGCTGTGAATTTATTTAACCAGTAGGTGAGGATCATGTCTGTGCTGTCCAGCTCTTCATGTCCTTGACCCGTTGTTGGATGTCTGCTACTGTAATGGTGACTGCTTCCTGCTCTAGGTGGTTGCTGTGTTTCATTCTCAGATATTGCAGCCACATTGCACTGGTGTTTTGTTTTTTTCCACTTTGGATGGTTCTTTGGAGAACAGGGCATTTATCTTCTTGGCCTCAGCTTTTCCAATGTATCTCCCTAGTCTTGCAGCATGTTAAATATTAATTAATTGACTTATTCTTGGTCTTAATGCAGTATAGAACACATTGTTTCATGCTGACGTTACAAAAGCTATTTATGTATATAGGAGCTCAGAGCATAAGTCCACTCCATATACAGGGCAACACGTGATCTGTAGAGAAGAGATATAAGTGTCTCTTAGGAGGGTGTGGGGGTCTTTTGTCACGTGGGACTGTCACCTCCCATCTTCACCTCATTCTCTCCATGGATGTCTGACGAGGAAGCAACAGCTGGTAGCTGCAGCCATGATGACCTTCAAACTTCAGACACACAGACTGATGGTTTCCATTCAGGACTTGGGAAAGAGGGGTAACTAATGATGATCTCTACACATGGACAATCCGTTCGTAACTATTTTCATCTGTTTTATGTTTTTGCTTTAAAGTGATTTTTCTATGGACAATCAATAAACCACTATACTTTTCATGTGAATATGACGACATTTTTCTTTTAAGAATAACGCACCTGGTTAAGTCCTGATTTAAATGAATGTGCAGATTAGGCATATTTAACATTGCCGAAGCCAGCCAGTTTTGATTTTTGTGCAATTTTTTCGTGAATTTCCTTCATTTTTGCACACGGGGGGAAGACAGAAGAGTTTGCAAGATTTTGTGCAACTATTCAGAAATTTCACTTCAAAACTTCAAGTCACAAAGATCTCACAAGAAGAACCTACGAATTACGGAGACTTTAACAGGTGTTAGTTGAATTGACAAGTAGTAGGAGTACTACAAGTGCCGGACGTGTTGAAAATAGACGTGCTAAAAATAGCCGTGGTCAAGTGAAGTTTGGAGCCCAGCAAAAGATCTACAAGCTGAGATTTCAAGGTAGGACAAATGGATTTGATTGATTCATATGCTAAATCAAGTCAGATAGAATTTGTAAGTTTGTATAGATCTAGTGTAGAAATATTTTGGTTCTCGTTATATGCGGAATGTAGAATAGCGAATTTGAAGTTAGATTCTAAGCTAGTATCTAGGAAAAAAGAAAAAGAGCAACTGAAAAATATATTACATATGGTTAATGTGTTTCATGAGTTTGTTACAGAGAAGTCCAAAAAAGATTGTGTAGAAAGAATTTCTAAGGAAAAGGAAATTAATGATGTCCAGTGTAAAGTAAAGAGTGAGGAAGAGGAAGATGTGACGCACATGTCTGTAATGGCAGCCACTCTTGACTTTGTGCCTCATGATGAAAAACAAGATGGAGGACACTTAGGAGACTGTCATGATTCTCAATGGCGAGAGAACATAGCCCAGCATATATGAGAACTAGCTCTTGGAAGATGGAAACTATACTGACCATGAACTAAACCTGCCGCACAACTAGAAGTGGCCGGGTAGCATGCCTACGTTTTTTATCCCTAGATGCCCAGCGCCAGCCGGAGAACTACCTAATCCTAGCAGAGGAAAAGACAGTCCTGGCTCACCTCTAGAGAAATTTTCCCAAAAGGCAGACAGAGGCCCCCACATATATTGGCGGTGATTTTAGATGAAATGACAAACGTAGTATGAAAATAGGTTTAGCAAAATCGAGGTCCACTTACTAGATAGCATGAAGACAGAAAGGGCACTTTAATGGTCAGCAGAAAACCCTATCAAAACACCATCCAGAAATTACTTTAAGACTCTAGCATTAACTCATAACACCAGAGTGGCAATTTCCGCTCACAAGAGCTTTCCAGACACAGTAACGAAACAGCAGCTGTGAACAGGAACAAAATGCAAAAACACACAAGGACAAAAGTCCAACTTAGCTAGGAGTTGTCTAGTAGCAGGAACATGCACAGAAGGCTTCTGATTACATTGTTGACCGGCATGAAACTGACAGAGGAGCAAGGTTATATAGCGACTCCCACATCCTGATAGGAGCAGGTAAACAGAGGGGATGATGCACACAAGTACAATTCCACAAGTGGCCACCGGGGGAGCCCAGAATCCAATTTCACAACAGGAGACCTGACAACTGACAAAGATGATGTACAAGGAACAGATGTAGGAGGGCCACTAAAAATAGAAGACGGCTCAGAGGCCCAACTCCAAACTAAATCTAGGAAGACCTTGTTAAAATTATGTAAAATCATTCCTGCATATGATGACAAAATCGATGTGTGCAGAAATTCAGAGATATTTGAAAGTTTTGCCAATAAGTATGATCTGACTAATCAGGAGAAAAATAAATTATTTAAAATTTGGCTACCAGCAAGTTTCTCCAGGAAATTCTGACTAAAAATGCAGAATGAAGAATTCCATGAAGAAATAACTGATGTAGAAAGATTAAAAATTTTGATATTTTGTGGACTAAAAGAAAATTATCCAGATCTTGATATTCTTCTAAAATTGAGGATTGGCCGAAAAGAATGTACTTTTACATTCATGTCCATTTTTGAAAGGGTTTACAGGATGATCAGTACTAATTCCAGTAAAAAATCAATGATAAATTGTTTTGTGAACAAATTTCGATTCCTAAATCCTGTATCTCGTGATATTGCTTCACAAAAAGGTTCTTTATATGAATGTGCACAGTCCATTGAATTCTTTAGAAAACATGAGGATCTTGAAAGGAAAACAAATCATACTAAGGTTTTTAAATCAGACAGAATTATATCTTATCAGAAGCCAAAATCAAAATCTCCAAAACTGACCCAAAATCAAATCTATGAAGAACGAAGAAAATTACATATCTGCTACAAACCCTATGAGTCTTCCACTGAAGCTGCACTGAAAGGGTTAAAAGCTGGAGGTTCAGATTTCCCTGTAAAAATGGCGGAAATTGACAGACAGAAACAAGTGGTGAGTATCCCCGGGCCTGCTCAACTGAACACTCCATTATCTCAGTTCATAAGTTTAAAGATGATTTTATTAAATAGTGCTGTCCAACAAATAATCAACAGAGAGGTAAATTTTGGGTTAGGAATTGGCTAAAAAAATGTAATCAATTATATGAGGTGTAGGGGAGTTATACAATGTATTATTTATTAATATGTAATTATTTTATACAATATATTTCTGCAGTTATATATATATTAATATAATATACAGTAAATACTGTAGCATATTTATAAAAGTAGAGATTATAGTAACTGTATTTATGTGTATGTATATGTATATATATATATATATATATATATATATATATATATATATATATATATATATGTGTATGTGTGTATATATATATATACAGGTCCTTCTCAAAAAATTAGCATATAGTGTTAAATTTCATTATTTACCATAATGTAATGATTACAATTAAACTTTCATATATTATAGATTCATTATCCACCAACTGAAATTTGTCAGGTCTTTTATTGTTTTAATACTGATGATTTTGGCCTACAACTCCTGATAACCCAAAAAACCTGTCTCAATAAATTAGCATATCAAGAAAAGGTTCTCTAAACGACCTATTACCCTAATCTTCTGAATCAACTAATTAACTCTAAACACATGCAAAAGATACCTGAGGCTTTTAAAAACTCCCTGCCTGGTTCATTACTCAAAACCCCCATCATGGGTAAGACTAGCGACCTGACAGATGTCAAGAAGGCCATCATTGACACCCTCAAGCAAGAGGGTAAGACCCAGAAAGAAATTTCTCAACAAATAGGCTGTTCCCAGAGTGCTGTATCAAGGCACCTCAATGGTAAGTCTGTTGGAAGGAAACAATGTGGCAGAAAACGCTGTACAACGAGAAGAGGTGACCGGACCCTGAGGAAGATTGTGGAGAAGGACCGATTCCAGACCTTGGGGAACCTGAGGAAGCAGTGGACTGAGTCTGGTGTGGAAACATCCAGAGCCACCGTGCACAGGCGTGTGCAGGAAATGGGCTACAGGTGCCGCATTCCCCAGGTAAAGCCACTTTTGAACCATAAACAGCGGCAGAAGCGCCTGACCTGGGATACAGAGAAGCAGCACTGGACTGTTGCTAAGTGGTCCCAAGTACTTTTTTCTGATGAAAGCAAATTTTGCATGTCATTCGGAAATCAAGGTGCCAGAGTCTGGAGGAAGACTGGGGAGAAGGAAATGCCAAAATGCCTGAAGTCCAGTGTCAAGTACCCAGTCAGTGATGGTGTGGGGTGCCATGTCAGCTGCTGGTGTTGGTCCACTGTGTTTCATCAAGGGCAGGGTCAATGCAGCTAGCTATCAGGAGATTTTGGAGCACTTCATGCTTCCTGGCACCTGCTCACAGTGCCAAAACCACTGGTAAATGGTTTACTGACCATGGTATTACTGTGCTCAATTGGCCTGCCAACTCTCCTGACCTGAACCCCATAGAGAATCAGTGGGATATTGTGAAGAGAAAGTTGAGAGACGCAAGACCCAACACTCTGGATGAGCTTAAGGCCGCTATTGAAGCATCCTGGGCCTCCATAACATCTCAGCAGTGTCACAGGCTGATTGCCTCCATGCCACGCCGCATTGAAGCAGTCATTTCTGCCAAAGGATTCCCGACCAAGTATTGAGTGCATAACTGAACATTATTATTTGATGGTTTTTTTGTTTGTTATTAAAAAACATTTTTATTTGATTGGACGGTTGAAATATGCTAATTTATTGAGACAGGTTTTTTGGGTTATCAGGAGTTGTAGGCCAAAATCATCAGTATTAAAACAATAAAAGACCTGACAAATTTCAGTTGGTGGATAATGAATCTATAATATATGAAAGTTTAATTGTAATCATTACATTATGGTAAATAATGAAATTTAACACTATATGCTAATTTTTTGAGAAGGACCTGTATATGTATATATATGTATAGTGAAATAATTAGAATTTATTCCAGTGATACTTAGAATTACATTAATTACATATATTAAATATATATATATGTATAACATATTTAAATTATTTTGTTTCTGAATAAATATGAAATTAACCTTTATCTTTTATTTTTCCTTAGAGCTTTCATTTCAAAAACAGGAATTGAACAAAAAAAACTTTTTACATGAATTTATGTTTTATTTACACAGGAAGCTATAATAACTGCATGATTTTATATATTTAACACTTAAAAAATAATACATAACTAATAAACTAAAAACTTGTTTTTTTCCTTTGCATGGAAATAATGTAGTTTTTCTCCTTCATTGCATGGGATGACAGGTCACTCTCTTGTTTCAACTTAAAGCTGTAAGTTAAAATATCATATATCCTTGTTTTAGTGTAAGGAGAATTTGAAGCTCCTCAGCTTTTGCATTCAAACGGATTCAGTTGCAGACCTGTACTAAATATAACTGTACAACAAATGCACACATTTCATATGGAAGAGTCCTATCTATAGGTTAGAACATAGTGTTAAGTTAGATAGTGTTAGATAATATTTGGGGAATATTCAAATAAATATTAGAATACTAAATTTAATAGATTACAATGCGCATTGATTGATAATTAGGACACAATATTTTGGGTTAAAATACATGTTGTTTATATGTGAAATATGTATTGTCAACTTATATGTGAATCATAGTTTGAGTGACATATGACAGATGAGCATTTGCTAAGTGCATTTAACGCAAGAATGAAGTGTAACGTAAGGAGCGTGGAGCGTGGTACGTGCAGTATGTAAGAGGCCTCATGATTTATGGTATGTGGAGAGAAAGAAAGAAAATAACAAAAATTTGTGTGTATGAAAATATGATTCAGTTAAATTGCAAATGTTAAGATATATTGAAAAATTATTTACTCAACATATATTTACATATATTTCTTTAATTATTATTTCTTGATTTAGTAATAGTGAATAAGTGCAATCACACATCAATATGGTTTATCAAGTCTACATTTAGAATAATTTTCCCAAATTATAATTTTTTCATATTCAATGTTTTTTATTGATTACATAAATGGATACTCATTTTCAAACAAATATATGGCACAAGCTGATCTGACAGTTCTAAAATTAATTATTTTAAATTTTGGTTTTTACAAATTTATTTTTTTCATAAAATAATATTTTTTGATATTAACCCCTTCATGACCCAGCCTATTTTGGCCTTAATGACCTTGCCGTTTTTTGCAATTCTGACCAGTGTCCCTTTATGAGGTAATAACTCAGGAACGCTTCAACGGATCCTAGCGATTCTGAGATTGTTTTTTCGTGACATATTGGGCTTCATGTTAGTGGTAAATTTAGGTCGATAATTTTTGAGTTTATTTGTGAAAAAAACGGAAATGTGGCAAAAAATTTGAAAATTTCGCAATTTTCACATTTTGAATTTTTATTCTGTTAAACCAGAGAGTTATGTGACACAAAATAGTTAATAAATAACGTTTCCCACATGTCTACTTTACATCAGCACAATTTTGGAAACAATTTTTTTTTTTGCTAGGAAGTTATAAGGGTTAAAATTTGACCAGTGATTTCTCATTTTTACAACAAAATTTACAAAACCATTTTTTTTAGGGACCACCTCACATTTGAAGTCATTTTGAGGGTTCTATATGGCTGAAAATACCCAAAAGTGACACCATTCTAAAAACTGCACCCCTCAAGGTGCTCAAAACCACATTCAAGAAGTTTATTAACCCTTCAGGTGTTTCACAGCAGCAGAAGCAACATGGAAGTAAAAAATGAACATTTAACTTTTTAGTCACAAAAATGATCTTTTAGCAACAATTTTTTTATTTTCCCAAGGGTAAAAGGAGAAACTGGACCAGGGACGTTGTTGTCCAATTTGTCCTGAGTACGCTGATACCTCATATGTGGGGGTAAACCACTGTTTGGGCGCACGGCAGGGCTCGGAAGGGAAGGAGCGCCATTTGACTTTTTTAATGAAAAATTGGCTCCAATCTTTAGCGGACACCATGTCGCGTTTGGAGAGCCCCCGTGTGCCTAAACATTGGAGCTCCCCCACAAGTGACCACATTTTGGAAACTAGACCCCCCAAGGAACTTATCTAGAAGCATAGTGAGCACTTTAAACCCCCAGGTGCTTTACAAATTGATCCGTAAAAATGAAAAAGTACTTTTTTTTCACAAAAAAATTATTTTAGCCTCAATTTTTTCATTTTCACATGGGCAACAGGATAAAATGGATCCTAAATTTTGTTGGGCAATTTCTCCTGAGTACACCAATACCTCACATGTGGGGGTAAACCACTGTTTGGGCACATGGTAAGGCTCGGAAGGGAAGGAGCGCCATTTGACTTTTTGAATGGAAAATTATCTCCATCGTTAGCGGACACCATGTCGCGTTTGGAAAGCTCCTGTGTGCCTAAACATTGGAGCTCCTCCACAAGTGACCCCATTTTGGAAACTAGACCCCCCAAGGAACTCATCCAGAGGCATAGTGAGCACTTTAAACCCCCAGGTGCTTCACAAATTGATCCGCAAAAATGAAAAAGTACTTTTTTTTCACACAAAATTTCTTTTAGCCTCAATTCTTTCATTTTCACATGGGCAACAGGATAAAATGGATCCTAAAATTTGTTGGGCAATTTCTCCTGAGTATGCCGATACCTCATATGTGGGGGTAAACCACTGTTTGGGTGCACGGCAAGGCTCGGAAGGGGAGGCGTGCCATTTGACTTTTTGAATGGAAAATTAGCTCCAATCGTTAGCGGACACCATGTCGCGTTTGGAGAGCCCCTGTGTGCCTAAACATTGGAGCTCCCCTACAAGTGACCCCATTTTGGAAACTAGACCCCCCAAGAAACTTATCTAGATGCATAGTGAGCACTTATAACCCCCAGGTGCTTCACAGAAGTTTATAACGCAGAGCCGTGAAAATAAAAAAATAATTTTTCTTTCCTCAAAAATGATTTTTAGCCCAGAATTTTTTATTTTCCCAAGGGTAATAGGAGAAATTGGACCCCAAATGTTTTTGTCCAGTTTGTTCTGAGTACGATGATACCCCATATGTGGGGGTAAACCACTGTTTGGGCGCACGGCAGGGCTCGGAAGGGAAGGCACGCCATTTGGCTTTTTGAATGGAAAATTAGCTCCAATCATTAGCGGACACCATGTCGCGTTTGGAGAGCCCCTGTGTGCCTAAACATTGGAGCTCCCGCACAAGTGACCCCATTTTGGAAACTAGACCTCCCAAGGAACTAATCTAGATGTGTGGTGAGCACTTTGAACCCCCAAGTGCTTCACAGAAGTTTATAACGCAGAGCCATGAAAATAAAAAATAATTTTTCTTTTCTCAAAAATGATTTTTTAGCCCACAATTTTTTATTTTCCCAAGGGTAACAGGAGAAATTGGACCCCAAAAGTTGTTGTCCAGTTTCTCCTGAGTACGCTGATACCCCATATGTGGGGGTAAACCACTGTTTTGGCACACATCGGGGTTCGGAAGGGAAGTAGTGACGTTTTGAAATGCAGACTTTGATGGAATGCTCTGCGGGCGTCAGGTTGCGTTTGCAGAGCCCCTGATGTGCCTAAACAGTAGGAACTCCCCACAATTGACTCCATTTTGGAAACTAGACCCCCAAGGGAACTTATCTAGATGTGTAGTGAGCACTTTGAACCCCCAAGTGCTTCACAGAAGTTTATAACGCAGAGCCGTGAAAATAAAAAATGTGTTTCCTTTCCTCAAAAATATTTTTTTAGCCCAGAATTTTTTTATTTTTGCAAGAGTAACAGGAGAAATTGGACCCCAAAAGTTGTTGTCCAGTTTCTCCTGAGTACGCTGATACCCCATATGTGGGGGTAAACCACTGTTTTGGCACACGTCGGGGTTCGGAAGGGAAGTAGTGACGTTTTGAAATGCAGACTTTGATGGAATGCTCTGCGGGCGTCAGGTTGCGTTTGCAGAGCCCCTGATATGCCTAAACAGTAGAAACCCCCCACAAGTGACCCCATTTTGGAAACTAGACCCCCCAAGGAACTTATCTAGATGTGTGGTGAGCACGTTCAACCCCCAAGTGCTTCACAGAAGTTTACAACGCAGAGCCGTGAAAATAAAAAATCATTTTTCTTTCCTCAAAAAAGATGTTTTAGCAAGCAATTTTTTATTTTCACAAGGGTAACAGGAGAATTTGGACCCCAATATTTGTTGCCCAGTTTGTTGTGAGTACGCTGATACCCCATATGTGGGGGTAAACCACTGTTTGGGCACACGTCAGGGCTCGGAAGGGAAGTAGTGACATTTGAAATGCAGACTTTGATGGAATGGTCTGCGGGCGTCACATTGCATTTGCAGAGCCCCTGATGTACCTAAACTAAACAGTAGAAACACCCCACAAGTGACCCCATTTTGGAAACTAGACCCCCGAAGGAACTTATCTAGATGTGTGGTGAGCACTTTCAACCCCCAAGTGCTTCACAGAAGTTTATAACGCAGAGCCGTGAAAATAAAAAATAATTGTTCTTTCCTCAAAAATTATGTTTTAGCAAGTAATTTTTTATTTTTGCAAGGGTAACAGGAGAAATTAGACCCCAGCAGTTGTTGCCCAGTTTGTCCTGAGTACGCTGGTACCCCAAATGTGGGGGTAAACCACTGTTTGGGCGCACGTCGGGGCTTGGAAGGGCGGGAGCACCATTTGACTTTTTGAACGCAAGATTGGCTGGAATCAATGGTGGCGCCATGTTGCGTTTGGAGACCCCTGATGTGCCTAAACAGTGGAAACCCCTCAATTCTAACTTCAACACTAACCCCAACACACCCC
The DNA here is from genome assembly GCF_051348905.1 of Ranitomeya variabilis. NCBI lineage: Eukaryota > Metazoa > Chordata > Amphibia > Anura > Dendrobatidae > Ranitomeya > Ranitomeya variabilis. The sequence goes on along the minus strand of NC_135235.1, from coordinate 754,019,148 downwards.
TAATCCTAATCCCAACTGTAGCCATAACCCTAATCACAACCTTAACCCCAACACACCCCTAACCACAACCCTAACCGCAACACACCCGTAACCCTAATTCCAACCCTAATCCTAACCCTAATCCCAACCGTAACCCTAATCCCAACCCTAACCACAACTGTAACCCCAACACACCCCTAACCCTATCCGTAACCCTAACCACAAGCCTAATCTTAACCCTATTTCAAACCCTAGCCCTAATTCCAACCCTAACTCTAATTCCAACCCTAACCCTAAGGCTATGTGCCCACGTTGCGGATTCATGTGAGATTTTTCCTCATGATTTTTGAAAAATCTGCAGGTAAAAGGCACTGCGTTTTACCTGCGGATTTACAGCAGATTTCCAGTGTTTTTTTGTGCAGATTTCACCTGCGGATTCCTATTGAGGAACAGGTGTAAAACGCTGCGGAATCCGCACAAAGAATTGACATGCTGCGGAAAATACAACGCAGCGTTTCTGCACGGAATTTTCCGCACCATGGGCACAGCGGATTTGGTTTTCCTTAGGTGTACATGGTACTGTAAACCTGATGGAAAACTGCTTCGAATTCGCAGCGGCCAATCCGCTGCGGATCCGCGGCCAATCCGCTGCCAATCCGCTGCGGATCCGCGGCCAATCCGCTGCGGATCCGCTGCGGATCCGCGGCCGATCCGCTGCGGATCCGCTGCGGATCCGCTGCGGATCCGCTGCCCATCCGCTGCGGATCCGCTGCCAATCCGCTGCGGATCCGCTGCCGATCCGCAGCCGATCCGCTGCCGATCCGCTGCCGATCCGCGGCCGATCCGCTGCGGATCCGCTGCCGATCCGCTGCGGATCCGCTGCCGATCCGCTGCCGATCCGCTGCCGATCCGCTGCGGATCCGCTGCGGATCCGCTGCCGATCCGCTGCGGATCCGCTGCGGATCCGCGGCCGATCCGCTGCGGATCCGCGGCCGATCCGCTGCGGATCCGCGGCCGATCCGCTGCGGATCCGCGGCCGATCCGCTCTGTGTGCACATGCCATAACCCTACCCCTAACCCTAACCCTACCCGTAACCCTAACCCTACCCCTAGTTCTAACCCTAGTTCTAACCCTAACCCTAGTGGAAAAAGGAAAAAAAATATTTTCTTTATTTTATTATTGTCCCTACCTATGGGGGTGATAAAGGGGGGGGTTTATTTATTATTTTTTTATTTTGATCGCTGTGATAGAACCTACCACAGCGATCAAAATGTACCTCTAATGAATCTGCCGGCCGGCGGGCGCACTGAGCATGCGCCCGCCATTTTGGAAGATGGCGGCGCCCATGATGGAGGCGGACGGGGACCGGGAGCCTCGGTAAGTATAAGGGGGGGGAGATCGGGGCACGGGGGGGGCGTCGGAGCACGGGGGGGTGACATAGGAGCAGGGGGGGAGCGGGCAGGAGGACGGGGGAGCGGACAGCAGGACGGGGGAGCCGGCAGGCGGACGGAGGGGACCGGAGGACTAACGGAGGACTGGGGGGGCGATCGGTGGGGTGGGGGGGGGTCACATTAGTGTTTCCAGCCATGGCCGATGATATTGCAGCATCGGCCATGGCTGGATTGTAATATTTCACCAGTTTTTTAGGTGAAATATTACAAATCGCTCTGATTGGCAGTTTCACTTTCAACAGCCAATCAGAGCGATCGTAGCCATGGGGGGGTGAAGCCACCCCCCCTGGGCTGAAGTACCACTCCCCCTCTCCCTGCAGATCGGGTAAAATAGGAGTTAACCCCTTCACCCGATCTGCAGGGACGCGATCATTCCATGACGCCACATAGGCGTCATGGGTCGGATTGGCACGGGTTTTCATGACGCCTATGTGGCGTCATGGGTCGGGAAGGGGTTAAGGGGGAAATGTGTTTTTGATCCAGATTACATCATCACATTTCATCAATACCTCTTTTTCACACATTTTAATAAAAAAGAAATATTAAGGTATTATTGGGTACAATACAATAAGTATTATAAAAGTCATTTTTTTTTCTCTAATGAAGGTTATTATATGCAAAGTTGCATAATTTCAATATTTTGGTAATCCAAGGTTATGACAATATCTAGATAATGAAAATATTAAAGGGAATGTGTTACTGAGACATAACCTCAGCATTTGTCATCAACATATAAAGGCTTTATTTTTATTTTTATTTTATTCTCATTTTTCATTTTTCACTATTTCTTATTTTTATTTGTTTATCATTTTTATTTTTCATTTTTTCATTTTTTCCTTCAATTTTTATTCTCAACTTTTATTTTTTATTTTTCACTTTTTATTCAATTTTTATTCTCAATTTTCATTTTTTATCTCAAAAAGAAAAATCAATATTTAATAAAGTAATGTCTAATACAAGAATATTGCTTTATCAAATATAATGATCATATTGTTTCATTATATAAGAAATGTTTCAATTCTGAGTTAAATACAACAATTCTTTCACTTATTCATATATATATATTCTTATTTTGGTTCATGGCTACACATTCTTCCATATTATAGGTTATAGGTTATTAATAAAGTTTTAGTAATATAAACACTTGTTACATAAAAGACACACTGACATCTATGGGTTCATAAAGAAATTACACCCATGACATAAAAATGTCCTATCACATGAAGAATATGGCTAATAATATATTATAATTCATTATTATTATTTTATTTTTCCAAATATGAGTTCCATATTAATATTCTGATAATAATTATATGGATATTATTGATTGCTATGGTAAGCTATGATATTATAAGTTAGGAAAATTACCAGATTTGGTATAGAATAGGGAATGAAGACTTCAATCAAGATACTAAAGTTCCGTTAATAAAGACTTTGTATATATTTATATTCAATTAAAAGTTGCAAGAAGAAAAATCCGTTATCCAGAAGTTTCACAAGGTAACAATGCTATGATTTCTGAGTAATAATAGACTGTGTCAAATACAATTCATGTCACCACTCACAACTACAGCATCCATCACTGACAAGTATGAGTATAATATCCTACCTGCCAACCACGGAGAGGACGATGATCCTATGATGCTAAGATGAACTGTGTTATTATGTTCCAGTGGTTTCCTATCACCTATAAGACTTCCATGAAAGCTGGTGAACAATTCAGGTGATTGTCAGGATGCTACAACCCTGACATGTGTCCAGTGCACTAAAGACTGGTTATGGTGCTATGTTTAGCAGGGAAGAGTCAATTTAACCCTTGCTGTGCTGACCAAAAACACCTGTTCCAAGACCACTACGGATGATATGGAGATTCCAGATGATTTCCAAGGCGAGCCAATGTAAGTCCAGGTTTTTAAAGGTGACATTGCACAGATATTAAAGATACATCACATCTATGAACTTTGTTTTCTTATCAACATTTGAATTTATGGACTTTGATTGACACATTACACACAGTCTCTACAATATCTACATGTCATCATCTATTTCATAAGAATTATAATAAAGATTGTTTAAAAAGAACCAAGGAGAAGACATCAAAATGAAGACCAGATGACATCAGACCTGAGATGCTTCAAGTAGATATAGGGAAGTATAATCACATATATTTTATGAATATTAGTCACGGCTTACCATAACATGCATTTACATATCATTATATTATTGAATACATAGAACAATATTATTATTATTGTTATTATTGATATTATAAACACTAAATTATTTTGCTAAAGAAGAAGAAAAGAAGAAAGAAGATTTTATTAATATATATTTAATTTGAGGGTTCCAATCAATGTCTTTCACCCTCAAAAGGGGGAATTGTTAAATATTAATTAATTGACTCATTCTTGGTCTTGATGCAGTATAGAACGCATTGTTTCATGCTGACGTTACAAAAGCTATTTATGTATATAGGAGCTCAGAGCATAAGTCCACTCCATATACAGGGCAACACGTGATCTGTAGAGAAGAGATATAAGTGTCTCTTAGGAGGGTGTGGGGGTCTTTTGTCACGTGGGACTGTCACCTCCCATCTTCACCTCATTCTCTCCATGGATGTCTGACGAGGAAGCAACAGCTGGTAGCTGCAGCCATGATGACCTTCAAACTTCAGACACACAGACTGATGGTTTCCATTCAGGACTTGGGAAAGAGGGGTAACTAATGATGATCTCTACACATGGACAATCCGTTTGTAACTATTTTCATCTGTTTTATGTTTTTGCTTTAAAGTGATTTTTCTATGGACAATCAATAAACCACTATACTTTTCATGTGAATATGACGACATTTTTCTTTTAAGAATAACGCACCTGGTTAAGTCCTGATTTAAATGAATGTGCAGATTAGGCATATTTAACACAGCAAGTGCTGTGAGCCTTTGTTTAGCAGTCTCTACAGTTGGGGTCAGGCTTTGTACTTGTCCAGCTTGGTCTTATTCTTGATCTTTACACACTACTGTATTTCTGATAGTTGGCTGACTTCCTTTCGTGGCACCTTGATCTTTGTCTACAGTCTTCTTTTCCAAGGGGAGCACGTACTTCTGTTGTTCTTGCTGGTTGTATAGCCAAGCATTTCCATGATTGCTGAGGCAGTAGCATAGATCAGGTTATTAGTTTGAGTTATGGTGGTGGTAGGTATTGATGCAAGAGCTGTTCTATTGGCATCCTCTAGCATACTGTATGGTGGTGTTTCTTTGCTGAGCCTTGGCAGTCGATCTCTGATATTGATGGTCTTTAGTTTATCTAAGATCTTCTGATTCAGACCAGATACAGTGCACTCTAGTTGCAGGGTTGGATCAGAATCTTCAGGGGGTTGCACATGTTGTGGAGCGCTCCCACTGCCACAGGGCCGAGGGGTACCCAGTACCGGGCCTCTCTGTCTCTGTTCTGGGGTTGTCACGGTGGCTAGACCCGGTCCGTCACCCTGCTGAGGGGCATCCAGTGAAAGTTGAGAATGTTGTGGTGTGGTGCAGGTCGCGATGAATAATGAGGACACCAGGTTGCAGTCTCTTTACCTCTTTACTGAAGGCTTCGAGGTACTCAATCCAGAGCACTGTTAACAGGGCTGTCTGAGACCGGCCGGTCCGATGGCACATCCGGAGTTCCCTTAACAGGAGGGAATCAGTGTCTACCTTCTAGCGCCTGTGTGTTGTAGTCCTTCCCTGCTGAGCACCCCGGGATAGTCCTCACAACTGCTGTGTCTGTCTCTGATGTTCGTTCTCTCCGTCCCCCAGATGATATGGCTAGGATGCACCCGTATGACGGGGTAGGCCTGGAGTTCTTCCGGGACCCTAGGGTCGCTCCTCTCCCACAGCTGCCTCCGTCCATTACTCCGTTGTCCATTTTAAAACCTGTAACAAAAGATATGCACACAAACATTTTCAACTAAATAGCAGCCCTCATTAATACCTCCAAGTTTTGTAGCGGAGTGGAGTTTGATTCTTGGTGCTGCGTGTAGACCTTCGCAGCGCAGGGGTTGCTATTGGCCTAACAGGGCCCGCTATGCTTGCTACCGCTGGTGTAGTGCACTGTCTTCTAGCTACGCTTCTAGTGAGTCTGGGTAGCACTGGCAGGCTGGAGCTCTCAGAGCTGCTGCAACCAACAGTGGGTACGGCAGGTTCGCCAATAGCAGAGGAAGGACTTGCCGTTTCCACGGTTGGCATGTTATCCTCGGGCGGGATCTGCTGAGCTTGCAGGCTTGGCCAATCTGGCACCACCGTTAGTTCTAGTGGGTTCGGTTGATGGAACGTTAGGACAGGTACCACGATGGCCTGATTTATCTGAGTCCAGGACTGGGGAAAATCGCCAAGAACAGTGTGTATCATCTTCTCTTCCATCGGTGGGGAGGTTCTTGGATCTGTTTCCCTCTCTCTCAACTTATCAGGGCATACTTTAAGGTGGTCTCTGGATATGGCCGTTGAGGTCTCTCCCCCATCTTTGCTGATGAGACAGACTTTAGTATTATCGAAAAAAGACGGCAAGATGGTATACGGTTCCGCTTCCCATTGATCATCAAGCTTGTGTAGCCTTCTCTTCCGCTTGAGTACTTGCTCACCCGGTGGCAAGGGAATCGCAGGAGCATGCTGGTTGTAGTCCCTTTCCTGTTTTTGCCTGGCCTGAGCGAGGCTTCTTTCCACGCACTCCTGTACCTTGCGGTACCTTTGCTGCCTCTCTGTATCCCAATCGGCATCCGGCGAGGTATCTTCGGGGGTTAGGACCTCCATGTCCAGATCAACGGGTAACTTGCTAGACCTTCCTCGCATCAGGTACGCTGGAGTGCAGTTGGTGGAATTTACTGGGATGTGATTGTATATGTCCACCAAGTCAGGCAACTTTGTTGGCCACAGGTTCCGTTCCTCTACGGGCAAGGTCTTCAGTAAGTCGATCACCACTTGGTTCATCTTTTCGCACATCCCATTGGTTTGGGGATGGTACGGTGTGTGTTATAGCCTGGTGGTTACGGAGCAGTATTGAGATGACCTGGTGGGTAAAACCAATCATGGACAAGCTCAGAGGAGGTGGCAGCTCCACCGACAGTAATCACTGTTATGACCTAGTGATTACGGAGCAGCACTGAAATGACCTGGTGGGTAAAACAAATAATGTACTAGCTCTGAGGAGGTGGTAGCTTTACTGACCGCAATCCCTACTCCTAACACCAACACTAGAAATAGCCGTGGAGCGTTCCTATCTCTGCCTAGACGCCTCTTCACAGCCTAAGAACTAGCTACCCCTGAAGATGGAAACGGAAAACTATCTCGCCTCAGAGAAACCCCCAAAGGAAAGATAGCCCCCCACAAATATTGACGGTGAGTGGAGAGGGAAATGACAAACTCAGAAATGAAACTAGATTTAGCAAAGGAGGCCAATACTATCTAAATAGACAGAGATAGAAAAGGCTACTGTGCGGTCAGTATAAAAAACTGAATGTCCACGCAGAGTTTGCAAAAATAACCTCCACACCGACTCACGGTGTGGAGGAGCAAATCTGCGACCCCAGAGCTTCCAACTAGCCGGAATATTTCATAATGACAAGCTGGACAAAAGAGACATAACTTAAACTGAACAGAAGGTCATAAGCAGGGAAACACCCAAAAACTAGCAGAACTTATCTTAAGCTGAAATGGACTGGCCAACAGAGAACTTCCAGGAAAGGACTGAATCCACAGGAAAAAAACATTGACAGCTGGCATCAACTACAGCCTAAAGCCCAGTTAAATAACAAGGCCAGGGCACCGATTAGTGAAAGCAGCTGCTAAGTTCCACTCGAAACCACCAGAGGGAGCCCAAGAGCAGAACTCCCAAAAATACCATTCGTAACCACAGGATGGAGCTCAAGAACGGAATTCACAACAGGTGTGGTTCTGATCTTCTTGCACCCGTACAGATGGCAGAACTCTTGGAACACGTCTGCTTCGAATGCTGGTCCCTGATCGGTCAGTACCTTCTCCGGGTAGCCATGGGGTCTACAAAAGTACTGCTGGAAGGCCTTGGCGGCCGTTCTGGCCGTTAGGTCCTTGACAGGGACAACCACCAAAAATCTGGAGTAGTGATCTACGATGGTAAGAGCGTAGATATAGCCTGACCGGCTAGGTGTCAGCTTCACATGATCCAGCGCGACCAGTTCGAGCGGCCGTTTGGTGATGATGGGCTGCAAGGGAGCCCGTTGGCTGCCACGGTCCTTCCTGCGTAGGCTACATGGACCGCACTCCCGACACCACTTCTCAATGGCTCTCTTCATGCCAACCCAATAGAACCTCCCTTGGAGTAGCCTCTCCAGCTTCCTCCATCCGAAGTGTCCGGCTCCATCGTGGTAGGCTCCCAGAACCATGGGCGCATCTCGCCTTGGCACCACTATCTGCCATACCAATTCATGAGTACGTGGGTCGATGCTCCTCCGGCACAGCTTGCCATCATGGATAAAAAGTTTGCTTCTCCCCTTCCACAGCTGTCATGTCTCCTGTGGATCATCTGGGCCAGGATGCAACCCTGCCTGCGTCAAGAGCTCTTTCACCCGACGGACCGCGGGGTCACCATCCTGGGTCTCCGCCCATCCATGATGGGGCAGGGGATTCAGCGTGGCATCCTGTTGGTTCTTGTACCTGTTCTTCACATGATGGGAGTACTGAGCGGCTTTGGGGCGATGGAATGCAGGCAGCTCTACTTCTTCAAGTGCCTCCGGGTCCTCCCCCGCTTCTGGCAAATTGGGCATCCGGGACAAGGCATCGGCATTCGCATTCTTGCATCCTGCCTGGTACTTGATGGTGAAGTCATAGTTGGACAGCCGGGCCATCCACCGCTGTTCCAAGGCCCCGAGTTTGGCTGTATCCAAGTGTGTCAGCGGATTGTTATCCGTGAAGACGGTGAATTTCGCCGAGGCCAGGTAGTGTTTGAACCTCTCTGTCACTGCCCAGATGATGGCAAGGAATTCCAGCTTAATTCCAATCCTACGTTGCTGGCATCCGTATACAGCACAAACGGTTGGTCATATTCAGGGTAGGCCAGTACCTCTTCTCCCATCAGTGCCAACTTCAAGCAAGTGAAGCACCCTTCCAGCCCCTCGTTCCAATCAAATGGGGTGTTCCTCCCCTTGGTCTTCTTTGATTGGCCCACCAACAGGTCTTGCAAGGGCGCGGCCTTCTTGGTGAAGTCCTTAATGAACCTCCGGTAATAGCCTACCAGCCCGAGGAACTGCCGGACTTCATGGAGGTTGCTGGGCTTCGGCCAGTCTTGGATCACCGTGACCTTGTCGGGGTCTGGGGCTACTCCTTCAGCGCTCACCACATGGCCCAGGTACTGCACTTTGGGTTTCAGCAGATGACATTTGGACGGTTTCACCTTTAAGCCAAAGTTGGACAAGGCTTCAAACACCTCAGCCAGGTGCTTCAGATGGTCTTTGTATGTCTTAGAGAAGACAATGACATCATCCAAATACAGCAGTGCAGTTTCAAAGTTCTTGTGCCCCAGACAGCACTCCATCATCCTCTGGAACGTCCCCGGGGCATTGCACAATCCGAAAGGCATGTAGTTGAATTCGCAGAGACCCATCGGTGTCGTGAAGGCCGTCTTCTCTTTGTCCGCCTCCGCCACGGGAACCTGCCAGTACCCACTGGTGAGATCTAAGGTAGAGAAGTAGCTAGCAGATTTTAAGGCAGCCAGAGTGCAAAGTACTGCAGTGCGCAGCCGCCGGAAAGGTCAGAGAGGCCCGGCGCCTGCGCACTGCAGTACTTTGCTCTGCCCTCAACAGGGCAAACAAAGTACGCCTGCGCCGGAGCCGCGGCGTAAAGACCCGAAGAAAACGTCATGGAACGAAGATGGGAGGCGCCGGAGCGGACCGGACACCCATCTGACCGGACCGCAGCGGGACCGCCCCTGGGTGAGTATAATCTAACGTCTTTTTCTCCTCTTTTAGGTAACATCGGCGGCTTATCTACAGCATTACAGAATGCTGTAGATAAGCCCTTGATGCCGGTGAGCTTACCTCACCAGCCATTTTGGGGGTGACAGGTTCCCTTTAAAAAATCCCTTGCATTCCAGCCAGGTTTTTGATACCGGCTTGGATGCAAAAAAACTCGGGGATAATGAACTTCCAATAGTTGGCACTCTTCTTGCCACTACGTTTAGTCCATCTCTTTAGATTTCCGAAAGCGCATCATCCTCCTGCAAAATGGGCAACCTTTTTAAAATTATGTTCTTTATATCATTAAACTGGGTACTGTACTGAAAGCATACATATGTTTTTTTCTTTCTTTTCTCCTTTCTCCTTTTATTTTCTATGTCTGATATTAAAAGACTATCTCTTGATTTACTCCCTACTATTTTTTGTGCCCTTTCCAATGTCCAATTCGGGTAATCACGCTTCCTCAGCCTTACATTCAATTCACCAAACTCCTTATTTCTTTCTACCTCCCCACTACAGTTTCTTTTTAATCTCGTATATTCTCCCACCGGGATAGATTTCATTGTGTGTCTCGGATGGCTGCTTCTCGCATGTAGGATAGAGTTCCCACTTAGGGGTTTAATGTGTGTTTTACTCCCAATAATTTGATTTGTCACCCCCACTAACTCCAAATCCAAAACCGACATTTGATTAATATCCCATTTGTGGGTGAATTTAATTCCATACTCATTTGCATTGATATATTCAATAAAGTCTGGTACGGCAGACACATCGCCCCCCCAAATTATTAGGGTGTCATCAATGTATCTGCCGTACCAGACAAGAAACTCAGCAAAGGGATTGTTCACAGAATAGATGTACTTCCGCTCCCAATACGCCATGGTTAAATTGGCTAGCGAAGGGGAGTATTTTGCTCCCATTGGGACACCTGTATGTCCCACACATTAAAATCCTAAGTGGGAACTCTATCCTACATGCGAGAACCAGCTATCCGAGACACCCAATGAAATCTATCCCGGTGGGAGAATATACGAGATTAAAAAGAAACTGTAGTGGGGAGGTAGAAAGAAATAAGGAGTTTGGTGAATTGAATGTAAGACTGAGGAAGCATGATTATCCGAATTGGACATTGGAAAGGGCACAAAAAAATAGTAGGGAGTAAATCAAGAGATAGTCTTTTAATATCATTTAAGCAAATAAGGTAGCACACTGTAGCGCTGAAACATGCAAACATGAAAATTTAACTGCATTACTGCACTGGAAATATGAAAAATGAGAGCGTTTAGCGCATAAAAAAGGCCAATTTTATGTGTACCTGGTAGCCACTTTACGGCATCTCTCTTATACCAGGTTTTTCAAAAGTCTTTTAATATCAGACATAGAAAATAAAAGGGGAAAGGAGAAAAGAAAGAAAAAAACGTATGTATGCTTTCAGTACAGTACCCAGTTTAATGATATAAAGAACATAATTTTAAAAAGGTTGCCCATTTTGCAGGAGGATGATGCGCTTTTGGAAATCTTAAGAGATGGACTAAACTTAGTGGCAAGAAGAGCGCCAACTATTGGGAGTTCATTATCCCCGAGTTTTTTTGCATCCAAGCCGGTATCAAAAACCTGGCTGGAATGCAAGGGATTTTTTAAATGTGGTGTTACCGCATGCAGCACCTGTCAGACTGCCAAAACTAAAAGAACTTTTCAGAATAGAGATGGAACTAAATGTTATCACATCAAATAATTTATTAATTGTCATACCAATAATGTTGTGTACAAGATTGACCACACTATATGTAATGTTTCCTATATAGGATGTACAACAAGGAAACTAAAAGTAAGGATTTCGGAACACTCAAGAGATCTAGGTAGCAGTAATGCAATTAATCGTAATCTCTCAGCTGTTGCTAAACATTTTGCTACACATCATACAGGGGACATATCTATGATGACAATTCAGGGTATAGAACAGGTTAAAATGTCTCAGTGAGGAGATATAAAGAGACGACTTCTCACTAGAGAAGCGTTTTGGATCTATAACTTACAAACCAGATATCCATATGGCCTCAATAGAAAGAATGAAATTATGTATCATTATTGCTAGATATTTATCAATTGTATTATATATTTTTTTTATCATTGAAATTACCTCTAAAGTTTTGTTCAATTTTAATTAAATGCCACCTGTATAGTTGCGGAGAGGAAGTTTCGTTCAGGACCTGCGGTAACAGTCAGGTGACTGGAACGGCGTATAGGATTGGTGCGTGAACACTAGAAAAGAATTACTGTGGCTCACATATAACTATGCATTTTTTAAGATCGGTCTAGATTGAAACGCGTCGCACTAACTCTTGTACTGAAGCATTCACATGTATGCAAGGATATAACCAATATGGAATAATTTTAATGGACTAATAAAGAATTGTGATTTTATGGAGCTGCAACACCCTTTTTTTTATGATAGGTGCTCCCCTGGGTGGATAGTACCATATTGTGCATGTAGGGGGCAGTACTGTGGGAACATTAGAAAGTGGGGGGATGGCAGTACTGTGGAGACATTATAATGTGTGTGAGGGGGATGCCAGTCCTGTGCAAACATTATCCTGTCTGTGGGAAGCCACTATTGTGGGAACAAAATACTGTGTGTGGTGGGATGATGGTACTGTGGGAACTTTATACTGTGTGTGGGGGTATGGCGGTAGTATGAGAAAATTATACTGTGTGAGGTGGGATGGAGGTACTGTAGGAACATTATACGTTGTGTGGTGGGATGGAGGTACTGTAGCATCATTATACTGTGTTTGGTGGGATGGAGGTACTGTGAGAACATTATACTGTGTGTGGGGGTATGGCGGTGCTGTAGGAACATTGTACTGTGTGTGGGGGTATGGCGGTACTCCAAATTGACTGTGCTAAGGCAAGGAAATGTGCAATATATGAAATGTGAATAGCATAATGGCTAGGGAAATTTATGAAAAAACACATGAGATTCTTAGCACAAGATTTGGCCAAAAGTTGTGAGCCCATCCACCAAACGTCAAGGTAATCTCAAAACGGATGGGTACCTGAGCTAACTGCCTAGTGTGAACACTTACCTATGGCTATTAACATGATAAAACCTACTTTTATAGGAAGCTCAGAACCAACTGTGTTAGGGTATGTCTCCACGTTCAGGATTGCATCAGGATTTGGTCAGGATTTTCCATCAGTATTTGTAAGCCAAAACCAGGAGTGGAACAATCAGAGGAAAAGTATAATAGAAGCATATGCACCACTTCTGCATTTATCACCCACTCCTGGTTTTGGCTTACAAATACTGATGGAAAATCCTGACCAAATCCTGATGCAATCCTGAACGTGGAGACATACCCTTAGGATGTAATTAAAATCACAGCATGGTGAAGGGCGGGGCGTTCAAGCCAGAAAAATAGTACATAGTAAATATAAGAAAACTGACTGAACAACAATATAATCTGAACTGGTGCATAACCAGAAAAGTCATAGCAAATAAATCAATGGCTGCACTCAAAATTTACTGTGCTAAGGCAAGGAAATGTGCAATATATGAAATGTGAATAGCATAATGGCTATGGAAATTTATGAAAAAACACATGAGATTCTTAGCACAAGATTTGGCCAAAAGTTGTGAGCCCATCCACCAAACATCAAGGTAATCTCAAAACATTGATCTTTTTGCTATATGACTTTTTTGGTTATGCACCAGTTCAGATTATATTGTTGTTCAGTCAGTTTTCTTATATTTACTATGTACTATTTTTCTGGCTTGAACGCCCCGCCCTTCACCATGCTGTGATTTTTATTACATCCTAACACAGTTGGTTCTGAGCTTCCTATAAAAGTAGGCTTTATCATGTTATTAGCCATAGGTAAGTGTTCACACTAGGCAGTCAGCTCAGGTACCCATCCGTTTTGAGATTACCTTGACATTTGGTGGATGGGCTCACAACTTTTGGCCAAATCTTGTGCTAAGAATCGCATGTTTTTTCATAAATTTCCCTAGCCATTATGCTATTCACATTTCATATATTGCACATTTCCTTGCCTTAGCACAGTAAATTTTGAGTGCAGCCATTGATCTATTTGTTATATGACTTTTCTGGTGATGCACCAGTTCAGATTATATTGTTGTTCAGTCAGTTTTCTTATATTTACTGTGTGTGGGGGTATGGCGGTACTGTAGGAACATTATACTGTGTGTGGGGGATGGCGGTAGTGTGAAAATACCTTTTTTACAAGAGATGCCAGTACTGAGGAAACATTATACTGTGTGAGCGCCATCATATATATTACATAAGGGGTGTAAAAGGAGAGTCATAAAAAAGCCTCCTCAGGGCTGTGCTGCATTTGTACAGACTGCTATCTGCCGTCCAGACGGGACCATGTGACACCAATGGGAAGAGGGAGGTTTCCGGAGGGAAGAGTCTAGAGGGTGCACCTGGTCAGGAGACCTTGATGGCGCAGTTACTGATATTATAAAGGCCGGAGCCCCAAAGGCAGAACAGATTTGGCGCCAACAAAGGAAAGGGGTGCGGGGAAGAATCTGAGGTACCAGCTCCTGGTAAAGTGCCCGAGGCAGCTGGGTGTGGGGCAGAACCTGCTTACAGGGCATAATGGGGGCATTACACTGTGTGGGGCCAAGAAAGGGGCCCTGTACTAGGAGAACACTCCGCTCCCTCACTTCCTGTCCTCCATAGTTGGCTCGTATGTATCTATTACAGGAAACAGAACAACAACGTTATGGTTCTTATAAAGGGGCAACAACAACCCCAAAAGAGTCTCCTCCGTGCAGAAGGGGTTAATGTCCCCGGCTGCGCTCAGTACTGGGGAATCTCCACATACCTCCACCTGCAGAGCCGCACTCCACAGATATGGCTGCTCTGTGCGCACAGGACCTGTGATGAGGTCACAGGGGGGAGGAGTCAGGGGTCACGTGATCCGCAGTGAAGACGCTACATGGAGACTTCTCCTCAGTCAGTGACATTCCCGCCATTATTCGCCCTCACTACTGGCACAATCACCTCGCGCCGCCTTTTCTACACAATGTTCTGTGTGGAATGTAACGTGTGATTTCTCTGGAGACAAATAGACCCCACACATGAGGGGATTATCACCGGTTATTATTATTATTTATTTATGTAGCACCATTAATTCCATGGTGCTGTACATGAGAAAGGGGTTACATACAGGGTTGTAGATATCATTTACAGTAAACAGGTTTACAGTGACACACTGGTACAGAGGGGAGAGGACCCTGTCCTTGCAGACTTCTATGGTTACATTCTACATTCTATAGTTACCGGACGTCTAGTATATGGCGGCATATGATTGTGCTATCGACTCCACACCAGGAGCTAAAATGCCAAAATCTCACTTATTTAACCCCTTCCAGTGTCCGGCTAAGGGCTCATTTCCACATGCGAGGCACACGTCCGTATCTCGCATGTGGAAACCAAGCTCTGGCGCCGGCACTCCAGAGCGGAGGGTGCGGCCGCATAGGAACCGCACGCTCTGCTCCAAAGTGCCGGCGCCAGAGCTTGGTTTCCACATGCGAGATACGGACGTGTGCCTTGCATGTGGAAATGAGCCCTAAGGGTCATATACGGCCATGCACCTCTCCAGTCGCTTTGGTAATAGGATGGAGGGCGGCGTCCATGCTTGGACTTCAGAGAGAGTAATAAAATCACAGCTCACCTTCCCTGTCCTTTACCCCTTACACGTGACCTGTTTAGCCTGTAGATTACCTGGAGATAAATGGTTTTACAGACTTAACGTGAGAGGAGCATATAACCTTATACGTATCGCCATGGTGACTGATGGAAGACCGCACACAATACACCTGAGGGGCAGATTGAACATTTGATGCTGCCATTCGGGGTAACCAATGCTCCGGCAGTCTCTGAAAATGTCATTAATTATATTTTTCTCACTGATTGGTAGATTTGTGGTAATTTTCCTGGATGATATATTGAGTTACTCACGTCCTCTGGAGGAGCATGGTCAGCATGTCAGACAGGTTCTCCAGGTTCTACGTGACAACTATTTATTTGCTAACCTGGAGAAATGGCAATTTGTGGTACAGCAGGTCCAGTTCTCAGGACATTTGGCTTCTGCATTGGGGTTTCAGATGGACCCGGTTAAGGTCCAAGCAGTCCTTGATGGCTTCTAACCAGGGCCGGACTGGCCATAGGGCAGTTCTGGCAAATGCCAGAAGGGGCGATGGCAGTAGTGGGCCGCTTGAGTGTGCCGCTGTCGGCACTCTTCCCCCCGCTGTCGCGGCACACTCCCGGCCCCGCATTCAACTATACCGGCGTCATAGACGCCGGTACAGTTGAATGCAATGATGGAGGAGAGTGCGTCTGCTGACGCCCCCTCTCCCATCATTCCCCGCTCTGCCTGCCGCTGACACTGCGGGTGCGCGATGACGTTATATCATCGCGCACCTGCAGTGTGACCGGGCGCCGGGCAGACTGCAGCTGCTGAGACCGGAGCCAGAGGAGAGCAGCGCGGGGCACGAGGAGAGAGGTGAGTAGAGTGTTTTGTTTTTTTTTAACAAAGAGTGATGAGTGGATTGTGGAGCTATTGGGGGGGGGGGGGGACTGCCTGCCTGCCTGCATTCCATTCTATGGGGGCTGCCTGCCTGCATTCCATTCTATGGGGTCTGCCTGCCTGCATTCCATTCTATGGGGGCTGCCTGCCTGCATTCCATTCTATGGGGGCTGCCTGCCTGCATTCCATTCTATGGGGGCTGCCTGCCTGCAGTACATTCTATGGGGGCTGCCTGCCTGCATTCCATTCTATGGGGGCTGCCTGCCTGCATTCCATTCTATGGGGGCTGCCTGCCTGCAGTACATTCTATGGGGGCTGCCTGCCTGCATTCCATTCTATGGGGGCTGCCTGCCTGCAGTACATTCTATGGGGGCTGCCTGCCTGCATTCCATTCTATGGGGGCTGCCTGCCTGCATTCCATTCTATGGGGGCTGCCTGCCTGCATTCCATTCTATGGGGGCTGCCTGCCTGCAGTACATTCTATGGGGGCTGCCTGCCTGCAGTACATTCTATGGGGGCTGCCTGCCTGCAGTATATTCTGTGGGGGCTGCCTGCATTACATTCTATGGGGGCTGTGCTGCATTATATTGTATGGTGGCTGCCTGCATTACATTCTATGGGGCTGGCTGCATTCCATTCCATGGGCATGTGCTGCATTATATTCTATGGGGCTGGCTGCATTCCATTCCATGGGTGTTGTGAATTTGGATTCTGGGCTCCCCCGGTGGCTACTGGTGGAATTGAACTTGTGACATCATCTTCCCTGTTCACCTGTTCTGATTAGATCTGGGTGTCGCTATATAACCTGGCTTCTCTGTTAGATGCTTGCCGGTCAACAATGTTATCAGAAGCCTCTCTGTGCTTGTTCCTGCTCCCAGACATCTACTAGATAAGTTGGACATTCGTCCATGTTTTGTTTTTGTATTTTGGTTCCAGTTCACAGCTGCAGTTTCGTTACTGTGTCTGGAAAGCTCTTGTTGATCAGGAATTGCCACTCTGGTATTATGAGTTAATGCCAGAGTCCTAAAGTAATTTCTGGATGTGTTTTGTTAGGGTTTTCTACTGACCATGAAAGTATGCTTTCTGTCTTCTGCTATCTAGAAAGCGGACCTCAAATTTGCTAAAACTATTTTCCTGCTGCGTTTGTTGTTTCATCTCATATCACCGCCAATATATGTGGGGGGCTTCTGTCTCCTTTTGGGCATTTCTCTAGAGGTGAGTCAGGTCTTATATTTCCCTCTGCTAGCATTATTTAGTTCTCCGGCCGGCGCTGGGCATATAGGGATAAAAAGTAGGACATGCTACCTGGCTACTTCTAGATGATGCGGTAGGTTTAGTTCATGGTCAGTACAGTTACATCTTCCAAGAGCTTGTTCCTATAGAGGCTTATGCTAGTTCTCTGGCCATGGAGATCATGACAGTTTGACCGGCCCACTAAAGGGTTAAAATCCTTGGCTGAGAAAGGAGAGAAATAAGAAGTCTGCTAAGAGTTTTTTTTTTTTTTTTTTTTTCTTCCTCTGTGCTCTTAATTGGATCACTTGCCAGTCTGTCTATGCTGCAGTCTTTCTTTTTTTTCTCTCTCCTTATAATCTTTGAATGGCTTTGTGTTCACCTGTTAATAATGGATCTTCAGAGTGTAACTGCAGGTTTGAATAATCTCACCACGAAAGTACAAAATTTGCAAGATTTTATTATTCATGCTCCGGTATCTGAGCCGAGAATTCCTTTGCCGGAATTCTTCTCAGGGAATAGATCTAGCTTTCAGAATTTTAGAAATAATTGTAAGCTATTTTTGTCCCTGAAATCTCGTTCTGCTGGAGACTCTGCACAGCAGGTTGGGATTGTGATTTCCTTGCTCCGCGGCGACCCTCAAGACTGGGCTTTTGCATTGGCACCAGGGGATCCTGCGTTGCGCAATGTGGATGCGTTTTTTTTGGCCTTGGGCTTGCTGTATGAGGAACCTCATTTGGAACTTCAGGCAGAAAAAACTTTGATGTCCCTATCGCAGGGGCAAGATGAAGCTGAAATTTACTGCCAAAGATTCCGTAAATGGTCTGTGCTTACTCAGTGGAATGAGTGTGCCTTGGCGGCTACTTTCAGAGAGGGTCTTTCTGATGCCATTAAGGATGTTATGGTGGGGTTCCCTGTGCCTGCAGGTCTGAATGAGTCCATGACAATGGCCATTCAGATCGATAGGCGTCTGCGGGAGCGCAAACCTGTGCACCATCTGGCGGTATCCACTGAGAAGACGCCAGAAAGCATGCAGTGTGATAGAATTCTGTCCAGAAGCGAGCGGCAGAATTTTAGACGGAAAAATGGGTTGTGTTTCTATTGTGGGGATTCTACTCATGTTATATCAGCGTGCTCTAAGCGTACTAAAAAGCTTGATAAATCCGTTTCCATTGGCACTTTACAGTCTAAATTTATTTTGTCTGTGACCCTGATTTGCTCTTTGTCATCTATTACTACTGACGCCTATATCGACTCTGGCGCCGCTTTGAGTCTTATGGATTGGTCCTTTGCCAATCGTTGTGGGTATGATTTAGAGCCTTTGGAAACTCTTATTCCTCTGAAGGGGATTGACTCCACCCCATTGGCTAATAATAAACCACAATACTGGACACAAGTGACTATGTGTATTAATCCGGATCACCAGGAGACTATTCGTTTTCTAGTGCTGTATAATCTACATGAGGATTTGGTGCTGGGATTGCCATGGCTGCAGTCTCACAACCCAGTCCTTGACTGGAGAGCTATGTCTGTGTTGAGCTGGGGATGTAAGGGGACTCATGGGGACGTACCTTTGGTGTCCATTTCATCATCTATTCCCTCTGAAATCCCTGAGTTCCTGTCTGATTATCGTGACGTCTTTGAAGAACCCAAGCTGGGTTCACTACCTCCGCACCGTGAGTGCGATTGTGCTATAGATTTAATTCCGGGTAGTAAATACCCAAAGGGTCGTTTATTTGGTCTGTCTGTGCCTGAACATACTGCTATGCGAGAATATATAAAGGAGTCCTTGGAAAAGGGACATATTCGTCCATCGTCATCTCCCTTAGGAGCCGGTTTTTTCTTTGTGTCAAAAAAAGACGGCTCTTTGAGACCATGTATTGATTATCGGCTTTTGAATAAAATCACGGTTAAATGTCAATACCCATTGCCGTTGCTGACTGATTTGTTTGCTCGCATAAAGGGGGCCAAGTGGTTCTCTAAGATTGATCTCCGTGGGGCGTATAATTTGGTGCGGATCAGGCAGGGGGATGAGTGGAAAACCGCATTTAATACGCCCGAGGGCCACTTTGAGTATTTGGTGATGCCTTTTGGTCTTTCTAATGCCCCTTCAGTCTTCCAGTCCTTTATGCATGATATTTTCCGCGATTTTTTGGATAAATTTATGATAGTGTATCTGGATGATATTCTGATTTTTTCGGATGACTGGGACTCTCATGTCTGGCAAGTTAAGAGGGTTTTTCAGGTTTTGCGGTCTAATTCTCTGTGTGTCAAGGGTTCTAAGTGCGTTTTTGGGGTTCAGAGAATTTCCTTTTTGGGATATATTTTTTCTCCCTCTTCCATTGAGATGGATCCTGTCAAGGTTCAAGCTATTTGTGATTGGACGCAGCCCTCTTCTCTTAAAAGTCTTCAGAAATTTTTGGGCTTTGCCAACTTTTATCGTCGATTTATTTCTGGTTTTTCGGATGTCGTTAAGCCATTGACCGATTTGACTAGACAGGGTGCTGATGTTGCTAATTGGTCCCCTGATGCTGTGGAGGCCTTTCAGGAGCTTAAGCGCCGTTTTTCTTCTGCCCCTGTGTTGCGTCAGCCTGATGTGACTCTTCCTTTTCAGGTTGAGGTCGACGCTTCTGAGATCGGAGCTGGGGCAGTGTTGTCGCAGAAAAGTTCTGACTGCGCCGTGATGAGGCCTTGTGCCTTCTTTTCCCGTAAATTTTCGCCCGCTGAGCGGAATTATGATGTTGGGAATCGGGAGCTTTTGGCCATGAAGTGGGCGTTTGAGGAGTGGCGCCATTGGCTCGAGGGGGCCAGACATCAGGTGGTGGTATTGACTGACCACAAAAATTTGATTTATCTTGAGACCGCCAGGCGCCTGAATCCTAGACAGGCGCGCTGGTCATTATTTTTTTCTCGGTTTAATTTTGTGGTATCGTACCTACCAGGTTCTAAGAATGTTAAGGCGGATGCCCTTTCTAGGAGTTTTGAGCCTGATTCACCTGGCAACTCTGACCCCACAGGTATTCTTAAGGAGGGAGTTATCTTGTCAGCTGTTTCTCCAGACCTGCGGCGGGCCTTGCAGGAGTTTCAGGCGGATAGACCGGATCGTTGTCCGCCTGATAGGCTGTTTGTTCCTGATGATTGGACCAGTAAAGTCATCTCTGAGGTGCATTCTTCTGCGTTGGCAGGTCATCCTGGAATTTTTGGTACCAGGGATTTGGTGGCAAGATCCTTCTGGTGGCCTTCCCTGTCACGAGATGTGCGAGGCTTTGTGCAGTCTTGTGACGTTTGTGCTCGGGCCAAGCCTTGTTGTTCTCGGGCTAGTGGATTATTGTTGCCCTTGCCTATTCCTAAGAGGCCTTGGACACACATCTCGATGGATTTTATTTCAGATCTGCCTGTTTCTCAGAAGATGTCTGTCATCTGGGTGGTGTGTGACCGTTTTTCTAAGATGGTTCATTTGGTTCCCCTGCCCAAATTGCCTTCTTCTTCCGAGTTGGTGCCCCTGTTTTTTCAAAATGTTGTTCGTTTGCATGGTATTCCTGAGAATATCGTTTCTGACAGAGGAACCCAATTTGTGTCTAGATTTTGGCGGGCATTTTGTGCTAGGATGGGCATAGATTTGTCTTTTTCGTCTGCTTTTCACCCTCAGACTAATGGCCAGACCGAGCGGACTAATCAGACCCTGGAGACATATCTGAGGTGTTTTGTGTCTGCTGACCAGGATGATTGGGTTGCTTTTTTGCCATTGGCGGAGTTCGCCCTCAATAATCGGGCCAGCTCTGCCACCTTGGTTTCCCCGTTTTTCTGTAATTCGGGGTTCCATCCTCGATTTTCCTCCGGTCAGATGGAATCCTCGGATTGTCCTGGAGTGGATGCGGTGGTGGAGAGATTGCATCATATCTGGGGGCAGGTGATGGACAATTTAAAGTTGTCCCAGGAGAAGACTCAGCTTTTTGCCAACCGTCACCGTCGTGTTGGTCCTCGGCTTTGTGTTGGAGATTTGGTGTGGTTGTCTTCTCGTTTTGTCCCTATGAGGGTCTCATCTCCTAAGTTTAAGCCTCGGTTCATCGGTCCGTATAAAATATTGGAGATTCTTAACCCTGTTTCCTTCCGTTTGGACCTCCCTGCATCCTTTTTTATTCATAACGTTTTTCATCGGTCGTTATTGCGCAGGTATGAGGCACCGGTTGTGCCTTCCGTTGAGCCTCCTGCTCCGGTGTTGGTTGAGGGTGAGTTGGAGTACGTTGTGGAAAAAATCCTAGACTCCCGTGTTTCCAGACGGAGACTCCAGTATCTGGTCAAGTGGAAGGGATACGGCCAGGAGGATAATTCTTGGGTCACTGCATCTGATGTTCATGCCTCTGATCTGGTTCGTGCCTTTCATAGGGCCCATCCTGATCGCCCTGGTGGTTCTGGTGAGGGTTCGGTGCCCCCTCCTTGAGGGGGGGGTACTGTTGTGAATTTGGATTCTGGGCTCCCCCGGTGGCTACTGGTGGAATTGAACTTGTGACATCATCTTCCCTGTTCACCTGTTCTGATTAGATCTGGGTGTCGCTATATAACCTGGCTTCTCTGTTAGATGCTTGCCGGTCAACAATGTTATCAGAAGCCTCTCTGTGCTTGTTCCTGCTCCCAGACATCTACTAGATAAGTTGGACATTCGTCCATGTTTTGTTTTTGTATTTTGGTTCCAGTTCACAGCTGCAGTTTCGTTACTGTGTCTGGAAAGCTCTTGTTGATCAGGAATTGCCACTCTGGTATTATGAGTTAATGCCAGAGTCCTAAAGTAATTTCTGGATGTGTTTTGTTAGGGTTTTCTACTGACCATGAAAGTATGCTTTCTGTCTTCTGCTATCTAGAAAGCGGACCTCAAATTTGCTAAAACTATTTTCCTGCTGCGTTTGTTGTTTCATCTCATATCACCGCCAATATATGTGGGGGGCTTCTGTCTCCTTTTGGGCATTTCTCTAGAGGTGAGTCAGGTCTTATATTTCCCTCTGCTAGCATTATTTAGTTCTCCGGCCGGCGCTGGGCATATAGGGATAAAAAGTAGGACATGCTACCTGGCTACTTCTAGATGATGCGGTAGGTTTAGTTCATGGTCAGTACAGTTACATCTTCCAAGAGCTTGTTCCTATAGAGGCTTATGCTAGTTCTCTGGCCATGGAGATCATGACACATGGGCCTGTGCTGCATTATATTCTATGGGGCTGGCTGCATTCCATGGGCCTGTGCTGCATTATATTCTATGGGGCTGGCTGCATTCCATTCTATGGGCCTGTGCTGCATTATATTCTATGGGGTTGGCTGCATTCCATTCTATTGGAGCTGTGCTGCATTATATTCTATGGGGCTGTGCTGTATTACATTCTATGGGGGCTGTGCTGCATTACATTCTATGGGGGCTGAGCTGTATTATAGTCTATGGGGGCTGAGCTGTAATGTTGGATACAGCTGTAATTATATGTTATATAGTTGTGTTACACTCCCCTCACTTCTTGTAGCCTACAAGTGTACAAAGATATTATACAGTCACCATGGGACAAGTGGGCCTGTGTGACTTCAAATGCCAGGGCTGAATTTTAGTCCCAGTCCGGCCCTGCTTCTAACCAAGTAACCTGAAAGTGTTACAGAGATTTCTTGTAGTCGAGATACTGAGGAACAAACAGGCGAAAAATAGGGTCTTATCTGATAACAAGATCTTATGAGAATATAGGAGTATTACACTCACCTGATAGAGCGGCACCTCAGCAACATGTTCAATGCATAAATCAGCTGCTGCAGGACACGGGGCCAAAGACCGAGCAGAATAGATGATCCGGGTAAAATGTGTCTGTACCTGCACTGCTGATGAAGATTATCAGATATGGAGATTTCCTTAAAAACGTTTATTCAAATAGGTTTTCAAAGTCAACGCGTTTTACAGCCACGCAGGACCTCTTCCTCAGGAGAAAACCTGATAGCGGATGAACATGTCAAGCTTGGAATGTTTTATATGCAGTCTTTTTGGAAAAAAAAAAGCCAAACAAAGCACGATATGTCAAAGGTCATGAGAAAGTCCGTCAAACAAAGATAAATTATGGTTCATGAAAAAACTAGAAACATTTACATACATTAATTATATTAAAAAGTACTTATGAATTAAGTGAGGTCACCTGAAAGAATGAATAAACATGTATGTGATGTGAATGAGAAAGTTCTTGCCAGTAAATAAATCATTTATAAATGGTGTTATTGAGTTGTGTCAGTAGTTTCCTGTATGAGATGTAACCTGGTGTTCTGGAAGGTTCTGAAGTCACAGGTATAGTGGTGTAAAGCTGGGCACCACTAGTGAACTGGATGGATCAGCATTGAACTGAAAAAATAGGATTATTGTAAAAGAATCCACTGAAGCAGAAGACAAATACGTAACCCAATGGTTAATCTACTATATAATTGTCTAACGGTCACTTCCATCTTTCTGTCTGTCTGTCTTTCTGTCTGTCACGGATATTCATTGTCACGGCCTCTGTCTGTCATGGAAATCCAAGTCGCTGATTGGTCGTGGCAAAACGCCCACGACCATTGCCACGACCAATCAGCGACGGCCATAGTCTGGCAGCGAAATGACCGCTGCTTTACTGCCCTGCAGTCAGCGCTGAGCACTCACACAGGGTTAATGCCAGCGTTAACGGACCGCGGTGTAACGCACTCCGTTAACGCAGCTATTAACCCTGTGTGACCAACTTTTTACTATTGATGCTGCGTATGCAGCATCAATAGTAAAAACATGTAATGTTACAAATAATAAGAATAATAATAATTAAAAAAAAAAAAAAGGTTATTCTCGCACGCTGTCCTCGGCAGTGCAAGCGGCAGGTTCCGGTGCCAAGGATGCTATGCGAGAAGGACCTGCCATAACATCATGGTCATGTGACCGCGACGTCATCACAGGTCCTGTGCTCCTACCAACCCTGGGACCGGTAGCAGCCGCGTGCACCGCACACAGGCACCAGGACTTCAAGGGGCCTTCGGAAGGTGAGTATATGTTTATTTTTTATTTTAAGTGTTTTTTAACCACGCATATAGTGCCCACATTGCTTTATACTACATGGGCTGTGTTACATACTGCGTGGGCTCTGTTATATACTACATCTCTGTGCTATATACTATGTAGCTGGGCAATATACAACGTGACTGTGCAATATATACTGTGTTCCAAATTATTATGCAAATTGGATTTAAGTGTCATAGAGATTTAACTGTTTTGTTTTTCAAATAAACTCATGGATGGTATTGTGTGTCAGGGCTCAATGGATCACTGAAATCAATCTTAAACACATGTGATAATTAGTTTTCCAGGTGATTCTAATTAAAGTAAAACTACTTACAAATTATGTTCCACATTATTAAGCAGGCCACAGGTTTCAAGTAATATGGGAACTAAAAAGGATCTCTCTGCTGCTGAAAAGCATTAGATAGTGCAATGCCTTGGACAAGGTATGAAAACATTAGATATTCCATGAAAACTTAAGAGTGGTCATCATACTGTGAAGAGATTTGTGACTGAAACAGAGCACTGACAGAGTTCATGCAGATAAAGGCATAATGAGGAAGGTTTCTGCCAGACAAATTCATGGGATTAAGAGAGCAGCTGTTAAAATACCATTACAAAGCAGCAAACAGTTATTTGAAGCTGCTGGTGCCTCTGGAGTCCCTCAAACCTCAAGGTGTAGGATCCTTCAAAGGCTTGCTGTGGTGCATAAACCTAATATTCAGCCATCCTTAAACAGTGTTCACAAGCAGAAATGGTTAAAGTGGGCCCAGATATACATGAAAACTAATTTCCAAATAGTCTTGTTTACTGATGAGTGTCAAGCAACCCTGGATGGTCCAGATGGATGGAGTAGTGGATGGTTGGTGGAGTGCCACTATGTCCCAACAAGGCTGCGACGTCAGCAAGGAGGTGGAGGAGTCACATTTTGGGCCAGAATCACTGGGAAACAGCTGGTAGGACGCTTTACGGTACCTGAAGGTGTGAAAATGACCTCTGCAAATTATTTAGAGTTTCTGACTGACAACTTTCTTCCATGGTCTAAAAAGCAGAAATGTGCCTTCAGGAGCAAAATCATCTTCATGCATGACAATGCAACATCTCATGCTGCGAAGAATACCTGAGTCATTGGCTGCTATGGGCATAAAAGGAGATAAACTCATGGTGTGGCCACCATCTTCACCTGACCTCAGCCATACAGAGAACCTTTGGAGTATCATCAAGCAAAAGATCTATGAGGGTGGGAGGCAGTTCACATCAAAACAGCAGCTCTGGGAGGCTATTCTGACTTCATGCAAAGAAATACAAGCAGAAACTCTCCAAAAACTCACAAGTTCAATGGATGCAAGAATTGTGAAGATGATATCAAAGAAGGGTTCCTATGTTAACATGTAACTTGGCCTGTTAGGATGTTTTGGAGTTAAATAGCTTTTTTGTTCAGTGAATGTGACCTCCTAATGCTGCTGTCACGGCGAGACTAGGTGGGTGAGAGCTAATAACCCGGGCCCCTGCAATTTCCCTCAGACTAGGGAAATCCTGACTGACCCTCTACCTGAAGTTTACACTGATGGTGTGCATGTCCAGGCCTCGAACCTCACCCTGCCTCCTGTTTCAACCCTAGGCTGAAAACCTCTGCCCACCACCCAGTGAATGCAATACACCAATACCCACAGTTAGCACAGATAAGGATAACGGAAAATATACACCACGCCGCAGTCACTCAGGAATACACTATAAATGTGCAGGGCAAAATAAATACAAATATAGGAAGGAGTAAATAAGACAAAGGAAAATACACCACCAGCAACGATTCTCCAACAACCAGCTCTCCACTCCAGACCGAGATAACAACGCACAAGACAGAAGCTATAATCGGCGACGCCCAATGATCAGGAGAACTATTTAAAGGCAATGGGCATGGCCCAGCTTCCAATCCGAGGATCAGGTAAATTGACCCCGGAACAGCTAGATAAAATCTAGCCGACGCCAATGAGCAAATAGTGGTCAAAAGCGGAATTACTGCTGTCTGTCGGACGACCTGGTCTGAACAGCGTCCGACATGACAGTACTCCGCCTTCTACGAGGGACCCCAGGGCCCTCACGGCTTATAGGACCCAGCTTGTCTGGATGGCGACGATGAAAAAACCTGAACAGCCGATCCACATGAATGTCCGAGGCTGGTACCCAGGACCTCTCCTCAGGCCCATAACCACGCCAGTGTACCAAGTACTGTAAAGTGCGGCACACTACACGAGAGTCAACCACCTTGGAGACTTCAAATTCGGGGTTACCATCCACCAAGACTGGAGGTGGCATAGGCGCCGCATCCACAGAACCCACCACCTTCTTCAGAAGAGACCTGTGAAACACGTTGTGTATCTTATACACCGTAGGGAGCTTCAGTCGGTACGCTACTGGATTAATGACGGCGGTGACCCTAAATGGACCGATAAACCGTGGACCCAATTTAAGGGATGGTATTTTGAGTTATGTTTTTTGTGGATAACCACACCCAGTCATCCACACTCAGGACCGGACCTGGCACACGCCTACTGTCAGCCACACGTTTGTACCTAGCACCCACACTCAAAAGGCGCTGTTTAACTCTCCTCCAGACTGACGACAATTGTGCTCCTAACTGGTCCTCCTCCGGAACGCCGGAAGAGCCCCTCTGACTCAAAGTACAAAATTGAGGATGTAGCCCGTAAACACAAAAAAACGGAGACTCCCCAGATGACTCCTGGCGGTGATTATTGATGGCAAACTCAGCCAAAGGAAGAAAGGTAGACCACTCCTCCTGATTATCAGAGACAAAGCAGCATAGGTACTGTTCCAAATTTTGGTTCATACGCTCAGTCTGACCATTTGACTGGGGATGGAACGCCAAAGAATGAGACAACTTGATCCCCAGCCGTGAGCAAAAAGCTTTCCAAAATCTTGCCACAAACTGAGACCCCCTATCAGACACGATGTCAGATGGAACCCCATGAAGTCTGACCACCTCCTGCACAAATACCTGAGCCAGAGTCTTAGCGTTAGGCAACGAAGGCAAAGACACAAAGTGCAACATTTTTGAAAACCGATCAACAATCACCAAGATGACCGTGTTCCCAGCTGATGAGGGCAAATCAGTGATTAAATCCATGGAGATTTCCGTCCATGGCTTACTAGGTACCTCAAGAGGAAGTAGTGTGCCAACAGGATGGGAGCGGGGCGTCTTAGCCCTAGCGCACGTGGTACAAGCTGACACGTATGAGACCACGTCCTGTCGGATCTTGAGACACCAAAACCGACGTGACACCAACTCCAAGGTACCTCTAACCCCTGGGTGACCAGCCAGGACAGCATCATGATGCTCCGCCAAAACCTTTAAGCGGAGATGAAGCGGTACAAAAGATTTGTTGATGGGAAGCTCAGATGGTACCTCCTCCTGAGCCTCGGCAATCTCAGCCTCAACCTCGGTAGTGAGAGCCAAAACCACAACACCCTTTTGGAGGATGGGTACTGGATCCTCCCGAGGTTCTCCCCCCGGAAAACACCTGGATAGAGCATCCGCCTTAGTGTTTTTAGACCCCGGTCTATAAGTGACAACAAAATTGAACCGCGTGAAAAACAATGCCCAGCGAGCCTGCTTGGGGGACAGACGCTTGGCTGACTCTAAATACAGCAGATTCTTATGATCGGTAATAACAGTGACATGATGTACCGACCCCTAGAAGAAGTGTCGCCATTCCTCAAAGGCCAACTTAATAGCCAACAACTCCCTGTTGCCGATATCGTAGTTACGTTCGGCGGGCGACAGTTTCTTGGAGAAATAGGTGCATGGACGCAAACCACTCAAAGATGAGCCTTGAGATAGTACCGCCCCCACACCAACCTCAGACGCATCGACTTCCACAACAAAGGGTTTTGGTACGTCTGGCTGCACAAGAATGGGGGCTGAAACAAAAGTGTTCTTAAGAAATTCAAATGCGCGCACAGCAGCCTCAGGCCAAATGGAGAAATTGGTACCCTTTTTAGTCATGTCAGTTAGCGGTTTAGCAATGATGGAAAAATCCTTGATAAATTTCCTATAGTAGTTAGAAAACCCAAGGAACCGCTGACGTGCTTTCAGGTTATCAGGCCGTTACCAATGCAGCACCACTTGCACCTTAGCGGCGTCCATTTTAAAACCAGAAGCAGACACAATATAACCCAAGAACGGCAACTCTTGAACAAAAAATACACATTTCTCAAGTTTAGTGTACAGCTTATTCCCTCTGAGAAGCTGTAACACCTGCCTGACATGATCTAAATGAGCATCACGGTTGCAAGAATATATGAGAATGTCATCTAGGTACACGATAACGAATTTCCCCAAAACATGCGAGAACACATCATTGATGAAATGTTGGAACACTGCAGGTGCGTTAGTCAACCCAAATGGCATCACCAAATTTTCAAAATGACCCTCAGGGGTATTAAAAGCCGTCTTCCACTCATTACCTTGATGGACTCTTATGAGGTTGAACGCCCCCCCCTGAGGTCAAGCTTGGTAAACCACTTAGCACCTGCCACCTGGTTGAACAAATCTGGTATCAGTGGCATAGGGTATGGATCACGAACCGTAATCTGGTTCAACTACCTGAAATCCAAACACGGGTGTAATCCACCATCTTTCTTCTTCACGAAGAAGAACCCTGCTGCCACCGGCGAGGATGACGGCCTGATGTGCCCTTTGCTCAAGCTTTCAGCAATATAATCTTTTAACGCTTGTCTCTCCGGACCGGAGATGTTAAACATCCTTGCTTTAGGCAATTTAGCCCCTGGTTTAAACCTGATAGTACAGTCATAGGAGCGATGTGGTGGCAACTCTGAACAACCCTTCTCAGAGAACACATCCACAAAATCCAGAAGTGACTCAGGGACGTTTGAAGTCACAGCAGCAACACATGTGGCCAAGCAATTCTCCTGGCAGAAATCACTCCACTGAATTATGTCCTGAGTTTTCCAGTCTATCACCGGGTTGTGTGTAGACAACCATGGAAAACCCAGAACCAATTGTGCCGGAAGACTCTTGAGCACCTTACATGTAACCTGCTTGGAATGAAGAACCCCAATGTGGAGTTTAATCTCAGCCACAAACTCAGTAATCTCCCCCTGTGGGAGAGGAGCAGAATTGATGGTGACCACGCGGATAGGATTAGGCAGTTTTTCGATCCTAAAACCAGCAGTGCGCGCAAACTCCTCATCAATGAGATTTGTGGCAGAACTACTATCCACAAAAGCAGTGATTGGCAGCTCTCTGCCAGCAACAACAACTTTGGCAGGGAGCATGCACTGAGATACCATCATGGAGGACAAACACAAGCTCAGATTGGACTCCTCCACACCCTCTGAGCTTAGGAGTCTTTCCGCCGTTGCGTTTTTCTTTGACAGCAGAGGACAGATATTAATAAAATGACCAGTTTTACCGCAGAAAAACAGGCTCCCTGCTTCCTAAGTACAGGAGCACGATGCTTAACATGTGATACCCCTGCGATTTGCATAGGTTCCGTGGGCTCACCTGCAGCAACCTCACGTGAACCTCAACCCTCTCCCACAGGCGGCGTCTCATGCTTCCCCAGACGCAAACGGCGATCAATGCGGACAACAAGACTCATAGCGGAATCTAGTGAAGTAGAAGTCTCGTACATCAGGAGGGCTTTTTTAACCCTATCAGAAACTCCATGAATAAAATGACTCCGCAGCGGGGAATCATTCCACTGAGTGTCGACCGCCCAGCGGCGAAATTCAGAATAGTAATCCTCTGCAACTCGCTCCCCCTGGCAAATAGAGTGTATCTTAGATTCTGCTAGAGCCATTCTGTCAGGTTCATCGTAGATATTTCCAAGAAAGGAAAAAAAACTCTCCACAGAGTCAAATGCAGCAGAATCAGATGTGTTGTGAATTCTGCTCTTGGGCTCCCTCCGGTGGTTATAAGTGGTAGCGCTGCTGTCTTTGGATCATCAGGTGGGTCCACTTATTGCAATCCTGACTGGGCTATTTAGTCTTGCTGGACCCTTTAGTCAGTGCCAGTTGTCCATTGTTCCTGGAGGATTCACATCCCTGCTTTGTCTCTCCTGCTTTGCTGTTCATTTCAACAAAGATAAGTTCTGGCTTTGTTTTTTGCAGTCCACATGCTGTGGGCCTATAGTTCAGTACATTTCCATGTTTTGTCTTGTCCAGCTTGGTCTGTATAAGGATTTGTTCAGCCAAGCTGGTATCTCTGGAGATGCAGATATACCCTCCATATCTTTAGTAGATGTGGAGATTTTGTATTTTCTGTGGTGGATATTTTCTAGTGTTTTAATAGTGACCGCATAGTACTCTGTCCTATCCTTTCTATTTAGCTAGACTGGCCTCCTTTGCTAAATCCTGATTTCAGTCTGTGTATGTTATTTCCCTCTCCTCTCATAGTCAATATTTGTGGGGGGCTGTCTATCCTTTGGGGATTTTCTCTGAGGCAAGATAGTTTTCCGTTTCTATCTCTAGGGGTATTTAGTCCTCCGGCTGTGATCAGGTGTCAAGGGAGTGTCAGGAACATCCCACGGCTACTTCTAGTTGCGGTGTTAAGTTCAGGGTCTGCGGTCAGTACAGGTTCCACCTTCTCCAGAGTACGTGTCATGCTGCTCCTAGGCCACCAGATCATAACACAGATGGCAAAGAAAACGCCCATGCTTGGGGATCCCCGCTTAATAATGACAACACCAGGCCCACACGCTGAGCCTCATTACCGGAGGAGATCTGACGCATCCGAAAATACAGTTTGCAAGCTTCACGAAAAGTAACAAATTTACTGCGTTCCTCAGCAAATTTTTCAGGCAAAGGAAACTTAGGCTCAGCAACTTTATCTGTAACAACGGCTTGCACATTAGATTTTGCTAGTCCCTGTTGCTGCACTGCCACCCTCAACTCAGTGACCTGCAGGAACAGCGCCCTCAACTGGCGGTTTATGGAAATCATGGGATCCATGGAAATAATGTTGGCCGATTATAATGTCACGGGGAGACTAGGTGGGTGAGAGCTAATAACCCGGGCCCCTGCAATTTCCCTCAGACTAGGGAAATCCTGACTGACCCTCTACCTGAAGTTTACACTGATGGTGTGCATGTCCAGGCCTCGAACCTCATCCTGCTTCCTGTTTCAACCCTAGGCTGAAAACCTCCGCACACCACCCAGTGAATGCAATACACCAATACTGTTGTGAATTCTGTTCTTGGGCTCCCTCCGGTGGTTGTAAATGGCACTTTTGTGAATTCTGCCCTTGGGCTCCCTCCGGTCGTTTTGAGTGGAACTGCTGCTCCTTGGGTTTAGCATTAGCAGCTGCTTCCACTGATCGTCTCTCGTGGCTCTGCTATTTAGCCTGGCTCTAGTCTTTAGCCAGTGCCAGCTCTCAATGTTTCTTGGTTGGATTCAGATCTCTCCTTGGATTTCTCTGATGGCCTGTCCATTTTAGCAAAGATAAGTCCTTGCTTGTTCTTTTGGTTGTCCATTTGCTGTGGACTTAATCGCTCAGCTCATGTTATGTTTTTTCTTGTCCAGCTTGTCAGTATGATATTTTCAGCTTAGCTGGAAGCTCTGGGGAAGCAGATTTGCCCTCCACACCGTGAGTCGTTGTAGAGATTATTTTTGTAAACTGTGTGGACTTTTAGTTTTTAATACTGACCGCAAAGTATCCTTTCCTGTTCTGTCTATCTAGATTAGTAGTGGCCTCCTTTGCTAAAATCTGTTTTCATTTCTGTGTATGTCATTTCCCTCTCCACTCACAGTCAATATTTGTGGGGGGCTGTCTTTCCTTTTGGGGATTTTCTCTGAGGCAAGATAGCTTTCTGTTTCCATCTTTAGGGGTAGTTAGTTCTCAGGCTGTGACGAGGTGTCTAGGGAGTGACAGGAACATCCCACGGCTACTTCTAGTGTTGGTGTTAGGATCAGGAACTGCGGTCAGTACAGATACCACCTCCTCAGAGCTCGTCCCATGTTGCTCCTTAACCACCAGGTCATAACACAATACCCACAGTTAGCACAGACAAGGATAACGGAAAATATACACCACGCTGCAGTCACTCAGGAATACACTATAAATGTGCAGGGCAAAATAAATACAAATATAGGAAGGAGTAAATAAGACAAAGGAAAATACACCACCAGCAACGATTCTCCAACAACCAGCTCTCCACTCCAAACCGAGATAACAACGCACAAGACAGAAGCTATAATCGGCGACGCCCAATGATCAGGAGAACTATTTAAAGGCAATGGGCATGGCCCAGCTTCCAACCCGAGGATCAGGTAAATTAACCCCGGAACAGTTAGATAAAATCTAGCCGACGCCAATGAGCAAATAGTGGTCAAAAGCGGAATTACCGCTGTCTGTCAGACGACCTGGTCTGAACAGAGTCCAACATGACAGCTGCAAATTCCACAAATGAGCATTTTCAGTTCTTTAAAACATATCAAATGCTTATAAATTCTACTGTGCCTAATAATTTGGAACAGTGCATTTTGAGTTTTTATATATTTTGGAGATTATACTGTTATCATTGGGAGGTTTCTTCAATAAAATTTGATGCATATTCTAACGGGTGATGACTTTTATTAGACTGACTGTCATTTGCACCAACCATTTAGGAAAATCCGAGAAAAATATAATTTGCATAATAATTTGGAACACAGTGTACGTGACTGTCCAATATACTACGTGGCTGTGCAATATACTACATGCTCTGTGTTATATACTACGTAGCTGTGCAATATACTATGTTGCTGTGTCGGTTCTGTTATATACTAAGTCGACTGTGCAATATACTACGTGGCTCTGTTATATACTACGTGGCTGTGCAATATACTATGTAGCTATGCAATATACTACGTGCCTCTACAATATACTACATGGCTCTGCTATATACTACGTCGCTGACCAATATACTACATAGCTGTGCAATACACTACATAGCTGTGCAATACACTACGTGACTGTGTTATATACTATGTGACTGTGCAACATACTACGTGCCTGTGCAATATACTATGTGGCTCTACAATATACTACGTGGCTATGTTATATACTACGTGGCTCTGCTATATACTACGTGGCTGACCAATATACTACATACCTGTGCAATACACTAAGTAGCTATGTTATATACTACGTGGCTGTGTTATATACTACGTAGCTCTGCTATATACTATGTACGCTGTGTTACATACTACATAACTCTGTTATATACTACGTCGGTTGTGTTATATACTATGTTATGACCTGGTGGCTAAGAGGCCACACTGATATGACCTGGTGGCTAAAACGCAACATGGGACGAGCTCTGAGGAGGTGGTATCTCTACTGACCGCAGTCCCTAATCCTAACAACAACACTAGTAATAGCCGTGGGATGTTCCTGACTCTCCCTAGACACCTCTTCACAGCCTAAGAACTAACTACCCCTAAAGAAGGAAATAGAAAGCTATCTTGCCTCAGAGAAAACCTCAAAAGGAAAGATAGCCCCCACAAATATTGACTGTGAATGGAGAGGGAAATGACGTACACAGAAATGAAATCAGATTTCAGCAAAGGAGGCCAATACTAAACTTGATAGACAGAGAGAAAAGGATACTGTGCGGTCAGTATTAAAAACTACAAAATCCACGCAGAGTTTACAAAAATGAACTCCACACCGACTCACGGTGTGGAGGGGCAAATCTGCTTCCTCAGAGCATCCAGCTAGCCTGAATATGACATAGTAACAAGCTGGACAAAAAGAGACATATTTGCAGAGCAATAGAGTCCAAAGCAAATAGACAAACAAGAACTAGCAAAAACTTATCTTTTGCTGACAAGAACAGGCCATATGAGAATTCCAAGGAGAGAACCAAATCCAACCAAGAACATTGACAGCTGGCATGAACTAAAGCCCAGAGCAGGTTTAAATAACAAACCCAGGCAAGGCGATCAGTGAAGGCAGCTGCTACAGCTACCTAAAGGAGCAGCAGTTCCACTCGAAACCACCAGAGGGAGCCCAAGGGCAGAACTCACAAAAATACCATTAGCAACCACAGGAGGGAGCTCCAGAACGGACTTCACAACAGTACCCCCCCTTGAGGAGGGGTCACCGAACCCTCACCAGAGCTCCCAGGCCGATCAGGATGAGCCAAATGGAAAGCACGAACCAAATCGGCAGCATGATCATCGGAGGCAACAACCCAAGAATTATCCTCCTGGCCATAACCCTTCCACTTGACCAGATACTGAAGCTTCCGCCTTGAAAAACGAGAATCCAAAATCTTCACCACATATTCCAATTCCCCCTCAACCAACACCGGAGCAGGAGGATCAATGGAGGGAACCATAGGTACCACATATCTCCGCAACAAGGATCTATGGAACACATTATGAATGGAAAAAGAAGCTGGAAGGGCCAAACGAAAAGACACCGGATTGATAATTTCAGAAATCTTATAAGGCCCAATAAAGTGAGGCTTGAACTTAGGGGAAGAAACCTTCATAGGAACATGACGAGAAGACAACCAGACCAAATCCCCAACACGAAGCCGGGGACCAACACACCGACGACAGTTAGCAAAACGTTGAGCCTTTTCCTGAGACAACGTCAAATTGTCAACCACATGAGTCCAAATTTGCTGCAACCTGTCCACCACAGAATCCACACCAGGACAGTCAGAAGGCTCAAGCTGCCCCGAAGAAAAACGAGGATGAAAACCAAAGTTACAAAAGAAAGGCGAAACCAAGGTAGCCGTACTAGCCCGATTATTAAGGGCAAACTCGGCCAACGGCAAAAAGGTCACCCAATCATCCTGATCAGCAGACACGAAGCATCTCAAATAGGTTTCCAAGGTCTGATTGGTTCGCTCCGTTTGGCCATTTGTCTGAGGATGGAATGCTGAATAAAAAGACAAATCAATGCCCATTCTAGCACAAAAGGACCGCCAAAACCTAGAAACAAACTGGGAACCTCTGTCAGACACAATATTCTCCGGAATACCATGCAAACGAACCACATGCTGAAAAAATAATGGAACCAAATCAGAGGAGGAAGGCAACTTAGGCAACGGTACCAAATGGACCATCTTAGAAAACCGGTCACAAACCACCCAGATGACAGACATCTTCTGAGAAACAGGAAGATCAGAAATAAAATCCATGGAAATATGCGTCCAGGGCCTCTCAGGAATAGGCAAAGGCAAAAGCAACCCACTGGCACGGGAACAGCAAGGCTTAGCCCGAGCACAGGTCCCACAGGACTGCACAAACGAACGCACATCCCGCAACAAGGAAGGCCACCAAAAGGACCTAGCCACCAAATCTCTTGTACCAAAAATCCCAGGGTGACCAGCCAACACCGAACAATGAACCTCAGAAATTACCCTGCTAGTCCATCTATCAGGAACAAACAGTTTCCCCACTGGACAGCGGTCAGGTTTATCAGCCTGAAACTCCTGAAGTACCCGCCGCAAATCAGGGGAGATGGCAGAAAGAATCACCCCCTCCTTGAGGATCCCAGCCGGCTCAAGAACTCCCGGAGAATCAGGCAAAAAACTCCTAGAAAGGGCATCAGCCTTCACATTCTTAGATCCTGGAATATACGAGACCACAAAATCAAAACGGGAGAAAAACAGAGACCACCGAGCTTGTCTAGGATTCAACCGCTTAGCAGACTCGAGGTAAATCAGATTCTTATGATCAGTCAAGACCACCACGCGATGCTTGGCTCCCTCAAGCCAATGTCGCCACTCCTCAAATGCCCACTTCATAGCCAACAACTCCCGATTGCTGACATCATAATTACGCTCAGCAGGCGAAAACTTTCTGGAGAAGAAAGCACATGGTTTCATCAAAGAGCCATCAGAATTTCTCTGAGACAAAACGGCCCCTGCTCCAATCTCAGAAGCATCAACCTCAACCTGAAAAGGGAGAAACATCTGGCTGACGCAACACAGGGGCAGAAGTAAAACGACGTTTAAGCTCCTGAAAGGCCTCAACAGCCGCAGAGGACCAATTCATCACATCAGCGCCCTTCCTCGTCAAATCGGTCAGAGGCTTCACCACACTAGAAAAATTAGCAATAAAGCGGCGATAAAAATTAGCAAAGCCCAAAAATTTCTGAAGGCTCTTTACAGATGTGGGTTGAGTCCAATCATGAATGGCCTGGACTTTAACAGGGTCCATTTCAATAGCCGAGGGAGAAAAAATGAAACCCAAAAAAGAAACCTTCTGAACTCCAAAGAGGCACTTAGACCCCTTCACAAACAACGCATTAGCACGAAGGACCTGAAATACCATCCTAACCTGCTTCACATGAGACTCCCAATCATCGGAAAATACCAAAATATCATCCAAATACACAATCATGAATTTATCCAGATAATTCCGGAAGATATCATGCATAAAGGACTGAAATACCGATGGAGCATTAGAGAGCCCGAATGGCATCACAAGATATTCAAAATGGCCTTTGGGCGTATTAAATGCTGTTTTCCATTCATCACCTTGTTTAATACGCACGAGATTATACGCCCCTCGAAGGTCGATTTTAGTAAACCAACTGGCCCCCTTATTCCAAGCAAACAAATCAGAAAGTTAAGGTAAAGGGTACTGGAATTTGACCGTGATCTTATTGAGAAGGCGATAATCTATACAGGGTCTCAAGGAGCCATCCTTCTTGGCAACAAAAAAAAATCCCACTCCCAGCGGTGACGAAGACGGGCGAATATGCCCCTTCTCCAAGGACTCCTTTACATAACTCCGCATAGCGGCATGCTCTGGCACAGACAGATTGAAAAGTCGGCCCTTAGGGAACTTACAGCCAGGAATCAAATTAATGGCACAATCGCAGTCCCTATGAGGAGGCAGGGAACTGGACTTGGGCTCATCAAATATATCCTGGAAATCCGACAAAAACTCAGGAACTTCAGAAGAAGGGGACGAGGAAATGGACATCAAAGGAATATCACTATGTATCCCCTGACAACCCCAACCAGTTACAGACATAGATCTCCAATCCAGCACTGGATTATGTACCTGTAACCATGGAAAACCCAGCACAACAACATCATGCAAATTATGCAACACCAAAAAGCGAATATTTACCTGATGTGCTGGAGCCACGTACATGGTTAACTGTGTCCAGTACTGAGGTTTATTCTTGGCCAATGGCGTAGCATCAATCCCCCTTAAGGGAATAGGGCTCTGCAAAGGCTCCAAGGAAAAACCACAGCGCTTGGCAAATTCTAAGTCCATTAAGTTCAGGGCAGCGCCAGAATCCTCAAATGCCATAACAGAAAAGGACGACAATGAGCAAATCAGGGTAACAGACAAGAGAAATTTAGGCTGTACAGTACTAATGGTAACAGACCTAGGGACCCTCTTAGTACGCTTAGGGCAATCAGAAATAGCATGAGCAGAATCACCACAGTAAAAACACAGGCCATTCTGACGTCTGAATTTCTGCCTTTCTGCTCTAGTCAAAATCCTATCACATTGCATAGGCTCAGGACTCTGCTCAGAGGACACTGCCATATGGTGCACCACCTTGCGCTCGCGCAAGCGCCGATCAATCTGAATGGCCAAAGACATTGACTCATTCAGACCAGCAGGCGTAGGAAACCCCACCATAACATCTTTAAGGGCTTCAGAAAGACCCTTTCTGAAAATCGCTGCCAGGGCATACTCATTCCATTTTGTGAGCACAGACCACTTTCTAAATTTCTGGCAGTATACTTCTGCTGCTTCCTG
The DNA here is from genome assembly GCF_051348905.1 of Ranitomeya variabilis. NCBI lineage: Eukaryota > Metazoa > Chordata > Amphibia > Anura > Dendrobatidae > Ranitomeya > Ranitomeya variabilis. The sequence continues at coordinate 753,981,167 of NC_135235.1, read as the reverse complement.
ACCCTGACACAGAGCCAGCAAAGTTTTTTCTGCCTGATCCACAGAATTAGGCTCGTCATACAGCAATCCGAGCGCTTGAAAAAATGCGTCAATATTGAGCAATGCAGGATTTCCTGGCTCAAGGGAGAATGCCCAGTCCTGCAGGTCGCCACGCAGCAAAGGAATAACAATCTTCACCTGCTGAATGGGGTCACCAGAGGAACGGGGTCTCAGAGCAAAAAACAATCTGCAATTATTTTTAAAGTTCAAAAATTTAGATCTATCCCCAGAAAAAAAATCAGGAATAGGAATTCTAGGCTCTAATACCGGAGTCTGGACAACATAATCTTGGATACTCTGTACCCTTGCAGCGAGTTGATCCACGCGCAAGGACAGACCCTGAACCTCCATATCAGCACCAAAATCCTGAACCACCCAGAGATTAAGGGGAAAAAAAAGACAAAACAAGCTACAAAGGAAAAAAAAATGACTCAGAACTTTCTTTTCCCTCTTTTGAGATGCATTTAACACATTGTGGGCCAGCTGTACTGTTATGACCTGGTGGTTAAGAGGCCACACTGATATGACCTGGTGGCTAAAACGCAACATGGGACGAGCTCTGAGGAGGTGGTATCTCTACTGACCGCAGTCCCTAATCCTAACAACAACACTAGTAATAGCCGTGGGATGTTCCTGACTCTCCCTAGACACCTCTTCACAGCCTAAGAACTAACTACCCCTAAAGAAGGAAATAGAAAGCTATCTTGCCTCAGAGAAAAGCCCAAAAGGAAAGATAGCCCCCACAAATATTGACTGTGAGTGGAGAGGGAAATGACGTACACAGAAATGAAATCAGATTTCAGCAAAGGAGGCCAATACTAAACTTGATAGACAGAGAGAAAGGGATACTGTGCGGTCAGTATTAAAAACTACAAAATCCACGCAGAGTTTACAAAAATGAACTCCACACCGACTCACGGTGTGGAGGGGCAAATCTGCTTCCTCAGAGCATCCAGCTAGCCTGAATATGACATAGTAACAAGCTGGACAAAAAGAGACATATTTGCAGAGCAATAGAGTCCAAAGCAAATGGACAAACAAGAACTAGCAAAAACTTATCTTTTGCTGACAAGGACAGGCCATATGAGAATTCCAAGGAGAGAACCAAATCCAACCAAGAACATTGACAGCTGGCATGAACTAAAGCCCAGAGCAGGTTTAAATACCAAACCCAGGCAAGGCTATCAGTGAAGGCAGCTGCTACAGCTACCTAAAGGAGCAGCAGTTCCACTCGAAACCACCAGAGGGAGCCCAAGGGCAGAACTCACAAAAATACCATTAGCAACCACAGGAGGGAGCTCCAGAACGGAATTCACAACAATACTACGTCACTGTGCAATATAGTAGGTAGCCTGTGCTATACACTACCTACATATTCTAGAATACCCGATACGTTAGAATCGGGCCACCATCTAGTAAGTAATAAGAATGAATGTCAGCCTGGGGTGTTACATAGTGAGAAATGGAAGTGCTGACTGTCACGATATTGTATGAAATATAATATGATTTTGTAGCTTGGCCTGTCAGACCCATGCTGCGGGCTAAAAAACCCCCTTCTTTGTGTGTTTCTGAATGTGTGTGTAGAAGAGATTTTATTGCTTCCAGCTCTGGGAGCAAAGGAATTTTTATGATCAGTATAGCTGCATTGACAAAGGTACCAGCTGAAACTGGTCTGATCTCCCTTTTAAAACATGAGGCTCTTTGTCCTAATCTTGTAAGATTCTGGGCCAACGATTTGGGCTAGGAAAATAATAAGTACATATTGCTAAAGTCCATCGGCGGATCTATCAACCACTGTAAGCGCTAGCCTCTAATTCCAACGTGTAAAAAAGTATGGATTTCTCTGGAACTGTGTGTCCTACTAGCCCGAATTTAGTATCTATAGAGAGCAAATCTTAATACAAGATGGCTGAGAGGTGTGTTATGACTCTGCCAGATTCTCCATGGAAGATATGACAATCATAAGAATGGTTGGAAAAAACTGTACAGCTGAGGAAAGAGAAGGGCAATCTTAACTCAACCCCTTTAGTGATGTCACGAGGCTGGAGTTTAAAAGTCTTTACACTTAACCCAGCCTGGAGTCAGCAGAGTTTAAGGAGCTGTTCCTATCCAGACCTCCTTACCTTTGTACATATTTCAATTGTATCTTTTGTAACATCTGTATATGCCTTTTTATAAACACTGCCGTAATCTTTCGGAGTAAAATATATAAATTACTAGTTTTCATTCTTCCTGCTCTAAAATGTACCCAAAGTCTTTTGAAGGGAATTACGCTACTGTTCTGGGTTAGCTTCGGACCTGTTTAATCGAAGCTGGTGGCAGCATACCTTGTACGATGCATTTGGGAGTCGTTGTAGCTACGGCGTCGTTGATAATTATTGTTCCTGCCTGACTGGGAGTAGTTATATCGCCTCGCTGCAGCATGCCCAATAGCCAGTACATAGCAGGCAGCCTTTCTGGCGACTAATTACCCTAGGTGCAGTACCTATTCTGACCTGAGGGTGAGGGGGGTGCCAGAGAGCTGCAAGTTTTCAAGCGGAACTGTAAAGCGGGATATACATAAACCCCTGCAGTTCGTGGTATATTGAAGAGCAGTGGGATATCTAAAATAAGCCCCTGCTGTAAACTAAGAGGTCAATAGCCTTGTGTGTGTTTTTTCATCACATTGTAGCAGTGGAGGGATAACTAAGATAAGCCCCCTGCACATGTGATAGTCGTCTGTTGGCCTAAAGGCACCCCGGTCCGTGACGAAGGGGTGACGGTCACGGTGTGAATCATGACATATTGGTGGCAAGGCGGTGGGATCTTAGAGCATTAGTGATTTGGTTTAAGCAATCATTCCTCTCACTAAAAACTTGCAAAGTTCTTGCGAGGACTCTGCGCAAATAAGTTTGGAGAACGAACTCAGTGTTTATTAGTCCTGAGACAATTGTGTGTACTGGTAATTATCCCTTCCCTTTCTCTTCGTTTTTCTATCCTATCTTTTATTTGGCAACCATGGCTGTGAAAGGAGAAGCCTGGTATACCCAGCAGAAGAAGGACACTCTTGCTGGGATATGCATGTACCATGGCCTGAACTCCCATGGCTCAGTCCAAGGCAAGACCAAGCCAGGCCATAGCGCCCAGTGGCCGCAGAAGCCAGCACAAGCAAATATGGTGCTGCAGCAGAAGTCCAATCACGGAATGCCGGCCCTATTAGCAATCAGGGCGAATTGGACCCCTACCTGCTGAGGCCTTGGAAGAACTTCCCACTGATGACCATGATGGACGCCTGCAGCTGATTCAGCAATAGCGGCAGGAGGCCCGAGCCGAGCGAGAGGCTCAGCGAGCCGAGCTCTAAGCCCAGCGAGAACATGACCAGATGATGCTCCAGCAGGGGGGGATGCCCTCCACCGTCCGGAGCCATGAGCCCAACAGCGCTCAGGTTCTGAAGCCCCGGCCCGATCACTTTCCTGTCATGGAAAAGGATGGGGACTTGGACACTTTTCTGCGGGCCTTTGAGAAAGCCTGCAGACAGTACCAGCTGCCTACAGACGAATGGGCACGATACCTGACACCAGGGCTGAGAGCCAAAGCTCTGGAGGCATTTGCTGCCCTCCCTCAAGAACAAGATGGTGACTATGAGGCCATCAAGCAGGCTCTCATAGCCAAGTACCAGCTTACACCCGAGGTGTACCGTAGAAAGTTCCGGAACCTCCAACGTGGCCCACACGACAGTTACGGCGATGTGGCACATGGTCTGGGGACCCACTTTGACCAGTGGACCCAAGGACTGTCAGTGACCACCTTTGCACAGCTGCGAGACCTGATGATCAAAGACCAGTTCTTACATCTTTGCCCAGCTGAGGTGCGACAGTTCGTGATGGACAGAGATCCCAATGCGTGACGAAAGCAGCGCAGATTGCCGACGCCTATGAGGCCAACCATAGATCCGAACTGCGGAAGCCAGTCACCACCAGCTGGAGAGGGGGTAAGCCTGCAACCAACGCCAGTACCCCTGCCAGCCAACACAGCAGAGTTCCTGTCCCCGTGGCCAACAGCACTAGACCTACCACCGAACCTCGCCAGTGTTTCTTCTGCAAGCGGACTGGCCATATCAGTCCCTACAGCCCAGACAAGCAGAAGAACCCCCCAGGCAAGGCCCCAGGGCCTAACGCAGCAGTTCTTTTGGTGGGTGGGGTGGCTGGGAGGGTGTGTGAGGCCATGTTGCTACAGGCCTCAAGGACACCGGAGCTGAACGAACACTCATCCAACCCGAACTGGCGGCCCCTGAAGAAATCATTCCAGGGAAAACCCTAACTGTCACTGGGATTGGGGGCATCAGCTGTCCCTTGCCAATGGCCTGGGTTTATATTGATTGGGGTGCCGGGAGCGGGGTGAAGGAAGTGGGGCTGTCTGAAAATTTGCCCACTGATGTCTTGTTGGGGACTGATTTGGGGAGGATGGTTGCATACTACGTCCCTGACACCCCTCCCCAATCTACTAATAAGGGTAACGTTAGCCCTGATGAGGATGATGATGATGGGAAATTGCATGTGTTACCTGACCATGCTTTATCTTGTAATGATGCATCTAATAACCATTTTTTCCCTAGAATTGATGGTGAAAATGTTTTACCTGTACCAACTGAACCTGATAACCATTTTTCTGCAAAGGTTAATGTGTCCATAGGTACAGGCGTGCTCAGCCAGTCGCTCTGCGGAGTGAGACAGCTGAGGAACCCCTAGCAGGGGCAAGTGTCGGTGCTACAGGAAATGGGGAGAAGCATGGGAACCGTGAGTAAGGTGATGCCATGAAATTGACCAGTGCCACAGAGGAAGGTAACTGGCCCATAAGTAGCACTGCCCCTGGAGTGTTGGGGGTGGATGGGGAGGTAGAGCCCATAGCAGCGCCGGCTGATGGGTCTGTAGAAATCCCCGGAGAGACAGGCTACGTAGCTGCTGTCACCCGCAGTCAGAGTGCCCGGAACGCAGATAACTGTCTGCCTTCCAGACCCTCCTCAGTCATCATTGTGACTGAACCAGAGGTGGACCCAGAGCCGGTCCCAGAGGGCTCCCGTGGGGAAGGGACCCTGACGTCACTTCTGGCTTTCCCTAGCCAGGAGTTTCAGGCCGCTCTGCACGCAGATGCGAGCCTAGAGAGTTTGAGACAACTCGCCGAGACGCCCACCTCCGTGACTGATAAGGAGAGGGTGTTCTGGGAACGAGGAAGGTTGTACCGTGAGACAGTACCCGGAGAATCACAAAAGGAGTGGTTGAGGGAAAGACAGCTGGTCGTCCCACTGCAATTCCGGGGTGAGTTGTTACGGATTGCCCATGAGATCCCGCTAGCTGGACACTTGGGGATCAGCAAAACTAAGGCCCGGCTGTCTCAACACTTCTATTGGCCTAAGATGGGGACAGATGTGTCAAACTACTGCCGCTCCTGTATCGCCTGTCAAAGAGTGGGGAAGGCGGGGCCTGCTCTTAAGGCTCCCCTGATCCGTTTGCCAGTGATAGAGTAGCCTTTCCAGAGGATCGCGGTGGACATTGTGGGCCCGCTGGCTGTCCCTAGCAGCTCTGGAAAGCAATACATCCTTACTGTGGTATACTACACTACCCGGTACCCAGAGGCAGTAGCTCTGTTGTCAACTAGGGCAGATAAGGTGGCGGATGCCCTGTTGGCTATCTTTTCACGTGTAGGATTTCCCAGGGAGATGCTTACTGATCAAGGGACCCAATTCATGTCTCACCTAATGGAGGCTCTCTGTAAGAGAATGTAGGTGAAGCACCTGGTATCGAGTGCGTATCACCCACAGACCAATGGCTTTTGTGAATGCTTCAATGGTACCCTCAAACAGATGCTATGCATGCTGTTTGAGACCCAAGGGCGTGACTGGGAGCGGTACCTCCCACACCTGCTATTCGCTTACCGAGAGGTTCCGCAGGCCTCGACGGGGTTCTCCCCCTTCGAGCTTCTGTATGGCAGGCGAGTCCGGGGACCCCTTGGGTTGGTAAGGGAACCCTGGGAAGAGGAGCCGAACCTTCCTGAAGTGTCCATAGTGGAGTATGTCATGCGCTTCCGTGACAAGATGCAGACCTTGACGCAGTTGGTGCATGACAACATGACGCAGGCTCAGGCTGACCAGAAGCACTGGTACGACCAGAACGCCCGGGAGCGGACCTACCACATGGGTCAAAAAGTGTGGGTGCTGGTCCCCGTGCCAACGGATAAGCTTCAGGCAGCCTGGGAAGGCCCGTACGTCATCCACCAACAGCTCAACCCGGTCACCTACGTGGTCACGCTTGACCACGCTCGGGGTAGGCGAAAGGCCTTTCACGTCAACATGATGAAGGCTCATCACGAACGTGAACCTTTTGTCCTACCGGTCTGCAGCTTGCCCAAAGACAGGGAGGAAGACACCCTCCTGGACATGCTCGCCCAAGCCAAGGCCGGAGGGTCCATCGAGGATGTGGAGGTAAGCTCCTCACTAACCGAACCCCAGCGGTCGCAGTTGCGGACCAAGCTGGAACCCTTCCGGGAAGTGTTCTCCAACTGACCTGGAAGGACTGAGTTAGCAGTCCACGAGGTGGACACCGGAAATCATGCCCCACTACGGCAAACACTCTATTGAATTTTCGACCAGGTGCAGCAGGTTATGCACCAGGAGATCAATGAGATGTTACAGCTGGGGGTGATTAGACGGTCAAAGAGCGCGTGAGGCTCACCTGTAGTGTTGAGCGATACCGTCCGATACTTGAAAGTATCGGTATTGGATAGTATTGGCCGCTACCCGAAAAGTATCGGATATGGCCGATACCGATACAAGTCAATGGGACACCAAGTATTGGAAGGTATCCTGATGGTTCCCAGGGTCTGAAGGAGAGGAAACTCTCCTTCAGGTCCTGGGATCCATATTAATGTGTAAAATAAAGAATTAAAATAAAAAATATTGATATACTCACCTCTCCGGAGGCCCCTCCACCTTACCGCTGTTAACCGGCAGCCTTCTTTGCTTAAAATGAGCGCGTTTAGGGCCTTCCATGATGTCACGGCTTCTGATTGGTCGCGTGCCGCTCATGTGACCGCCACGCGACCAATCACAAGCCGCGACGTCATTCTCAGGTCCTAAATTCCTAGAATGAGGAGTTTAGGGCCTGAGAATGACGTCACGGCTTGTGATTGGTCACGTGCCACTCATGTGACTGCCACGCGACCAATCAGAAGCCGTGACGTAATGGAAGGCCCTAAACGCGCTCATTTTAAGCAAAGAAGGCTGCCGGTTAACAGCGGTAAGGTGCAGGGGCCTCCGGAGAGGTGAGTATATCCATATTTATTATTTTAATTCTTTATTTTACAAATTAATATGGATCCGATACCGATTCCCGATAACACAAAAGTATCGGATCTCGGTATCGGAATTCCGATACCGCAAGTATCGGCCGATACCCGATACTTGCGGTATCGGAATGCTCAACACTACTCACCTGTAGTTCTCATACCAAAGAAGGACCGGACCACCCGGTTCTGCGTGGACTACAGGGGGCTCAACGCCATCACAGCCTCTGATGCGCACCCAATGCCGCTCATCGAGGAGCTGCTGGAGAGGTTAGCTGGCGCAGATTACCTAACAATAATGGATCTGAGTCGAGGATACTGGCAGATTCCCCTGAGCCCCGAGTCCGCCTTTATCATGCCCTTTGGACTGTATGAGTCCACGGTCATGCCCTTCGGCATGAAGAATGCCCCTGCCACTTTCCAGCAGATGGTCAACCTCCTACTTCAGGGACTGGAGAAGTACGCCGTGGCATACTTGGATGACATTGTCATCTTCAGTTCCTCCTGGGAGAAACACCTGCAGAATCTCGAGGAGGTGCTCAGGCGAATTCACCGAGCTGGACTGACTATCAAGCTGGGAAAGTGCCAGATGGGCATGAGTGAGGTCCACTACCTGGGGCATCGGGTAGGCGGAGGCACCCTAAAGCCAGAGCCTGAGAAAGTGGGAGCGATCGTGAACTGGCCCACCCCCAGGACCAAGAAACAGGTGATGTCCTTCCAGGGCACTGCAGGGTACTATAGGCGCTCCGTAGAGCACTATAGTAGACTGGCAAAGCCTTTGACGGACCTCACCAGGAAGAAGCTACCCCACATTGTCAACTGGACCGATGGCTGTGAGGGGGCCTGTTGTGAATTCTGCCCTTGGGCTCCCTCCGGTGGTTTTAAGTGGAACTGCTGCTCCTTGGGTTTAGCATTAGCAGCTGCTTCCACTGATCGTCTCTCCTGGCTCTGCTATTTAACCTGGCTCTGGTTTTCAGTCAGTGCCAGCTGTCAATGTTTCTTGGTTGGATTCAGATCTCTCCTTGGATTTCTCTGATAGCCTGTCCATTTCAGCAAAGATAAGTCCTTGCTTGTTCTTTTGGTTGTTCACTTGCTGTGGACTTAATCGTTCAGCTCATGTTATGTTTTTTCTTGTCCAGCTTGTCAGTATGATATATTCAGCTTAGCTGGAAGCTCTGGGGTAGCAGATTTGCCCCTCCACACCGTGAGTCGGTGTGGAGATTTTTGTAAGCTCTGTGTGGATTTTTTAGCTTTTAATACTGACCGCACAGTATTCTTTCCTGTTCTGTCTATCTAGTTAGAAGTGGCCTCCTTTGCTGAAATCTGTTTTCATTCTGTGCATGTCATTTCCCTCTCCACTCACAGTCAATATTTGTGGGGGGCTATATTTCCTGTGTCTAGGGAGTGACAGGAACATCCCACGGCTACTTCTAGTGTTGGTGTTAGGATCAGGAACTGCGGTCAGTACAGATACCACCTCCTCAGAGCTCGTCCCATGTTGCTCCTTAACCACCAGGTCATAACAGTACAGCTGGCCCACAATGTGTTGAATGCATCTCAAAAGAGGGAAAAAAAAAAGTTCTGAGCCATTTTTTTTTTTTTCTCTGCAGCCTGTTTTGTCTTTTTTTTCCCCTTAATCTCTGGGTGGTTCAGGATTTTGGCGCTGATATGGAGGTTCAGGGTTTGTTCTCTCGTGTGGATCAACTTGCTGCAAGGGTACAGAGTATCCAAGATTATGTTGTTCAGACTCCAGCTTTAGAGCCTAGAATTCCTACTCCTGATTTGTTTTTTGGGGATAGATCTAAATTTTTGAACTTTAAAAATAACTGCAGACTGTTTTTTGCTTTGAGACCCCGTTCCTCTGGTGACCCCATTCAGCAGGTGAAGATTGTCATTAATCTGCTGCGTGGAGACCCTCAGAATTGGGCATTCTCCTTTGAATCAGGGGATCCTGCATTGCTTAATGTAGATGCATTTTTTCAAGCGCTCGGATTGCTGTATGACGAACCTAATTCTGTGGATCAGGCAGAAAAAACCTTGCTGGCTCTGTATCAGGGTCAGGAAGCGGCAGAAGTATACTGCCAGAAATTTAGAAAGTGGTCTGTGCTCACTAAATGGAATGAGTATGCCCTGGCAGCGATTTTCAGAAAGGGTCTTTCTGAAGCCCTTAAAGATGTTATGGTGGGGTTCCCCACGCCTGCTGGTTTGAGCGAATCAATGTCTCTAGCCATTCAGATTGATCGGCGCCTGCGCAAGCGCAAGGTTGTGCACCATATGGCAGTGTCCTCTGAGCAGAGTCCTGAGCCTATGCAAGGTGATAGGATTTTGACTAGAGCAGAACGGCAGGAATTCAGACGTCAGAATAGGCTGTGTTTTTACTGTGGTGATTCTGCTCATGTTATTTCTGATTGCCCTAAGCGTACTAAGAGGGTCGCTAGGTCTGTCACCATTAGTACTGTACAGGCTAAATTTCTCTTGTCTGTTACCCTGATTTGCTCATTATCATCCTTTTCTGTTATGGCATTTGTGGATTCAGGCGCTGCCCTGAACTTAATGGACTTAGAGTTCGCCAGACGCTGTGGTTTTTCCTTGCAGCCTTTGCAGAGCCCTATTCCCTTAAGGGGGATTGATGCTACACCATTGGCCAAGAATAAACCTCAGTACTGGACACAGTTAACCATGTACATGGCTCCAGCACATCAGGAAGATTGTCGTTTTCTGGTGTTGCATAATTTGCATGATGTTGTTGTGCTGGGTTTTCCATGGTTACAGGTACATAATCCGGTGCTGGATTGGAAATCTATGTCTGTGAATAGTTGGGGTTGTCAAGGGATACATAGTGATGTTCCTTTAATGTCAATTTCCTCTTCTCCCTCTTCTGAAGTTCCTGAGTTTTTGTCAGATTTCCAGGATGTATTTGATGAGCCCAAGCCCAGTTCCCTTCCTCCTCATAGGGACTGCGATTGTGCTATTAACTTGATTCCTGGCTGTAAGTTCCCTAAGGGCCGACTTTTCAATCTGTCTGTGCCAGAGCATGCTGCCATGCGGAGTTATGTTAAGGAGTCCTTGGAGAAGGGGCATATTCGCCCGTCTTCATCACCGTTGGGAGCGGGATTCTTTTTTGTTGCCAAGAAGGATGGCTCCTTGAGACCCTGTATTAATTATCGCCTTCTCAATAAGATCACGGTCAAATTCCAATACCCTTTGCCTTTGCTTTCTGATTTGTTTGCTCGGATTAAGGGGGCTTGTTGGTTTACTAAGATTGACCTTCGAGGGGTGTATAACTTGTTCGTATTAAACAGGGTGACGAATGGAAAACAGCATTTAATACGCCCGAAGGCCATTTTGAATACCTTGTGATGCCATTCGGGCTCTCTAATGCTCCATCTGTGTTTCAGTCTTTTATGCATGATATCTTCCGGAATTATCTTGATAAATTCATGATTGTATATTTGGATGATATTTTGATTTTTTCTGATGATTGGGAGTCTCATGTGAAACAGGTCAGGATGGTATTTCAGATCCTTCGTGCTAATGCTTTGTTTGTGAAGGGGTCTAAGTGCCTCTTTGGAGTTCAGAAGGTTTCTTTTTTGGGTTTCATTTTTTTCTCCCTCGGCTATAGAAATAGATCCTGTTAAGGTCCAGGCCATTCATGATTGGATTCAACCCACATCTGTGAAGAGCCTTCAGAAATTTTTGGGCTTTGCTAATTTTTACCACCGTTTCATTGCTAACTTTTCCAGTGTGGTTAAGCCCCTGACCGATTTGACGAAGAAGGGCGCTGATGTGATGAATTGGTCCTCTGCGGCTGTTGAGGCCTTTCAGGAGCTTAAACGTCGATTTACTTCTGCCCCTCTGTTGCTTCAGCCGGATGTTTCTCTTCCTTTTCAGGTTGAGGTTGACGCTTCTGAGATTGGGGCAGGGGCCTTTTTGTCTCAGAGAAGTTCTGATGGTTCTTTGATGAAACCGTGTGCCTTCTTCTCCAGAAAGTTTTCTCCTGCGGAGCGTAATTATGATGTCGGCAATCGGGAGTTGTTGGCTATGAAGTGGGCATTCGAGGAGTGGCGACATTGGCTTGAGGGAGCCAAGCATCGCGTTGTGGTCTTGACCGATCATAAGAATCTGATTTACCTCGAGTCTGCCAAGCGGTTGAATCCTAGACAAGCTCGATGGTCCCTGTTTTTCTCCCGTTTTGATTTTGTGGTCTCTTATCTTCCGGGATCTAAGAATGTGAAGGCTGATGCCCTCTCTAGGAGTTTTTTGCCTGATTCTCCGGGAGTCCTTGAGCCGGTTGGTATTCTCAAGGAGGGGGTGATTCTTTCTGCCATCTTTCCTGATTTACGGCGGGTGCTTCGGGTGTTTCAGGCTGATAAACCTGACCGCTGTCCAGTGGGGAAACTGTTTGTTCCTGATAGATGGACTAGTAAGGTAATTTCTGAGGTTCATTGTTCAGTGTTGGCTGGTCATCCTGGGATTTTTGGTACCAGAGATTTGGTTGCTAGGTCCTTTTGGTGGCCTTCCTTGTCGCGGGATGTGCGTTCTTTTGTGCAGTTCTGTGGGACTTGTGCCCGGTCCAAGCCTTGCTGTTCCCGTGCTAGTGGGTTGCTTTTGCCTTTGCCGGTCCCTGAGAGGCCCTGGACGCATATTTCCATGGATTTTATTTCGGATCTTCCTGTTTCCCAGAAGATGTCTGTTATTTGGGTGGTTTGTGACCGGTTTTCTAAGATGGTCCATTTGGTACCTTTGCCGAAGTTGTCTTCCTCCTCTGATTTGATTCCATTGTTTTTTCAGCATGTGGTTCGTTTGCATGGCATTCTGGAGAATATTGTGTCTGACAGAGGTTCCCAGTTTGTTTCTAGGTTTTGGTGGTCCTTTTGTGCTAGAATGGGCATTGATTTGTCTTTTTCTTCAGCATTTCATCCTCAGACAAATGGCCAAACTGAGCGAACCAATCAGACCTTGGAAACCTATTTGAGATGCTTTGTGTCTGCTGATCAGGATGATTGGGTGACCTTCTTGCCGTTGGCCAAGTTTGCCCTTAATAATTGGGCTAGTTCGGCTACTTTGGTTTCGCCTTTTTTTTGTAATTTTGGTTTTCATCCTCGTTTTTCTTCAGGGCAGGTTGAGCCTTCTGACTGTCCTGGTGTGGATTCTATGGTGGACAGGTTACAGCAGATTTGGACTCATGTGGTGGACAATTTGACGTTGTCTCAGGAAAAGGCTCAACGTTTTGCTAACCGTCGTCGGTGTGTTGGTCCCCGGCTTCGTGTTGGGGATTTAGTATGGTTATCTTCTCGTCATGTTCCTATGAAGGTTTCCTCCCCTAAGTTCAAGCCTCGCTTTATTGGTCCTTATAAGATTTCTGAGATTATCAATCCGGTATCTTTTCGTTTGGCCCTTCCAGCTTCTTTTTCCATCCATAATGTTTTCCATAGATCTTTGTTGCGGAGATATGTGGTGCCCGTGGTTCCCTCTGTTGATCCTCCTGCTCCGGTGTTGGTTGAGGGGGAGTTGGAATATGTGGTGGAGAAGATTTTGGATTCTCGTTTTTCGAGGCGGAAGCTTCAGTATCTGGTCAAGTGGAAGGGTTATGGCCAGGAGGATAATTCTTAGGTTGTTGCCTCCGATGTCCATGCTGCCGATTTGGTTCGTGCTTTTCACTTGGCTCGTCCTGATCGGCCTGGGGGCTCTGGTGAGGGTTCGTGACCCCTCCTCAAGGGGGGGTACTGTTGTGAATTCCGTTCTTGGGCTCCCTCCGGTGGTTGTGAATGGCACTTTTGTGAATTCTGCCCTTGGGCTCCCTCCGGTGGTTTTAAGTGGAACTGCTGCTCCTTGGGTTTAGCATTAGCAGCTGCTTCCACTGATCGTCTCTCCTGGCTCTGCTATTTAACCTGGCTCTGGTCTTCAGTCAGTGCCAGCTGTCAATGTTTCTTGGTTGGATTCAGATCTCTCCTTGGATTTCTCTGATAGCCTGTCCATTTCAGCAAAGATAAGTCCTTGCTTGTTCTTTTGGTTGTTCACTTGCTGTGGACTTAATCGTTCAGCTCATGTTATGTTTTTTCTTGTCCAGCTTGTCAGTATGATATATTCAGCTTAGCTGGAAGCTCTGGGGTAGCAGATTTGCCCCTCCACACCGTGAGTCGGTGTGGAGATTTTTGTAAGCTCTGTGTGGATTTTTTAGCTTTTAATACTGACCGCACAGTATTCTTTCCTGTTCTGTCTATCTAGTTAGAAGTGGCCTCCTTTGCTAAAATCTGTTTTCATTCTGTGTATGTCATTTCCCTCTCCACTCACAGTCAATATTTGTCGGGGCTATCTTTCCTTTTGGGGATTTTCTCTGAGGCAAGATAGCTTTCTGTTTCCATCTTTAGGGGTAGTTAGTTCTCAGGCTGTGACGAGGTGTCTAGGGAGTGACAGGAACATCCCACGGCTACTTCTAGTGTTGGTGTTAGGATCAGGAACTGCGGTCAGTACAGATACCACCTCCTCAGAGCTCATCCCATGTTGCTCCTTAACCACCAGGTCATAACAGGGGCCTTCCAGGTGTTGAAAAGAGCACTGTGCAACGCCCTTGTGTTTAAAGCAGTTGACCGTTCTTGGTACAGACCGGCGCCAGTGAGTTTGGCCTTGGTGCTGTGCTCAGCCAGGTTGACTCGGAGGACCAAGAGCACCCCGTGTTGTACCTGAGCCGGAAACTTTTGCCGAGGGAAGTGGCCTACTCCACCATTGAGAAAGAGTGCCTGGCCATAGTCTGGGCCCTGCAGCGCTTGCAGCCCTACTTGTACGGTCGCACCTTCACCGTGGTGACCGACGACAACACTCTGCGCTGGCTAAACGCCATGTGTGGAACCAACGGCAGGTTGCTACGCTGGAGCCTTGCCATTCAGCAGTTTGACTTCACCATTGAACACAAAATGGGCAGGGAGCATGGCAATGCAGATGGACTGTCTCGCCAGGGTGAACCTACTGAGGTGTGCACGGAGGCATACCGAGGGTTTCTGCCTCCGTAGTGCAGACCAAAAGGGGGAGGTGTCACGATATTGTATGAAATAAGATGATTTTGTAGCTTGGCCTGTCAGACCCATGCTGCGGCTTAAAATCCCCCTTCTTTGTGTGTTTCTGAATGTGTGTGTAGAAGAGATTTTATTGCTTCCAGCTCTGGGAGCAAAGGAATTTTTACGATCTGTATAGCTGCATAGACAAAGGTACCAGCTGAAACTGGTCTGATCTCCCTTTTAAAACATGAGGCTCTTTGTCCTAATCTTGTAAGACTCTGGGCCAACAATTTGGGCTAGGAAAATAATAAGTACATATTGCTAAAGTCCATCGGCGGATCTATCAACCACTGTAAGCGCTAGCCTCTTATTCCAACAGGTAAAAAAGTACGGATTTCTATGGAACTGTGTGTCCTACTAGCCCGAATTTAGTATCTATAGAGAGCAGATCTTAATACAAGATGGATGAGGGGTGTGTTATGACTCTGCCAGATTCTCCAGCGAAGATATGACAATCACAAAAATGGTTGGAGAAAACTGTACAGCTGAGGAAAGAGGGCGATCTTAACTCAACCCCTTTAGTGATGTCATGAGGCTGGAGATTAAAAGTCTTTACACTTAACCCAGCCTGGAGTCAGCAGAGTTTTTACTTAAGGAGCTGTTTCTATCCAGACCTCCTGATGCACTGGGACATTTGGGGTTCCACCTACCAGCATGGTTTCGCCTGACATGAACTGAGAACATGTGAGTTTTACCTTTCTTATTTAATCCCTGTTAGTTTTATAATTACCTTTGTACATATTTCAGTTGTCTGTTTTGTAACATCTGTATATGCCTTTTTATAAACACTGCCGTAATCTTTCGGAGTAAAATATATAAATTAATAGTTTTCATTCTTCCTGCTCTAAAACGTACCCCAAGTCTTCTGAAGGGAATTACGCTACTGTTCTGGGTTAGCTTCGGACCTGTTTAATCGAAGCTGGTGGCAGCATACCTTGTACGGTGCCTTTGAGAGTCGTTGATAATTATTGTTCCTGCCTGACTGGGAGTAGTTATATCGCCTCGCTGCAGCGTGCCCAATAGCCAGTACATAGCAGGCAGCCTTTCTAGCGACTAATTACCCTAGGTGCAGTACCTAGTCTGACCTGAGGGTGAGGGGGCACCAGAGAGCTGCAAGTTTTCAAGCGGAACTGTAAAGCGGGATATACATAAACCCCTGCAGTTCGTGGTATGTTGAAGAGCAGTGGGATATCTAAAATAAGCCCCTGCTGTAAACTAAGAGGTCAATAGCCTTGTGTGTGTTTTTTCATCACATTGTAGCAGTGGAGGGATAACTAAGATAAGCCCCCTGCACATGTGATAGCCGTCTGTTGGCCTAAAGGCACCCGATCCGTGACATAGGGGTGACGGTCACGGTGTGAATCGTGACACTGACAAAACAAGAAAGTGATTGAATCTTGTATGTGACGGCTGTCTATTCGAAGAGCTTGTGTTGGTTCCTGATCGCGGCTGTTCTGGTAACAGGAGACATTAACCTAGTGAGCATGTATCGGGGTCAAGCTACTATGGTGGAAGCTGATAGAATGTGCAGTGAATGGGAGTAAGGGAAAATGAGGGAGGTGTTGATGAGGTGAATGATGTGATACAAAGAGCGTCGGCTGATCACTCAGGATACAGAATGGAGGATCCATTGGATGAGCACTCTGGATGCCAGAGACAACGAAAAAACTGGGGGAACGAACTACACTAGCGATGTGCGAGCATATTCGGTAATGCTCGTTACTGGCCAGAGCATCGCTGTGCTCAGCGAGCACCGAGCATTTCCGGGTTTGCTCGGCGGGAGTTCAGGTCCCCGCACTGCATGTTTGGCGCTCTATAGAGAGCCAATAAACATGCAGGGTTTCTCTTCCACGCACTGTAAGGCTGTGTGCACATGATGCGGATTTAATGTGGATCCGCAGCGCTTTTTTCTGCGCAGAAACGCTGCAGTTCCGCAAAGTGATTTACAGTACAATGTAAATCAATTGAAAAAAAAATGCTGTGCTAATGGTGCGGAAAAATCTGCATGAAAACCGATGCGAATCAAAATAAGTAGCAGGTCACTTCCTTTGTTTGGAACTGCAACGTTTCTGAACTCTTCCATTACAGAAATCCGCAGAGGTAAAAACCGCAGAAAATCCGCACAAAATCCGCAAAAACGCACAAAATCCGCATAAAAAGCGTCAAATCCACATCTGCGTTTTCTGCCAGGAGATGCGGATTTTGTGCAGAAAATTCTGCACCCCATTCCGCAACGTGTGCACATAGCCTAATGCCGTAGCCATGTTGGTCGTGGCATTACAGTGATTGGCGGATACACAGCTGATAGTCCTACCAAATAGACTGTTAGAATTTGTATTATGGCAAGAAAAAAGCAGCTAAGTAAAGAAAAACGAGTGGCCATCATTACTATAAGAAATGAAGGTCAGTCAGTCTGAAAAAAATAGGGAAAACTTTGAAAGTGTCCCCAAGTGCAGTGGCAAAAACCATCAAGCGCTACAAAGAAACTGGCTCACACTAGGACCGCCCCAGGAAAGGAAGACAAAGAGTCCCCTCTGCTTCTGAGGATAAGTTTATCTGAGTCACCAGCCTCAGAAATTGCAGGTTAACAGCAGCTCAGATTAGAGACCAGATCAATGCCACACAGAGTTCTAGCAGCAGACACATCTCTACAACTGTTAAGAGGAGACTTTGTGCAGCAGGCCTTCATGGTAAAATAGCTGCTAGGAAACCCCTGCTAAGGACAGGCAACAAGCAGGAGACTTGTTTGGGTTAAAGAACACAAGGAATGGACATTAGACCAGTGGAAATCTGTGCTTTGGTCTGATGAATCCAAATTTGAGATCTTTGGTTCCAACCACCGTGTCTTTGTGCGACGCAGAAAAGGTGAACAGATGGACTCTACATGCCTGGTTCCCACCGTGACGCATGGAGGAGGAGGTGTGAGGGTGCTTTGCTGGTGACACTGTTGGGGATTTATTCAAAATTGAAGGCATACTGAACAAGCATGGCTACCACAGCATCTTGCAGCGGCATGCTATTCCATCCGGTTTGCATTTAGTTGGACCATCATTTATTTTTCAACAGGACAATGACCCCAAACACACCTCCAGTCTGCGTCAGGGCTATTTGACGAAGGAGTGTGATGGGGTGCTATGCCAGATGCCCTGGCCTCAACAGTCACCTGACCTGAACCCAATCGAGATGGTTTGGGGTGTTATGATCCTTAGTGGTTGAGGATCACAAATAACTCAGCTAAGAAACAAACATAGGACAAGCTCTAGGGAGGTGGCAAACTGGACTGACCGCAAATCTGAACCTATCCAAACACACTAGAAGTAGCCGGTGAACGTGCCTAAAAATCCTAGACGTCTCGAGCCAGCCTGAGGAACTAACTACCCCTAGAGAGAAAGACCTCTCTTGCCTCCAGATAAATAATCCCCAAAGATATAGAAGCCTGTTGTGATTTTGCTTTTTGCTCCCTCTAGTGGTCATTAGTGATTTGACTCTGGAGCTTCTGTCTTTTCCTATATCCTCACCTGGGCCGTTAGTTCAGGGGCGTTGCTATATAAGCTCCCTGGACCTTCAGTTCAATGCCTGGCATCGTTGAAATCAGAGCTAATCTGTTGTGCTCTTGTCCTATGATCCTGGTTCCTGTATTTCAAGCTAAGTCTGCTTCCTTGCTTTTTGCTTTTGTTTTGTTTGGTATTTTTGTCCAGCTTGTTCCTATCTGTATCCTGACCTTTGCTGGAAGCTCTAGGGGGCTGGTGTTCTCCCCCCGGACCGTTAGACGGTTCGGGGGTTCTTGAATCTCCAGCGTGGATTTTTATAGGGTTTTTGTTGACCAGATAAGTTATCTTGCTATATTCTGCTATTAGTAAGCTGGCCTCTCTTTGCTGAACCTGGTTCATTTCTGTGTTTGTCATTTCCTCTTACCTCACCGTTATTATTTGTGGGGGGCTTGTATCTTGCTTTGGGGTCCCTTTCTCTGGAGGCAAGAGAGGTCTTTGTTTTCTTCTCCTAGGGGTAGTTAGATTCTCCGGCTGGCGCGAGTCATCTAGCTATCACCGTAGGCATGATCCCCGGCTACTTCTAGTGTTGGCGTTAGGAGTAGCTATTTGGTCAACCCAGTTACCACAGCCCTATGAGCTGGATTTTTGAATATCGCAGACTTACACGTTCCTCTGAGACCCTGTCCACTGGGGTCATAACAGAAGCCCCCAACAGATAATAACGGTGAGGTAAGAGGAAGGCACATACACAGGGGTGAAAGCAGATTCAGCAAATGAGGCCCACTAATACTAGATAGCAGAAAATAGTAAAGGGGTCTGTGCGGTCAGTAAAAAACCCTTACAAAATATCCACACTGAGATTTCAAGAACCCCTGCACCAACTAACGGTGCGGGGGGAGAAACTCAGTCCCCTAGAGCAACCAGCAAGCGAGGAAATCACATTTTAGCAAGCTGGACAAGAAACATGATGAATGCTGATGATCAAAAAATAAACAAACAAAAACTTAGCTTGTCTTGGAGAGACTGGGAGCAAGGTAGTCACAAGGAATCTGAAGAGCACTGAATACATTGATAGCAGGCAAGGAACTGAGTATCCAGGTGAGCTAAATAGGAAACCAACCAAGGATAACGAACCAGCTGAAGCTGCCAACCTGCAGAAAGACAACACTACACAGTACCGCTTGTGACCACTAGAGGGAGCCCAAAAATAGAGTTCACAACAGTACCCCCCCCCCCTTGAGGAGGGGTCACCGAACCCTCATCAAGACCCCCAGGGCGATCAGGATGAGCCACGTGGAAGGCACGAACCAAATCGGCCGCATGAACATCAGAGGCGACAACCCAGGAATTATCCTCCTGACCATAGCCCTTCCACTTGACCAAATACTGAAGCCTCCGTCTAGAGATACGAGAATCCAAAATCTTCTCCACCACATACTCCAATTTGCCCTCGACCAGCACCGGAGCAGGAGGCTCAACAGAAGGAACCACAGGTACCACATACCTCCGCAACAAAGACCTATGGAACACATTATGAATGGCAAACGATGCTGGGAGATCCAAACGAAAAGACACCGGGTTAAGGATTTCCAAGATCTTATAAGGACCGATGAAGCGAGGCTTGAATTTAGGAGAGGAGACCTTCATAGGAACATAACGAGAAGACAGCCACACCAAATCCCCAACACAAAGTCGGGGGCCCACACCGCGGCGGCGGTTGGCAAAGCGCTGAGCCCTCTCCTGTGACAACCTCAAATTGTCCACCACATGGTTCCAAATCCGCTGCAACCTATCCACCACAGAATCCACCCCAGGACAGTCAGAAGGCTCAACCTGACCCGAGGAAAAACTAGGATGGAAACCAGAATTGCAGAAAAAAGGCGAAACCAAAGTATCAGAACTAGCCCGATTATTAAGGGCAAACTCGGCCAATGGCAAAAAAGTCACCCAATCATCCTGATCAGCAGAAACAAAACATCTCAAATAAGTTTCCAACGTCTGATTAGTTCGCTCGGTTTGGCCATTAGTCTGAGGATGGAAGGCCGACGAAAAAGACAAATCAATGCCCATCTAAGCACAAAAAGTCCGCCAAAACCTGAACACAAACTGGGATCCTCTGTCAGACACAATATTTTCAGGAATGCCATGCAAGCGAACCACATTCTGAAAAAATAGAGGAACCAAATCGGAGGAAGAAGGCAACTTAGGCAAGGGCACCAAATGGACCATCTTGGAAAAACGATCACACACCACCCAGATGACAGACATTTTCTGAGATACAGGAAGATCCAAAATAAAATCCATGGAAATGTGCGTCCAAGGCCTTTTCGGAATAGGCAAGGGCAAAAGCAAACCGCTGGCGCGAGAACAGCAAGGCTTAGCCTGAGCACAAATCCCACAAAACTGTACAAAGGAACACACATCCCGCGACAAGGAAGGCCACCAGAAAGACCTAGCCACCAAATCTCTGGTACCAAAAATCCCAGGATGACCCGCCAACACCGAAGAATGAACCTCGGAAATAACTCTGCTGGTCCATCTATCCGGAACAAACAGTCTCTCTGGTGGACAACGGTCAGGTCTATCCGCCTGAAATTTCTGCAGCACTCGTCGCAAATCTGGGGAAATGGCAGACAAAATCACTCCCTCTCTGAGAATACCAGTCGGCTCAGAAACTCCCGGAGAGTCAGGCACAAAACTCCTAGAAAGTGCATCAGCTTTCACGTTCTTTGAACCAGGCAGGTATGAGACCACGAAGTTGAAACGGGAGAAAAACAACGACCAACGAGCCTGTCTAGGATTCAGGCGCTTGGCAGATTCAAGGTAAATCAGATTTTTGTGATCCGTCAAGACCACCACACGATGTTTAGCTCCTTCGAGCCAATGTCGCCACTCCTCAAATGCCCACTTCATCGCCAACAACTCCCGATTACCAACATCATAATTCCGCTCGGCAGGCGAAAACTTTCTTGAAAAGAAAGCACATGGCTTCATCACAGAACCATCAGAGCTTCTCTGCGACAAAACAGCCCCTGCTCCAATCTCAGAAGCATCAACCTCGACCTGGAAGGGGAGAGAGACATCTGGCTGACACAAGACTGGAGCTGAAGAAAACCGGTGCTTCAGCTCCCGAAAGGCCTCCACGGCCGCAGGAGACCAATTAGTCACATCAGAACCCTTCTTGGTCAAATCCGTCAACGGTTTAACCACGCTAGAAAAATTAGCGATGAAACGACGGTAAAAATTAGCAAATCCCAAGAACTTCTGAAGACTCTTAACAGACGTGGGCCGAGTCCAGTCATGAATAGCCTGGACCTTGACTGGGTCCATCTCCACAGTAGAAGGAGAAAAAATAAAACCCAAAAAGGAGACCTTCTGTACTCCGAAGAGGCATTTTGAGCCCTTCACAAATAAAGCATTAGCACGCAGGACCTGAAACACCATCCTGACCTGCTTCACATGGGACTCTGTTGTGACCCCAATGGCGAGGGTCTCAGAGGAACGTGGAAGTCTGCAGAATACAAAAATCCAGCTCATAGGGCAGTGGTAACTGGGTTGACCATATATCTACTCCTAACGCCAACACTAGAAGTAGCCGGGGATCATTCCTACGTTGATTCTAGATGACACGCGCCAGCCGGAGAATCTAGCTACCCCTAGTAGAGGAAAACAAAGACCTTTCTTGCCTCCAGAGAAGGGGACCCCAAAGCTGGATAGAAGCCCCCCACAAATAATGACGGTGAGGTAAGAGGAAATGACAAACACAGAAATGAACCAGGTTTAGCACAGAGAGGCCCGCTTACTGATAGCAGAATAAAGAAAGGTAACTTATATGGTCAACAAAAACCCTATCAAAATCCACACTGGAAATTCAAGAACCCCCGAACCGTCTAACGGTCCGGGGGGAGAACACCAGCCCCCTAGAGCTTCCAGCAAAGGTCAGGATATAGATTTGGAACAAGCTGGACAAAAATACAAAACCAAAACAAATAGCAAAAAGCAAAAGGCAGACTTAGCTGATATAACTGGAACCAGGATCAGTAGACAAGAGCACAGCAGACTAGCTCTGATAACTACGTTGCCAGGCATTGAACTGAAGGTCCAGGGAGCTAAAATAGCAACACCCCTAACTAACGACCCAGGTGCGGATAAAAGGAATGACAGAAAAACCAGAGTCAAAAAACTAGTAACCACTAGAGGGAGCAAAAAGCAAATTCACAACAGTACCCCCCCCTTAGTGAGGGGTCACCGAACCCTCACCACGACCACCAGGGCGATCAGGATGAGCGGCATGAAAGGCACGAACTAAATCGGCCGCATGAACATCAGAGGCGACCACCCAGGAATTATCCTCCTGACCATAGCCCTTCCACTTGACCAGGTACTGAAGCCTCCGCCTGGAGAGGCGAGAATCCAAGATTTTCTCCACCACGTACTCCAACTCGCCCTCAACCAACACCGGAGCAGGAGGCTCAGCAGAAGGAACTACAGGCACAATGTACCGCCGCAACAAGGACCTATGAAATACATTGTGAATAGCAAACGACACAGGAAGATCCAGACGAAAAGATACAGGATTAAGGATTTCCAATATCTTGTAAGGCCCAATAAAACGAGGTTTAAATTTGGGAGAGGAGACCTTCATAGGAACAAAGCGGGAAGAAAGCCACACCAAATCCCCAACGCGTAGTCGGGGACCCACACCGCGGCGGCGGTTGGCAAAGCGCTGAGCCTTCTCCTGTGACAACTTCAAGTTGTCCACCACATGATTCCAGATCTGCTGCAACCTATCCACCACAGAATCCACCCCAGGACAGTCAGAAGGCTCCACATGACCCGAAGAAAAGCGAGGATGGAAACCAGAGTTGCAGAAAAAAGGCGAAACCAAGGTGGCGGAACTAGCCCGATTATTAAGGGCAAACTCAGCCAACGGCAAGAATGTCACCCAATCGTCCTGATCAGCAGAGACAAAACACCTCAAATAAGCCTCCAAAGTCTGATTGGTTCGCTCCGTCTGTCCATTAGTCTGAGGATGGAAAGCAGACGAAAACGACAAATCAATGCCCATCCTACTACAAAAGGATCGCCAGAACCTGGAAACGAACTGGGATCCTCTGTCTGACACAATATTCTCAGGGATGCCGTGCAAACGAACCACGTTCTGGAAAAACACAGGAACCAGATCGGAAGAGGAAGGCAGCTTAGGCAAAGGAACCAAATGGACCATCTTGGAGAAGCGATCACATATCACCCAGATAACGGACATGCCCTGAGATAGCGGAAGATCAGAAATGAAATCCATGGAGATATGTGTCCAAGGTCTCTTCGGGACAGGCAAGGGCAAGAGCAAACCGCTGGCACGAGAACAGCAAGGCTTAGCTCGAGCACAAGTCCCACAGGACTGCACAAATGACCGCACATCCCTTGACAAGGAAGGCCACCAAAAGGACCTGGCCACCAGATCTCTGGTGCCAAAAATTCCCGGGTGACCTGCCAACACCGAGGAATGAACCTCGGAAATGACTCTGCTGGTCCACTTATCCGGGACAAACAGTCTGTCAGGTGGACAAGACTCAGGCCTATCAGCCTGAAATCTCTGCAACACACGTCGCAGATCCGGAGAAATAGCTGACAAGATAACTCCATCTTTAAGAATACCAACAGGATCAGCGACTCCAGGAGCATCAGGCACAAAGCTCCTAGAAAGAGCATCGGCCTTCACATTCTTTGAACCTGGTAAATACGAGACAACAAAATCAAAGCGGGAGAAAAACAATGACCAGCGGGCCTGTCTCGGATTAAGGCGTTTAGCAGACTCGAGATACATCAGATTTTTGTGATCAGTCAAGACCACCACACGATGCTTAGCACCCTCGAGCCAATGACGCCACTCCTCAAATGCCCATTTCATGGCCAACAACTCCCGATTGCCCACATCATAATTTCGCTCGGCAGGCGAAAACTTCCTAGAGAAAAAGGCACAAGGTTTCATAACAGAGCAACCAGGGCCTCTCTGCGACAAAACGGCCCCTGCCCCAATCTCCGAAGCATCCACCTCAACCTGAAAGGGAAGTGAGACGTCAGGCTGGCACAAAACAGGCGCCGAAGTAAACCGGCGTTTCAACTCCTGGAAAGCCTCCACGGCAGCAGGAGCCCAGTTAGCTACATCGGAGCCCTTCTTGGTCATATCCGTCAAAGGTTTCACAATGCTAGAAAAATTAGCGATAAAACGACGGTAGAAGTTAGCGAAGCCCAAGAACTTCTGAAGACTCTTAACTGACGAGGGCTGAGTCCAATCAAGAATAGCTCGGACCTTGACTGGGTCCATCTCCACAGCAGAAGGGGAAAAAATGAACCCCAAAAAGGGAACCTTCTGTACACCAAAGAGACACTTTGAGCCCTTGACAAACAAAGAATTTTCACGCAAAATTTTAAAGACCAACCTGACCTGCTCCACATGCGAATCCCAATTATCAGAAAAAACCAAAATATCATCCAGATAAACAATCAAAAATTTATCCAGATACTTCCGGAAAATGTCATGCATAAAGGACTGAAAAACTGAAGGCGCATTGGAGAGCCCAAAAGGCATCACCAAGTACTCAAAATGACCTTCGGGCGTATTGAATGCGGTTTTCCATTCATCACCTTGCTTAATGCGCACAAGGTTGTACGCACCACGAAGGTCTATCTTGGTGAACCACTTGGCACCCTTAATCCGGGCAAACAAGTCAGACAACAGCGGTAAAGGATACTGAAATTTGACAGTGATCTTATTTAAAAGCCGATAATCAATACAAGGTCTCAAAGATCCGTCCTTTTTTGCCACAAAAAAGAATCCCGCACCAAGAGGGGAAGAAGACGGACGAATATGTCCTTTTTCCAGAGACTCCTTGATATATGAACGCATAGCGGTATGTTCAGGTACCGACAGATTAAACAGTCTTCCCTTAGGAAATTTACTGCCTGGGATCAAATCTATAGCACAGTCACAGTCCCTATGAGGAGGCAGTGCACTGGACTCAGACTCACTGAAGACATCCTGATAATCAGACAAATACTCCGGAACTTCCGAAGGCGTAGAAGAAGCAATAGACACAGGCAGAGAATCCTCATGAATACCACGACAGCCCCAACTTGAGACTGACATAGCCTTCCAGTCCAGGACTGGATTATGGGTCTGTAACCATGGCAGCCCTAAAACGACCAAATCATGCATTTTATGTAAAACCAGGAAACGTATCACCTCGCGGTGTTCAGGAGTCATGCACATGGTAACCTGAGTCCAATACTGCGGTTTATTTGCTGCCAATGGTGTAGCATCAATACCCCTAAGAGGAATAGGATTTTCTAATGGTTTAAGAGTAAATCCACAGCGCTTAGCAAATGAGAGATCCATGAGACTCAGGGCAGCACCTGAATCTACAAACGCCATGACAGGATAAGATGACAGTGAGCAAATCAAAGTTACAGACAGAATAAATTTAGGTTGCAAATTACCAACGGTGACAGGACTAACAACCTTAGCTATACGTTTAGAGCATGCTGAGATAACATGTGTAGAATCACCACAGTAGTAGCACAAGCCATTCCGGCGTCTATGAATTTTCCGCTCATTTCTAGTCAGGATTCTATCACATTGCATTAAATCAGGTGTCTGTTCAGACAACACCATGAGGGAATTTGCGGTTTTTCTATCACATTGCACCGAATTAGGTGTCTGTTCAGACAACACCATGAGGGAATTTGCGGTTTTGCGCTCCCGCAACCGCCGGTCAATTTGAATAGCCAGTGCCATAGTATCATTCAGACCTGTGGGAATGGGAAAACCCACCATAACATTCTTAATGGCTTCAGAAAGGCCATTTCTAAAATTAGCGGCCAGTGCACACTCGTTCCAATGTGTCAGCACGGACCATTTCCGAAATTTTTGGCAATACACTTCAGCCTCGTCCTGCCCCTGAGACATAGACAGCAAGGCCTTTTCTGCCTGAATCTCAAGATTGGGTTCCTCATAAAGTAAACCGAGCGCCAGAAAAAACGCATCAAGATCAGCCAATGCCGGATCTCCTGGCGCCAGCGAAAAAGCCCAATCCTGAGGGTCGCCCCGTAAGAACGAAATAACAATTTTTACTTGCTGAGCAGAATCTCCTGATGAACAGGGTCTCAGGGACAAAAACAATTTACAATTATTCACGAAATTCCTAAACTTAAACCTGTCTCCGGAAAACAGTTCAGGAATCGGTATTTTAGGTTCTGACCTAGGATTTCTGATAACATAGTCTTGTATGCCCTGCACACGAGTAGCCAGCTGGTCCACACTTGTAATCAAGGTCTGGACATTCATGTCTGCAGCAAGCATAGCCACTCTGAGGTAAAGGGGAAGGAGAAAAAAAAAACAACTCAGAATCTTCTTTCTTATAATCCCTCTTCTGCAATGCATTAAACATTTAATACTGGCCTGGCAAACTGTTGTGACCCCAATGGCGAGGGTCTCAGAGGAACGTGGAAGTCTGCAGAATACAAAAATCCAGCTCATAGGGCAGTGGTAACTGGGTTGACCATATATCTACTCCTAACGCCAACACTAGAAGTAGCCGGGGATCATTCCTACGTTGATTCTAGATGACACGCGCCAGCCGGAGAATCTAGCTACCCCTAGTAGAGGAAAACAAAGACCTTTCTTGCCTCCAGAGAAGGGGACCCCAAAGCTGGATAGAAGCCCCCCACAAATAATGACGGTGAGGTAAGAGGAAATGACAAACACAGAAATGAACCAGGTTTAGCACAGAGAGGCCCGCTTACTGATAGCAGAATAAAGAAAGGTAACTTATATGGTCAACAAAAACCCTATCAAAATCCACACTGGAAATTCAAGAACCCCCGAACCGTCTAACGGTCCGGGGGGAGAACACCAGCCCCCTAGAGCTTCCAGCAAAGGTCAGGATATAGATTTGGAACAAGCTGGACAAAAATA
This sequence comes from Ranitomeya variabilis, assembly GCF_051348905.1. Classification (NCBI taxonomy): domain Eukaryota; kingdom Metazoa; phylum Chordata; class Amphibia; order Anura; family Dendrobatidae; genus Ranitomeya; species Ranitomeya variabilis. The sequence goes on along the minus strand of NC_135235.1, from coordinate 753,954,288 downwards.
CAAAACCAAAACAAATAGCAAAAAGCAAAAGGCAGACTTAGCTGATATAACTGGAACCAGGATCAGTAGACAAGAGCACAGCAGACTAGCTCTGATAACTACGTTGCCAGGCATTGAACTGAAGGTCCAGGGAGCTAAAATAGCAACACCCCTAACTAACGACCCAGGTGCGGATAAAAAAAATGACAGAAAAACCAGAGTCAAAAAACTAGTAACCACTAGAGGGAGCAAAAAGCAAATTCACAACAGGACTCCCAATCATCAGAAAAGACCAAAATGTCATCCAGATAAAGAATCATAAATTTATCCAGATATTCTCGGAAGATGTCATGCATGAAGGACTGAAACACAGAAGGAGCATTAGAGAGTCCAAAAGGCATAACTAAGTACTCAAAATGGCCTTCGGGCGTATTAAATGCTGTTTTCCATTCATCTCCCTGCTTAATGCGCACAAGGTTATACGCACCACGGAGATCTATCTTGGTGAACCAACTGGCACCCTTAATCCGAGCAAACAAATCAGACAATAGTGGCAAAGGATACTGAAATTTGACTGTGATTTTATTCAGAAGACGATAATCTATACAAGGTCTCAAAGAACCGTCCTTCTTGGCCACAAAAAAAAATCCTGCACCAAGAGGGGAAGAGGATGGGCGAATATGTCCCTTCTCCAAAGACTCCTTTATATAACTCCGCATCGCGGCATGCTCTGGTATAGACAAATTAAAAAGTCGTCCCTTAGGGAATTTACTACCAGGAATTAAATTTATAGCACAGTCACAATCCCTATGAGGGGGCAGGGCACTGGACCTGGGCTCATCAAATACATCCTGGTAGTCAGACAAAAACTCAGGGACCTCAGAAGGAGTGGAAGAAGCAATAGACACCAACGGAGTATCGCCATGAATTCCCTGACAACCCCAACTTGACACAGACATAGCTCTCCAATCTAAAACTGGATTATGAGCTTGCAGCCATGGCAGACCCAAAACGACAACATCATGTAAATTATGCAGAACAAGAAAGCGAATCACCTCCTGATGTACGGGAGTCATGCACATGGTCATTTGCGTCCAATACTGAGGCTTATTCTCAGCCAATGGCGTAGCATCAATTCCCCTCAGAGGAATAGGAAATTCCAAAGGCTCCAGGACAAAACCACAGCGCCTGGCAAATGACAAATCCATCAGATTCAGGGCAGCACCCGAATCCACAAAAGCCATAACCGGGTAGGACGACAAAGAACAAATCAAACTAACAGACAAAATAAATTTAGGCTGTATAGTACCAATGGTGACAGGTTTAGCGATTTTTTTTAAGCGTTTAGAGCATGCTGAGATAACATGAGTAGAATCACCACAGTAAAAGCACAACCCATTTTGACGTCTATGACTTTGTCGCTCAATTCTGGTCAGAGTTCGGTCACATTGCATAGACTCAGGTCTCTGTCCAGAAAATACCGCCAAAGGATGAGCAGATTTGCGCTCCCGCAAACGCCGATCAACCTGAATGGCTAAAGCCATAGAATCACTCAGACTTGTAGGGGTGGGAAACCCCACCATAACATTCTTAACGGCCTCAGAAAGACCTTCTCTGAAATTTGCAGCCAGGGCACACTCATTCCATTGAGTAAGCACCGACCATTTCCGAAATTTTTGACAATACACCTCTGCTTCATCCTGACCTTGAGAGAAAGCCAGCAACGCTTTTTCTGCCTGATTCTCAAGATTAGGCTCCTCATAAAGAAGTCCAAGAGCCAGAAAAAATGCATCTACATTAAGCAATGCAGGATCTCCTGGCGCCAGAGAGAAAGCCCAATCTTGAGGGTCGCCACGCAACAAGGAGATAACAATTTTAACTTGCTGAGCGGAATCACCAGAGGAACGAGGTCTCAGAGATAGAAATAACTTACAATTATTCTTAAAATTTAGAAACCTAGATCTATCTCCAGAAAACAACTCAGGAATGGGTATTTTTGGTTCTGACATAGGGCTATGAACAACAAAATTCTGAATACTTTGCACCCGTGCAGTAAGATGATCCACACTAGAAGTCAGAGTCTGAACATTCATGTCTGCAGCTGAGCTCAAAACCACCCAGAGTTCAAGGGGATGAAAGAAGCTAAACAGACTGCAGCAGAGGAAAAGCGGGAGGAAAGAAAAAAAAAAAAGAAAAGTACTCAGGTCTTCTTTTTATCCCACTTCTGCGATGCAATAAACACTTTTTGGCCTGCTATACTGTTATGATCCTTAGTGGTTGAGGATCACAAATAACTCAGCTAAGAAACAAACATAGGACAAGCTCTAGGGAGGTGGCAAACTGGACTGACCGCAAATCTGAACCTATCCAAACACACTAGAAGTAGCCGGTGAACGTGCCTAAAAATCCTAGACGTCTCGAGCCAGCCTGAGGAACTAACTACCCCTAGAGAGAAAGAAAGACCTCTCTTGCCTCCAGATAAATAATCCCCAAAGATATAGAAGCCCCCAACAGATAATAACGGTGAGGTAAGAGGAAGGCACATACACAGGGGTGAAAGCAGATTCAGCAAATGAGGCCCACTAATACTAGATAGCAGAAAATAGTAAAGGGGTCTGTGCGGTCAGTAAAAAACCCTTACAAAATATCCACACTGAGATTTCAAGAACCCCTGCACCAACTAACGGTGCGGGGGGAGAAACTCAGTCCCCTAGAGCAACCAGCAAGCGAGGAAATCACATTTTAGCAAGCTGGACAAGAAACATGATGAATGCTGATGATCAAAAAATAAACAAACAAAAACTTAGCTTGTCTTGGAGAGACTGGGAGCAAGGTAGTCACAAGGAATCTGAAGAGCACTGAATACATTGATAGCAGGCAAGGAACTGAGTATCCAGGTGAGCTAAATAGGAAACCAACCAAGGATAACGAACCAGCTGAAGCTGCCAACCTGCAGAAAGACAACACTACACAGTACCGCTTGTGACCACTAGAGGGAGCCCAAAAATAGAGTTCACAACATTGGGGTGAGCTGGACCGCAGAGTGAAGGCAAAAGGGCCAACAAGTGCTAAGCATCTCTGGGAAATCCTTCAAGATTGTTGGAAGACCATTCCCGGTGACTACCTCTTGAAGCTCATCAAGAGAATGCCAAGAGTGTGCAAAGCCGTCATCAAAGCAAAAGGTGGCTACTTTGAAGAACCTAGAATATAAGACATATTTTCAGTTGTTTCACACTTTTTTGTTAAGTATATAATTCCACATATGTTAATTCATAGTTTTGATGCCTTCAGTGTGAATGTACAATTTACATAGTAATGAAAATACAGAAAAAATCTTTAACCCCTTCACGACATGCACCGTACTAGTACTGCGCATGCCGTGTCTCCCCCTTTGATGTGGGCTCCGGCGCTGAGCCCACATCAAAGTCGCGACATGTCAGCTGTTTTGGACAGCTGACATGTGCGCGCAATAGCGGCGGGTGAAATCACTATTCACTCGCCGTTATTAACCTGTTAAATGCCGCTGTCAAACGCAGACAGCGGCATTTAACTACCGCATCCGGCCGGGCGGCCGGATCTGACGTCATCGCCGACCCCCGTCACATGATAGGAGGTCGGCGATGCATTAGGATGGTAACCATAGAGGTCCTTGAGACCTCTATGGTTACTGATCGCAGGTAGCTGTGAGCGCCACCCTGTGGTCGGCGCTCACAGCACACCTGCAATTCTGCTACATAACAGCGATCTGATGATCGCTGTTATGTAGCAGAGCCGATCGGGCTGTGCCTGCTTCTAGCCTCCCATGGAGGCTATTGAAGCATGGCAAAAGTGAAAAAAAAAAGTTTTTAAAAATGTGAAAAAAATTATAAAAATATAAAAGTTTAAATCACCCCCCTTTCGCCCCATCCTAAATAAAACAATAAAAAAAAAAAACCCTACACATATTTGGTATCGCCGCGTTCAAAATCGCCCGATCTATCAATTAAAAAAAAGCATTAACCTGATCGCTAAACAGCGTAGCGAGAAAAAAATCCGAAACGCCAGAATTACGTTTTTTTGGTCGCCGCGACATTGCGTTAAAATGCAATAACGGGCGATCAAAAGAACGTATCTGCACCAAAATGCTATCATTAAAAACGCCAGCTCGGCACGCAAAAAATAAGCCCTCAGCCGACCCCCAGATCACGAAAAATGGAGACGCTACGGGTATCGGAAAATGGCACTTTTTTTTTCTTTTTTTTTAAGCAAAGTTTGGAATTTTTTTTCACCATTTAGATAAAAAATAACCTAGTCATGTTAGGTGTCTATGAACTCGTAATGACCTAGAGAATCATAATGGCAGCTCAGTTTTAGCATTTAGTGAACCTAGCAAAAAAAACAAACAAAAAACAAGTGTGGGATTGCACTTTTTTTGCAATTTCACCGCACTTGGAATTTTTTTCCCGTTTTCTAGTACACGACATGGTAAAACCAATGATGTCGTTCAAAAGTACAACTCGTCCCGCAAAAAATAAGCCCTCACATGGCCATATTTACGGGAAAATAAAAAAGTTATGGCTCTGGGAAGGAGGGGAGTGAAAAACGAAAACACAAAAACGAAAAAGGGCCGCGGGGTGAAGGGGTTAAATGACAAGGTGTGTCCAAACTTTTGGTCGGTACTGTACCTGTGTCATCTCCTCCTGTATATAGTATATACTTTTGTGTCATCTCCCTTGTATATAGTATACAGTATATCTGTGTGTTCTCTCCCCTGCACATAGTATATACCTGTGTCTCGTCTCCAGGTCCCTCCCGTCTGTACACGGTGTCCTCGCAGCACAGAGCATTTCAGTAATACCATTTAGTTAGAGATTGTAAAGAAGGAGTCATTTAGAGCGGCATTAGTTGTAGCTGTATAAATAGGTATACAGTGAACCCGGCATTGTCAGGTTGGCGCTGTTACACCGAGTAAAATGGTTCCTGGGTTAGAGAAATCCATCTTGTGTTTCTTTCTTTAATCTGTGTTTGAAGTTAATGAGATGCTTCATGCCTGACAAAAGGTACCGTCACACTTAGCGACTTTTGCAGCGAGAACAGCGATCCGTGACGTTGCAGCGTCCTGGATAGCGATCTCGTTGTGTTTGACACGCAGCAGCGATCAGGATCCCGCTGTAACATCGCTGGTCGGAGCTAGAAGTCCAGAACTTTATGTCATCGCTGGATCGCCCGTTGTCATCGCTGGATCGGTGTGTGTGACACCGATCCAGCGATGTGTTCACTTGTAACCAGGGTAAACATCGGGTTACTAAGCGCAGGGCCGTGCTTAGTAACCCGATGTTTACCCTGGTTACCATTGTAAATGTAAAAAAAAAAAAAAAAACACTACATGCTTACATTCCGGTGCCTGTCACGTCCCCCGCCGGCGGCTTCCCGCACTGACTGTGAGCGCTGGCCGTAAAGTAAAAGCAGAGCACAGCGGTGACATCACCGCTGTGCTTTACGGCCGGCACTGACACAGTCATTGCGGGAAGCCGCCGGCGGGGGACGTTACAGGCACCGGAATGTAAGTATGTAGTGTTTTTTTTTTTTTTACATTTACAATGGTAACCAGGGTAAACATCGGGTTACTAAGCGCGGCCCTGCGCTTAGTAACCCAATGTTTATCTTGGTTACCCGGGGACTTCGGCATCGTTGGTCGCTGGAGAGCTGTCTGTGTGACAGCTCTCCAGCGACCACACGACTTACCAACGATCACGGCCAGGTTGTATCGCTGGTCGTGATCGTTGGTAAATCGTTTAGTGTAACGGTACCTAAAGAAGTTCCTGATTCTGGGCCCCCTGCAGTCTGTGGCAGAGGGTGGTCTGTTTCGGCACGGTAATAAATTGTGTTATTTCCAGCTATACAGAAGGACGATAACACCATAGAGATGAGAAGAATAATAGGCCTCAGTTACCACAACTGTCTACAACGAAAACTGTTGCTCATAGCAGCCAATCACAGCTCAGCTTTCATCTTCTAAACAGCTCTGGTGAAATGAAAGATGCTTAGTGATTGGTTGCTATGGGCAACACAGGCAGTGTAAGCTATTGTGGTCAAGAAGATGTGCCTATGAAATAGATATTAGATATTATACGGGGCTTTGCGTGTGGAGTGAGTGTGGCTATGTGGAGTGGGCGGGGCTTCATACACACATACATATATGTATGTATACATGATTGATTACAACTTCTGTCTCTGTAAAAACAATCCCCATTTAACCCCTTTACGACACCAGCCATAAATGTACGCCGATGTCAGACTCCCTCCCTTTGATGTGGGCTCCAGCGCTGAGCCACATCTTTTCTGGCACGTCAGCAAGCGCGCCAGAAATCCCGCTCATGAGTGATCCCGCCACATGATCGTGGCTCACTGATGGGTTGGCATGACAACCAGAGGTCTCCAGCAGAAGTCTATGGTTTTCACTGCCGGATTGCTATGAGCTCCGCCCGCTAGCCGAAAACGCATGCACCAGGGATCGTCTCACCGAACTCCCACTCTCCTTTTAACATGGGCAAAACGCTACTCAGGCAACACAGGGTGAGGGTAAAACAGTGTGGCAATGCTTTATTGTACCACAAAACAGGCAGATAACACATAGAACATTCCCAGCAAACATCCCAAGATGGTGCACATTAGAGTCTCGCACTTCTGCTGACTCGCTGGGATAATAGCACCTGTGACTACAGATCTTCCAGGGTCGCTACCCCACCTGTGGCATGCACAGAGAGGAGGTAACTAAAAGCGTAGGAAGATGACAGTCCACTGAGTCCATACAAGCTACAAGGCCAGTTGATCTGAGGATCACAACCTGGCTTCTCCAAACGTATCCATGGTTCAGCGATGGTCTATGGAACTGATCTGTATTCTTCCAACTGAGGCTGAAAACCCCTAGGTTGTTACCTATAGAATAATAGCTCCGTGTCCCTCGTAATGGAGCCATGATGTAAAATGGCTGCTGTCCTTTCTCTGGTCCTTTTGAGATATATGGATATCTTGGCAGAATCTCTCTGGCTGTTTCTCTCAGTATCTTTATACAGAGGCATGTAACCTATTTTTAGACTTAACAAGTGGCCCTCATTCAGTATTTACATAAAGGGTAAGAATGCAGATGAGATCAAATAGCATTAAGGTACCTTCACACGAAGCGACGCTGCAGCGATAGCGACAACGATGCCGATCGCTGCAGCGTCGCTGTTTGATCGCTGGAGAGCTGTCACACAGACAGCTCTCCAGCGACCAACGATGCCGAGGTCCCCAGGTAACCAGGGTAAACATCGGGTTGCTAAGCGCAGGGCCGCGCTTAGTAACCCGATGTTTACCCTGGTTACCAGCGTAAAAGTAAAAAAAACAAACATTACATGCTCACCTGCGCGTCCCCTGCCGTCTGCTTCCTGACATTGACTGAGCTCCGGCCCTAACAGCAGAGCGGTGACGTCACCGCTGTGCTTTCACTTTCACTTTAGAGCCGGAGCTCAGTCAGTGTCAGGAAGTAGAGGCTGGGGGACGCGCAGGTGAGCATGTACTGTTTGTTTTTTTTACTTTTACGCTGGTAACCAGGGTAAACATCGGGTTACTAAGCGCGGCCCTGCGCTTAGCAACCCGATGTTTACCCTGGTTACCAGTGTAAAATATCGCTGGTATCGTTGCGTTTGCTTTCAAACACAACGATACACGGCGATCGGACGACCAAATAAAGTTCTGGACTTTATTCAGCGACATCACAGCAGAATCCTGATCGCTGCTGCGTGTCAAACGAAACGATATCGCTAGCCAGGACGCTGCAACGTCACGGATCGCTAGCGATATCGTTTCGTGTGAAGGTACCTTTACTTGATTATTTAAACTATCTGCATAGCTTTTCCCTCTCTGCTTTAGAAGTCAACAAACATGCTAAATATGCATTGTTGTATGGAGCCAAACAGCAAACATCACTAGTGATCAAGGATAAGCCACAATAAGGGTATGTGCACACGTCAGGATTTCTTGCAGACATTTTCCTGACAAAAACCGGACATTTCTGCCTGAAATCCGCATGCGTTTTTACCGCATTTGACGCGCTTTTGGTGCGTTTTTTTTCCAAAATGCATAGAATAGGGGGAAAAAACGCAGTAAATCCGCAAAATTAATGAACATGCTGCTTTTTTTACCGTGATGCATTTTTTTCCGCGGAAAAAAACGCATCAATGTGCACAAAACATGCAGAATGCATTCTAAATGATAGGATGCATAATGTATGCGTTTTTAATTAGTTTTTATAGCGTTTTTACCGCGAAAAAACACGAAAAAAACCGTGAAAAAACCTGAACGTGTGCACATAGTGTAAGCCTGGAATATTGACTTTTAGGCTAACAAAAGTCTGTTTTCTTGACCAACCAGAAATCAACACTTAAATTTGAAAAACAACATACAGATAACATTCTATTATTCTTCATTTGCTAAAAATAGTTTTCTGGTTAATTAAGATACAATGCTATATGTTGCTGGGTCGTGTCACACTGGGCCAGTCACTCCGTGACATTTTCATACTAAATAATGGCACAGATCCTACATACATTATGATTGCACACATCCCTAGTCTTTATAAGGATATTTCACTCATTCCTTGACAGACCGCAGCCTGGCCATTAGAAGCTGCTATTGATCTTTGGAGCAGGTAAGGCTAGGTTCACATTGCGTTAGTGCAGTCCGTTCAACGCATAAGTTAAACGGACTGCGTTAACGCAAGTGCTGAAAAAGATCGCGTTTATGCGATCGCACTAGCGCAGATGCTCTATCTGTGCCAGCGGTGACGGACCCGAAAACGCTGCAGACTGCGTCCGAGGGTCCATCACAGAATGACGGCACATCATTAACGCATGCCGATTATGACATGCGTTAGCGATGCGCTACATAATGGCAGTTAATGGGTGCACTAATGCATCCGTTACATAGCATTAGTGCCGCTATGTAACGGATGCCGTCAGCGCATTGCCATTAACGCAATGTGAACCCAGCTTAAGGTTTCCCTGAGTGGTACATATTGGGCCATCTGAAAACGGAGTTTAGCCTAGGACAGCTTGCCCTACTAATTAACAGCTGTTACAATACCAAACTAGGGCAGTCACTATAGGAGAAAAACACAAGAATTATAATGTATTTTTCACATACTATCTATTCCTGACACTGGAGTGGATTATAAACTTATGAAGTATATAGTTTGAGGTCTGGGATCTGCCAATATGTGGCTGGTTTTCTGACTGTTTCGGATAACATGATACATGGTTTTAGTTTTTTTGTCTAGTTTTGCTTAAATATAGGTCACTATTAGTCTCCTGATGAGTTGCCTTTGGTGAGGACGATGAAACCCGTAGAAATGAGAGGCTTGGAGAGTGAGAGTGTATACGTCACCTCACCCTATATACTGAACTGTGGGGTACATGTTTTTTTCTATTAGTCACCTACTGACTAACCTTCAGGGGGTAAATTATGGGTATAGTTTTACATTTGGAATTAATAAAGAGTAGTTTATCCTTTTGTCAGCAAACATGAGGAATGACAAGAGACAACCCATTTAAGAAGATTCAATTTTGGTTAAAAATATGCCAACATTATGAACATAAAAAAGGCTTCTCCCCTATGTGATGTCTCTGATGTTTATTAACAGTTGATTTCCAAGTAAAGTATTTCCTACATTAAGAAAATGAAAAAGGCTTATCTGTGTGACTGCTCTGATGCCTAACAAGAAGCGCTTTCCTGTTAAAACATATCAAACATTATGAACAGGAAAAAGGTTTCTCCCCTGTGTGAGTTCTATGGTGCCTAACCAAATCTGATTTCAGGTTAAAACATTTCCCACATTCTGAACAGGAAAAAGGCTTCTCCCCTGTGTGAGTTCTATGGTGCCTAACCAAATCTGATTTCAGGTTAAAACATTTCCCACATTCTGAACAGGAAAAAGGCTTCTCCCCTGTGTGAGTTCTATGGTGCCTAACAAAATCTGATTTCAGGTTAAAACATTTCCCACATTCTGAACAGGAAAAAGACTTCTCCCCTGTGTGAGTTCTATGGTGCCTAACCAAATCTGATTCATGGATAAAACATTTCCCACATTCTGAACAGGAAAAAGGCTTCTCCTCTTTGTGATTTCTCTGGTGAGTAACAAGATTCCATTTCCGGTTAAAACATTTCCCACATTCTGAACAGGAAAAAGGCTTCTCCCCTGTGTGAGTTTTATGGTGCCTAACCAAACCTGATTTCAGTTTAAAATATTTCCCACATTCTGAACAGGAAAAAGGCTTCTCCCCTGAGTGAGTTCTATGGTGCCTAACCAAATCTGATTTCAGGTTAAAACATTTCCCACATTCTGAACAGGAAAAAGGCTTCTCCTCTTTGTGACTGCTCTGATGTCTAACAAGATTCCATTTCTGGTTAAAACATTTCCCACATTCTGAACAGGAAAAAGGCTTCTCCCCTGTGTGAGTTCTATGGTGATTAACCAAATCTATTTTCCATTTAAAACATTTCCCACATTCTGAACATGAAAAAGGTTTCTCCCCTGTGTGGGTTCTCTGGTGACTAACAAGATGCCATTTCTGGTTAAAACCTTTCCCACATTCTGAACAGGTAAAAGGTTTCTCCCCTGTGTGGATTCTTTGATGGCTACCAAGATTTGTTTTCCATTTAAAACATTTCCCACATTCTGAACAGGAAAAAGGCTTCTCCCCTGTGTGAGTTCTATGGTGATTAACCAAATCTGATTTCTGGTTAAAACATTTCCCACATTCTGAACAGGAAAAAGGCTTCTCCCCTGTGTGAGTTCTATGGTGATTAACCAAATCTGATTTCTGGTTAAAACCTTTCCCACATTCTGAACAGGAAAATGACTTATTTGCTTTAGAAGCAGATTGTCTTTTAATGCCTCGTTTATGACTTTGATTTTCCTTAGTAGTTAGCAATGAATCAGAAGATGGGACCTGTTTCATAGGACCAGATGACAGATATTTACTGTGAATGGATGATGATATATCTGGGGTAATGGCATTCACTTCAGTTGTATCTTGTAGGATCTCAAGATCATCAGATTTAAAAACTGAAGATGTCAACTGTCCCTCTGATCTCCTGGTACAGTCATCTGCTAAGATAAAAAAAACATTTTTTTAATAAAATATCCTTAAGTTTTATATTTTTGAACATTTCAGCTTAAACCATCCATAAAAATGGCAAGCTATGTAAAAACTTTATTTACCAAACAATAACTGTTCACAGTCTAAGGCCGGGATCACACATACGCGAGATACGTCCGAGTCTCGCAGGTGAAAACCCAGCTCTGGCGCCGGCACTCCGGAGCGGAGCGTGCAGCCGCACAGCAACACATGGAGCCGCACGCTCCGCTCTGGAGTGCCGGCGCCAGATCTGGGTTTTCACCTGCGAGACTCGGACATATCTCGCATATGTGTGATCCCAGCCTAATAAAAAACCTTGTTGGATGAACCAGTAGTGTGTGGTGTTCAACTGTTTGTTCATTCTGCCTCCCAAATATTGAATAAAAAGAATCAATCAATGTTATGTAGGCAAAAATAATACCAATTCTCATCTCACAAAAAAACAAGTCCCCTGTCAGGTCCATCATCGATCAATGGATAAACAGAGGTTAGAATATAGCACGGAGAGTCTCTCAATAATTAAAACGTAACTTTTAATCACTAAGATAAAGTGGACAAACTAACATGACAAAATTAACACACGTGAATAAGGTGCTCATGCAAACCAGTGCTAAAGATAAAAATTGGTTTGGTCTCACCAATGGGAACGACAAACGTCCACAGCAGGTTCCTCCTGTTGCCTTCTCTAAATAGGAGGGGAGGAAAGAGAGGGAGGGGGTATAGGGCTTTACTAAACTCCTTGTCGTGCCCCTTGTATTGCTCCTGTCCTAACAAGGACAGGCCCCAAGTTTACCCTGCTAGGGACAACAACCATCCGCTACATATAATATATAAGTCTCCCTACGTGTTTCCTCCCCAGTCACACGAATTCATTAGGGGAGTTGATTTAAAGCCAATGGGACATAAAGTATGCAAAAAAATAAGTGTCCGTCATCTAGGTAACCCTGCAGTGGCAGGGTACCTATCAATGGGTGTGACAATTTGTGTCACTGCCTATGGGTAGTCATAAATCCCCGTGACTGGGGAGGAAACGTGTAGGGAGACCTATATATTAGATGTAGTGGATGGTGGTTGTCACTAGCAGGGTATACTTGGGGCCTGTCCTTGTTAGGACAGGGGCAATACAAGGGGCACGACAGGGAGTTTTGTAAAGCCCTATACCCCCTCCCTCTCTTTCCTCTCCTCCTATTTAGAGAAGGCAACAGGAGGAATCTGCTGTGGACATTTGTCTGTTCCCATTGGTGAGATCAAACCAATTTTTATCTTGAGCACTGGTTTGCATGAGCACCTTATTCACATGGGTTAATTGTGTCATGTTAGTTTGTCCATTTTATCTTAGTGATTAAAAGTTACGTTTTAATTATTGGGAGACTCTCCGTGCTATATTCTACTGATATGCCTGAGGGTATTGTATAGGTGTGACCCATCTCACAGTTTTGCTAGCCTTGAAAAACAGTTCCCACACTATTAAAGCCCCGTCTCACTAAGCGATTTACCAACGATCACGACCAGCGATACGACCTGGCCGTGATCGTTGGTAAGTCGCCGTGTGGTCGCTGGGGAGCTGTCACACAGACAGCTCTCTCCAGCGACCAACGATCAGGGGAACGACTTCGGCATCGTTGAAACTGTCTTCAACGATGCCGAAGTCCCCCTGCAGCACCCGGGTAACCAGGGTAAACATCGGGTTACTAAGCGCAGGGCCGCGCTTAGTAACCCGATGTTTACCCTGGTTACCAAAAAAAACAAACAGTACATACTCGCCTTTCGGTGTCCAGGTCCCTCGCCGTCTGCTTCCTGCTCTGACTGAGATCCGGCCGTACAGTGAGAGCAGAGCGCAGCGGTGACGTCACTGCTGTGCTCTCACTTCTCACTGTACGGCCGGGAGTCAGTGAGAGCAGGAAGCAGACGGCGAGGGACCTGACGGACATCAGATGGTGAGTATGTATTGTTTGTTTTTTTTCACATTTACGCTGGTAACCAGGGTAAACATCGGGTTACTAAGCGCGGCCCTGCGCTTAGTAACCCGATGTTTACCCTGGTTACCAGTGAAGACATCGCTGGATCGGTGTCACACACACCGATTCAGCAATGTCAGCGGGGCCTCAACGACCAAAAAAAGGTCCAGGCCATTCCGACACGACCAGCGATCTCGCAGCAGGGGCCTGATCGCTGGTACGTGTCACACATAGCGAGATCGCTATGGAGGTCGCTGTTGCGTCACAAAACTTGTGACTCAGCAGCGATCTCGCTAGCGATCTCGCTATGTGAGACGGGGCCTTTAGTAGCTCAAAGGCTGTTGAAAAGCAGCAGGGTTTCTATAAACCAATCCAGCAAAATCCGCTCTCCCTTCTGAGTCTTGCAGTGTGCTCAAACAACATTTAGGATCCCTGTATTTAGCAAAATTATAGTGAGAAGAATCCACTTACTCTGCGGTGTGTGTCTCCTGGAGCACAATCTGGGCACTATGTGCTGGGTAATAAAATGGCAGATGTGTAATTTTCACTCTCCAACATCCACTTTGTGCTAATTTCCAGAAAGTGGATGTGGATTCAAAATATTAACTCCTCCTACACACGTGGTCAAAATTGTTGGTACCCCTCGTTTAATGACAGAAAACCCCACAATGGTCACAGAAATAACTTTAATCTGACAAAAGTAATAAATCAAAAATCTATGAAAATGAACAAATAAAAGTCAGACATTACTTTTCAACCATGCTTCCACAGAATTTAAAAAAAAAATAAAACTCAGGAAATATGCCTGGACAGAAATGATGATACCCTTAACTTAACCGCTTTGTGACCGCCAACGGTAGATAAACGTCAGCGCTGCACAAAGCCCTGCTAGTGCTGACGTTTATCTACCGTTTGTCGGTTTTGTGCTCATCAGGACCCCCACGTACCTTATAACGAGAGGATTCTGGCGCACAACACTTACTGTGACCCCCGACCTCATTGAGACTTTATTGGTTCAGGTCGTGATGACATCAGCGTCACACCAGTCAATGAGACAAATCACTAAGAAAGTGTGTTGTAGCAATTAACTTTCCCGGGTGATCTGCCTCATAAAAACACTGTTTCTCCTTAGATCTCCTGTCAGTGAAAGATTAGAGGAGAATCAGTGTTACAAGTGCTGCTGGCAACAGCTGAGTCAGTCAGCGATCTTGTTGTAAAGTAAAAAAAACAGATAAGGCAGGTTAGGGTTAGTGCTATAGTTAGGGCTAGTGTTGGGGCTAAAGTTAGGCTTTATTCTAAAGTTAGGGTTAGGCTAAAGAATTTTCTATAAAAGTGTTTTCTATTTCCGAAAAAAAACAAAAAAACAAATAAAATGGCCCATCAGTATTAGGCCGGGGTCACACATGCGAGTTTTACGGACGTAAGAGCGCAGAAACTACGTCCGTAAAACTCGCATAACATACGGCACAATTATTCTCAATGGGGCTGCTCCTATTAGCCGTATATTACGGTTCAGTATTATACGGCTTTCTACGGCCGTACAAAATCGCAGCATGCTGCGTTTGTCAGTGTACTGCGCAAAAAAATCGCCAATGAAAGTCTATGGGGGCGTGAAAAATACGGATTCCACACTGACCAGCAGTGTGACTTGCGAGAAATACGCAGCGGTGTTAGTGAAAAGTCGGTAATTCAATTGCCGGCTTTTCATTTCTCTTGCACAAACCCAACAGGATATGAGACATAGTTTACATACAGTAAACCATCTCATATCCCCTTTTTTTTTGCATATTCCACATTACTAATGTTAGTAGTGTGTATGTGCAAAATTTCAGCGCTGTAGCTGCTGAAATAAAGGGTTAAATGGCGGAAAAAATTGGCGTGGGCTCCCGCGCAATTTTCTCCGCCAGAATGGTAAAGCCAGTGACTGAGGGCAGATATTAATAGCCAGGAGAGGGTCCATGGTTATTGGCCCCCCCGTGGCTAAAAACATCTGCCCCCAGCCACCCCAGAAAAGGCACATCTGGAAGATGCGCCTATTCTGGCACTTGGCCACTCTCTTCCCACTCCCTGTAGCGGTGGGATATGGGGTAATGAAGGGTTAATGCCACCTTGCTATTGTAAGGTGACATTAAGCCAGATTAATAATGGAGAGGCGTCAATTATGCCACCTATCCATTATTAATCCAATTGTAGGAAAGGGTTAAAAAACACACACACACATGATTTAAAAGTATTTTAATGAAATAAACACAGCGGTTGTTGTAATAATTTATTGTACTCTCAGTCCATCAGGAACACCCTCGCTTGGAAAAATAATAAACGCACAAGATACATACCTTCTGCTGTCAGATCAGGTCCCACGATGTAATCCATCTGAAGGGGTTAACTAATATTACAGACAGGAGCCCTGCTAAATGCAGCGGTGTGCTCCGTGCCTGTAATCCCCGGCGAATGAATGAAATGTAGGTCATTGACCTACATGTTATGACCCCAATGGCGAGGGTCTCAGAGGAACGTGTAAGTCTGCGAGATGCAAAAATCCAGCTCATAGGGCAGTGGTAACTGGATTGACCATATATCTACTCCTAACGCCAACACTAGAAGTAGCCGGGGATCATGCCTACGGTGATCGCTAGATGACTCGCGCCAGCCGGAGAGTCTTACTACCCCTAGAAGAGGAAAACAAAGACCTCTCTTGCCTCCAGAGAAAGGGACCCCAAAGAAGGATAGAAGCCCCCCACAAATAATAACGGTGAGGTAAGAGGAAATGACAAACACAGAAATGAACCAGGATTTAGCAAAGAGAGGCCCGCTTTACTAATAGCAGAATATAGCAAGTAACTTATATGGTCAACAAAAACCCTAACAAAATCCACGCTGGAAATTCTAGAACCCCCGAACCGTCTAACGGTCCGGGGGGAGAACACCAGCCCCCTAGAGCTTCCAGCCAAGGTCAGGATACAGATTTAGAACAAGCTGGACAAAAATACAAAACAAACAGAAGCAAAAAGCAAGGAAGCAGACTTAGCTTTGAAAAGCAGGAACCAGGATCAGAAGACCAGAGCACAAAAGATTAGCTCTGAATTCCACGTTGCCAGGCATAGAACTGAAGGTCCAGAGAGCTTATATAGCGACACCCCTGAACTAACGACCCAGGTGAGGATAAAAGGAATGACAGAAAAACCAGAGTCAAAAAACTAGTAACCACTAGAGGGAGCCAAAAAGCAAATTCACAACAGTACCCCCCCCTTAGTGAGGGGTCACCGAACCCTCACCAAGACCACCAGGGCGATCAGGATGAGCGGCGTGAAAGGCACGAACCAAATCGGCCGCATGTACATCAGAGGCGACCACCCAGGAATTATCCTCCTGACCATAGCCCTTCCACTTGACCAGGTACTGAAGCCTCCGCCTGGAGAGACGAGAATCTAAGATCTTCTCCACCACGTACTCCAGCTCGCCCTCAACCAACACCGGAGCAGGAGGCTCAGCAGAAGGAACCACAGGCACAACGTACCGCCGCAACAAGGATCTATGAAACACGTTGTGAATGGCAAATGACACAGGAAGATCCAGGCGAAAGGACACAGGATTAAGGATTTCCAATATCTTGTAAGGACCAATGAAGCGAGGTTTAAACTTTGGAGAGGAGACCTTCATGGAACAAAGCGAGAAGAAAGCCACACCAAATCCCCAACCCGAAGTCGGGGACCCACACCGCGGCGGCGGTTGGCAAAACGCTGAGCCTTCTCCTGTGACAACTTCAAGTTGTCCACCACATGATTCCAGATCCGCTGCAACCTATCCACCACAGAATCCACCCCAGGACAGTCAGAAGGCTCCACATGACCCGAGGAAAAGCGAGGGTGGAAACCAGAGTTGCAGAAAAATGGCGAAACCAAGGTAGCGGAACTAGCCCGATTATTAAGGGCAAACTCAGCCAACGGCAAGAAGGTCACCCAATCGTCCTGATCAGCAGAGACAAAACACCTCAAATAAGCCTCTAGAGTCTGATTAGTCCGCTCCGTCTGTCCATTAGTTTGTGGATGAAAAGCGGACGAAAACGACAAATCAATGCCCATCCTACCACAAAAGGATCGCCAGAATCTGGAGACGAACTGGGATCCTCTGTCTGACACAATATTCTCAGGGATGCCGTGTAAACGAACCACGTTCTGGAAAAACACAGGGACCAGATCGGAAGAGGAAGGCAGCTTAGGCAAAGGAACCAAATGGACCATCTTGGAGAAGCGATCACATATCACCCAGATAACAGACATGCCCTGAGACACTGGAAGATCAGAAATGAAATCCATGGAGATGTGTGTCCAAGGTCTCTTCGGAACTGGCAAGGGCAAGAGCAACCCGCTGGCACGAGAACAGCAAGGCTTAGCTCGAGCACAAGTCCCACAGGACTGCACAAATGACCGCACATCCCTTGACAAGGAAGACCACCAAAAGGATCTGGCCACCAGGTCTCTGGTGCCGAAAATTCCCGGGTGCCCTGCCAACACCGAGGAATGAATCTCGGAAATGACTCTGCTGGTCCACTTATCAGGCACAAACAATCTGTCAGGTGGACAAGAATCAGGCCTACCAGCCTGAAATCTCTGCAACACACGTCGCAGATCCGGAGAAATTGCAGACAAGATAACTCCCTCCTTAAGAATGCCAACAGGTTCAGTGACTCCAGGAGCATCAGGCACAAAGCTCCTAGAGAGAGCATTGGCCTTCACATTCTTAGAACCTGGTAAATACGAGACCACAAAGTCAAAACGGGAGAAAAACAATGACCAGTGGGCCTGTCTAGGATTAAGGCGTTTAGCAGACTCGAGATACATCAGATTTTTGTGATCAGTCAAGACCACCACACGATGCTTAGCACCCTCGAGCCAATGACGCCACTCCTCAAATGCCCACTTCATGGCCAACAACTCCCGATTGCCCACATCATAATTTCGCTCAGCAGGCGAAAACTTCCTAGAGAAAAAGGCACAAGGTCTCATAACAGAGCAACCAGGGCCTCTCTGCGACAAAACGGCCCCTGCTCCAATGTCTGAAGCATCCACCTCAACCTGAAAGGGAAGTGAGACATCAGGCTGGCACAACACAGGCGCCGAAGTAAACCGGCGTTTCAACTCCTGGAAAGCCTCCACGGCAGCAGGAGCCCAGTTAGCTACATCGGAGCCCTTCTTGGTCATATCCGTCAAAGGTTTCACAATGCTAGAAAAATTAGCGATAAAACGACGGTAGAAGTTAGCGAAACCCAAGAACTTCTGAAGACTCTTAACTGACGAGGGCTGAGTCCAATCAAGAATAGCTCGGACCTTGACTGGGTCCATCTCCACAGCAGAAGGGGAAAAAATGAACCCCAAAAAGGGAACCTTCTGTACACCAAAGAGACACTTTGAGCCCTTGACAAACAAAGAATTTTCACGCAAAATCTTAAAGACCATCCTGACCTAGGATTTCTGATAACATAGTCTTGTATGCCCTGCACACGAGTAGCCAGCTGGTCCACACTTGTAATCAAGGTCTGGACATTCATGTCTGCAGCAAGCATAAGCCACTCTGAGGTAAAGGGGAAAAGAAAAAAAAAAAAAAATGAGAGAGGGAAAAAAAAAACTCAGAATCTTCTTTCTTATAATCCCTCTTCTGCAATGCATTACACATTTAATATGGGCCTGGCAAACTGTTATGACCCCAATGGCGAGGGTCTCAGAGGAACGTGTAAGTCTGCGAGATGCAAAAATCCAGCTCATAGGGCAGTGGTAACTGGATTGACCATATATCTACTCCTAACGCCAACACTAGAAGTAGCCGGGGATCATGCCTACGGTGATCGCTAGATGACTCGCGCCAGCCGGAGAATCTTACTACCCCTAGAAGAGGAAAACAAAGACCTCTCTTGCCTCCAGAGAAAGGGACCCCAAAGCAGGATAGAAGCCCCCCACAAATAATAACGGTGAGGTAAGAGGAAATGACAAACACAGAAATGAACCAGGATTTAGCAAAGAGAGGCCCGCTTTACTAATAGCAGAATATAGCAAGTAACTTATATGGTCAACAAAAACCCTAACAAAATCCACGCTGGAAATTCTAGAACCCCCGAACCGTCTAACGGTCCGGGGGGAGAACACCAGCCCCCTAGAGCTTCCAGCCAAGGTCAGGATACAGATTTAGAACAAGCTGGACAAAAATACAAAACAAACAGAAGCAAAAAGCAAGGAAGCAGACTTAGCTTTGAAAAGCAGGAACCAGGATCAGAAGACCAGAGCACAAAAGATTAGCTCTGAATTCCACGTTGCCAGGCATAGAACTGAAGGTCCAGAGAGCTTATATAGCGACACCCCTGAACTAACGACCCAGGTGAGGATAAAAGGAATGACAGAAAAACCAGAGTCAAAAAACTAGTAACCACTAGAGGGAGCCAAAAAGCAAATTCACAACACCTACATTTCCTTCAGTCGCGGTGATGCGCCCTCTGGTGGATGTTCTCATGAACTGCAGCCTGGGAATTTTTCCCACGCTCCAGGTCATATGAGGACATCCACCAGGGGGCGCATCACCGCGACTGAAGGAAATGTAGGTCAATGACCTACATTTCATTCATTCGCCGGGGAATTACAAGCAGGAGCACACCGCTGCATTTAGCAGGGCTCCTGCCTGTAATATTAGTTAACCCCTTCAGATGGATTACATCGTGGGACCTGATCTGACAGCAGAAGGTATGTATCTTGTGCGTTTATTATTTTTCCAAGCGAGGGTGTTCCTGATGGACTGAGAGTACAATAAATTATTACAACAACCGCTGTGTTTATTTCATTAAAATACTTTTAAATCATGTGTGTGTGTGTGTTTTTTAACCCTTTCCTACAATTGGATTAATAATGGATAGGTGACATAATTGACGCCTCTCCATTATTAATCTGGCTTAATGTCACCTTACAATAGCAAGGTGGCATTAACCCTTCATTACCCCATATCCCACCACTACAGGGAGTGGGAAGAGAGTGGCCAAGTGCCAGAATAGGCGCATCTTCCAGATGTGCCTTTTCTGGGGTGGCTGGGGGCAGATGTTTTTAGCCACGGGGGGGCCAATAACCATGGACCCTCTCCTGGCTATTAATATCTGCCCTCAGTCACTGGCTTTACCATTCTGGTGGAGAAAATTGCGCGGGAGCCCACGCCATTTTTTTCCGCCATTTAACCCTTTATTTCAGCAGCTACAGCGCTGAAATTTTGCACATACACACTACTAACATTAGTAATGTGGAATATGCAAAAAAAAAGGGGATATGAGATGGTTTACTGTATGTAAACCATGTCTCATATCCTGTCGGGTTTGTGCAGGAGAAATGAAAAGCCGGCAATTGAATTACCGGCTTTTCACAGATATCGCGCTGAAAGAAATCTAAATACAGAATATATATATATGTGTCTCAATGACATATATATATATATATATATACTGTATATATGTTTTCCCTAACATTTGAGCACATAAATCCATTAGATGTCTGTTTTGCAAGCCTGCGCGAAAATCTCGCAGTACGGATGCCATACGGATTACATACGGAGGATGCCATGCGCAAAATACGCTGACACACCCTGACTACGGATCAATATTTTGGGAACATTTCTCCGTATTACGGCCGTAGTACGGACGTATAATACGTGGCGTATTGTCTTACGCCAAGTGTGACCCCAGCCTTATAGTGTAGAGGAGGCTTATGCACTTTTATGTTATGACAGCGAAGATATCGCAGTGCCGGATGGGGATGTGGATTTCGAGGGCTTTAGTAGCAGCGACAGTGATAGCTCAGAAATGAGCAGTGATTCTGCTCCATCCTCACACACAAGGACCAGTACAACAAGGACAAATAGCGCTTCTGGAGAAATGTCTCCTACTCAGGGAACAATGCCCAGTACTAGCGCTGTCCCTAGTGCTCGTGAATTGGCGCACACCAATGTCCAAGGGGCTTTGCCTCTTGATGTAGCATTTCCCAGATGGGAGGATTCGGATTCGGCTACTCCAGTCATCCCTAATTGTATTGCCATTCCTGGTATAAATGTGGAGGTGGAAAATTTTGGACCAATCAATTATTTTTAATTTGTTTGACAGATATCTTGCTAGAGCATATTGTCCTACAAACAAATTTATGTGTGTCCCAATTCATCAGCCAGAATCCATGGCAATCATGGTAATACGGCCGGACTATACCACCGATAAAGCAGCAACAGCCGGTGACTGAGAAGAATCTGTGACCTCTCTGCATTTAGTGGTTACTCCTCACCTGGGTAGTCATATGTGGGAATCTCCTCTTTACACCGCTCATCATCTGTCACATATGTCTCTGTAGTATTAATATGGGTCGGATCTTCACCCTGAAACAAATATTATAAAAGTCACCAACAGATGGAGAAGTCACATCTATGATCAGCTCTAATCCTGCCATCTCCACCGTTCTCATTACACAAGTATAAAACATATAATACTGGTGGATAAAACAAGACTGAGCACAAGACCTTCACCGGCGTCTACACATCATAGGGGAGATCTCCTGACACCTTCTCTCCATCTACCTGATGGTCCTGAGGAGCACTGGGATCTTCTTGGTTACAGTCCTGTGGAAGAAGAGGACGGGGACATCTCTCTGGTGTTGTCCTCTTACTGGATAGATCTGGAGGAAACACATACAGGGACTGAATTCATTCTTTACATACAGATAATTATAAGCCGTGTGTATTTAGTCCTGTCTATTACCTGGAGATGTGAGGGGCTGGGGAACCTCCATTATGACGTTCTTGTACAGATCTCGGTGTCCTTCTAAATACTCCCACTCCTCCATGGAGAAATAGACAGCGACATCCTGACACCTTATAGGAACCTGACACATACAATGATACCGTCATCCCCCCGATCCCTTCATAGTGTTACTGTATAATGTCCCAGCATTCCCAGCAGTGTCACCTCTCCAGTCAGCAGCTCAATCATCTTGTAGGTGAGTGCTAGGATCTTCTGGTCATTGATGTCCTCATGGATCAGGGGGTGAGGTGGAGGCCCCGTGATTGGGCTCAGGGGTCTTCCCCATCCCTCAGACACAGGGTCCTGACAGCGATCACTAGAGGTCTTCACCACTATGTAATCCTGGTAATGGAGAGACACATTAATAAATCTCACTACAGACATTTCCAGAGTCCTCTCCTCTCCAGTTCTGTAACATCTGTTATTCCCATAGATAAGAATGATGTAATGTGACGTCATCAGAATCTCTCACCTCTCCAGTAAGCCGGAAGAGGATCTCTAGGGTGAGGTGTAATATCCTCTCCGCCATCTTGTCTCTGTCCATATCCATCTGTGATGGGTAAATCAGGAAAATTTTCTTTTGTAGAAGATCTTCACTGAGAGGATCCGATATTGTAGAGACCTGAATGAGAAGATGAGCCGATGTAACATCATAAGAATCCTGTGTAATAATACAATTACTGGAGATAATAAGGGAAACATATGAGGAGATTTATTATTTTACAGTATTTAGTTTCCTTCTTTACATCTACTAATAAATCCTATATATTTAGGCCACAGACAACAAGCAGTTTCCTCCTCGGAGTCGGCAGCTGAATACGTTCCTCATAGACTCATCTTCCATAACGCTAATTCTCGTCTCATTTACCAACCCTGGAATCGGCATTAGTAATACTGCAGGAGATATTCATTACACGCGACATGAGAAATAACTACTTCATGATGAGGACGACATCTTCATCTTCTACTACGGCTCTAGAGACATATTTGGCCAGAGTCGGTCACTGACTCCATCACCACCGGCCGTCTATATGAAGGTTTCCCGTCTTCCCCGCACTGTAATCTTCTATCACGTTAGATCTCAGCTCTGATTCACACACAGAAGTTTGAGGCTTTTAGAAAAGCTTTTTTGTTTCCACAATCAACGCGGACAGAAATGATCTGATCCCAAAGTCTCCATGTACAGTGATTTATGGGGTTTATTTCTGGCCTTAGGCTTTCCTATATTACAAGAAAAACACCAGAAAAACAGATATTGAAATGTTTCTAAAGAAAATTGGCTCCAACAATTCTTGTAAAAAGAAAAAAAACATGAAAAAAGCAGAAGACACATTTTATAATTTTTAACTTGTTAAACATTTATTAAAAAATTAATCTTTTTGTTCACCAGCACATAGATGTGCACCGCAGGGCAGGGACGGCACAGATGAGGCTTCAATAAAATCCCTGGCAGTTTAAACACTTGCTGCTGTGAAAAGCAAACATGGCATCTAAAAAGGTGACAGAGTTTGGCTGAATGCCCCCCGCCCCCAAGTACTGGATAGTATGGGGCGGCCTAGTTATTACGATACTTACATGCCTAATAATGGTGTCTGGGCTGCAATGTATGAAGGTCTATTAGGCCAGAGGCAGCGTCCAATAAGTTACCTTTTACCGCCCCCATACACATTAGACTAAAGTTACATGAAATCACTGATTTCGGGGGTTTGGGCGACTATATAATGTATTTGGGGGCCTCCCGACAGATGATGTCAGGGCAGAGAAGGATCTGACATCCTGAATTTCAGATCCGTTTGTTCTTCCTGTAGATAATGCTCCACTTGGCCCTGGCTTCACTGATTGGTCACGCTCGGCCGGCCGACTCCTGTGTATAAATTGTATTATTCTGA
The DNA here is from genome assembly GCF_051348905.1 of Ranitomeya variabilis. Lineage (NCBI taxonomy): Eukaryota > Metazoa > Chordata > Amphibia > Anura > Dendrobatidae > Ranitomeya > Ranitomeya variabilis. Next base: position 753,930,494 of record NC_135235.1, on the reverse strand, counting down.
AAACTTCATAAATAAACCACATACATATTCTAGAATACCCGATGCGTTAGAATCGGGCCACCATCTAGTCTTCAATAAATGCACAAGTTTATGTTGATATTTTGGACACTTCTCTTATCCCATCAATTGAAAGGATGTTTGGGGATGATGAAATCATTTTTCAAGATGATAATGCATCCTGCCATAGAGCAAAAACTGTGAAAACATTCCTTGAAAAAAAGACACATAAGGTTAATGTCATGGCCTGCAAATAGTCTGGACCTCGATCCAATTGAAAATCTTTGGTGGAAGTTGAAGAAAATGGTCGATGACAAGGCTCCAACCTGCAAAGCTGATCTGGCAACAGCAACCAGAGAAAGATGGAGCCAGATTGATAGAGTCCTGTTTATATTCATTAAGTCCATGCCTCAGACTGCAAGCTGGAATAAAAGCCAGAGGTGGTGCAAGAAAATACTAGTGATGTGTTGGAGGGTTTTTTTTTATTTGCTTTTCATGATTCCATAATTTTTTCCTCACAATTGAGTGACTCCATATTTTTCCCCTATGCTTGGTTAAAAAAAAGTAACCATTACCGACTACAACATTTTTTGTTCTTGATTTCTTTTATTGTTTCTTAAAGCCAGAAAGTTGCCATTTGAAATGACGTTAGTTTTGTGCCATATCTGTGATCTGGTGTGTGTGCGTGCGTGCGTGCGTGCGTGTGTTTTCCTTGCCTCCTCATCATGGTTACCGTATCCCTGTGGGATGCCGAGGTACTTGTAGTATGTCTGTACATCTGCTATCTTCCCTGCTGGTAATTCCACTCAATTAGTCTTGACTACCTTGCCTCTCTTTATTACCAACCGGCCGCACTTCTGCAGTCTGAAGAACGTCCCAATGTCTTCACTGTAGATTCTTGTCAGGTGGATCAGTGAATTGATGTCTCGTTCGTTTTTTGCATACAGCTTGATCCATATAGAGGAGGTGGCTGATGGTGCTTCCACTCTTGAACTAGTATCCATAGCCAGACTCTGTAATTATCTGACTGAGGGAGTTCAAGCCTATGCAGAACAGCAATGGGGACAGTGCATCACCTTGGTATATGCTATATTTGATAGTCACTTGTGCTAGTTGTCTTGAGTTGACTTCCAATGCTGTTCTCCATAGCCCCATTGAGTTTCTGAGGAAGGTTCTAAATTTCTTGTTAACATTGTACAGAGCCAAGCATTCACAGATCCATGTGTGTGGCATTGAGTCATAGGCTATCCTGTAGTCAATCCAGGCTGTGCTGAGATTGGTCTGTCTGGATCTTGAGTCTTGAGCAACTGCTCTATCTACTGGAAGCTGGTGTTTAGAGCCTCTGGTGTCAGTCCCAATGCCTTTCTGAGCTGGATTCATGTACTGGTTCATATGGTTCTGTAGCTTGGTGGCTATGATGCCTGACAGAAGTTTCCATGTTGTTGTAAGACAGGTTATTGGGCGGTAGTTGGATAGAATTGTTCCTTTGTGAGAATCCTTCATGTTCAGCACTGTTCTTCCTTGTGTTAGCCAAGCTGGGTGGTGGCCTGCTTCCAGCAGTTGGTTCATCTGCATTGCCATGCATTCATGTACCGCTGTGAATTTATTTAACCAGTAGGTAAGGATCATGTCTGTGCTGTCCAGCTCTTCATGTCCTTGATTCACTGTTGGGTGTCTGCTTCTGTAATGGTGACTGCTTCCTGCTCTATGTGGTTGCTGTGTTTCATTCTCAGATATTGCAGCCACATTGCACTGGTGTTGTGTTTTTTTACACTTTGGATGGTTCTTTGGAGAACAGGGCATTTATCTTCTTGGCCTCAGCTTCTCCAATGTATCTCCCTAGTCTTGCAGCAAGTTTTGTGAGCCTTTGTTTAGCAGTCTCTTCAGTTGGGGTCAGGCTTTGTACTTGTCCAGCTTGGTCTTATTCTTGGTCTTTACACACTATTGTATTTCTGATAGTTGGCTGACTTCTCTTCGTGGCACCTTGATCTTTGTCTCCAGTCTTCTTTTGCAAGGGGAGCACGTACTTCTGTTGTTCTTGCTGGTTGTATAGCCAAGCATTTCCATGATTGCTGAGGTAGTAGCATAGGTCAGATTATTAGTTTGAGTTATGGTGGAGGTAGGTATTAATGCAAGAGCTGCTCTATTGGCATCCTCTAGCATACTGTCTGGTGGTGTTTCTTTGCTGTGCCTTGGCAGTCGATCTCTGGTATTGATGGTATTTAGTTTATCTAAGATCTTCTGTTTCAGACCAGCTGCAGTGCTCTCTAGTTGCAGGGTTGGATCAGGATCTTCAGGGGGTTGCACATGCTGTTCTTCCAGGTCTTCATGTGGGGTGGATCTACAGTGCAGTTGATCCATCTCAAGTTGTGATAATAGCTTTCTCTTTATGATATTGAAATGTTGGGTGACTAGTCATTTTTCAGTTAGTGGACATGCAGGTCTTGTATCCATCCAGAGTTTCCTCATACGCTTCATATATCCTCTCCCATTTCATCTGCTGTGACTGTAGCATTTCATCAGATCCAGGTTCTCTTGCCTTGTCCATGTTTGGTTTGGTCCAGTAGCCCATTTATCATCAGATTGTCCTGGTTCCTCAACATCGGATGCGGACCTTGTTAATCCAAGCAACGTCTGAGCCGGCATGACTCTCTTTGCTCGACACTCTCATTTATTGAGGTAGGAACCATAGTGTTATGGACCCCCACAGATGCCGACCCTCTTCTTATCAACAGGTGGCGCATCTCACATTGCATCATGATAGGTGCTCCCCTGGGTGGATAGTACCATATTGTGCATGTAGGGGGCAGTACTGTGGGAACATTAAAAAGTGGGGGGATGGCAGTACTGTGGAGACATTATACTGTGTGTGAGGGGGATGTCAGTCCTGTGGAAACATCCTGTGTCGGTGGGAACAAAATACTGTGTGTGGGGGTATGGAGGTACTTTGAGAACATTATACTGTGTGGGGGGGAATGGCGGTACTGTGAGAAGATTATACTTTTTGTAGTGGGATGGAGGTACTGTAGGAACTTTATACTGTGTGTGGGGGTATGGCGGTACTATGAGAAGATTATACTGTGTGTGGGGGTATGTGCAGCGCCCCAGAGTCCTGGTCGTTGCAGTACTGTGGCTTCGCCGCTATGGGGAGCTATGGTACGTCTGATGGCACTGAAGGAGTTCATCTGACCAGGTATCACAGACACCAATACATTTCACAGCCGGGCCACCAGGGGGAGCTAAGGGTTCTATTCATTAGGCCACTCCTCACATACTGGTAAAACTGGGGGTCAGGCAGGAAGTTAGGAGAGAAAGCTGACTGGATATGAACCAGGCAACACCTTGTGGCAGAGGGTGTTGCAGGAGAGGATTCGGTAGGGCCTCTGTCAGGTTTGGGACCCTGATGGAGACCTGGCTACAGGAAAGAAAGTAATGGGACCGTGCCTGCACTGAGAAGCGGCGGTGCCCTAAGGAAGGACTAGAAGAGAGATATATTGTGCTGAGTGAGAAATGAGATCGAAGCAATAGGAGAATACCAGTAGGAGTCGTGCTGAAAGAACGAGGCAACATCCTACTGAGGCGCACAACCGGTGGCCGGAACGCCGAGGGAGTATTATAACTTTTCGCTTCAAGCAATACTCTAAACAGCGGCAGGACAGTCAGTCACAGGCGGGCTGTCTCACCTTAATCACCTATGAAGTCTTGGGGGGCAACTTGTGGAGAGGGGCGTCTCTAGGGTCCCGGAAGAGCTCCGAGCCTACCCGTCAAACGGGTGCCGTTCCAACCCGATCAATAGGGAGGGACGGAAGATTAGCAGGACATCATCTAATCAAGTTGTGAGGGAACTTAAGAAACAGACACAACAGTTGTGGGGTACTTTCCGTAAGCACAGCAGGGAAGGACTACAACACATAGCGCTAAGAAGGAAGGCACAGATTTCCACCTGTGAAGAGAACTCTGGAAGTGCCATTGGACCGGCTGGACTTGCGCAGCCTGGTGAACCGTATTCTGGACTGAGGACTCAGAGATCTCCAGTAAAGAGGTAAAGAGACTGCAACCTGGTGTCCTCGTTATTTACCGCGACCTGCACCCCACAACTGCACCGCTACACCACCACTTATTGTACCGGACGTCCCCCACTGACAGACAGGGCCACGGACCGGGTCTAGCCACCGTGACAACCCCAGGACTGAGACCCAGAGGCCCGGTGCCGGGTACCCCTCGGCCCTGCGGCGGTGTGGGGGCGCTCCAACTTGGCGTCACGAACAGGATCTACTTAAGCCTGAAGAATCAGGTCATGTGTGCCTTGGAACTGTGATTTGTTGTGCTTGGACTGTACTTTATTGAATGGACTGTGCTGTGCTGTTAACCGCCAAAACTGCCGCCATTGCAGCGCTGAGGAGAGGCGCCAGAGAAGAAGAGGGGCGTGGAGTAGGCGTAGACCGGCTAGAGAGCGCGAAGGACAATGGCCGCCCAGTCTAAACATTTCCTGGTCCTGAGGACGTGTCCGTCAACGGCCGAGGTCCGCCTCCTGATCCTGTTTGGAGGGTGGAGACCATGGAGACGGGGCCGCCCACGAAAGAGACCGCGGGAAGAAGGCACCGAAGAAGGAGCAAAGATGGCGACACCGAGAATCCCGCGGGGGACTGACCCGATCCAGCCGGAGGCTGCACTGCCCGACACAGCCCCAGATGCGCCAGCGTTGCGGGGACTGACCCTCACGGAGCTCCCAATGGGCCGATCCCCCTTGCCACCATCAGTGGAGTGTGTGGCTGCAGCCGAGGCCCGCCAGATCGCGCGCCGCGTGGAGGCCAAGGCCCGCGTGCTCGCTCGGCTGGGCCAACCCACGGAGGTCCGATTAACTCCGGTGTCCCCTGCTCCTCCCGACCCGGCCGCGGCTGAAGGTGCGCTGCAGACACCCGGCCTGAAGATGGTGCCGGAGGCCGAGCACCTGCGGCGCATGATGACTGCATGGCAAAACCGACCACAACCGGCGGCCCAGGTTGATCTGACCACCGTCGTGGAAGTCCCATCGTCTCACTGGGGTGTAGTGGTCTCCTTCAACCCCCGATATGGACGAGGGGTTATACAGGAGATCGGGGAGCCGCTACAATTCCACGTGGACCGGAAGGAGGTCGAGCACTGCGGAGGAAGGTTTGCTCACGACCTGGAGCCCGGTGATGCCGTGACTTACACCCGGTGGAGGAGAGCAACAGGCGAAGCTGGCTGGATGGCGCGGGGCGTCCAGCGATGCATTGCGCTCCATGCCACCGCTGAAACATCCGACGATGAACCTCCTGCCGAAAAGACCAAAGAACCTGACCCGGCAGAACAGCAGAGAACCCGGACCCACCATGTGCCTTGGGGGCGTGCAGGATCCTCGGTGAGAAGAGCATCACGGCGAGGGATCTTGTCGTTGCTGGGACCAGAACCACTTCCTGGTGAGGCAGCGCGGCCCGTTGGCCTGGTGAGGCCCGGAAGGAAGCCACCTGCTGCGCCAAATGAGTAAGCATAAATGCTTTATCAACTGTAAATAGTTCTTTGTTTGACTGTTTGTTTTCCTGACTGTTCGCTGCTAAACCCGTCCAGGGTTAATTCTTCAACGGATCCCTTTGTTGACCCGGGATCCCTACTGTTCTTTGTTTATTTTTTCTAAGTTTTCCACAATGTTATAAAAACTGCCGCAATCATGAACAGTGCATGATACAAACTTCTTGTATATAGTTTGCACCTTCTTAAAGGCGCTTCCTACTGGTTTTACTTAGAAAGAGACTCTTTGCGAAGATACCGCACCTGAGCCTTTGCTGGGTATGGACTGGTAGCCAGAGAAGAAATGCTACCTCCTAAAGACTTGGTCCCTTCTTAAAGGGGACATCCACGTTTACATTTGAAGAATCGTATTGCTTTAAGACTGATGGATAGCAATAATGTTTTGATGAGCAAAAGTGATGATGATCCTTACATGTAAAAGTTATATGTATCTGATTGATTGATTGATTGATTGTAAAGATATGCAGATGATGTTTTCGGAAAGAAGGTTAGAAGAAAGATGCAGCAGACCCGTAGGGGTAGATGTAGTGTCCTGCATGCCTGTCAGTAAGGAAAGAGTTAAAAATGTGTTGCAGGGGACAGAAAGTGAGCCCGTAGGGGTTAGGTAGTGAGGTAGTGAGTCCTCTTAGGAGCCATATGCAGATGGCTCCGTGTTCCTAAAACTGGAAGTATGTTATGTTCTATACCGTGTATAGTAGAGGAAAAGACAGAAGGCTCGGGCTGAAAGGAGCGGTCCTGTAAGAAAGGAGAGGCAGTAGGTCTGGCGCCGTTAGGACAGGCGGTCCTGCAGATTTAAAGAAGGAGAATGTAGCAGGGTTGCTTAAACCTTATAATGTGTATAAGAAGGTCTTTAATGGATTTAGAGTGTGCATCTTTAAGGGCAGAGTTAAATTATTGTTCAGGAATTTGTATTAAGTAGAATACCCGGTTGGGTAACAGGAGTTATTTATAGCCTGTAATTTATAATGGTTAACCATGTTTTGTAACGTTCAAGTGTCCTCACCTCCCATAAAGGGAAGCCTGTTCAAGTATACTTATTGTTATTTGCACTCAACAAAAATTGTATGTCTTTTTGCTAACCTGTATTGTTGTTTTCTTCCCAGTCCCGGAGTACTGGATTTAACCGGGGGGGAGTGCAGCGCCCCAGAGTCCTGGTTGTTGCAGTACTGTGGCTTCGCCGCTATGGGGAGCTATGGTACGTCTGATGGCACTGAAGGAGTTCATCTGACCAGGTATCACAGACACCAATACATTTCACAGCCGGGCCACCAGGGGGAGCTAAGGGTTCTATTCATTAGGCCACTCCTCACATACTGGTAAAACTGGGGGTCAGGCAGGAAGTTAGGAGAGAAAGCTGACTGGATATGAACCAGGCAACACCTTGTGGCAGAGGGTGTTGCAGGAGAGGATTCGGTAGGGCCTCTGTCAGGTTTGGGACCCTGATGGAGACCTGGCTACAGGAAAGAAAGTAATGGGACCGTGCCTGCACTGAGAAGCGGCGGTGCCCTAAGGAAGGACTAGAAGAGAGATATATTGTGCTGAGTGAGAAACGAGATCGAAGCAATAGGAGAATACCAGTAGGAGTCGTGCTGAAAGAACGAGGCAACATCCTACTGAGGCGCACAACCGGTGGCCGGAACGCCGAGGGAGTATTATAACTTTTCGCTTCAAGCAATACTCTAAACAGCGGCAGGACAGTCAGTCACAGGCGGGCTGTCTCACCTTAATCACCTATGAAGTCATGGGGGGCAACTTGTGGAGAGGGGCGTCTCTAGGGTCCCGGAAGAGCTCCGAGCCTACCCGTCAAACGGGTGCCGTTCCAACCCGATCAATAGGGAGGGACGGAAGATTAGCAGGACATAATCTAATCGAGTTGTGAGGGAACTTAAGAAACAGACACAACAGTTGTGGGGTACTTTCCGTAAGCACAGCAGGGAAGGACTACAACACATAGCGCTAAGAAGGAAGGCACAGATTTCCACCTGTGAAGAGAACTCTGGATGTGCCATTGGACCGGCCGGACTTGTGCAGCCTGGTGAACCGTATTCTGGACTGAGGACTCAGAGATCTCCAGTAAAGAGGTAAAGAGACTGCAACCTGGTGTCCTCGTTATTTACCGCGACCTGCACCCCACAACTGCACCGCTACACCACCACTTATTGTACCGGACGTCCCCCACTGACAGACAGGGCCACGGACCGGGTCTAGCCACCGTGACAACCCCAGGACTGAGACCCAGAGGCCCGGTGCCGGGTACCCCTCGGCCCTGCGGCGGTGTGGGGGCGCTCCATATGGAGGTACTGTAGGAACATTATACTATGTGTGGGGGTATGGCGGTACTATGAGAACATTATACTCTGTGAGGGTATGGCGGTACTATGAGAACATTATACTGTGTGTGGGGGTATGGCGGTACTGTAGAAACATTATACTGTGTGTGGGGGTATGTCGGTACTATGAGAACATTATACTGTGTGTGGGGGTATGGCGGTACTATGAGAACATTATACTGTGTGTGGGGGTATGGCAGTAGTGTGAAAATACCTTTTTTTACGAGAGATGCCAGTACTGTGGAAACATTATACTGTGTGAGTGGCATCATATATATTACATAAGGGGTGTAAAAGGAGAGTCATAAAAAAGACTCCTCAGGGCTGTGCTGCATTTGTACAGACTGCTATCTGCCGTCCAGATGGGACCATGTGACACCAATGGGAAGAGGGAGGGTTTCCGGAGGGAAGAGTCTAGAGGGTGCACCTGGTCAGGAGACCTTGATGGCGCAGTTACTGATATTATAAAGGCCGGAGCCCCAAAGGCAGAACAGATTTGGCGCCAACAAAGGAAAGGGGTGCGGGGAAGAATCTGAGGTACCAGCTCATGGTAAAGTGCCCGAGGCCGCTGGGTGTGGGGCAGAACCCTGCTTACAGGGCATAATGGGGGCATTACACTGTGTGGGGCCAAGAAAGGGGCCCTGTACTAGGAGAACACTCCGCTCCCTCACTTCCTGTCCTCCATAGGTGGCTCGTATGTATCTATTACAGGAAACAGAACAACAACGTTATGGTTCTTATAAAGGGGCAACAACAACCCCAAAAGAGTCTCCTCCGTGCAGAAGGGGTTAATGTCCCCGGCTGCGCTCAGTAATGGGGAATTTCCACATACCTCCACCTGCAGAGCCGCACTCCACAGATATGGCTGCTCTGTGCGCACAGGACCTGTGATGAGGTCACAGGGGGAGGAGTCAGGGGTCACGTGATCCGCAGTGAAGACGCTACATGGAGACTTCTCCTCAGTCAGTGACATTCCCGCCATTATTCGCCCTCACTACTGGCACAATCACCTCGCGCCGCCTTTTCTACACAATGTTCTGTGTGGAATGTAACGTGTGATTTCTCTGGAGACAAATAGACCCCACACATGAGGGGATTATCACCGGTTACCGGACGTCTAGTATATGGCGGCATATGATTGTGCTATCGCCTCCACACCAGGAGCTAAAATGCCGAAATCTCGCTTATTTACCCCCTTCCAGTGTCCGGCTAAGGGTCATATACGGCCATGCCCCTCTCCAGTCGCTGTGGGGGTTTTGGTAATAGGATGGAGGGCGGCGTCCATGCTTGGTCTTCAGAGAGAGTAATAAAATCACAGCTCACCTTCCCTGTCCTTTACCCCTTACACCTGACCTGTTTAGCCAATTACCTGGAGATAAATGGTTTTACAGACTTAACATGAGAGGGGCATATAACCTTATACGTATCGCCATGGTGACGGATGGAAGACCGCACACAATACACCTGAGGGGCAGATTGAACATTTGATGCTGCCATTCGGGGTAACCAATGCTTCTCCAGTCTCTGAAAATGTCATTAATTATATTTTTCTCTCCCTGATTGGTAGATTTGTGGTAATTCTCCTGGATGATATATTGAGTTCCTCACGTACTCTGGAGGACCATGGTGAGCATGTCAGACAAGTGCTCCAGGTTCTACGTGACAACTATTTATTTGGTAACCTGGAGAAATGGCAATTTGTGGTACAGCAGGTCCAGTTCTCAGGACATTTGGCTTCTGCATTGGGGTTTCAGATGGACCCTGTTAAGGTCCAAGCAGTCCTTGATTTCTTTTAACCAAGTAACCTGAAAGCGTTACAGAGATTTCTTGTAGTCGAGATATTGAGGAACAAACAAGCGAAAAATAGGGTCTTATCTGATAACAAGATCTAATGAGAATAGAGGAGTATTACACTCACCTGATAGAGCAGCACCTCAGCAACATGTTCAATGCATAAATCAGCTGCTGCAGGACACGGGGCCAAAGACCGAGCAGAAGAGCTGATCCGGGTATAATGTGTCTGTACCTGCACTGCTGATGAAGACTATCAGATATGGAGATTTCCTTAAAATCGTTTATTCAAATAGGTTTTCAAAGTCAACGCGTTTTACAGTCACGCAGGACCTCTTCCTCAGGACAAAACCTGATAGCGGATGAACATGTCAAGCTTGGAACATTTTATATGCAGTCTTTCTGGAAAAAAAAAAGCCAAACAAAGCACGATATGTCAAAGTTCATGAGAAAGTCCATCAAACAAAGATAATGGGGAGATGGGGAAATCGGGGACCACCTTGATATATTCTTATAATTCACATATATATATACTTTTTAGTCTAGCAGGATATGTCCAGACATGTCCAGCTTTGCTAAGTTATTCTGCTGACAAGGTCGAGGCTAATCAAGATGTACCTTTGGGTCCTTGCAAAACATATCTGTCGACAGTGCACTTCTTATGTAAAAATCCCCTGATGAATCAAGAATGATCTCATGTAATAAACAGCTGATTCACGCACAACATAATGTATACGCCTACTCAAAAGAGTATATAACTGATTGCAACCATTAAACTTTATGGCATCTGAAACAGATTACGTCTGTCTCTGTCCCATCATTGCTCGAGCATCCTCATATCTGGAAACCATCCAATATCCCTGAGGGTCTGACTTTCAGATCACCCTAACATCTTGGCGTCTCTGGGTGGGCTGGCTGAAACTGAAGACCCTCCAATATCTGGAACCCAGCAGCAAACAGACCTGAGGGTCAGAGGGAAGCACAGACAATATCACCGGTGAAGGTAAGTTCCTTAGCTTCTTACAATCTCTCTGTGTCTCCATTTGTCTCACAGTCTGCAGACCGGATTCTAGGTATGCTATAGTCAAGTCTTCTTACATGGCCAGCTCATATTATTTGACAAAGAACTGAAGAATATGCTAAGTGATACTTAAAAGGCATATTGGATTGGTCAATTTCATGTGCTGCTATCCCTGTTATATGTTCTGTTATATGTCTAGCACATGACTGAAGTGTGTGAGTCAATCTTGAGGAGACGTCCTCTTGGGAGTGTGATAGAGATACGGTGTAAAAAGCTGATTGAATCAGGATAGGGCCTCTGCAGTTCCCTTCGGTGACACCTTGGGGCACCCTGGGTCAGTCTGTCTGTGTCTATCTGTCCTGCCTTGTATGTACACACAAGCTGCCCCCCCCAGCTGGTGCTAGTAGATCGGGAGAGAATTTTGATCACATTAATCTGCCTGCTGCTACTTAGTTTTGTTCTCTGGTTATTATTATTATTATTATTATTATTATTTATTGTTATAGCGCCATTTATTCCATGGCGCTTTACATGTGAGGAGGTGTATACATAATAAAAACAAGTACAATAATATTAAACAATACAAGTCACAACTGGTACAGGAGGAGAGAGGACCCTGCCCGCGAGGGCTCACAATCTACAAGGGATGGGTGAGGATACAGTAGGTGAGGATAGAGCTGGTCATGCAGCGGTTTGGTTGATCGGTGGTTACTGCAGGTTGTAGGCTTGTCGGAAGAGGTGGGTCTTCAGGTTATTTTTGAAGGTTTCGATGGTAGGCGAGAGTCTGATGTGTTGTTGTAGAGGGTTCCAGAGTAGGGGTGATACACGAGAGAAATCTTGTATACGATTGTGGGAAGAGGAGATAAGAGGGGAATAGAGAAGGAGATCTTGTGAGGATTGGAGGTTGTGTGTAGGTAAGTACCGGGAGACGAGGTCACAGATGTATGGAGGAGACAGGTTGTGGATGGCTTTGTACGTCATGGTTAGGGTTTTGTACTGGAGTCTCTGGGCAATGGGGAGCCAGTGAAGGGATTGACAGAGGGGAGAGGCAGGGGAATAGCGGGGGGACAGGTAGATTAGTTGGGCAGCAGAGTTTAGAATAGATTGGAGGGGTGCGAGAGTGTTAGAGGGGAGGCCACAGAGCAGGAGGTTGCAGTAGTCAAGGCGAGAGATGATGAGGGCATGGACTAGGGTTTTTGCAGATTCTTGGTTGAGGAATGAACGGATTCGTGAAATATTTTTGAGTTGAACTCGGCAGGAAGTGGAAAGGGCTTGGATATGTGGTTTGAAGGAGAGATCAGCGTCAAGGATTACCCCGAGGCAGCGAGCTTGTGGGACTGGGGAGAGTGGGCAGCCATTTACTGTAATGGATAGGTTCGTTGGGGGGGTCGAGTGAGATGGGGGAAAGATGATGAATTCTGTTTTGTCCATGTTAAGTTTCAGAAATCTAGCGGAGAAGAAGGATGAAATGCAGGGGTGCATTCGTGCACTATTATTCGTGTACTTTTTTTTCAAAGTATTTTTTTTTTCTAAGTATGACGCAGTTATAACATGGCAGAATATAACAAGCATCTCTCTTCTCTACAATACAGGTAAACATATCATTCATTCCCTGAACTGAACTATCCTGCATGTCTATTGCTCCATTCCCTGACAGCAAGCGGCTTGGATGGTAAACATATCATTCATTCCCTGAACTGAACTATCCTGCATGTCTATTGCTCCATTCCCTGACAGCAAGCGGCTTGGATGGTAATCATATCATTCATTCCCTGAACTGAACTATCCTGCATGTCTATTGCTCCATTCCCTGACAGCAAGCGGCTTGGATGGTAAACATATCATTCATTCCCTGAACTGAACTATCCTGCATGTCTATTGCTCCATTCCCTGACAGCAAGCGGCTTGGATGGTAAACATATCATTCATTCCCTGAACTGAACTATCCTGCATGTCTATTGCTCCATTCCCTGACAGCAAGCGGCTTGGATGGTATCGGATTCATTCTATCTTCGGCATTGAATCCTGCATATAGCTATATATGTTAGTCATCTTATTTTGCATTTGTTTGTGTTTATAGATATTTAACTCACTTTTGCTTGTCCCTATGTAGAGAGATCACATAACTTTTTCAAAGGGGTTTATGATCCATGCAGACCTGGACATTTGTTTATCTGATCACTACATTTATTGTGTCCTGCTCTCTCAATTGAGTTAGATTGATTGGTAACAAGAGGGGGAGAAACACCCTTTTCCAAAAAAAAAAAAAGTGAGATCTAAGAGCTAGCCTTCTATAAATGTAGACATTGCTGGGGGATGCTTTCATGCAGGGGTGCATTCCTGCACTATTATTCGTGTACTTTTTTTTCAAAGTATTTTTTTTTTCTAAGTATGACGCAGTTTGTTATGGACCTGGTGGTTAGGAGCACCCGGAATGACCTGATAGGTAAAACTGAAATATAGGACAAGCTCTGGGAAGTGGGAACTTTACTGACCGCAACCCTGATCCTATCACACACACTATAGGCAGCCGTGGAGCTTACCTAACTCTCCCTAGACACCTCTTCACAGCCTAAGAGCTAGCTACCCCTAAAGAGAAACAAAGCCTCACCTTGCCTCAGAGAAATTCCCCAAAGTAAAAGGCAGCCCCCCACAAATAATGACGGTGAGTTAAGAGGAAAATACAAGCATAGGAATGAAACAGGTTTTAGCAAAGGAGGCCCACTAATACTAAATAGTAAGAGGATAGCAAGGGAACTGTGCGGTCAGTATAAAAATACTACAAAAAATCCACGCAGAGTATGCAAAAAGACCCTCACACCGACTCACGGTGTGAGGGTGCAACTCTGCACCCCAGAGCTTCCAGCTAGCAAGAAAATAGCATATAAGCAAGCTGGACTAAACTTATCATATACTGAGAAACATTTTCCAAAAGCAATGAGCAAAAATGAACTAGCATGGACTTAGCTTCTGCTGGAGGAGACAGGTCACAAGAGAAGTCTCAGAGAGATCTGAACCAATACTGAATACATTGACAGCTGGCAACAAGTAAAGATCTGAGTGGAGTTAAATAGGGAAGCCAGCACAGCAGTAAACGAGGGCAGCTGAGGAGCCTAGCTAAAGGCCAGTAGTTTCACTCAAAGCCACCAGAGGGAGTTCACGGACAGAATTCACCAAAGTACCATTCATGACCACAGGAGGGAGCCCGAGAACGGAATTCACAACAGTACCCCCCTTTGAGGAGGGGTCACCGAACCCTCACCAGAGCCCCCAGGCCGATCAGGACGAGCCAAATGAAAGGCACGAACCAAATCGGCAGCATGGACATCAGAGGCAACAACCCAGGAATTATCCTCCTGACCATAGCCCTTCCATTTAACCAGGTACTGAAGCTTCCGTCTCGAAATACGAGAATCCAAGATCTTCTCTACCACATACTCCAATTCTCCCTCGACCAACACCGGAGCAGGAGGATCAACCGAAGGAACCATGGGCACCACATACCTCCGCAACAATGACCTATGGAACACATTATGGATGGTAAAAGAAGCTGGAAGGTCCAAACGAAATGACACAGGATTGAGGATTTCCGAAATCTTATAAGGACCAATGAAACGAGGCTTAAACTTAGGAGAAGAAACCTTCATAGGAACATAACGAGAAGACAACCAAACCAAATCCCCCACACGAAGTCGGGGACCAACACAGCGACGGCGGTTAGCGAAGCGCTGAGCCTTCTCCTGGGACAACGTCAAATTGTCCACTACGTGGTTCCAAATCTGCTGCAACCTGTCCATCACAGAATCCACACCAGGACAGTCAGAAGGCTCAACCTGCCCTGAAGAAAAACGAGGATGAAAACCAGAATTACAAAAAAAAGGCGAAACCAAAGTAGCCGAACTAGCCCGATTATTGAGGGCGAACTCAGCTAATGGCAAGAAGGTCACCCAATCATCCTGATCAGCAGAAACAAAACATCTCAGATAGGTTTCCAAGGTCTGATTAGTTCGTTCGGTTTGGCCATTTGTCTGAGGATGGAAAGCCGAAGAAAAAGACAAATCAATGCCCATCTTAGCACAAAAGGACCGCCAAAACCTGGAAACAAACGGAGACCCTCTGTCTGACACAATGTTCTCTGGAATACCATGCAAACGAACCACATTCTGAAAAAATAGTGGAACCAAATCAGAGGAGGAAGGCAATTTAGGCAAGGGTACCAAATGGACCATCTTAGAAAAGCGATCACAAACCACCCAGATGACAGACATCCTCTGAGAGACCGGAAGATCCGAAATAAAATCCATGGAAATATGCGACCAGGGCCTCTTTGGGACAAGCAAAGGCAAAAGCAACCCACTGGCACGAGAACAGCAAGGCTTGGCCCGAGCACAAATCCCACAAGACTGCACAAAAGAACGCACATCCCGCGACAAGGAAGGCCACCAAAAGGACCTAGCCACCAAATCTCTGGTACCAAAAATCCCAGGATGACCAGCCAACACCGAACAATGAACCTCGGAAATAACTCTACTGGTCCATCTATCAGGGACAAACAGTCTCTCCAGTGGACAACGGTCAGGTCTATCGGCCTGAAACTCCTGCAGCACCCGCCGCAAATCAGGGGAGATGGCAGACAGAATCACCCCCTCTCTGAGGAAACCGGCCGGTTCAGGGACTCCCGGAGAGTCAGGCACAAAACTCCTAGAAAGGGCATCAGCCTTCACATTTTTAGAGCCCGGAAGGTAAGAAACCACAAAATCGAAACGGGAGAAAAACAGCGACCATCGAGCCTGTCTAGGATTTAACCACTTGGCAGACTCGAGATAAATCAAATTCTTGAGATCCGTCAAGACCACCACGCAATGTTTGGCTCCCTCAAGCCAATGTCGCCACTCCTCAAATACCCATTTCACAGCCAACAACTCCCGATTGCCAACATCATAATTACGCTCGGCAGGCGAAAACTTTCTAGAAAATAAGGCACATGGCTTCATCACAGAGCCATCAGAGCCTCTTTGAGACAAAACAGCCCCTGCTCCAATCTCAGAAGCATCAACCTCGACCTGAAAAGGGAGCGAAACATCCGGCTGACGCAAGACAGGAGCCGAAGAAAACCGACGTTTCAGCTCCTGAAAGGCCTCAACGGCCGCAGAAGACCAATTCATCACATCAGCACCCTTTTTGGTCAGATCAGTCAAAGGCTTAACCACACTAGAAAAATAAGCGATGAAGCGACGGTAAAAATTAGCAAAGCCCAGGAATTTCTGAAGACTCTTCACGGATTTAGGTTGAGTCCAATCATATATAGCCTGAACTTTAACAGGGTCCATCTCGATAGTAGAAGGGGAAAAAATGAAGCCCAAAAAGGAAACCTTCTGAACTCCGAAGAGACATTTAGAATCCTTCACAAACAAGGCATTAGCACGCAGGACCTGGAATACCATCCTGACCTGCTTCACATGAGATTCCCAATCATCAGAAAAGACCAAAATATCATCCAGGTATACAATCAGGAATCTATCCAGATACTCTCGGAAGATGTCGTGCATAAAGGACTGAAACACAGAAGGGGCATTAGAAAGCCCAAATGGCATCACCAGGTACTCAAAATGACCTTCAGGCGTATTAAATGCTGTTTTCCATTCATCACCCTGTTTTATACGCACCAGATTATACGCTCCTCGAAGATCTATCTTGGTGAACCAACTAGCCCCCTTAATCCGAGCAAACAGATCCGACAGCAGAGGCAAAGGGTACTGAAATTTGACCGTGATTTTATTAAGAAGGCGGTAATCTATACAGGGTCTCTGAGAATCATCCTTCTTGGCCACAAAAAAGAACCCTGCTCCCAACGGTGACGAGGACGGGCGAATATGCCCTTTCTCCAAGGACTCCTTTATATAACTCCGCACAGCAGCATGTTCTGGCACAGATAAATTGAAAAGTCGACCCTTAGGGAACTTACTACCAGGAATCAAATTTATGGCACAATCACAATCCCTATGAGGAGGTAGGGCACTGGATTTGGGCTCATCAAATACATCCTGGTAATCCGATAAAAATTCAGGGACTTCAGAAGGAGTAGAAGAAGCAATTGACATCAAAGGAACATCGCCATGTACCCCTTGACAACCCCAACTACACACAGACATTGATTTCCAATCCAATACTGGATTATGAACTTGCAGCCATGGCAAACCCAACACGACAACATCATGCAAATTATGTAACACCAGAAAGCGAATATCCTCCCGATGTGCAGGAGTCATGCACATGGTCAATTGAGTCCAGTACTGAGGCTTATTGTTGGTCAATGGTGTAGCATCAATTCCCCTTAATGGAATAGGGAACTGCAAAGGCTCCAAGAAAAAACCACAGCGCCTGGCAAATTCTAAATCCATCAAATTCAGGGCAGCGCCCGAATCCACAAAAGCCATAACAGAGTAGGATGACAGAGAGCAAATCAAAGTAACAGACAAGATAAATTTAGGCTGTACAGTACCAATGGTGACAGACTTAGCGAACCTCTTAGTGCGCTTAGGACAATCAGAGATAGCATGAGTGGAGTCACCACAGTAAAAACACAACCCATTCTGACGTCTGTGATTTTGCCGTTCAATTCTGGTCAGAATCCTATCACATTGCATAGACTCAGGCTTCTGCTCAGAGGACACCGCCAGATGGTGCACAAGTTTGCGCTCCCGCAAGCGCCGATCAATCTGAATGGCCAAGCACATTGATTCATTCAGACCAGCAGGCGTGGGGAACCCCACCATAACATCTTTAAGGGCTTCAGAAAGACCCTTTCTGAAAATCGCTGCCAGGGCACACTCATTCCATTGAGTGAACACAGACCACTTTCTAAACTTCTGGCAGTAAACCTCAGCTTCCTCCTGACCCTGAGACAGAGCCAGCAAGATTTTTTCTGCCTGATCCACTGAATCAGGTTCCTCATAAAGCAATCCAAGCGCCAGAAAAAACGCATCTACATTTAGCAATGCAGGATCTCCTGGCGCCAGGGAGAATGCCCAATGTTGAGGGTCGCCACGTAACAAAGAAATAATAATTTTAACTTGCTGAATAGGGTCACCAGAGGAGCGGGGTTTCAGAGCAAGAAACAATTTGCAATTATTTTTGAAATTCAGAAACTTAGATCTATCTCCAGAAAACAAATCATAAACTGGAATTCTAGGCTCTAACATAGGATTCCGAACTACATAATCTTGAATGCCTTGTACCCTTGCAGTGAGCTGATCCAGACAAGAGGACTGACCTTAAATATCCATATCTGCAGCTGAGTCCTAAACCACCCAGAGATTAAGGGGAGGAGAAAGACAAAACACACTGCAGAGAAAAAAAAATGAGCTCAGAACTTCTCTTATCCCTCTTTTGAGATGCATTAACACTTTTTTGCCAGCTGTACTGTTATGGACCTGGTGGTTAGGAGCACCCGGAATGACCTGATAGGTAAAACTGAACTATAGGACAAGTGGGAAGTGGGAACTTTACTGACCGCAACCCTGATCCTATCACACACTATAGGCAGCCGTGGAGCGTACCTAACTCTCCCTAGACGCCTCTTCACAGCCTAAGAGCTAGCTACCCCTAAAGAGAAACAAAGCCTCACCTTGCCTCAGAGAAATTCCCCAAAGTAAAAGGCAGCCCCCCACAAATAATGACGGTGAGTTAAGAGGAAAATACAAACATAGGAATGAAACAGGATTTAGCAAAGGAGGCCCACTAATGCTAAATAGTAAGAGGATAGCAAGGGAACTGTGCGGTCAGTATAAAAATACTACAAAAAATCCACGCAGAGTATGCAAAAAGACCCTCACACCGACTCATGGTGTGAGGGTGCAACTCTGCACCCCAGAGCTTCCAGCTAGCAAGAAAATAGCATATAAGCAAGCTGGACTGAACTTATCATATACTGAGAAACATTTTCCAAAAGCAATGAGCAAAAATGAACTAGCATGGACTTAGCTTCTGCTGTAGGAGACAGGTCACAAGAGAAGTCCCAGAGAGTTCTGAACCAATGCTGAATACATTGACAGCTGGCAACAAGTAAAGATCTGAGTGGAGTTAAATAGGGAAGCCAGCACAGCAGTAAACGAGGGCAGCTGAGGAGCCCAGCTAAAGACCAGCAGTTTCACTCAAAGCCACCAGAGGGAGTCCACGGACAGAATTCACCAAAGTACCATTCATGACCACAGGAGGGAGCCCGAGAACGGAATTCACAACAGCAGTTATAACATGGCAGAATATAACAAGCATCTCTCTTCTCTACAATACAGGTAAACATATCATTCATTCCCTGAACTGAACTATCCTGCATGTCTATTGCTCCATTCCCTGACAGCAAGCGGCTTGGATGGTATCTGATTCATTCTATCTTCGGCATTGAATCCTGCATATATCTATATATGTTAGTCATGTTATTATGCATTTGTTTGTGTTTATAGATATTTAACTCACTTTTGCTTGTCCCTATGTAGAGAGATCACATAAATTTTTCAAAGGTGTTTATGATCCATGCAGACCTGGACATTTGTTTATCTGATCACTACATTTATTGTGTCCTGCTGTCTCAACTGAGTTAGATTGATTGGTAACAAGAGGGGGAGAAACACCCTTTCCCCCCCCCAAAAAAAAAAAAAGTGAGATCTGTGCACACGTCAAGATTTTGTCAGGATTTTGTCAGGATTTTTCATCAGGTTTTGTAGCCAAAACCAGGAGTGGGTGATAAATGCAGAGAAGTGGTGCATATGTTTCTATTATACTTTTCCTCTGATTGTTCCACTCCTGTGTTGTGAATTTGGATTCTGGGCTCCCCCGGTGGCCGCTTGTGGAATTGGACTTGTCATCCTCTTTCCTGTTTCACCTGATTCCATCAGTAGTGGGTGTCGCTATTTAAGCTCATTTCTCTGGTGGTTTCTTGCCGGTCAACAATGTTATCTGATGCCTCTCAGTGCTTGTTCCTGCTTCTAGACAACTACTGATAAGTTGGACTTTTGTCCATGTTTTGTTTTGCCTATTTGTTCCAGTTCGCAGCTGAAGTTTTGTTACTGTGTCTGGAAAGCTCTCGTCGATCAGGGATTGCTACTCTGGCGTTATGAGTTAATGCCAGAGTTTAAGGTAATCTCTGGATGGTGTTTTGTTAGTATTTTTCTGCTGACCATGAAAGTATACTATCTGTCTTCTGCTATCTAGTAAGCGGACCTCAAATTTGCTAAGACTATTTTCCTGCTGCGTTTGTTGTTTCATCTGAACTCACCGTCATTATATGTGGGGGGCTACTGTCTTCTTTGGAATATTTCTCTAGAGGTGAGCCAGGTCTTATATTTCCCTCTGCTAGCTATTTAGGTCTTAGGCCAGAGCTGGGCATCTAGCTATAAATAGGAAATGCTACCTGGCTATTTCTAGTTGCGCGGCAGGCTTAGTTCATGGTCAGTATAGTTCCATCTTCCGAGAGCTTGTCCCTCTATAGGCTTGCTATGATCTCTGCCTGCAGAGATCATGACAGTTTGACCGGCCTACTAAAGTGTTAAAGACCCAGGTTGAGAAAGGAGAGTTATAAGAAGTCTGCTGGAATTTTTTTTTTTTTTTTTTCCTCCAGTCTGCCTTGCTGCAGTCTTTTTTCTCTCTCTCCTCCTAATCTCTGTATGCTCTGTGTGCACCTGACAATAATGGATCTCCAGAGTGTAACTGCGGGTTTGAATAATCTCATCACGAAAGTACAAAATTTACAAGATTTTGTAGTACATGCTCCGGTATCTGAGCCGAGAATTCCTTTGCCGGAGTTCTTCACAGGGAATAGAGCTAGCTTCCAGAATTTCCGAAATAATTGTAAGCTTTATTTGTCCCTGAAGTCTCGTTCAGCTGGAGACCCTGCTCAGCAGGTTAGGATTGTGATTTCCTTGCTCAGGGGTGACCCTCAAGATTGGGCCTTCTCATTGCCAGCAGGGGATCCTGCGTTACGCGATGTGGATGCGTTTTTTCTGGCCTTGGGCTTGCTTTATGAGGAACCTCATTTGGAACTTCAGGCAGAAAAAACTTTGATGGCACTATCTCAGGGGCAAGACGAAGCTGAAGTTTTCTGCCAAAAATTCCGTAAATGGTCTGTGCTTACTCAGTGGAATGAGTGCGCCTTGGCGGCAACTTTCAGAGAAGGTCTCTCTGATGCCGTTAAGGATGTTATGGTGGGGTTCCCTTTGCCTGCAGGTCTGAATGAGTCCATGACAATGGCTATTCAGATTGATAGGCGTCTGCGGGAGCGCAAACCGATGCACCATCTGGCGGTGTCTATGGAAAAGACGCCAGAAAGTATGCAGTGTGATAGAATTCTGTCCAGGAGTGAGCGACAGAATTTTAGACGGAAGAATGGATTGTGTTTCTATTGTGGGGATTCTACTCATGTTATATCGGCATGCTCTAGGCGTACAAAGAAGCTTGATAAGTCTGTTTCCATTGGCACCATTCAGTCTAAGTTTATTTTGTCTGTAACCCTGATTTGCTCTTTGTCATCCATTGCCACGGACGCCTATGTTGACTCTGGCGCCGCTCTGAGTCTTATGGATTGGTCCTTTGCCAATCGTTGTGGTTTTGATTTAGAGCCTTTGGAGACTCTTATTCCTCTGAAGGGGATTGACTCCACCCCATTGGCTAATAATAAACCACAATACTGGACACAAGTAACCATGCGTATCAATCCGGATCACCAGGAGATTATTCGTTTCCTGGTGCTGTATAATTTACATGACGATTTGGTACTGGGATTGCCATGGTTGCAGTCTCACAACCCAGTCTTGGACTGGAGAGCTATGTCTGTGTTGAGCTGGGGATGTAAGGGTATTCATGGGGACGTACCTTTGGTTTCTATTTCGTCGTCCATTCCCTCTGAAGTCCCTGAGTTCCTCTCTGATTATCAAGACGTCTTTGACGAACCCAAGCTTGGGTCGTTACCTCCGCACCGTGAGTGCGATTGTGCCATAGATTTGATACCGGGTTGTAAATATCCAAAGGGTCGTTTGTTTAATTTGTCTGTGCCGGAACATGCTGCTATGCGGGAATATATAAAGGAGTCTTTGGAAAAGGGACATATTCGTCCATCTTCTTCTCCCTTGGGAGCTGGGTTTTTCTTTGTCTCAAAAAAAGACGGCTCTTTGAGACCATGTATTGATTATCGGCTTCTGAATAAGATCACTGTTAAGTATCAATACCCATTGCCATTGCTTACTGATTTGTTTGCTCGTATAGAGGGTGCTAAGTGGTTCTCTAAAATTGATCTTCGTGGGGCGTATAATTTGGTGCGGATCAGGCAGGGGGATGAGTGGAAGACCGCATTTAATACGCCCGAGGGCCACTTTGAGTATTTGGTCATGCCTTTTGGTCTTTCTAATGCCCCTTCAGTTTTCCAGTCTTTTATGCATGATATTTTCCGCGATTTTCTGGATAAATTTATGATAATATATCTGGATGATATTCTGATTTTTTCTGATGACTGGGACTCTCATGTCCAGCAGGTCAGGAGAGTTTTTCAGGTTCTGCGGTCTAATTCTTTATGTGTGAAGGGGTCTAAGTGCGTTTTTGGGGTCCAGAAAATTTCCTTTTTGGGGTATATTTTTTCTCCCTCTTCCATTGAGATGGATCCCGTCAAGGTGCAAGCTATTTGTGACTGGACTCAGCCCTCCTCTCTTAAGGGTCTTCAGAGATTTTTGGGCTTTGCCAACTTTTACCGCCGATTTATTGCTGGTTTTTCGGATGTCGTTAAACCACTGACTGATTTGACCAGACAAGGCGCTGATGTTGCTAATTGGTCCCCTCATGCTGTAGAGGCCTTTCAGGAGCTTAAGCGCCGTTTTGCCTCTGCCCCTGTGTTGCGTCAGCCTGATGTGAATCTGCCTTTTCAGGTTGAGGTTGACGCTTCGGAGATCGGAGCTGGGGCAGTGTTGTCGCAGAAAGGTTCCGACTGCTCCGTCATTAGGCCTTGTGCCTTCTTTTCTCGCAAATTTTCGCCCGCAGAGCGGAATTATGATGTTGGGAATCGGGAGCTTTTGGCCATGAAGTGGGCGTTTGAGGAGTGGCGCCATTGGCTCGAGGGGGCTAGGCATCAGGTGGTGGTATTGACTGACCACAAAAATTTGATTTATCTTGAGACTGCCAGACGCCTGAATCCTAGACAGGCGCGCTGGTCTTTATTTTTTTCTCGCTTTAATTTTGTGGTGTCATACCTACCGGGTTCTAAGAATGTTAAGGCAGATGCCCTTTCTAGGAGTTTTGACCCGGACTCTCCTGGTAATTCTGAACCCACAGGTATCCTTAGGGAGGGAGTAATTTTGTCGGCCGTTTCTCCTGATCTGCGGCGGTCCTTGCAAGAGTTTCAGGCGGATAGACCGGATCGTTGTCCGCCTGATAGACTGTTTGTTCCGGATGATTGGACCAGCAGAGTCATCTCTGAGGTACATTCTTCTGCATTGGCAGGTCATCCCGGAATTTTTGGTACCAGGGATTTGGTGGCAAGATCCTTCTGGTGGCCTTCTCTGTCACGAGATGTGCGAGTCTTTGTGCAGTCATGTGACGTTTGTGCTCGGGCCAAGTCTTGTAGTTCTCGGGCTAGCGGACTGCTGTTGCCCTTGCCTATTCCTAAGAGGCCTTGGACACACATCTCGATGGATTTTATTTCAGATCTGCCTGTTTCCCAGAAGATGTCTGTCATCTGGGTGGTCTGTGACCGTTTCTCTAAAATGGTCCATTTGGTTCCTCTGCCCAAGTTGCCTTCTTCTTCTGAGTTGGTTCCTCTGTTTTTTCAGAATGTTGTCCGATTGCACGGTATTCCTGAGAATATTGTTTCTGACAGAGGTACCCAATTTGTGTCTAGATTTTGGCGGGCATTCTGTGCTAGGATGGGCATAGATTTGTCTTTTTCATCTGCTTTTCACCCTCAGACTAATGGCCAGACCGAGCGGACTAATCAGACCCTTGAGACATATCTGAGGTGTTTTGTCTCTGCTGACCAGGATGATTGGGTTGCTTTTTTGCCATTGGCAGAGTTCGCCCTCAATAATCGGGCCAGTTCTTCCACCTTGGTGTCCCCGTTTTTCTGTAATTCGGGGTTTCACCCTCGATTTTCCTCCGGTCAGGTGGAATCCTCGGATTGTCCTGGAGTGGATGCGGTGGTGGAGAGATTGCATCACATCTGGGGGCAGGTTATGGACAATTTGAAGTTGTCACAGGAGAAGACTCAGCGTTTTGCCAACCGTCATCGTCGTGTTGGTTCTCGGCTTTGTGTTGGAGATTTAGTGTGGTTGTCTTCTCGTTTTGTCCCTATGAGGGTCTCTTCTCCTAAGTTTAAACCTCGGTTCATCGGCCCTTATAGAATATTGGAGATTCTTAATCCTGTTTCTTTCCGTTTGGACCTCCCTGCGTCCTTTTCCATTCATAACGTTTTTCATCGGTCGTTATTGCGCAGGTATGAGGTACCTGTTGTACCTTCTCTTGAGCCTCCTGCTCCGGTGTTGGTTGAGGGTGAGTTGGAGTACGTTGTGGAGAAAATTTTGGACTCTCGTGTTTCCAGACGGAAACTCCAGTATCTGGTCAACTGGAAGGGTTACGGCCAGGAGGATAATTCTTGGGTCAATGCATCTGATGTTCATGCTTCTGATCTTGTTCGTGCCTTCCATAGGGCTCATCCTGGTCGCCCTGGTGGATCTGGTGAGGGTTCGGTGCCCCCTCCTTGAGGGGGGGGTACTGTTGTGAATTTGGATTCTGGGCTCCCCCGGTGGCCGCTTGTGGAATTGGACTTGTCATCCTCTTTCCTGTTTCACCTGATTCCATCAGTAGTGGGTGTCGCTATTTAAGCTCATTTCTCTGGTGGTTTCTTGCCGGTCAACAATGTTATCTGATGCCTCTCAGTGCTTGTTCCTGCTTCTAGACAACTACTGATAAGTTGGACTTTTGTCCATGTTTTGTTTTGCCTATTTGTTCCAGTTCGCAGCTGAAGTTTTGTTACTGTGTCTGGAAAGCTCTCGTCGATCAGGGATTGCTACTCTGGCGTTATGAGTTAATGCCAGAGTTTAAGGTAATCTCTGGATGGTGTTTTGTTAGTATTTTTCTGCTGACCATGAAAGTATACTATCTGTCTTCTGCTATCTAGTAAGCGGACCTCAAATTTGCTAAGACTATTTTCCTGCTGCGTTTGTTGTTTCATCTGAACTCACCGTCATTATATGTGGGGGGCTACTGTCTTCTTTGGAATATTTCTCTAGAGGTGAGCCAGGTCTTATATTTCCCTCTGCTAGCTATTTAGGTCTTAGGCCAGAGCTGGGCATCTAGCTATAAATAGGAAATGCTACCTGGCTATTTCTAGTTGCGCGGCAGGCTTAGTTCATGGTCAGTATAGTTCCATCTTCCGAGAGCTTGTCCCTCTATAGGCTTGCTATGATCTCTGCCTGCAGAGATCATGACACTCCTGGTTTTGGCTACAAAACCTGATGAAAAATCCTGACAAAATCCTGACAAAATCCTGACGTGTGCAAGAGCTAGCCTTCTATAAATGTAGACATTGCTGGGGGATGCATTCATGCAGGGGTGCATTCGTGCACTGTTATTCGTGTACTTTTTTTTCAAAGTATTTTTTTTTCTAAGTATGACGCAGTTATAACATGGCAGAATATAACAAGCATCTCTCTTCTCTTCAATACAGGTAAACATATCATTCATTCCCTGAACTGAACTATCCTGAATGTCTATTGCTCCATTCCCTGACAGCAAGCGGCTTGGATGGTATCTGATTAATTCTATCTTCGGCATTGAATCCTGCATATATCTATATATGTTAGTCATCTTATTATGCATTTGTTTGTGTTTATAGATATTTAACTCACTTTTGCTTGTCCCTATGTAGAGAGATCACATAACTTTTTCAAAGGGGTTTATGATCCATGCAGACCTGGACATTTGTTTATCTGATCACTACATTTATTGTGTCCTGCTGTCTCAACTGAGTTAGATTGATTGGTAACAAGAGGGGGAGAAACACCCTTTCCACCCCCAAAAAAAAAGTGAGATCTAAGAGCTAGCCTTCTATAAATGTAGACATTGCTGGGGGATGCATTCATGCAGGGGTGCATTCGTGCACTATTATTCGTGTACTTTTTTTTCAAAGTATTTTTTTTTCTAAGTATGACGCAGTTATAACATGGCAGAATATAACAAGCATCTCTCTTCTCTTCAATACAGGTAAACATATCATTCATTCCCTGAACTGAACTATCCTGCATGTCTATTGCTCCATTCCCTGACAGCAAGCGGCTTGGATGGTATCTGATTCATTCTATCTTCGGCATGGAATCCTGCATATAGCTATATATGTTAGTCATCTTATTATGCATTTGTTTGTGTTTATAGATATTTAACTCACTTTTGCTTGTCCCTATGTAGAGAGATCACATAACTTTTTCAAAGGGGTTTATGATCCATGCAGACCTGGACATTTGTTTATCTGATCACTACATTTATTGTGTCCTGCTGTCTCAACTGAGTTAGATTGATTGGTAACAAGAGTGGGAGAAACACCCTTTTCCAAAAAAAAAAAGTGAGATCTAAGAGCTAGCCTTCTATAAATGTAGACATAGCTTGGGGATGCATTCATGCAGGGGTGCATTCATGCACTATTATTCGTGTACTTTTATTCAAAGTATTTTTTTTCTAAGTATGACGCAGTTATAACATGGCAGTTGGGCAGGAGACAGGTAAGAAAAACTAAACCTCTTCCCTATTCACTTGAAACAGAACAAATACTCACCATATGTATTTGTATAATCTATATCCTAGCTGCTGCATTCACTCACATTCACCGCCCATGCATAAATTCCATACACTCCATCCATATCGGCCCCTCTGTCCTTGCCTCTCCTATGTATAGCACTCATGCTCTGTTCACATTGCTTAACAGCGCAGATCCATTCAGTCCCACCATCCAACACAAAAGACGCTCTCACAAATCACTTAACCATCTGCTCACTCTTTCTATCCTCCTTCTCCTAGTCGCTGGAGACATCTCTCCCAACCCCGGCCCCCCATGTTATAGCCAGTCAGACCTCCCAACTGCTACACCCAGAAACCCCTCTAACCTTATTAATATTCCATGCATGCCTTCTGTCTCTTTCAATTGTGCTCTTTGGAATTCTCGCTCTGTGTGTAATAAACTCTCCTTCATCCATGATTACTTCCTTTCTAAGGCTCTTAATCTCCTGTCTCTTACTGAAACCTGGATTCAGCAGTCAGAAACCACCACCGCTGCTGCTGCTCTCTCCTATGGTGGACTACACTTTTATCATACCCCAAGATCAGACAACAGAGCAGGTGGAGGCGTTGGGCTGCTCCTTTCACCCAAATGTACCTTCCAAGTTATCCCTCAAGTACCCTCACTTGCATTCCCTTCCTTTGAGGTCCATGCTGTCAGACTCTACGTCCCCTTCTCCATGCGAGTGGTGGTGGTGTATCGTCCTCCTGGCCTCTCTCATCAGTTCCTGGATCATTTTGCCACCTGGCTTCCACACTTTCTCTCCTGTGACACCCCCACCCTTATCATGGGTGATTTCAACATCCCCATTGCTTCTCCCCTCTCCCCGTCTGCTTCTCACCTTTTATCTCTAACCTCCTCTTTCGGCCTCTCGCAGTATACTAACTCTCCAACGCATGAAGATGGAAACTCACTTGACTTGGTCTTCTCCCGACTTTGCTCAGTGGATGATTTCACAAACACCCCTCTCCCGCTCTCTGACCACAACCTTCTTTCATTCTCTATCAAGAACTGCCATCCCGCTCAGGTCACCCCCACTTTCCACACTTATAGAAACATACAGGCCATTAACACCCAGAAACTTATGAAGAACTTGCAGTCCTCATTGGCCCCAATCTCCTCCATCTCATGTCCTGATTCTGCTCTGAACCATTACAATGAAACCCTGCAAAGTGCCCTGGATGAAGCTGCTCCTCCTATACATAGAGCAACTCGACACAGACGGCGACAACCGTGGCACACGCTGCAAACACGTTTCCTGCAGCGGTGCTCCAGGTGCGCCGAACGTCTGTGGAGAAAATCTAATCTACCCGAAGATTTCATCCATTATAAGTTCATGCTAAAAACATACAACTCTGCCCTTCACCTCTCCAAACAAACCTATTTCAACACCCTCATCACCTCACTGTACAATAACCCTAAACGTCTCTTCGACACTTTCCAGTACCTACTCAACCCAAGAGAGCAGGCCCCAACCACAGATCTCCACGCTGACGATCTGGCCAATTACTTCAAAGAAAAAATTGACCACATTCGACAGGAAATCATCTCCCAATCTCTTCATACCAGGCACTGTCCTCCCTCCCCCACTGCATCTAGTTCACTCTCTGACTTTGAACCAGTTACTGAAGAAGTAAGCAGGCTCCTTGCATCTTCTCGCCCGACCACTTGCACCAGTGACCCCATTCTGTCACATCTCCTCCAGTCCCTTTCCCCAGCTATCACCTCTCACAACAAAAATATTCAACCTTTCCCTCACTTCCGGTATTTTTCCCTCCTCATTTAAGCATGCCATCATACATCCATTACTTAAAAAACCCTCCCTCGACCAAAACTGTGCCGCTAATTATAGACCTGTCTCTAATCTTCCCTTCATCTCTAAACTCCTGGAACGCCTGGTCCACTCCCGTCTTACCCGCTATCTCTCAGATAACTCTCTTCTCGACCCTCTTCAATCTGGCTTCCGCTCTTTACACTCGACTGAAGCTGCCCTCACTAAAGTCTCTAATGACCTACTAACAGCTAAATCTAATGGTCACTACTCCATGCTAATTCTATTGGATCTCTCCGCAGCATTCGACACTGTGGATCATCAGCTCCTCCTCACTATGCTCCGCTCCATCGGCATAAAGGACACCATTATCTCTTGGTTCTCCTCCTATCTCTCTGACCGATCCTTCACTGTATGTTTTGCTGGTTCCTCCTCCTCTCACCTTCCCCTTACTGTTGGGGTTCCTCAAGGATCAGTCCTAGGCCCCCTCCTCTTCTCTTTGTATACTGCCCCTATTGGACAATCAGTAGATTTGGTTTCCAGTACCATCTCTATGCTGACGACACCCAATTATACACCTCTTCTCCTGCTTTCACTCTGACCTTCTTAGAAAACACCAGTGATTGTCTTACCGCTGTCTCTAACATAATGTCCTCCCTCTATCTGAAACTGAACCTGTCAAAAACTGAACTCCTCGTGTTCTCTCCCTCTACTAACCTACCTTTGCCTGACATTGCCATCTCCGTGTGCGGTTCAATCCTTACTCCCAAGCAACATGCCAGCTGCCTTGGGGTCATCCTTGATTCCGAGCTTTCATTCACCCCCCACATCCGATCACTGGCTCATTCTTCTTATCTGCATCTCAAAAACATTTCTAGAATTCGCCCTTTTCTTACTTTCGACTCTGCAAAAACTCTTACTGTTTCTCTTATTCATTCCCGTCTGGACTATTGTAACTCTCTACTAATCGGCCTCCCTCTTACCAAACTCTCCCCGCTCCAATCTGTCCTGAATGCTGCTGCCAGGATCATATTCCTCACCAACCGTTACACCGATGCCTCTACATTGTGCCAGTCATTACACTGGCTACCCATCCACTCCAGAATCCAGTACAAAACTACTACCCTCATCCACAAAGCACTCCATGGCTCAGCACCACCCTACATCTCCTCTCTGGTCTCAGTCTACCACCCTACCCGTGCCCTCCGCTCCGCTAATGACCTCAGGTTAGCATCCTCAATAATCAGAACCTCCCATTCCCGTCTCCAAGACTTTACACGTGCTGCGCCGATTCTTTGGAATGCACTACCTAGGTTAATACGATTAATCTCCAATCCCCACAGTTTTATGCGTGCCCTAAAAACGCATTTGTTCAGACTGGCCTACCGCCTCAACGCATTAACCTAACTATCCCTGTGTGGCCTATTAAAAATAGAAAAAAAAAACACATAATCAGGTTCCTTGCATTGTGTTCTCATACACTTTATGCAGTCAATAGCCTCTGTGTCTGTACTGCTACATACTTAGGCTGTTAACTGGTTCATGCAGCTTTACATGAACACCCGAGCCTTACACTATGGCTGGTCCAAATAACTAAAGCAATTGTTACCATCCACCTCTCGTGTCTCCCCTTTTCCTCATAGTTTGTAAGCTTGCGAGCAGGGCCCTCATTCCTCCTGGTATCTATTTTGAACTGTGATTTCTGTTATGCTGTAATGTCTATTGTCTGTACAAGTCCCCTCTATAAGTTGTAACGCGCTGCGGAATATGTTGGCGCTATATAAGTAAAAATTATTATTATTATTATTACTATAAGAAATAAAGGTCAGTCAGTCCGAAAAATTAGGAAAACTTTGAAAGTGTCCCCAAGTGCAGTGGCAAAAACCATCAAGCGCTACAAAGAAACTGGCTCATACTAGGAAGACCAAGGGTCACCTCTGCTTCTGAGGATAACTTTATCCGAGTCACCAGCCTCAGAAATCGCAGGTTAACAGCAGCTCAGATTAGAGACCAGATCAATGCCACACAGCGTTCTAGCAGCAGACACATCTCGACAACTGTTAAAAGGAGACTTTGTGCAGCAGGCCTTCATGGTAAAACAGCTGCTAGGAAACCACTGCTAAGGACAGGCAACAAGCAGGAGAGACTTGTTTGGGCTAAAGAACACAAGGAATGGACAATAGACCAGTGGAAATCTGTACTTTGGTCTGATGAGTCCAAATTTGAGATCTTTGGTTCCAGCCACCGTGTCTTTGACGCAGAAAAGGTGAACAGATGGATTCTACATGCCTGGTTCCCACCATGACGCATGGAGGAGATGAGATGGTGTTGGGGTACTTTGCTGGTGACACTGTTGAAGATTTATTCAAAATTGAAGGCATTCTTTACAAGCATGGCTACCACAGCATCTTGCAGCGGCATGCTATTCCATCCGGTTTGCGTTTAGTTGGACCATCATTTATTTTTCAACAGGACAATGACCCCAAACACACCTCCAGGCTGTGTAAGGGCTATTTGACCAAGAAGGAGAGTGATAGGGTGCTACGCCAGATGACCTGGCCTCCACAGTCACCAGACCTGAACCCAATCGAGAGGGGTGAGCTGGACTGCAGAGTGAAGGCAAAAGGGCCAACAAGTGCTAAGCATCTCTGGGAACTCCTTCAAGATTGTTGGAAGACCATTCCTGGTGACTACCTCTTGAAGCTCATCAAGAGAATGCCAACAGTGAGCAAAGCAGTCATCAAAGCAAAAGGAGGCGACTTTGAAGAACCTAGAATATAAGACATATTTTCAGTTGTTTCACACTTTTTTGTTAAGTATATAATTCCACATGTGTTAATTCATAGTTTTGATGCCTTCAGTGTGAATGTACAATTTTCATAGTAATGAAAATACAGAAAAATCTTTAAATGAGGTGTGTCCAAACTTTTGGTCTGTACAGTACCTGTGTGTCATCTCCTCCTGTATATAGTATATAGCTTTGTCTCATCTCCCCTGTATATAGTATATATCTGTGTGTCATCTCCTCCTGTATATAGTATATACCTTTGTGTCATCTCCCCTGTATATAGTATATACCTGTGTGTCGTCCCCAGGTTCCTCCCGTCTGTACACTGTGGAGGTGAAGTGTCCCCGCAGCACAGAACATTTCAGTAATACCATTTAGTTAGACATTGTAAAGAAGGAGCCACTTAGAGCGACATTAGTTGTACTGTATAAATAGGTGTACAGTGAACCCGGCATTGTCAGGTTGGCGCTGTTACACCGAGTAAAATGATTCCTGGGTTGGAGAAATCAGTCTTGTGTTTCTTTCATTAATCTGTGGTTGAAGTTAATGAGATGCTTCATGCCAGACAAGGAAGTTCCTGATTCTGGGCCCCCTGCAGTCTGTGGCAGAGGGTGGTCTGTGTCGGCACGGTAATAAATTGTGTTATTTCCAGCTTTATAGAAGGACGATAGCACCATTGAAATGAGAAGAATAATAGGCCTCAGTTACCACAACTGTCTACAAGGAAAACTGTTGCATATAGCAGCCAATCACAGCTCAGCTTTCATGCTCTAAACAGCTCTGGTGAAATGAAAGATGGTGAGTGATTGGTTTCTATGGGCAACACAGGCAGTGTAAGCTATTGTGGTCAAGAAGATGTGCCTATGAAATAGATATATTAGATATTATACAGGGCTTTGCGTGTGGAGTGAGTGTGGCTATGCGGAGTGGGCGGGGCTATGTGGAATGGGCGGGGCTTCATACACACATACATATATGTATGTATACATGATTGATTACCACTTCTGTCTCTGTAACAATCCCCTTTAACCCCTTTACGACACCAGCCATAAATGTACGCCAATGTCAGACTCCCTCCCTTTGATGTGGGCTCCAGCGATGAGCCACATCTTTTCTGGCACGTCAGCAAGCGCGCCTGAAATCCCGCTCATTGGTGATCCCATCACATGATCGCGGCTCACCGATGGGTTGGCATGACAACCAGAGGTCTCCAGCATAAGTCTATGGTTGTCACTGCCGGATTGCTATGAGCGCCGCCCGCTAGCCGAACACGCATGCACCAGGGATCGTCTCGCCAACTCCCGCTCTCCTTTTAACATGGGCAAAACGCTACTCAGGCAACACAGGGTGAAGGTAAAACAGTGTGGCAAAGCTTTATTGTACCACAAAACAGGCAGATAACAGATAGAACAGTCCCAGCAAACATCCCACGATGGTGCAGATTAGAGTCTTGCCCTTTCCGCTGACTTGCCGGTATAATAGCAGCTGTGACTACAGATATTCCAGGGTCGCTACCCCACCTGTGAGGGGTAACTACAAGCGTAGGAAGATGACAGTCCACTGAGTCCATACAAGCTACAAGGCCAGGGGAATCGGGGGATCACAACCTGGCTTCATATTCCAGGGTCGGTTACTCCACCTGTGGCACGCACACAGAGAGGAGTGTTATGATCCTAGTGGGAGAGGATCTCTGGTATTCCGGCTAAGTCTGCAAAAAACATTAAACAGCTCTAGGGAGGTGGAAACTGGGCTGACCGCATACCTGATCCTAACACACAACTAAAAGTAGCCGGTGAACGTACCTACGTTGATTCTAGACGTCTCGAGCCAGCCGGAGAACTGACTACCCCTAAAGGGAAAATAAGACCTCACTTGCCTCTAGGGAAATTAACCCCAAAGATATAGAAAGCCCCCAACAAATAATAACGGTGAGGTAAGAGGAAAACACAAACGTAGAGATGAACTAGATTCAGCAAAGTGAGGCCCACTAATATAGATAGGCAGAAAATAGAAAGTGAACTATGCGGTCAGCAGAAAACCCTGCAAAAACATCCACGCTGAATATTCAAGAACCCTCGCACCGTTAGTCGTGATTCGTGACGTTCTAGCGATATCGTTACGATATCGCTGTGTCTGACACGCTACTGCGATCAGACATCACGCTGAGAATCGTACGTCATAGCAGATCGTTTGGAACTTTCTTTCGTCGCTTGATCACCCGCTGACATCGCTGGATCGTTGTGTGTGACAGCGATCCAGCGATGTGTTCGCTTGTAACCAGGGTAAACATCAGGTAACTAAGCGCAGGGCCGCGCTTAGTAACCCGATGTTTACCCTGGTTACCAGCGTAAACGTTAAAAAAACAAACAGTACATACTTACATCCCGGTGTCTGTCCCCGGCGTCTCAGCTTCTCTGCACTGTGTGAGCGCCTGCCAGCCGGAAAGCGAGCACAGCGGTGACGTCACCGCTCTGCTTTCCGGCTATGGTGCTTACACAGTGCAGAGAAGCTGAGACGCCGGGGGACAGACACCGGAATGTAAGTATGTACTGTTTGTTTTTTAACGTTTACGCTGGTAACCAGGGTAAACATCGGGTTACTAAGCGCGGCCCTGCGCTTAGTAACCCGATGTTTACCCTGGTTACCCGGGGACTTCGGCATCGCTCCAGCGCCGTGATTGCAAAGTGTGACCGCAGTCTACGACGCTGGAGCGATAATCATACGACGCTGCGACGTCACGGATCGTGCCGTCGTAGCGACGAAAATTGCACTATGTGACAGTACCCTTACTTGATTATTTAAACTATCTGCATAGCTTTTCCCTCTCTGCTTTAGAAGTGAACAAACTGGCTCAATAAAACAATGCATAATTAGCATAACAGCACACATCACTAGAGATCAAGGATAAGCCACAATAAAAGTCAATATTCCAGGCTTACACTAAAGGTACCGTTACACTAAACGACTTACCAACGATCACGACCAGCGATACGACCTGGCCGTGATCGTTGGTAAGTCGTTGTGTGGTCGCTGGGGAGCTGTCACACAGACAGCTCTCTCCAGCGACCAACGATCAGGGGTAAGACTTCGGCATCGCTGAAACTGTCTTCAACGATGCCGAAGTCCCCCTGCAGCACCCGGGTAACCAGGGTAAACATTGGGTTACTAAGTGCAGGGCCGCGCTTAGTAACCCAATATTTACCCTTGTTACCATTGTAAAAGTAAAAAAAAAACACTACATACTCACATGCTGATGTCTGTCACGTCCCCCGCCGGCGTCCACTGCTGTCGGCAAGAGCGCTGCTTAATGCACGCTCCTGCCGAGAGCTTCCCTGCACTGACTGTGTCAGCGCCGCCGTAAAGCAGAGCACAGAGGTGACGTCACCGCTGTGCCTGCCGGCGCTCACACAGTCAGAGGGAAGCTCTCGGCATTAGCGCGTGCATTAAGCAGCACTCCTGCCGAAAGCAGTTTTAACCCTGTGGACACCGGGGGACGTGACATACATCAGAATGTGAGTATGTACTGTTATTTTTTTTTTACTTTTACAATGGTAACTAGGGTAAATATCGGGTTACTAAGCGCGGCCCTGCGCTTAGTAACCCGATATTTTCCCTGGTTACAAGTGAACACATCGCTGGATCGGCGTCACACATGCCGATCCAGCGATGACAGCGGGTGAGCAGCGACGAAATAAAGGTCTGGACTTCTAGCTCTGACCAGCGATATCACAGCAGGATCCAGATCGCTGCTGCGTGTCAAACTCAACGAGATCGCTATTCAGGACGCTGCAACGTCACGGATCGTTGTCGTTCTCGTTGAGTGTGACGGTACCTTAACAAAAGTCTGTTTTCTTGACCAACCAGAAATCAACACTTAAATTTGAAAACCAACATACAGATAACATTCTATTATTCTTCATTTGCTAAAAATAGTTTTCTGGTTAATTAAGATACAATGCTGTATGTTGCTGGGTTGTGTCACACTGGGCCAGTCACTCCGTGACATTTTCATACAAAATAATGGCACAGATCCTCCATACATTATTATTATTATTTATTGTTATAGCGCTTTACATATGAGGAGGGGTATACATAATAAAAACAAGTACAATAATCTTGAACAATACAAGTCACAACTGGTACAGGAGGAGAGAGGACCCTGCCCGCGAAGGCTCACAATCTACAAGGGATGGGTGAGAATACAGTAGGTGAGGATAGAGCTGGTCATGCAGCGGTTTATACATACTAGACATACTATCTATTCCTGACACTGGAGTGGCTTATAAACTTATTAAGTATATAGTTTGAGGTCTGGGATCTGCCAATATGTGGCTGGTTTTCTGACTGTTTCGGATAACATGATACATGGTTTTAGTTTTTTTTTGTCTAGTTTTGCTTAAATATAGGTCAATATTAAATAGTCTCCTGATGAGTTGCCTTTGGTGACGACGATGAAACCTGTAGAAATGAGAGGCTTGGAGAGTGAGGGTGTATATGTCACCTCACCCTATATAATGAAATGTGGGGTACATGTTTTTTCTATTAGTCACCTACTGACTAACCTTCAGGGGGTAAATTATGGGTATAGTTTTACATTTGGAATAAATAAAGTTTAGTTTTATCCTTTTGTCAGCAAACATGAGGAATGACAAGAGATAACCCATTTAAGAAGATTCAATTTTGGTTAAAACTATTCCAACATTATGAACATAAAAAAGGCTTCTCCCCTATGTGATGTGCAGCGCGCCAAAGTCCTGGTCGTTGCAGTAGTGTCGTTCTTCCACCAGGGGGAGTGATATTACATCTGAAGGTAATAAAGAAAATCTCTTTGCCAGGTATCACAATCCATACAACACACTTTACACTCCAGGCCGCCAGGGGGAGCTACGCTCCTATCTATTAGGGCACTCCTAACAATTAGGTAAAACTGGTGGTCTGGATAGAAAGTTAGTCAGAACCCGACGGAGTTTGGCAGAAGCTGGCTGGGGTGACCTCCAGCCAGATCCAGACTTTGGTCTGAGGAGGACGAGCGTCCACGGAGCTGCGCCTGCCCCATGTGCGGCAGCATCCTAGGAAAGAGACATTAGAGAAGTGTATTGCAGAGGGTGAGAAACAAAGTCATAGCAAAAAGGAGAGGAAATCAGAAGGAGTTCTGCCCTGTGAAAGGCTGCCTCCTTCTGAGGCGCAGTAATCCGGTAGCCAGAATACCGAGGGAGTAAGGATCTCTACACTTTACTTCAGAGACTGGCAGGACAGTTAATTCCACGTTGGCTGCCCGACCTTAAACCCAGGAGGCATAGTGGCAACTTGTGAGGGCAGGGGCGTCGTAGGGTCCTTGAAAAAAGCTTCAGGCCACCAGTCATACGGATTTTGTCCTATCTTAACCATCGGGGACAGAGAGAAAGAGACTAAACATCTCCAAAACCCAGGCGCTAGAGGAAGTCTACTGATTTCCACCTGGATAATGGGACTCTGGATTTGCCTTCAGACCAGCCGGACTCTGCCTGCCCTGTGGTCTGGTACCCTGGACTGCGGACACTGAAGCATTCAGTAAAGGTAAATAGACTGCGACCTGGTGTCCTTGTTATTCACTATGACTCACACCATTCACCATCTACACTCTGGGAAGCCCTGGGGATACACTTCACCTGTGGGAAGGTATACCATCTAGCTGCCATTACATCACCCCAGCGGACCCCTAAGCAGCGTCAGTCACCCTGACCGAACACCACAGGTGGGGTCACAAACACTATTCCCTTTAAAGGCCTTTCCCCCATTTATCAATGGACGCCCCTAGGGCCACGGACCAGGTCAGCCACCGTGACATCCCCGCCGAGAACGGAAGGACCCGGTACCGAGTACCCCACTGCCCTACTGGGGGCGCTCCAGATGTCTCTGATGTTTATTAACAGTTGATTTCCAAGTAAAGTATTTCCCACATTAAGAAAATTAAAAAGGCTTCTCTGTGTAACTGCTCTGATGCCTAACAAGAAGCGCTTTCCTGTTAAAACATATCCCAGGAAAAAGGCTTCTCCCCTGTGTGAATTCTATGGTGCCTAACCAAATCTGATTTCTGGTTAAAACATTTCCCACATTCTGAACAGGAAAAAGGTTTCTCCCCTGTGTGAGTTACATGGTGCCTAACCAAATCTGATTTCTGGTTAAAACATTTCCCACATACTGAACAGGAAAAAGGCTTCTCCCCGGTGTGAATTCTATGGTGAGTAACAAGCAGTGATTTACGTGTAAAACATTTCCCACATTCTGAACAGGAAAAAGACTTCTCCCCTGTGTGAGTTCTATGGTGCCTAACCAAATCTGTTTTCTGGATAAAACATTTCCCACATTCTGAACAGGAAAAAGGCGTCTCCCCTGTGTGAATTCTATGGTGAGTAACAAGCAGTGATTTACATGTAAAACATTTCCCACATTCTGAACAGGAAAAAGACTTCTCCCCTGTGTGAGTTCTATAGTGCCTATCCAAATCTGTTTTCTGGATAAAACATTTCCCACATTCTGAACAGGAAAAAGGCTTCTCCTCTTTGTGACTGCTCTGATGTCTAACAAGATTCCATTTCTGGTTAAAACATCTCCCACATTCTGAACAGGAAAAAGGCTTCTCCCCTGTGTGAACAGATGGATTCTACATGCCTGGTTCCCACCATGACGCATGGAGGAGATGAGATGGTGTTGGGGTACTTTGCTGGTGACACTGATGAAGATTTATTCAAAATTGAAGGCATTCTTTACAAGCATGGCTACCACAGCATCTTGCAGCGGCATGCTATTCCATCCGGTTTGCGTTTAGTTGGACCATCATTTATTTTTCAACAGGACAATGACCCCAAACACACCTCCAGGCTGTGTAAGGGCTATTTGACCAAGAAGGAGAGTGATAGGGTGCTACGCCAGATGACCTGGCCTCCACAGTCACCAGACCTGAACCCAATCGAGAGGGGTGAGCTGGACTGCAGAGTGAAGGCAAAAGGGCCAACAAGTGCTAAGCATCTCTGGGAACTCCTTCAAGATTGTTGGAAGACCATTCCTGGTGACTACCTCTTGAAGCTCATCAAGAGAATGCCAACAGTGAGCAAAGCAGTCATCAAAGCAAAAGGAGGCGACTTTGAAGAACCTAGAATATAAGACATATTTTCAGTTGTTTCACACTTTTTTGTTAAGTATATAATTCCACATGTGTTAATTCATAGTTTTGATGCCTTCAGTGTGAATGTACAATTTTCATAGTAATGAAAATACAGAAAAATCTTTAAATGAGGTGTGTCCAAACTTTTGGTCTGTACAGTACCTGTGTGTCATCTCCTCCTGTATATAGTATATAGCTTTGTCTCATCTCCCCTGTATATAGTATATATCTGTGTGTCATCTCCTCCTGTATATAGTATATACCTTTGTGTCATCTCCCCTGTATATAGTATATACCTGTGTGTCGTCCCCAGGTTCCTCCCGTCTGTACACTGTGGAGGTGAAGTGTCCCCGCAGCACAGAACATTTCAGTAATACCATTTAGTTAGACATTGTAAAGAAGGAGCCACTTAGAGCGACATTAGTTGTACTGTATAAATAGGTGTACAGTGAACCCGGCATTGTCAGGTTGGCGCTGTTACACCGAGTAAAATGATTCCTGGGTTGGAGAAATCAGTCTTGTGTTTCTTTCATTAATCTGTGGTTGAAGTTAATGAGATGCTTCATGCCAGACAAGGAAGTTCCTGATTCTGGGCCCCCTGCAGTCTGTGGCAGAGGGGGGTCTGTGTCGGCACGGTAATAAATTGTGTTATTTCCAGCTTTATAGAAGGACGATAGCACCATTGAAATGAGAAGAATAATAGGCCTCAGTTACCACAACTGTCTACAAGGAAAACTGTTGCATATAGCAGCCAATCACAGCTCAGCTTTCATGCTCTAAACAGCTCTGGTGAAATGAAAGATGGTGAGTGATTGGTTTCTATGGGCAACACAGGCAGTGTAAGCTATTGTGGTCAAGAAGATGTGCCTATGAAATAGATATATTAGATATTATACAGGGCTTTGCGTGTGGAGTGAGTGTGGCTATGCGGAGTGGGCGGGGCTATGTGGAATGGGCGGGGCTTCATACACACATACATATATGTATGTATACATGATTGATTACCACTTCTGTCTCTGTAACAATCCCCTTTAACCCCTTTACGACACCAGCCATAAATGTACGCCAATGTCAGACTCCCTCCCTTTGATGTGGGCTCCAGCGATGAGCCACATCTTTTCTGGCACGTCAGCAAGCGCGCCTGAAATCCCTCTCATTGGTGATCCCATCACATGATCGCGGCTCACCGATGGGTTGGCATGACAACCAGAGGTCTCCAGCATAAGTCTATGGTTGTCACTGCCGGATTGCTATGAGCGCCGCCCGCTAGCCGAACACGCATGCACCAGGGATCGTCTCGCCAACTCCCGCTCTCCTTTTAACATGGGCAAAACGCTACTCAGGCAACACAGGGTGAAGGTAAAACAGTGTGGCAAAGCTTTATTGTACCACAAAACAGGCAGATAACAGATAGAACAGTCCCAGCAAACATCCCACGATGGTGCAGATTAGAGTCTTGCCCTTTCCGCTGACTTGCCGGTATAATAGCAGCTGTGACTACAGATATTCCAGGGTCGCTACCCCACCTGTGAGGGGTAACTACAAGCGTAGGAAGATGACAGTCCACTGAGTCCATACAAGCTACAAGGCCAGGGGAATCGGGGGATCACAACCTGGCTTCATATTCCAGGGTCGGTTACTCCACCTGTGGCACGCACACAGAGAGGAGTGTTATGATCCTAGTGGGAGAGGATCTCTGGTATTCCGGCTAAGTCTGCAAAAAACATTAAACAGCTCTAGCGAGGTGGAAACTGGGCTGACCGCATACCTGATCCTAACACACAACTAAAAGTAGCCGGTGAACGTACCTACGTTGATTCTAGACGTCTCGAGCCAGCCGGAGAACTGACTACCCCTAAAGGGAAAATAAGACCTCACTTGCCTCTAGGGAAATTAACCCCAAAGATATAGAAAGCCCCCAACAAATAATAACGGTGAAGTAAGAGGAAAACACAAACGTAGAGATGAACTAGATTCAGCAAAGTGAGGCCCACTAATATAGATAGGCAGAAAATAGAAAGTGAACTATGCGGTCAGCAGAAAACCCTGCAAAAACATCCACGCTGAATATTCAAGAACCCTCGCACCGACTAACGGTGTGAGGGGAGAATATCAGCGCCCTAGAGCTTCCAGCGAGCTAGAAAATCACATTTTGAGCAAGCTGGACAAAAAACACTGATAATGCAAATGATCCAAAGTATGCAAACAGAACTTAGCTTTTCTTGCATGAGACAGATGGCAAGGAATCAGGAGACCAAATTGGACTGAATACATCGATACCAGGCAAGAGACTGAGTCCTAAGGAGCACTAAATAGGGAACACCCACAGCTTAATGAAACAGCTGAAGCCCAGGCCTGCAGAAAGACATGACTCATACAGTACCGTTCGTGACCACAAGAGGGAGCCCAGAAACACAGTTCACAACAGAGGAGGTAACAACAAGTGTAGGAAGATGACAGTCCACCGAGTCCATACAAGGTACAAGGCCAGTTGATCTGAGGATCACAACCTGGCTTCTCCAAACGAATCCATGGTTCAGCGATGGTCTATGGAACAGATCTGTATTCTTCCAACTGAGGATGAAGACCCCTAGGTTGTTACCTATAGAATGATAGCTCCGTGTCCCTTGTAATGGAGCCATGATGTAAAATGGCTGCTGTCCTTTCTCTGGTCCTTTTGAGATGTATGGATGTCTTGGCAGAATCTCTCTGGCTGTTTCTCTCAGTATCTTTATACAGAGGCATGTAACCTATTTTTAGACTTAACAAGTGGCCCTCATTCAGTATTTACATAAAGGTAGGCACCACTCATTGATGATATAAAAAACTCTTTATTCAATATGAGAAAACACCAAACATGGTGAAAATAGCCCACACTGGGCGGCAGATGAGAGACAACAGATACAGAACAAAAAGGTAGACACCTGGCAACAAAAATCATAAGGAATAGTCTAAAGATTACTGATGTAAAATACTAATTTAGAATGTTTTGTATGTAAACAGAGGTAGTACATTGTAACGTATTTTATTATGTATATTCTTATCTCTGCAAAATTAGTCACACTGCAACATTGCATACCAAGACCACATATACTCCCAATATAAGGAGAGGCTAGTGCACCTTATGTGCTACATAATAGAAAAATGTACAGAGACTTATACTAACCCTACATATAGAGTACAACATCAGTTCATATTTACCAAATAAAATGAATAGCCAGGCGTCCACCACACCCGACGCGCGTTTCGCACAAGTTGCTTCGACCCCTGGACGAAGCAACTTGTGCGAAACGCGCGTCGGGTGTGGTGGACGCCTGGCTATTCATTTTATTTGGTAAATATGAACTGATGTTGTACTCTATATGTAGGGTTAGTATAAGTCTCTGTACATTTTTCTATTATGTAGCACATAAGGTGCACTAGCCTCTCCTTATATTGGGAGTATATGTGGTCTTGGTATGCAATGTTGCAGTGTGACTAATTTTGCAGAGATAAGAATATACATAATAAAATACGTTACAATGTACTACCTCTGTTTACATACAAAACATTCTAAATTAGTATTTTACATCAGTAATCTTTAGACTATTCCTTATGATTTTTGTTGCCAGGTGTCTACCTTTTTGTTCTGTATCTGTTGTCTCTCATCTGCCGCCCAGTGTGGGCTATTTTCACCATGTTTGGTGTTTTCTCATATTGAATAAAGAGTTTTTTATATCATCAATGAGTGGTGCCTGTTTATAGGTATTCATATTATGTGCGGCTAACCACCGTGGGTTTCATAATTGGTGTTGTGTTCTATTTACATAAAGGGCAAGAATGCAGACGAGATCAAATAGCATTAGGGTACTGTCACACAGTGCAATTTTGATCGCTACGACGGCACGATTCGTGACGTTCTAGCGATATCGTTACGATATCGCTGTGTCTGACACGCTACTGCGATCAGACATCACGCTGAGAATCGTACGTCGTAGCAGATCGTTTGGAACTTTCTTTCGTCGCTTGATCACCCGCTGACATCGCTGGATCGTTGTGTGTGACAGCGATCCAGCGATGTGTTCGCTTGTAACCAGGGTAAACATCAGGTAACTAAGCGCAGGGCCGCGCTTAGTAACCCGATGTTTACCCTGGTTACCAGCGTAAACGTTAAAAAAACAAACAGTACATACTTACATCCCGGTGTCTGTCCCCGGCGTCTCAGCTTCTCTGCACTGTGTGAGCGCCTGCCGGCCGGAAAGCGAGCACAGCGGTGACGTCACCGCTCTGCTTTCCGGCTATGGTGCTTACACAGTGCAGAGAAGCTGAGACGCCGAGGGACAGACACCGGAATGTAAGTATGTACTGTTTGTTTTTTAACGTTTACGCTGGTAACCAGGGTAAACATCG
The DNA here is from genome assembly GCF_051348905.1 of Ranitomeya variabilis. NCBI lineage: Eukaryota > Metazoa > Chordata > Amphibia > Anura > Dendrobatidae > Ranitomeya > Ranitomeya variabilis. The sequence continues at coordinate 753,887,911 of NC_135235.1, read as the reverse complement.
GGTTACTAAGCGCGGCCCTGCGCTTAGTAACCCGATGTTTACCCTGGTTACCCGGGGACTTCGGCATCGCTCCAGCGCCGTGATTGCAAAGTGTGACCGCAGTCTACGACGCTGGAGCGATAATCATACGACGCTGCGACGTCACGGATCGTGCCGTCGTAGCGACGAAAATTGCACTATGTGACAGTACCCTTACTTGATTATTTAAACTATCTGCATAGCTTTTCCCTCTCTGCTTTAGAAGTGAACAAACTGGCTCAATAAAACAATGCATAATTAGCATAACAGCACACATCACTAGAGATCAAGGATAAGCCACAATAAAAGTCAATATTCCAGGCTTACACTAAAGGTACCGTTACACTAAACGACTTACCAACGATCACGACCAGCGATACGACCTGGCCGTGATCGTTGGTAAGTCATTGTGTGGTCGCTGGGGAGCTGTCACACAGACAGCTCTCTCCAGCGACCAACGATCAGGGGTAAGACTTCGGCATCGCTGAAACTGTCTTCAACGATGCCGAAGTCCCCCTGCAGCACCCGGGTAACCAGGGTAAACATTGGGTTACTAAGTGCAGGGCCGCGCTTAGTAACCCGATATTTACCCTTGTTACCATTGTAAAAGTAAAAAAAAAACACTACATACTCACATGCTGATGTCTGTCACGTCCCCCGCCGGCGTCCACTGCTGTCGGCAAGAGCGCTGCTTAATGCACGCTCCTGCCGAGAGCTTCCCTGCACTGACTGTGTCAGCGCCGCCGTAAAGCAGAGCACAGAGGTGACGTCACCGCTGTGCCTGCCGGCGCTCACACAGTCAGAGGGAAGCTCTCGGCATTAGCGCGTGCATTAAGCAGCGCTCCTGCCGAAAGCAGTTTTAACCCTGTGGACACCGGGGGACGTGACATACATCAGAATGTGAGTATGTACTGTTATTTTTTTTTTACTTTTACAATGGTAACCAGGGTAAATATCGGGGTGAGCAGCGACGAAATAAAGGTCTGGACTTCTAGCTCCGACCAGCGATATCACAGCAGGATCCAGATCGCTGCTGCGTGTCAAACTCAACAAGATCGCTATTCAGGACGCTGCAACGTCACGGATCGTTGTCGTTCTCGTTGAGTGTGACGGTACCTTAACAAAAGTCTGTTTTCTTGACCAACCAGAAATCAACACTTAAATTTGAAAACCAACATACAGATAACATTCTATTATTCTTCATTTGCTAAAAATAGTTTTCTGGTTAATTAAGATACAATGCTGTATGTTGCTGGGTTGTGTCACACTGGGCCAGTCACTCCGTGACATTTTCATACTAAATAATGGCACAGATCCTCCATACATTATTATTATTATTTATTGTTATAGCGCTTTACATATGAGGAGGGGTATACATAATAAAAACAAGTACAATAATCTTGAACAATACAAGTCACAACTGGTACAGGAGGAGAGAGGACCCTGCCCGCGAAGGCTCACAATCTACAAGGGATGGGTGAGAATACAGTAGGTGAGGATAGAGCTGGTCATGCAGCGGTTTATACATACTAGACATACTATCTATTCCTGACACTGGAGTGGCTTATAAACTTATGAAGTATATAGTTTGAGGTCTGGGATCTGCCAATATGTGGCTGGTTTTCTGACTGTTTCGGATAACATGATACATGGTTTTAGTTTTTTTTTGTCTAGTTTTGCTTAAATATAGGTCAATATTAAATAGTCTCCTGATGAGTCGCCTTTGGTGACGACGATGAAACCTGTAGAAATGAGAGGCTTGGAGAGTGAGGGTGTATATGTCACCTCACCCTATATAATGAAATGTGGGGTACATGTTTTTTCTATTAGTCACCTACTGACTAACCTTCAGGGGGTAAATTATGGGTATAGTTTTACATTTGGAATAAATAAAGTTTAGTTTTATCCTTTTGTCAGCAAACATGAGGAATGACAAGAGATAACCCATTTAAGAAGATTCAATTTTGGTTAAAACTATTCCAACATTATGAACATAAAAAAGGCTTCTCCCCTATGTGATGTGCAGCGCCCCAAAGTCCTGGTCGTTGCAGTAGTGTCGTTCTTCCACCAGGGGGAGTGATATTACATCTGAAGGCAATAAAGAAAATCTCTTTGCCAGGTAACACAATCCATACAACACACTTTACACTCCAGGCCGCCAGGGGGAGCTACGCTCCTATCTATTAGGGCACTCCTAACAATTAGGTAAAACTGGTGCTCTGGATAGAAAGTTAGTCAGAACCCGACGGAGTTTGGCAGAAGCTGGCTGGAGTGACCTCCAGCCAGATCCAGACTTTGGTCTGAGGAGGACGAGGGTCCACGGAGCTGCGCCTGCCCCATGTGCGGCAGCATCCTAGGAAAGAGACATTAGAGAAGTGTATTGCAGAGGGTGAGAAACAAAGTCATAGCAAAAAGGAGAGGAAATCAGAAGGAGTTCTGCCCTGTGAAAGGCTGCCTCCTTCTGAGGCGCAGTAATCCGGTAGCCAGAATACCGAGGGAGTAAGGATCTCTACGCTTTACTTCAGAGACTGGCAGGACAGTTAATTCCATGTTGGCTGCCCGACCTTAAACTCAGGAGGCATAGTGGCAACTTGTGGGGGCAGGGGCGTCGTAGGGTCCTTGAAAAAAGCTTCAGGCCACCAGTCATACGGATTTTGTCCTATCTTAACCATCGGGGACAGAGAGAAAGAGACTAAACATCTCCAAAACCCAGGCGCTAGAGGAAGTCTACTGATTTCCACCTGGATAATGGGACTCTGGATTTGCCTTCAGACCAGCCGGACTCTGCCTGCCCTGTGGTCTGGTACCCTGGACTGCGGACACTGAAGCATTCAGTAAAGGTAAATAGACTGCAACCTGGTGTCCTCGTTATTCACTACGACTCACACCATTCACCATCTACACTCTGGGAAGCCCTGGGGATACACTTCACCTGTGGGAAGGTATACCATCTAGCTGCCATTACATCACCCCAGCGGACCCCTAAGCAGCGTCAGTCACCCTGACCGAACACCACAGGTGGGGTCACAAACACTATTCCCTTTAAAGGCCTTTCCCCATTTATCAATGGACGCCCCTAGGGCCACGGACCAGGTCAGCCACCGTGACATCCCCGCCGAGAACGGAAGGACCCGGTACCGAGTACCCCACTGCCCTACTGGGGGCGCTCCAGATGTCTCTGATGTTTATTAACAGTTGATTTCCAAGTAAAGTATTTCCCACATTAAGAAAATTAAAAAGGCTTCTCTGTGTAACTGCTCTGATGCCTAACAAGAAGCGCTTTCCTGTTAAAACAAATCCCAGGAAAAAGGCTTCTCCCCTGTGTGAATTCTATGGTGCCTAACCAAATCTGATTTCTGGTTAAAACATTTCCCACATTCTGAACAGGAAAAAGGTTTCTCCCCTGTGTGAGTCCTATGGTGCCTAACCAAATCTGATTTCTGGTTAAAACATTTCCCACATACTGAACAGGAAAAAGGCTTCTCCCCTGTGTGAATTCTATGGTGAGTAACAAGCAGTGATTTACGTGTAAAACATTTCCCACATTCTGAACAGGAAAAAGACTTCTCCCCTGTGTGAGTTCTATAGTGCCTAACCAAATCTGATTTCTGGATAAAACATTTCCCACATTCTGAACAGGAAAAAGGCGTCTCCCCTGTGTGAATTCTATGGTGAGTAACAAGCAGTGATTTACATGTAAAACATTTCCCACATTCTGAACAGGAAAAAGACTTCTCCCCTGTGTGAGTTCTATAGTGCCTATCCAAATCTGTTTTCTGGATAAAACATTTCCCACATTCTGAACAGGAAAAAGGCTTCTCCTCTTTGTGACTGCTCTGATGTCTAACAAGATTCCATTTCTGGTTAAAACATCTCCCACATTCTGAACAGGAAAAAGGCTTCTCCCCTGTGTGAGTTCTATGGTGATAAACCAAATCTATTTTCCATTTAAAACATTTCCCACATTCTAAACATGAAAAAGGCTTCTCCCCTGTGTGAGTTCTCTGATGTCTAACAAGATGCCATTTCTGGTTAAAACCTTTCCCACATTCTGAACAGGTAAAAGGTTTCTCCCCTGTGTGGATTCTTTGATGGCTATCAAGATTTATTTTCCATTTAAAACATTTCCCACATTCTGAACAGGAAAAAGGCTTCTCCCCTGTGTGAGTTCTATGGTGATTAACCAAATTTGATTTCCGGTTAAAACATTTCCCACATTCTGAACAGGAAAAAGGCTTCTCTCCTGTGTGATTTCTCTGGTGACTAACAAGATGCCATTTCTGGTTAAAAAATTTCCCACATTCTGAACAGGAAAATGACTTATTTGCTTTAGGAGCAGTTTGTCTTTTAATGCCTCGTTTATGACTTTGATTTTCCTTAGTAGTTAGCAATGAATCAGAAGATGGGAGCTGTTTCATAGGACCAGATGACAGATCTTTGCTGTGAATGGATGATGCTATATCTGGAATAATGGCATTCCCTTCAGTTGTATCTTGTAGGATCTCAAGATCATCAGATTTAAAAACTGAAGATGTCAACTGTCCCTCTGAGCTCCTGATACAGTCATCTGCTAAGATAAAAAAACAACAACATTTTTTTGTAATAAAATATCTTTGAGTTTTATATTTTTGAACATTTCAACTTAAACCATTCATAAAAATGGCCAGCTATGTAAAAACTTTCATTATTTACCAAACAATGACTGTTCACAGTCTAATAGAAAACCTTGTTAGATTAACCAGTAACCAGTAGTATGTGGTGTTCAACAGTTTGTTCATTCTGCCTCCAAAATATTGAATAAAAAGAATCAATCAATGTTATGTAGGCAAAAATAATACCAATTCTTATCTCACAAAAAAACAAGTCCCCTGTCAGGTCCATCATCGATCAATGGATAAACAGAGGTTAGAATATAGCACGGAGAATCTCCCAATAATTAAAACTTAACTTTTAATCACTAAGATAAAATGGACAAACTAACATGACAAAATTAACACATGTGAATAAGGTGCTCATGCAAGCCAGTGCTCAAGATAAAAATTGGTTTGGTCTCACCAATGGGAATGACAAACGTCCACAGCAGGTTCCTCCTGTTGCCTTCTCTAGATAGGAGGAGAGGAAAGAGGGAGGGGGTATAGGGCTTTACTAAACTCCCTGTCATGCCCCTTGTATTGCTCCTGTCCTAACAAGGACAGGCCCCAAGTATACCCTGCTAGGAACAACAATCATCCACTACATACAATATATAAGTCTCCCTATGTTTTTCCTCCCCAGTCACAGGAATTCATCAGGGGAGTTGATTTAAAGCCAATGGGACATAAAGTATGCAAAAAATTAAGTGTCCGTTGTCACAATATTGTATGAAATGTAATATGATTTTGTAGCTTTGCCTGTCAGACCCATGCTGTGGGATAAAAAAAAAAACACCTTCTCTGTGTGTTTCTGCTGTGTGTATGAGAAGGTTTTATTGCTAGCTGTAAATTCCAGGCTCTGGGCAACTTACTCATCCCTCCTCCCATCTAGAATCAGCTAGAACTGGTATAAAATTTCCCAAAATCCATGAAGTTCTTTGTTCAAATATTGTAAGATATTGGGCCAACGATTTTGGCTAGGAAAATAATAAATCTATTTTGCGAATCTCCATTGGCGGATTTATGAGCCACTGTAAGCGGGAGCCTCTAGTTCCAACAGGGACAGAGTACAGATTTCTCCGGAATCGGGCATCCGAACGAGCCTGAATTTACTACCCATAGAAAGCCAATGGTAAAAGAAGATGAATGAGGAGTGTGCTGGGATTCTGACACATTCTGGAGTGGAGGTACTAGCATTATAACACTTTGTGTTAAATTTGGTAACTCTGATGAGAGGGGAGGGCGATGTTAACTCAACCCCTTTAGTGATGTCACGAGGCTCCAGGTTTTTAAGGGACTCCACTTAACCCAGCCTTCAGTCTTAGTCTGAGTCTTACCAGAGGAGCTCTGACTGCTATCCCTGATGAACTGGGACATATGGGAACTCCGCCCACTAGCCTGGTTGCCTGCAATGTCCTGAACACATGTAAGTGTTAATTTCTCATTTAACCCCTGTTATTTTTATAATTACCTTGTACATATTTTCAATTGTCTCATATTGTAACATCTTTATATGCCTTTTTGTAAAAACTGCCTTAATATTTTTCGGAGTAAAATATCTAAATACTAGTTTCGTTCTCCTGTTCTAAAACATACCCTAAGTCTTCTGAAGGGAATTACGCTACTGTTTTTGGTTAGCTTCGGACCCATTTAATCGAAGCTGGTGGCAGCATACCTTGTACGGTGCCTTTGGGAGTTGTTGTAGCGACGGCGGCATTGTTAATTATTGTTCATGCCTGAGTGGGAGTAGTTATATCACCTCGCTGCAGCTTGCCCAATAGCCAGTACAAAGCAGGCAGCCTTTCTGGTGACTAATTACTCTAGGTGCAGTACCTAGTCTGACCTGAGGGTAAGGGGGGCGCCAGAGAGCTGCAAATTCTCAAGCAGAACTGTAAAGCGGGATATACATAAATCCCTGCAGTTCGTGGTATATTGAAGAGCAGTGGGATAACTAAAATAAGCCCCTGCTGTAAACTAAGAGGTCAATAGCCTTGTGTGTGTTTTTTCATCACATTGTAGCAGTGGAGGGATAACTAGGATAAGCCCCCTGCACATGTGATAGCCGTCTGTTGGCCTAAAGTCACCCCGATCCGTGACGGTGTGAATCGTGACAAATTGGTGGCAGTGCGGTGGGATCTCAGAGCATTAGTGATTTGGTTTGAGCAATCATTCCTCTCACTAAAAAGTTCTTGCGAGGACTCTGCACAAATAAGTTTGGAGAATGAACTCAGTGTTTATTAGTCCTGACTCGAGACAATTGTGTGTACTGGTAATTATCCCTTCCCTTTCTCTTCGTTTTTCTGTCCTATCTTTTATTTGGCAACCATGGTTGTGCTGGGAGAAACCTTTTATAAGAAGCAGTCCAAGGACACTCTTATGGCCTTGTGCATGTCACAGCAGATTGACTGTGCAGGCAAAACCAAAGACCAATTCAGGGCCGCCATCAGGGCAATACAGCCGTGACTGGCGTATGGGGCCCAGTGGGCCCGCATGGGGCCCCGTCTCATCTGCTCACCGGGCCCCTACCGGTAGCCGCAGGCTAAACCGGGCCCTTAGCGGCGCCGGCGCTGCAGCTGGTTAAAGCTATTGAAGTGCGGGCCCGCGCCCGCACGTCAATAGTTAACAGCCGCCAGCCAATAGGCTGGCAGCTGATGTCAGCCGCAGCGTGCATGTCGCCGGCGTCTGACGTCATTGTCAGTCGCCGTCGAGTGCACGTTTCAGCTGCGTGGAGAGAGCAGGAGCGAGGCAGGTAAGCAGAACTTTTTTTCTAATTGAGAGCGGTGATCCGGGGGGCCCAGGGCAGAAAGCTGGACACAGGGGGGGCAGAAAGCTGGACACAGGGGGGGCAGAAAGCTGGACACAGGGGAGGCAGAAAGCTGGACACCTGGGGCGGAAAGCTGGACACCTGGGGCAGAAAGGAAAAACGGGGCATGATTGGAGACACAGGGGGCAGGATGACAGACATGGCGGCATGACTGGAGACACTGGGGCATGACTGGAGACAGATGGGGCAGAATTGAGACACGGGGCATGATTGCAGAAATGGGGGCATGATTGGAAATGGGGCAGAATGGTGATACGGGCATGATTGGAGACACTGGAGGCAGGATTGGAGACAGATGGGGCAGGATCATGGGGCAGGATGGATACGATGGAGACAGATGGGGCGATCATATGGGGCAGGATGGATACTCATTAGGGCAGGATGGGAGAACATATGGCTGACGCCAGGAATGAGACACACGGGGGCTAGGATGGCGAATATTATTACCATAGGGGCTAATTAAGGGATATTATTACTGCAGTGAAGTATTTATTTTATTTTTTGAGTACACTGTTTTAAATGGAGGGGCGGTCCTATTACTGTGTAGAGTGATACTATGTCGCCTTCTTCATGTGGTGTAATGTAGAAGTTGGGAAAATTAAGTAATGTGTTCTGCAAGTGGAACTCGAGATATCTGTGTTATTTCCTGCAGAGACAAGTCCTGGCTGGATGAAGTGATGGCGGTCTGTGCGGGATGAAAGATGAAGGACTTCACCTAGAGACGTCACTGGTGAGTCAGTGTTACCTATACACTGACACTATACACTGCATACTATATACAGAGGTCCTGTGTACAATGTCACCAGTGATCACTGGATTACCTATACACTATATACAGAGCTCCTGTGTATAATGTCACTGGTGATCACTGTATTACCTGTACAAAGACACTGCATACTAAGTACAGATCTCCTGTGTATAATGGCACTTATGGTGATAGTATTGTGGGTTTTTTTTTATTATTGATCAGTATTGTAGTATTCATTCACTATGTGGTGGTAATATGTGGTCTGGTCATGATGTTGTGGTATTTGTTCCTTGTATTTGATATTATTCGATCACTGTGGTGGTAATATGTCATCTGGTCATGGTGTGGCGGTATTTGTGCCTTGTAGATAGTATTATAGGTCACTGTGGTGATAATATGGTGTCTGGTCATGGAGCTGTGGTATTTGTTCCTTGTATGTGGTATTATAGGTCATTTTAAAAATTGAAAAATAAAAATATACCTAAATTGTATTGCATATTTTAACAAATATTTAATAGGTTACAGTAGAGTAGGGCCCGGCCAAAAGTGTCTACCTTGTCATTTTGGTGGCTTAAAAAATCTTTTGGCCAAAACAAAAGCTGCTGACTATATGTGTGATCTGGTGATGGGAACTGTCAATGTGTGATAGGTGAGAAGTGGAGTTTTTCCAAGAGAGAGCGGTGGGACTGTGGACAGTTTCAGAGGTGGAGGCGGGGCTGGGGTGGAGCCTGGGCGGAGTCTCAAGGGGGGCCCCGGAAATTTTGCCAGTATGGGGCCCCAGAATTTCTAGTGGCAGCCCTGGACCAAATGGTCGCTGAACTGGTGCAATTTCATCACATTGTAGCAGTGGAGGGATAACTAGGATAAGCCCCCCTGCACATGTGATAACCGTCTGTTGGACTGAAGTCACCCCGATCCGTGACATAGGGGTGACGGTCACGGTGTGAATCGTGACATCCGTCATCTAAGTAACCCTGCAGTGCCAGGGTACCTATCAATGGGTGTGACAATTTGTGTCACTGCCTATGGGTAGTCATGAATCCCTGTGACTGGGGAGGAAACACGTAGGGAGACCTATATATTACATGTAGTGGATGGTGATTGTCCCTAGCAGGGTATACTTGGGGCCTGTCCTTTTGTTAGGACAGGGGCAATACAAGGGGCACGATAGGAAGTTTAGTAAAGCCCTATATCCCCTCCCTCTCTTTCCTCCCCTCCTATTTAGAGAAAGCAACAGGAGGAATCTGCTGTGGACGTTTGTCTGTTCCCATTGGTGAGATCAAACCAATTTTTATCTTGAGCCCTGGTTTGTACGAGCACCTTATTCACGTGTTAATTGTGTCATGTTAGTTTGTCCATTTTATCTTAGTGATTAAAGGTTAAGTTTAAAATTATTGGGAGACTCTCCGTGCTATATTCTACTGATATCCCTGAGGGTATTGTATAGGTGTGACCCATCTCACACTTTTACTCGCTTTGAAAAAAAAGGTTCCCACACTATTAGTAGCTCAAAGGAGCAACAGATTCAGGAGCAACAGTTGAAAAGCAAAAGTTTCTATAAACCAATCCAGCAAATCCGCTCTCACTTCTTGTCTTACAGTGTGCTCAAACAACATTTAGGATCTCTGTATTTAGCAATTTTTGTGGTGTGTGTCTCCTGGAGCACAATCTGGGCACTATGTGCTGGGTAATAAAATGGCAAACGTGTAATTTTCACATCCACTTCGTGCTAATTTCCAGAAAGTGGATGTGGATTCAAAATATTCACTCCTCCTACACACGTGGTCAAAATTGTTGGTACTCCTCGTTTAATGACAGAAAACCCCACAATGGTCACAGAAATAACTTGAATCTGACAAAAGTAATAAATCACAAATCTATGAAAATGAACAAATAAAAGTCAGACATTGCTTTTCAACCATGCTTTCACAGAATTTAAAAAAAAAATAAAACTCAGGAAATAGGCCTGGACAGAAATGATGATACCCTTATCTTAACCGCTTTGTGACCGCCAACGGTAGATAAACGTCAGCGCTGCACAAAGCCCTGCTAGCGCCAACGTTTATCTACCCTTTGTCTATGGTCGGCGGTTATGTGCTCATCAGGACCCCCACGTACCTTATAACGTGGGGAGAAATGAGCAGTGATTCCATCCTCACACACAAGGACCAGTACAACAAGAAGGACCAGTAGCGCTTCTGGAGAAATGTCTGCAACTCAGGGAACAATGTCCAGTACTAGCGCTGTCCCTAGTGCTCGTGAGTTGGCGTACACCAATGTCCAAAGGGCTTTGCCTCTTGATGTAGCATTTCCCAGATGGGAGGATTCGGATTCGGCTACTCCATTCATCCCTAATTTTACTGCCATTCCTGGTATAAATGTGGAGGTGGAAAATTTTGGACGAATCAATTTTTTTTTCATTTGTTTGACAGATAGCTTGCTAGAACATATTATCCTACAAACAAATTTATATGTGTCCCAATTCATCGGCCAGAATCCATGGCAATCATGGTAATACGGCCGGACTATACCACCGATAAAGCAGCCACAGCCGGTGACTGAGAAGAATCTGTGACCTCTCTACATTTAGTGGTCACTACTCACCTGGGTAGTCGTATGTAGGAATCTCCTCTTTACACCACTCATCATCCCTCACATATGTCTCTGTAGTATTAATATAGGTCAGATCTTCACCCTGAAACAAATATTATAAAAGTCACCAACAGATGGAGAAGTCACATCTATGATCAGCTCTAATCCTGCCATCTCCACCGTTCTCATTACACAAGTATAAAACATATAATACTGGTGGATAAAACAAGACTGAGCGTAAAACCTTCACCGGCGTCTACACATCATAGGGGAGATCTCCTGACACCTTCTCTCCATCTACCTGATGATCCTGAGGAGTAATGGGATCTTCCTGTTTACAGTCCTGTGGAAGAAGAGGACGGGGACATCTCTCTGGTGTTGTCCTCTTACTGGATAGATCTGGAGGAAACACATACAGGGGGTGAATTCATTCTTTACATACAGATAATTATAGGCCGTGTGTATTTAGTCCTGTCTATTACCTGGAGATGTGAGGGGCTGAGGAACCTCCATTATAGCGTTCTTGTACAGATCTCTGTGTCCTTCTAAATACTCCCACTCCTCCATGGAGAAATAGACAGCGACATCCTGACACCTTATAGGAACCTGACACATAGAATGATACCGTCATCCCCCCGATCCCTTCATAGTGTTACTGTATAATGTCCCAGCATTCCCAGCAGTGTCACCTCTCCAGTCAGCAGCTCAATCATCTTGTAGATGAGTTCTAGGATCTTCTGGTCATTGATGTCCTCATGTATCAGGGGGTGAGGTGGAGGACCCATGATTGGGCTCAGGGGTCTTCCCCATCCCTCAGACACAGGGTCCTGACAGCAATCACTAGAGGTCTTCACCACTGTGTAATCCTGGTAATGGAGAGACACATTAATAAATCTCACTACAGACATTTCCAGAGTCCTCACCTCTCCAGTTCTGTCCATCTGTTATTCCCATAGATAAGAATGATGTAATGTGACGTCATCAGAATCTCTCACCTGTCCAGTAAGCCGGAAGAGGATCTCTAGGGTGAGGTGTAATATCCTCTCCGCCATCTTGTCTCTGTCCATATCCATCTGTGATGGGTAAATCAGGTAAATTCTCTTTTGTAGAAGATCTTCACTGAGAGGATCCGATATTGTAGAGACCTGAATGAGAAGATGAGCCGATGTAACATCATAAGAATCCTGTGTAATAATACAATTACTGGGGATAATAAGGGAAACATATGAGGAGATTTATTATTTTACAGTATTTAGTTTTCTTCTTTCCATCTACTAATAAATCCTATATATTTAGGCCACAGACAACAAGCAGTTTCTTCTTCGGAGTCGGCAGCTGAATACGTTTCTCATAGACTCATCTGTTGTGAATTTGCTTTTTGGCTCCCTCTAGTGGTTACTAGTTTTTTGACTCTGGTTTTTCTGTCATTCCTTTTATCCTCACCTGGGTCGTTAGTTCAGGGGTGTCGCTATATAAGCTCTCTGGACCTTCAGTTCTATGCCTGGCAACGTGGAATTCAGAGCTAATCTTTTGTGCTCTGGTCTTCTGATCCTGGTTCCTGCTTTTCAAAGCTAAGTCTGCTTCCTTGCTTTTTGCTTCTGTTTTGTTTTGTATTTTTGTCCAGCTTGTTCTAAATCTGTATCCTGACCTTGGCTGGAAGCTCTAGGGGGCTGGTGTTCTCCCCCCGGACCGTTAGACGGTTCGGGGGTTCTAGAATTTCCAGCGTGGATTTTGTTAGGGTTTTTGTTGACCATATAAGTTACTTGTTATATTCTGCTATTAGTAAAGCGGGCCTCTCTTTGCTAAATCCTGGTTCATTTCTGTGTTTGTCATTTCCTCTTACCTCACCGTTATTATTTGTGGGGGGCTTCTATCCTGCTTTGGGGTCCCTTCCTCTGGAGGCAAGAGAGGTCTTTGTTTTCCTCTTCTAGGGGTAGTTAGATTCTCCGGCTGGCGCGAGTCATCTAGCGATCACCGTAGGCATGATCCCCGGCTACTTCTAGTGTTGGCGTTAGGAGTAGATATATGGTCAATCCAGTTACCACTGCCCTATGAGCTGGATTTTTGCATCTCGCAGACTTACACGTTCCTCTGAGACCCTCGCCATTGGGGTCATAACACTCATCTTCCATAACGCTAATTCTCCTCTCATTTACCGACCCTGGAATCGGCATTAGCAATACTGCAGGAGATATTTGCAGCGCCCCAGAGTTCTGGTCGTTGCAGTACTATGGCTCAGCCACTAAGGGGAGCTATGGTACGTTCGATGGCACTGAAGGAGTTCATCTGATCAGGTATCACAGACACCAATACATTTCACTGCCGGGCCTCCAGGGGGAGCTAAGGGTTCTATTTACTAGGCCACTCTCCACTTACAGGTAAAACTGGGGGTCAGGCAGGAAGTTAGGGAGAAAGCTGACTGGATATGAACCAGGCAACACCTTGTGGCAGGGGGTGTTGCAGGAGAGGATTCGGTAGGGCCTCTGTCAGGTTTGGGACCCTGATGGAGACCTGGCTACAAGGAAGAAAGTAACGGGACCGTGCCTGCACTGAGAAGCGGCGGTGCCCTAAGGAAGGACTAGAAGAGAGATATATTGTGCTGAGTGAGAAACGAGATCGAAGCAATAGGAGAATACCAGTAGGGGTGATGCTGTGAGAAGGGGGCAACATCCTACTGAGGCGCATTACCGGTGGCCGGAACGCCGAGGGAGTATTTCAATAGACAGCTTCAAGCAATACTCTAAACAGCGGCAGGACAGTCAGTCTAAGGCAGGCTGTCTCACCTAAATCACCTATGAAGTCTTGGGAGGCAATTGCGGGAGAGGGGCGTCTCTAGGGTCCCGGAAGAACTCCAGGCCTACCCGTCAAACGGGTGCCGTTCTAACTGTAACATCAGGAAGGGACGGATGATTAGCAGAAGATCAGTTAATCGAGTTGTTGTGAGGGAACTTAAGAAACAGACACAACAGTTGTGGGGTACTTTCCGTAAGCATAGCAGGGAAGGACTACAACACATAGCGCTAAGAAGGAAGGCACTGATTTCCACCTGTGAAGAGAGCTCTGGAAGTGCCATTGGACCGGCCGGACTTGCGCAGCCTGGTGAACCATATCCTGGACTGAGGACTCAGAGATCTCCGGTAAAGAGGTAAAGAGACTGCAACCTGGTGTCCTCGTTATTTACCGCGACCTGCACCCCACAACTGCACCGCTACACCACCACGTATTCTACCGGACGTCCCCCACTGACGGACAGGGCCACGGACCGGGTCTAGCCACCGTGACAACCCCTGGACTGAGACCCAGAGGCCCGGCTCCGGGTACCCCTAGGCCCTGCGGCGGTGTGGGGGCGCTCCATATTCATTACACGCGACATGAGAAATAACTACTTCATGATGAGGACGACATCTTCATCTTCTACTACGGCTCTAGAGACATATTTGGCCAGAGTCGGTCACTGAATCCATCACCACCGGCCGTCTATATGAAGGTTTCCCGTCTTCCCCGCACTGTAATCTTCTATCACGTTAGATCTCAGCTCTGATTCACACAGAGAAGTTTGAGGCTTTTAGAAAAGCTTTTTTGTTTCCACAATCAACGCAGACAGAAATGATCTGGTCCCAAAGTCTCTATGTACAGAGATTTATGGGGTTTATTTCTGGCCTTAGACTTTCCTATATTACAGCAAAAACACCAGAATAAAAACAGATATTAAAATGTTTCTAAAGAAAATTGGCTCCAACAATTCTTGTAAAAAGAAAAAAAAAAACATGGAAAAAGCAGAAGACACGTTTTATCATTTTTAACTTGTTAAACATTTCTTAAAAAGAAATTAATCTTGTGCCCCAGAACATAGATGTGCACCGCAGGGACGGCACAGATGAGGATTCAACAAAAACCCTGGCAGTTTATCCACTTGCTGCTGTGAAAAGCAAACATGACATCTAAAGGTACCTTCACACGAAACGACGCTGCAGCGATATAGACAACGATCCGACCAAAACGCGATCGCTGGAGCGTCGCTGTTTAGGTCGCTGTAGAGATGTCAAACACACCAACTTACGAATGATGCAGGAGCGATACCATGACGTAACAGCGACTCACATATCGTTCTCGCTGGTTGTTGCTCCATGTCAAACAGCAGTGGTTGTAACGATGTGATAGATAGCAAACCTAGCCAGATCGTTGCTGGCGTCGTTGCTTTTAATGTCAAGCATGACGATACAAGCCGACCTAACGACCAAATAAAGTTCTGGACCTCTAGCCCCGACCAACGATATCACAGCGGGATCCAGATCGCTGCTGCGTGTCAAACACAACGATATCGTTATTTAGGACGCTGCAATGTCACGGATCGCTATCGTTATCGTTACAAAGTCGTTTCATGTGAAGGTACCTTAAGAAGGTGTGACAGAGTTTGGCTGAATGCCCCCCGTCTCCAAGTACTGGATTGTATGGGGCGCCCTAGTTATTACGGTATTTACATGCCTAATAATGGTGTCTGGGCTGCAATGTATGAAGGTCTATTAGGCCGGGCAAGAGGCAGCGTCCAATAAGTTACCTTCTACCGCCCCCATACACATTAGACTAAATTTACATGAAATCACTGATTTTGGGGGTTTCGGCGACTATATAATGTATTTGGGGGCCTCCCGACAGATCATGTCAGGGCAGAGAAGGATCTGACATCCTGAATTTCAGAGGATAATCCGTTTGTTCTTCCTGTAGATAATCCTCCACTTGGCCCTGGCTTCACTGATTGGTCACACTCGGCCGGCCATGAATTGGCGCGGAATTTGAACCACGCTTCGCTAATTGGTCGCTCCCGGCCGGCCGAATCCTGTGTATAAATTGTATTATTCTGAAAACTTCCTAAATAAACCACATACATATTCTAGAATACGCGATGCGTTAGAATCGGGCCACCATCTAGTCTTCAATAAATGTACAAGTTTATGTTGATATTTTGGACACTTTTCTTATCCCATCAATTGAAAGGATGTTTGGGGATGATGAAATCATTTTTCAAGATGATAATGCATCCTGCCATAGAGCAAAAACTGAAAACATTCCTTGAAAAAAGACACATAAGGTCAATGTCATGGCCTGCAAATAGTCCGGATCTCAATTCAATTGAAAATCTTTGGTAGAAGTTGAAGAAAATGGTCCATGATAAGGCTCCAACCTGCAAAGCTGATCTGGCAACAGCAATCAGAGAAAGTTGGAGCCAGATTGATGAAGAGTCCTGTGTGACACTCATTAAGTCCATGTGAAGGAACAGATGATTGGCCTCGGGGAGACCAAAACATCCAACACCGCGGAGACACCATCACGTGTTTCTCAACGCAGTGATCCAGAACACTGCCCCCATCCCTTATGGGAAATATGCAAATGCATGTAGGATAGCTGCGGAGACACCATCACGTGTTTCTCAACGCAAGCAGTGAATAGCCAGACCTTTCCCCG
The DNA here is from genome assembly GCF_051348905.1 of Ranitomeya variabilis. Lineage (NCBI taxonomy): Eukaryota > Metazoa > Chordata > Amphibia > Anura > Dendrobatidae > Ranitomeya > Ranitomeya variabilis. The sequence continues at coordinate 753,871,635 of NC_135235.1, read as the reverse complement.
GGAAGGAACAACCACGGGAAGGGCAGCATCCAGTAAAGGAAGACATCCAATACAGGAAAACCACCTATGCCAAGCATGGTATCCATCCACAGACAGCTGTTTCGGGGTGTTTGCCCCTCATCAGTGTGGAGTAGGAATCTGGCTATTAGGAGCAGTGCCTAGTAAAAGGCTGTGAAGGAACAGATGATTGGATCACTGCGTTGAGAAACACGTGATGGTGTCTCCGCGGTGTTGGATGTTTTGGTCTCCCCGAGGCCAATCATCTGTTCCTTCACAGCCTTTTACTAGGCACTGCTCCTAATAGCCAGATTCCTACTCCACACTGATGAGGGGCAAACACCCCGAAACAGCTGTCTGTGGATGGATACCATGCTTGGCATAGGTGGTTTTCCTGTATTGGATGTCTTCCTTTACTGGATGCTGCCCTTCCCGTGGTTGTTCCTTCCCGGGGAAAGGTCTGGCTATTCACTGCTTGCGTTGAGAAACACGTGATGGTGTCTCCGCAGCTATCCTACACTCATTAAGTCCAGACCTCAGAGACTGCAAGCTGGAATAAAGGCCAGAGGTAGTGTACAAAACTACTAGTGATGTGTTGGAAGGTTTCTTTATTTGTTTTTCATGTTTCCATAATTTTGTCCTCAGAATTGAGTGACTCCATAATTTTTCCCCTATGCTTGGTTAACCCCTTCATGACCCAGCCTATTTTGGCCTTAATGACCTTGCCGTTTTTTGCAATTCTGACCAGTGTCCCTTTATGAGGTAATAACTCAGGAACGCTTCAACGGATCCTAGCGATTCTGAGATTGTTTTTTCGTGACATATTGGGCTTCATGTTAGTGGTAAATTTAGGTCAATAATTTCTGAGTTTATTTGTGAAAAAAACGGAAATTTGGCAAAAATTTTGAAAATTTTGCAATTTTCACATTTTGAATTTTTATTCTGTTAAACCAGAGAGTTATGTGACACAAAATAGTTAATAAATAACATTTCCCACATGTCTACTTTACATCAGCACAATTTTGGAAACAATTTTTTTTTTTTTGCTAGGAAGTTATTAGGGTTAAAATTTGACCAGTGATTTCTCATTTTTACAACAAAATTTACAAAACCATTTTTTTTAGGGACCACCTCACATTTGAAGTCAATTTGAGGGTTCTATATGGCTGAAAATACCCAAAAGTGACACCATTCTAAAAACTGCACCCCTCAAGGTGCTCAAAACCACATTCAAGAAGTTTATTAACCCTTCGGGTGTTTCACAGCAGCAGAAGCAACATGGAAGGAAAAAATGAACATTTAACTTTTTAGTCACAAAAATGATCTTTTAGTGAAATTTTTTTTATTTTCCCAAGGGTAAAAGGAGAAACTGGACTACGAACGTTGTTGTCCAATTTGTCCTGAGTACGCTGATACCTCATATGTGGGGGTAAACCACTGTTTGGGCGCACGGCAGGGCTCGGAAGGGAAGGAGCGCCATTTGACTTTTTCAATGAAAAATTAGCTCCAATCATTAGCGGACACCATGTCGCGTTTGGAGAGCCCCTGTGTGCCTAAACATTGGAGCTACCCTACAAGTGACCCCATTTTGGAAACTAGACCCCCCAAGGAACTTATCTAGATGCATAGTGAGCACTTATAACCCCCAGGTGCTTCACAGAAGTTTAGAACGCAGAGCCGTGAAAATAAAAAATAATTTTTCTTTCCTCAAAAATGATTTTTAGCCCAGAATTTTTTATTTTCCCAAGGGTAATAGGAGAAATTGGACCCCAAATGTTGTTGTCCAGTTTGTCCTGAGTACGATGATACCCCATATGTGGGGGTAAACCACTGTTTGGGCGCACGGCAGGGCTCGGAAGGGAAGGCACGCCATTTGGCTTTTTGAATGGAAAATTAGCTCCAATCATTAGCGGACACCATGTCGCGTTTGGAGAGCCCCTGTGTGCCTAAACATTGGAGCTCCCGCACAAGTGACCCCATTTTGGAAACTAGACCTCCCAAGGAACTAATCTAGATGTGTGGTGAGCACTTTGAACCCCCAAGTGCTTCGCAGAAGTTTATAACGCAGAGCCGTGAAAATAAAAAATAATTTTTCTTTTCTCAAAAATGATTTTTTAGCCCACAATTTTTTATTTTCCCAAGGGTAACAGGAGAAATTGGACCCCAAAAGTTGTTGTCCAGTTTCTCCTGAGTACGCTGATACCCCATATGTGGGGGTAAACCACTGTTTTGGCACACGTTGGGGTTCGGAAGGGAAGTAGTGACGTTTTGAAATGCAGACTTTGATGGAATGCTCTGCGGGTGTCAGGTTGCGTTTGCAGAGCCCCTGATATGCCTAAACAGTAGAAACCCCACACAAGTGACCCCATTTTGGAAACTAGACCCCCAAGGGAACTTATCTAGATGTGTGGTGAGCACTTTGAACCCCCAAGTGCTTCACAGAAGTTTATAACGCAGAGCCGTGAAAATAATAAATGTGTTTCCTTTCCTCAAAAATATTTTTTTTAGCCCAGAATTTTTTATTTTTGCAAGGGTAACAGGAGAAATTGGACCCCAAAAGTTGTTGTCCAGTTTCTCCTGAGTACGCTGATACCCCATATGTGGGGGTAAACCACTGTTTGGGCACATGCCGGGGCTCGGAAGGGAAGTAGTGACGTTTTGGAATGCAGACTTTGATGGAATGGTCTGCGGGCATCATGTTACGTTTGCAGAGCCCCTGATATGCCTAAACAGTAGAAACCCCCCACAAGTGACCCCATTTTGGAAACTAGACCCCCAAGGAACTTATCTAGATGTGTGATGAGCACGTTCAACCCCAAAGTGCTTCACAGAAGTTTACAACGCAGAGCAGTGAAAATAAAAAATCATTTTTCTTTCCTCAAAAAAGATGTTTTAGCAAGCAATTTTTTATTTTCACAAGGGTAACAGGAGAAATTGGACCCCAATATTTGTTGCCCAGTTTGTTGTGAGTACGCTGATACCCCATATGTGGGGGTAAACCACTGTTTGGGCACACGTCAGGGTTCGGAAGGGAAGTAGTGACATTTGAAATGCAGACTTTGATGGAATGGTCTGCGGGCGTCACATTGCATTTGCAGAGCCCCTGATGTGCCTAAACAGTAGAAACACCCCACAAGTGACCTCATTTTGGAAACTAGACCCCCCAAGGAACTTATCTAGATGTGTGATGAGCACGTTCAACCCCAAAGTGCTTCACAGAAGTTTACAACGCAGAGCCGTGAAAATAAAAAATCATTTTTCTTTCCTCAAAAAAGATGTTTTAGCAAGCAATTTTTTATTTTCACAAGGGTAACAGGAGAAATTGGGCCCCAATGTTTGTTGCCCAGTTTGTTGTGAGTACAGTGATACCCCATATGTGGGGGTAAACCACTGTTTGGGCGCACGTCAGGGCTCGGAAGGGAAGTAGTGACATTTGAAATGAAGACTTTGATGGAATGGTCTGCGGGCGTCACGTTGCATTTGCAGATCCCCTGATGTGCCTAAACAGTAGAAACACCCCACAAGTGACTCCATTTTGGAAACGAGACCCCCGAAGGAACTTATCTAGATGTGTGGTGAGCACTTTCAACCTCCAAGTGCTTCACAGAAGTTTATAACGCAGAGCCGTGAAAATAAAAAATAATTGTTCTTTCCTCAAAAATTATGTCTTGGCAAGTAATTTTTTATTTTTGCAAGGGTAACAAGAGAAATTGGACCCCAACAGCTGTTGCCCAGTTTGTCCTGAGTACGCTGGTACCCCAAATGTTGGGGTAAACCACTGTTTGGGCGCACGTCGGGGCTTGGAAGGGAGGGAGCACCATTTGACTTTTTGAATGCAAGATTGGCTGGAATCAATGGTGGCGCCATGTTGCGTTTGGAGACCCCTGATGTGCCTAAACAGTGGAAACCCCTCAATTCTAACTTCAACACTAACCCCAACACACCCCTAATCTTAATCCCAACTGTAGCCGTAACCCTAATCCCAACCCTAACCCCAACACACCCCTAACCACAACCCTAACCCCAACACACCCGTAACCCTAATTCCAACCCTAACCCTAATCCTAACCCTAATCCCAACCCTAACCCTAATCCCAACCTTAACAACAACTGTAACCCCAACACACCCCTAACTCTATCCGTAACCCTAACCACAAGCCTAATCTTAACCCTATTTCCAACCATAGCCCTAATTCCAACCCTAACCCTAAGGGTATGTGCCCACGTTGCGGATTCGTGTGAGATTTTTCCGCACGATTTTTGAAAAATCTGCAGGTAAAAGGCACTGCGTTTTACCTGCGGATTTCCAGCAGATTTCCAGTGTTTTTTTGTGCGGATTTCACCTGCGGATTCCTATTGAGGAACAGGTGTAAAACGCTGCGGAATCCGCACAAAGAATTGACATGCTGCGGAAAATACAAAGCAGCGTTTCTGCACGGAATTTTCCGCACCATGGGCACAGCGGATTTGGTTTTCCATAGGTGTACATGGTACTGTAAACCTGATGGAAAACTGCTACGAATTCGCAGCGGCCAATCCGCTGCGGATCTGCGGCCAATCTGCTGCGGATCCGCAGCCAAATCCGCACATGCCATAACCCTAACCCTACCTGTAACCCTACCCCTAACCCTACCCGTAACCCTAACCCTACCCCTAGTTCTAACCCTAGTTCTAACCCTAACCCTAGTGGAAAAAGAAAAATATATATTTTCTTTATTTTATTATTGTCCCTACCTATGGGGGTGATAAAGGGGGGGGGGTTTATTTATTATTTTTTTATTTTGATCGCTGCGATAGAACCTATCACAGCGATCAAAATGTACTTTTAGCGAATCTGCCGGCCGGCAGATTCGGCGGGCGCACTGCGCATGCGCCCGCCATTTTCCAAGATGGCGGCGCCCATGGAGAAGACGGCCGGACACTGGGAGCCTCAGTAAGTATAGGGGGGAGATCGGGGCACGGGGGGGGGGCGTCGGAGCACGGGGGGGTGACATAGGAGCAGGGGGGAGCGGGCAGGAGGACGGGGGAGCGGAGCACAGGACGGAGGGGACCGGACCCCATAACGGAGGATTGGGGGGCGATCGGTGGGGTGGGGGGGGTCACTTCAGGTTTTCCAGCTATGGCCGATGATATTGCAGCATCGGCCATGGCTGGATTGTAATATTTCACCAGTTTTTTGGTGAAATATTACAAATCGCTCTGATTGGCAGCTTCACTTTCAACAGCCAATCAGAGCGATCGTAGCCACGGGGGTGAAGTACCACTCCCCCTGTCTCTGCAGATCGGGTAAAATAGGAGTTAACCCTTTCACCCGATCTGCAGAGACGCGATCATTCCATGACGCCACATAGGCATCATGGGTCGGATTGGCACGGGTTTTCATGACGCCTACGTGGCGTCATGGGTCGGGAAGGGGTTAAAAAAGTAACCATTACCGACTACAACATTTTTGTTCTTGATTTCTTTTATTGTTTCTTAAAGCCAGAAAGTTGCCATTGGAAATTACGTTAGTTTTGTGCCATATCTGTGATCTGCATTTTTTTCTACAAAATCAAACAACTGAATGAACATCCTCCAAGGCCGGTGATTTCATAATTTTTGCCAGTTGTTGTATATAAGGTTGTATATAAAGCTGAATATGTTTGTGTGTGTGTGTGCGTGCGTGCGTTTGGATGTTGCTGCTTTCCTTGCCTACTCATCATGGTTACCGTATCCTTGTGGGATGCCGAGGTACTTGTAGTATGTCTGTACATCTGCTATCTGCCCTGCTGGTAATTCCACTCAATTAGTCTTGACTACCTTGCCTCTCTTTATTACCAACCGGCCGCACTTCTGCAGTCTGAAGAACGTCCCGATGTCTTCACTGTAGATCCTTGTCAGGTGGATCAGTGAATTGATGTCTCATTTGCTTTTCGCATAAAGCTTGATGCCATCCATATAGAGGAGGTGGCTGATGGTGCTTCCACTCTTGAACTAGTATCCATAGCCAGACTCTGTAATTATCTGACTGAGGGGGTTCAAGCCTATGCAGAACAGCAATGGGGACAGTGCATCACCTTGGTATATGCTATATTTGATAGTCACTTGTGCTAGTTGTCTTGAGTTGACTTCCAATGCTGTTCTCCATAGCCCCATTGAGTTTCTGAGGAAGGTTCTAAATTTCCTGTTGACATTGTACAGAGCCAAGCATTCACAGATCCATGTGTGTGGCATTGAGTCATAGCCTTTCCTGTAGTCAATCCAGGCTGTGCTGAGATTGTTCTGTCTGGATCTTCAGTCTTGAGCAACTGCTCTATCTACAAGGAGCTGGAGCTGGTGCTTAGAGCCTCTGGTGTCTGTCCCAATGCCTTTCTGAGCTGGATTCATGTACTGGTTTGTTATGACCCCAATGGCGAGGGTCTCAGAGGAACGTGGAAGTCTGCAGAATACAAAAATCCAGCTCATAGGGCAGTGGTAACTGGGTTGACCATATATCTACTCCTAACGCCAACACTAGAAGTAGCCGGGGATCATTCCTACGTTGATTCTAGATGACACGCGCCAGCCGGAGAATCTAGCTACCCCTAGTAGAGGAAAACAAAGACCTTTCTTGCCTCCAGAGAAGGGGACCCCAAAGCTGGATAGAAGCCCCCCACAAATAATGACGGTGAGGTAAGAGGAAATGACAAACACAGAAATGAACCAGGTTTAGCACAGAGAGGCCCGCTTACTGATAGCAGAATAAAGAAAGGTAACTTATATGGTCAACAAAAACCCTATCAAAATCCACACTGGAAATTCAAGAACCCCCGAACCGTCTAACGGTCCGGGGGGAGAACACCAGCCCCCTAGAGCTTCCAGCAAAGGTCAGGATATAGATTTGGAACAAGCTGGACAAAAATACAAAACCAAAACAAATAGCAAAAAGCAAAAGGCAGACTTAGCTGATAAAACTGGAACCAGGATCAGTAGACAAGAGCACAGCAGACTAGCTCTGATAACTACGTTGCCAGGCATTGAACTGAAGGTCCAGGGAGCTTATATAGCAACACCCCTAACTAACGACCCAGGTGCGGATAAAAGGAATGACAGAAAAACCAGAGTCAAAAAACTAGTAACCACTAGAGGGAGCAAAAAGCAAATTCACAACAGTACCCCCCCCTTAGTGAGGGGTCACCGAACCCTCACCACGACCACCAGGGCGATCAGGATGAGCGGCATGAAAGGCACGAACTAAATCGGCCCCATGAACATCAGAGGCGACCACCCAGGAATTATCCTCCTGACCATAGCCCTTCCACTTGACCAGGTACTGAAGCCTCCGCCTGGAGAGGCGAGAATCCAAGATCTTCTCCACCACGTACTCCAACTCGCCCTCAACCAACACCGGAGCAGGAGGCTCAGCAGAAGGAACTACAGGCACAATGTACCGCCGCAACAAGGACCTATGAAATACATTGTGAATAGCAAACGACACAGGAAGATCCAGACGAAAAGATACAGGATTAAGGATTTCCAATATCTTGTAAGGCCCAATAAAACGAGGTTTAAATTTGGGAGAGGAGACCTTCATAGGAACAAAGCGGGAAGAAAGCCACACCAAATCCCCAACGCGTAGTCGGGGACCCACACCGCGGCGGCGGTTGGCAAAGCGCTGAGCCTTCTCCTGTGACAACTTCAAGTTGTCCACCACATGATTCCAGATCTGCTGCAACCTATCCACCACAGAATCCACCCCAGGACAGTCAGAAGGCTCCACATGACCCGAAGAAAAGCGAGGATGGAAACCAGAGTTGCAGAAAAAAGGCGAAACCAAGGTGGCGGAACTAGCCCGATTATTAAGGGCAAACTCAGCCAACGGCAAGAATGTCACCCAATCGTCCTGATCAGCAGAGACAAAACACCTCAAATAAGCCTCCAAAGTCTGATTGGTTCGCTCCGTCTGTCCATTAGTCTGAGGATGGAAAGCAGACGAAAACGACAAATCAATGCCCATCCTACTACAAAAGGATCGCCAGAACCTGGAAACGAACTGGGATCCTCTGTCTGACACAATATTCTCAGGGATGCCGTGCAAACGAACCACGTTCTGGAAAAACACAGGAACCAGATCGGAAGAGGAAGGCAGCTTAGACAAAGGAACCAAATGGACCATCTTGGAGAAGCGATCACATATCACCCAGATAACGGACATGCCCTGAGATAGCGGAAGATCAGAAATGAAATCCATGGAGATATGTGTCCAAGGTCTCTTCGGGACAGGCAAGGGCAAGAGCAAACCGCTGGCACGAGAACAGCAAGGCTTAGCTCGAGCACAAGTCCCACAGGACTGCACAAATGACCGCACATCCCTTGACAAGGAAGGCCACCAAAAGGACCTGGCCACCAGATCTCTGGTGCCAAAAATTCCCGGGTGACCTGCCAACACCGAGGAATGAACCTCGGAAATGACTCTGCTGGTCCACTTATCCGGGACAAACAGTCTGTCAGGTGGACAAGACTCAGGCCTATCAGCCTGAAATCTCTGCAACACACGTCGCAGATCCGGAGAAATAGCTGACAAGATAACTCCATCTTTAAGACTACCAACAGGATCAGCGACTCCAGGAGCATCAGGCACAAAGCTCCTAGAAAGAGCATCGGCCTTCACATTCTTTGAACCTGGTAAATACGAGACAACAAAATCAAAGCGGGAGAAAAACAATGACCAGCGGGCCTGTCTCGGATTAAGGCGTTTAGCAGACTCGAGATACATCAGATTTTTGTGATCAGTCAAGACCACCACACGATGCTTAGCACCCTCGAGCCAATGACGCCACTCCTCAAATGCCCATTTCATGGCCAACAACTCCCGATTGCCCACATCATAATTTCGCTCGGCAGGCGAAAATTTCCTAGAGAAAAAGGCACAAGGCTTCATAACAGAGCAACCAGGGCCTCTCTGCGACAAAACGGCCCCTGCCCCAATCTCCGAAGCATCCACCTCAACCTGAAAGGGAAGTGAGACGTCAGGCTGGCACAAAACAGGCGCCGAAGTAAACCGGCGTTTCAACTCCTGGAAAGCCTCCACGGCAGCAGGAGCCCAGTTAGCTACATCGGAGCCCTTCTTGGTCATATCCGTCAAAGGTTTCACAATGCTAGAAAAATTAGCGATAAAACGACGGTAGAAGTTAGCGAAGCCCAAGAACTTCTGAAGACTCTTAACTGACGAGGGCTGAGTCCAATCAAGAATAGCTCGGACCTTGACTGGGTCCATCTCCACAGCAGAAGGGGAAAAAATGAACCCCAAAAAGGGAACCTTCTGTACACCAAAGAGACACTTTGAGCCCTTGACAAACAAAGAATTTTCACGCAAAATTTTAAAGACCAACCTGACCTGCTCCACATGCGAATCCCAATTATCAGAAAAAACCAAAATATCATCCAGATAAACAATCAAAAATTTATCCAGATACTTCCGGAAAATGTCATGCATAAAGGACTGAAAAACTGAAGGCGCATTGGAGAGCCCAAAAGGCATCACCAAGTACTCAAAATGACCTTCGGGCGTATTGAATGCGGTTTTCCATTCATCACCTTGCTTAATGCGCACAAGGTTGTACGCACCACGAAGGTCTATCTTGGTGAACCACTTGGCACCCTTAATCCGGGCAAACAAGTCAGACAACAGCGGTAAAGGATACTGAAATTTGACAGTGATCTTATTTAAAAGCCGATAATCAATACAAGGTCTCAAAGATCCGTCCTTTTTAGCCACAAAAAAGAATCCCGCACCAAGAGGGGAAGAAGACGGACGAATATGTCCTTTTTCCAGAGACTCCTTGATATATGAACGCATAGCGGTATGTTCAGGTACCGACAGATTAAACAGTCTTCCCTTAGGAAATTTACTGCCTGGGATCAAATCTATAGCACAGTCACAGTCCCTATGAGGAGGCAGTGCACTGGACTCAGACTCACTGAAGACATCCTGATAATCAGACAAATACTCCGGAACTTCCGAAGGCGTAGAAGAAGCAATAGACACAGGCAGGGAATCCTCATGAATACCACGACAGCCCCAACTTGAGACTGACATAGCCTTCCAGTCCAGGACTGGATTATGGGCCTGTAACCATGGCAGCCCTAAAACGACCAAATCATGCATTTTATGTAAAACCAGGAAACGTATCACCTCGCGGTGTTCAGGAGTCATGCACATGGTAACCTGAGTCCAATACTGCGGTTTATTTGCTGCCAATGGTGTAGCATCAATACCCCTAAGAGGAATAGGATTTTCTAATGGTTCAAGAGTAAATCCACAGCGCTTAGCAAATGAGAGATCCATGAGACTCAGGGCAGCACCTGAATCTACAAACGCCATGACAGGATAAGATGACAGCGAGCAAATCAAAGTTACAGACAGAATAAATTTAGGTTGCAAATTACCAACGGTGACAGGACTAACAACCTTAGCTATACGTTTAGAGCATGCTGAGATAACATGTGTAGAATCACCACAGTAGTAGCACAAGCCATTCCGGCGTCTATGAATTTTCCGCTCATTTCTAGTCAGGATTCTATCACATTGCATTAAATCAGGTGTCTGTTCAGACAACACCATGAGGGAATTTGCGGTTTTGCGCTCCCGCAACCGCCGGTCAATTTGAATAGCCAGTGCCATAGTATCATTCAGACCTGTGGGAATGGGAAAACCCACCATAACATTCTTAATGGCTTCAGAAAGGCCATTTCTAAAATTAGCGGCCAGTGCACACTCGTTCCAATGTGTCAGCACGGACCATTTCCGAAATTTTTGGCAATACACTTCAGCCTCGTCCTGCCCCTGAGACATAGACAGCAAGGCCTTTTCTGCCTGAATCTCAAGATTGGGTTCCTCATAAAGTAAACCGAGCGCCAGAAAAAACGCATCAAGATCAGCCAATGCCGGATCTCCTGGCGCCAGCGAAAAAGCCCAATCCTGAGGGTCGCCCCGTAAGAACGAAATAACAATTTTTACTTGCTGAGCAGAATCTCCTGATGAACAGGGTCTCAGGGACAAAAACAATTTACAATTATTCACGAAATTCCTAAACTTAAACCTGTCTCCGGAAAACAGTTCAGGAATCGGTATTTTAGGTTCTGACCTAGGATTTCTGATAACATAGTCTTGTATGCCCTGCACACGAGTAGCCAGCTGGTCCACACTTGTAATCAAGGTCTGGACATTCATGTCTGCAGCAAGCATAGCCACTCTGAGGTAAAGGGGAAGGAGAAAAAAAAAACAACTCAGAATCTTCTTTCTTATAATCCCTCTTCTGCAATGCATTAAACATTTAATACTGGCCTGGCAAACTGTTGTGACCCCAATGGCGAGGGTCTCAGAGGAACGTGGAAGTCTGCAGAATACAAAAATCCAGCTCATAGGGCAGTGGTAACTGGGTTGACCATATATCTACTCCTAACGCCAACACTAGAAGTAGCCGGGGATCATTCCTACGTTGATTCTAGATGACACGCGCCAGCCGGAGAATCTAGCTACCCCTAGTAGAGGAAAACAAAGACCTTTCTTGCCTCCAGAGAAGGGGACCCCAAAGCTGGATAGAAGCCCCCCACAAATAATGACGGTGAGGTAAGAGGAAATGACAAACACAGAAATGAACCAGGTTTAGCACAGAGAGGCCCGCTTACTGATAGCAGAATAAAGAAAGGTAACTTATATGGTCAACAAAAACCCTATCAAAATCCACACTGGAAATTCAAGAACCCCCGAACCGTCTAACGGTCCGGGGGGAGAACACCAGCCCCCTAGAGCTTCCAGCAAAGGTCAGGATATAGATTTGGAACAAGCTGGACAAAAATACAAAACCAAAACAAATAGCAAAAAGCAAAAGGCAGACTTAGCTGATAAAACTGGAACCAGGATCAGTAGACAAGAGCACAGCAGACTAGCTCTGATAACTACGTTGCCAGGCATTGAACTGAAGGTCCAGGGAGCTTATATAGCAACACCCCTAACTAACGACCCAGGTGCGGATAAAAGGAATGACAGAAAAACCAGAGTCAAAAAACTAGTAACCACTAGAGGGAGCAAAAAGCAAATTCACAACACTGGTTCATATGGTTCTGTAGCTTGGTGGCTATGATGCCTGACAGAAGTTTCCATGTTGTTGTAAGGCAGGTTATTGGGCGGTAGTTGGATGGAATTGTTCCTTTGTGAGAATCCTTCATGTTCAGCACTGTTCTTCCTTGTGTTAGCCAAGCTGGGTGGTGGCCTGCTTCCAGCAGTTGGTTCATCTGCATTGCCATGCATTCATGTACCGCTGTGAATTTATTTAACCAGTAGGTAAGGATCATGTCTGTGCTGTCCAGCTCTTCATGTTCTTGACCCGCTGTTGGATGTCTGCTTCTGTAATGGTGACTGTTTCCTGCTCTATGTGGTTGCTGTGTTTCATTCTCAGATATTGCAGCCACATTGCACTGGTGGTGTGTTTTTTTACACTTTGGATGGTTCTTTGGAGAACAGGGCATTTATCTTCTTGGCCTCAGCTTCTCCAATGTATCTCCCTAGTTTTGCAGCAAGTTTTGTGAGCCTTTGTTTAGCAGTCTCTTCAGTTGGGGTCAGGCTTTGTACTTGTCCAGCTTGGTCTTATTCTTGATCTTTACACACTACTGTATTTCTGATAGTTGGCTGACTTCCCTTCGTGGCATCTTGATCTTTGTCTACAGTCTTCTTTTCCAAGAGGAGCACGTACTTCTGTTGTTCTTGCTGGTTGTATAGCCAAGCATTTCTATGATTACTGAGGCAGTAGCACAGATCAGATTATTAGTTTGAGTTATGGTGGTGGTAGGTATTGATGCAAGAGCCGTTCTATTGGCATCCTCTAGCATACTGTCTGGTGGTGTTTCTTTGCTGAGCCTTGGCAGTCGATCTCTGATATTGATGGTATTTAGTTTATCTAAGATCTTCTGTTTCAGACCAGCTGCAGTGCACTCTAGTTGCAGGGTTGGATCAGAATCTTCAGGGGGTTGCACATGTTGTTCTTCCAGGTCTTCATGTGTGGTGGATCTGCAGTGCAGTTGATCCATCTCAAGTTGTGATAATAGATTTCTCTTTATGATATTGAAATGTTGGGTGACTAGTCGTTTTTCAGTTAGTGGACATGCAGGTCTTGTATCCATCCAGAGTTTCATATATCCTCTCCCATTCCATCTGCTGTTACTGTAGCATTTCATCAGATCCAGGTTCTCTTGCCTTGTCCATGTATGGTTTGGTCCAGTAGCCCATTTATCATCAGATTGTCCTGGTTCCTCAACATCGGACCTTGTTAATCCAGGCAACGTCCGAGCCGGCATGACTCTCTTTGCTCTTGACACTCTCATTTATTGATGTAGGAACCATAGTGTTATGGACCCCCGCAGATGCCGACCCTCTTCTTATCAACAGGTGGCGCAGCCTAAGGCTGTGTGCACACGTAGCAGATTTTTTGCGTTTTTTTCGTGGTTTTTCGCTATAAAAACGCTATAAAACCGCGAAAAAAACGCTAACATTAAGCATCCTATGTAACAGAATGCAATCCGCATTTTTTGTGCACATGCTGCATTTTTTTCCTGAGCGGAATCGCAATCTAGAAAAAAACGCAGCATGTTCATTAAAATTGCGGAATCGCGGCGATTCTGCACACATAGGAGTGCATTGATCTGCTTACTTCCCGCACGGGGCTGTGCACACCATGCGGGAAGTAAGCAGATCAAGTGCGGTTGGTACCCAGGGTGGAGGAGAGGAGACTCTCCTCCACGGACTGGGCACCATATAAGTAGTAAAAAAAAAAGAATTAAAATAAAAAATAGCGATATACTCACCTTCTGGTGGCCCGACCTCCTCAGCGGCTTCTGTGGTGTGTATGAAGGACCTGTGATGACGTCGCGGTCACATGACCGCAGTCACGTGACCACTACGTCAATGGAAGGTCCTGAACATACAGCATTAGGAACGGACGCCGCTGAGGTGAGTATAACCTTTTTTTTAATTTTTTTTATTATTTTTAAACATTCGATCTTTTACTATAGATGCTGCATAGGCTGCATCTATAGTAAAAAGTTGGTCACACTTGTCAAACACTATGTTTGACAAGTGTGACCAACCTGTCAGTCAGTTTTCCAAGCAATGCTACAGATCGCTTGGAAAACTCTAGCATTCTGCAAGCTAATTATGCTTGCAAAACACCGGATTACGTACCGGTAATGCTCTTTTATAGAGCCACGACAGCACCCACTGAGAGAGGGAATCTGCCCCTAGGAACAGGAAACCCTACGGAGAGATAAAAGGGGCGGTCCCCCTCGCTCCCACAGTTTGGGTTACAGAGATTGCGAGGAACCGCCCACCAGTATTAGTAGGCAATTTCATTATCATTTTATCTTAACTACTAATATTTACAAGAACCAATCACCCTTATCCGTGCTCATATGCAAACTAATATATATAAGGGAGGGAAGTAAAGGGGTGCTGTCGTGGCTCTATAAAAGAGCATTACCGGTACGTAATCCGGTGTTTTCTCTTCGCCACGACAGCACCCACTGAGAGACTTTCAGAGATAGTTATTTGGGGGGGATTATTGTGTTAAGAACTGATCTACCGAAACACAGGTCAGTGGAGGCAGATAAATCTAGTCTATAGTGACTATAGAAGGTAGTAGGAGATGACCAGGTTGCGGCCTTACATATGAGTTCTATCGGAACCTCTGCTCGCTCTGCCCAGGATGATGCTATCGCCCAGGTGGAATGTGCCTTTACAGTCTCAGGTGGATCTTCCCCTTTAGACGAATAGGCCAGGTATATCGCCTCCCGAATCCATCGGGATAAGGTGCCTTTTGTAATACCAGCTCCTTTTCTTTGACCCTGGAAGGAAACAAAAAGAGCCCTGCTCTTCCTCCAGGCACTAGTCCTATCTAGATAGGTTAGTACAGCCCTTCTCACATCTAAAGTATGGTACTTCTCCTCTTCCTGATTTGTAGGGTTATCATAGAAGGAAGGAAGAAGGATTTCTTGAGATCTATGAAATTTTGTACACATTTTAGGTAGGTAGGAAGGGTCTGTTTTTAGGACAATCCTATCTGGAAATATTGACATAAATGGAGGATCTACTGATAGCGCCTGTATGTCACTTACCCTTCTTGCCGATACTAAGGCGACAAGAAGAGCAGTCTTGAGGGAGACGTGTTTAATGTGAGCAGAGTGTAGAGGCTCAAATGGGTGATCTGTTAAGGCTTCAAGGACTAGATTAACATCCCAAGGAGGTAAGTGGGGAATTTGGACTGGTTCTGCTCTCTGGCAGGCTGAAATGAATCTGGCTATCCACCTATCACCCGCAATATTGTGACTATACAAAGCCCCTAGCGCAGAAACCTGCACTCTTAAGGTGTTAACTGAAAGGCCTAAATCACATCCTTTTTGGAGAAATTCGAGAATAATAGGGACTGGAATTTCATTTGACAGGGCTGAGGGATAGAGGCTTAAAATTTTTTTCCATACTTTTACATAGATTGACGTAGTAGATCTTTTCCTACTCAGCAATAGGGTATCAATTACTTTATCAGAGAAGCCCCTTAGTTTTAACAGCTGCCTCTCAAATCCCAGGCTGTCAACCGCAGACCCTTCACATGAGGGTGGTTGAAGGGCCCCTGGAAGAGAAGATCCTGATTTTCTGGGAGGATCCATGGATCCGAGATGGACATGGCTCTGAGCAGGGAGAACCATGGTCTCTTTGGCCAGAATGGAGCAATTAAGATTACATTCGCTCTGTCCTCCCTTATCTTCCTGATCACTGTTGGAAGGAGAATCATCGGGGGAAAGGCATATGCTTTCTGATATGTCCATGGAATCTGGAGGGCGTCGAGAACATCGGGGTTGTCGGTTCGGAACATTGAGGCGAATGTTTTTACCTGCCTGTTGTCCCTTGTAGCAAAGAGATCTATATCGGGTATACCCCATTTTATAGTTATCATTTTGAATATCTGACGATTTAACTCCCATTCCCCCTGATGGAGGGTATGACGACTGAGAAAGTCTGCTTTTGCGTTGTCTATTCCTCGGACATGTAGCGCTGATAGGGAAAGAAGATGATTTTCGGCTATAGTCAAGATGTCTTCGGTTATAGACATGAGAGTGCCTGATCTTGTTCCTCCTTGATGATTGACGTAAGCCACTGATGTCATGTTGTCTGAGAGTACCCTGGTATGTGTTCCGTGTAACTGTGGGAGGAATTCACATAGGGCATGATAGATGGCTTTTAGTTCTTTTTTATTAGACGAGTCGTCTAATTCTGCAACCGACCATAGCCCCTGGACAATCTGGTCCCCTAAGTGTGCCCCCCAACCATCAGGACTGGCATCTGTAAATATTATGTTTGAGGGTTTAACCACCCAGGGAACCCCGCTAATTAGATGGTCTGGTTGTAGCCACCAGGTCAGGGATTGGATTACGTCACTGGAAAGGGAGATTTTACCGTCTAAATGCCCTTGTAATTTTATTTCCTCATGTAAAATTGCATACTGTAAGCATCTCGAGTGGAACTGGGCCCATGGAACTGCTGGAATACATGACGTGAAGGAGCCAAGCAAGGACATGCCTTCTCGGAGGGAAATTATAGGTTTATCTAGTATAGACTGAACCTTATTACTAACCGTTATCTGTTTAGATTCTGGGAGAAAACATTTCTGGCTCATAGAATCTAATATAATTCCTAAAAATGTTTGCCGAGTTGTTGGGATCAGCCTAGATTTTTCCCAATTTATTAACCATCCTAAGTTCTGCAGGGATGAAATCATATCACTTAGTCTTTGCTGACATTGTGAGGGGGATTTTCCCACTACCAGAAGGTCGTCTAGGTATGGGATTATGAGGGTGTCTTTTAATCTTAGATATGACATTACCTCTGACATTAGTTTAGTGAATACCCTAGGAGCAATTGATAATCCAAAGGGCATTGCTGTATACTGAAAGTGCCGTATACATCCATTCAACACAACCGCTACGCAGAGAAACTGTTGATGTTCTTTAAAGATTGGTAGATGGTAATACGCATCTTTCAAGTCCAGAACCGCCATAAAGCAATGGGGAAACAGGAGTTTTACGGTGGATCGGATAGATTCCATTTTAAAGGTTTGATTTTCTAAGAAGGTGTTCAGTTTTTTAAGATTTATGATGGTTCTGAATGATCCATCAGGTTTTGTAATTAGAAATAGCGGGGAATAGAATCCTTTCCCCTCCTGAAGAAATGGAACCTCCACCAAAACTCCTTTGGATAGAAGATTCATTACTTCTTGCTGTAATGCCTCCTGTTGAGACTGTGATTTTAAAGAAGTCAATAGAAATTAGTCCGGAGGGACTCGGGCAAATTTTAATTTTAAGCCAGAGGTGACGAGACTATTTGCCCAAACGTTTGATGTTATTCTTCTCCATTGGTTTGAGAAGGAGGATAATCTACCCCCCACAGGTAGATCTGCTCTAACGGGGCTTGTCTTCAGTTTTAAAAGGGCGCTTCCCAAAGAATGCACCTCTTTGTTTGGCGTCTTTAGGGGTCCAGCGATCTTGGTTTTTAAAATCTTTCCTTTTATTAAATATGGGCTTCCGGAACGCTCTCCTATAGAATGGAAGGTAATTATTATTAGGGAAGCCCTTCTTTCTTTCTCCCGCTTTAGTTAAGATTTCGTCCAGTTTGGTACCAAACAGGTACTCACCCTGACATGGGAGGCCACATAATTTGGACTTCGTCTGGGGATCGCCTTTCCAGCCCTTAAGCCACAGGGCTCTACGTGCCGCATTTGTGAGACCTGCCGATTTGGCCGCCAAGCGTATAGAGTCGGCAGATGAATCCGCCAGGAAAGCCGTAGCCCCTCTAATTAAGGGTATAGAGGACAACAGTTTGTCTCTAGAAAGACCACTTTTAAGTCCTTCCTCTAAGTCACTCAGCCAGACCAACATGGACCTAGCGGTGCATGTGGCGGAGATAGACGGCCTGAAGGCTCCTGTACACGACTCCCAGGCTCTTTTTAATAATGAGTCGGCTTTACGGTCTAACGGGTCCTGTAATGAGCCTGAATCCTCTACAGGTAGCAAATATTTTTTGGATGTGGATGCTACCGCAGCGTCCACCTTTGGCGCTTTTGTCCATGTCGAAAACTCTTCATCATTGAAGGGATAACGCCTTTTTGAGGATGGAGGTAATCCTCTTTGGCCCTGGCTTTCCCACTCTTTTTTGACTAAAGTTTTTATTGCTGCTATCACCAGAAAAGAAGGCCTTTTCTTTTCCGATAAACCGGCAAACATAATATCCTGCTGTGTTTTGGGGACTTTAGAATCCTCGATGCCCATGGTATTACACACGGACCTGACAAGGTTGTCAATACTGTCGGTGGGAAAACATGTATCCTGGTCCTCGTCTGAGGAAACATATTCGTGGGAAATATCAGAGTCTGCTTTCTCCAGGTCAGAAGATGGATTAGATATAGGGGATTCGTATCCTCTTTTACTCCTGGCACGCGGTTCTTTATCTGTACTATGTAAGGCCTGTAACTCTTGTCTAATTATGAGTCTGATGTCCTCTGATTTAACTGAGGCTTCCTCCCGCAAGGTGGAATCAATACATGATTTACAAAGTCTCTTTTTGTAACTATCCGGGAGGGGCTGGAGACATAACGCACACTGTTTGTGCTTCGTTTTTTCAGTTTTCTTTCCCTAGGGTGTATAGGAGAGGGAACAATAGTCAGCCTATGAGGGTAGATGCACACTCACCCCAGTGAAGCTTTAACGGTACCGATGTACGAGGAGGAGACCGGGGTGGAGAAACGGCTTTGTCCGTTTTTTTCCTTGAGGATCCGCTCTGCTTAGAGCGACTGCTGTTGCCACGTGTACGTGGGGTAGAAGCGGTGTCTTCTACAGAAAGCATCGCAGGGTTCTGCGATGAATCCATTGTGGACGCCGGCGCGATAGCGCCGGTGTCCTTTTCATATGGGGGCCGCCATCTTCTTCCGGTTGAACCCGGAAGTGCTAACCACTTCTGGGTCGCGGCTCTGCATTATGCACCTGCGCTGCCACCGGAATCAGCGCAGGTGCCGTCTGTCTCCTCCCTCACCCCGGAGGATACCGCAATCCTCCCGGGGAAACAATGGACCTCCACGCTGCCAGAGCGCTCCCTAGGCGGTCATGTTACCTCGCGCTTGGTCCCGCAGACGACTCCGGGTGGATTTCCATGAGCCAGTAACTCCAACAGTTCTGGCCTCACGGCGCCTGCCAGCAGAGGGGGGAAGCTGAGAAGAGAACCCCCGAAGCTGCATCCAGCTCTGGAGCCCTTGCCGTCCTCTCAGGTAAACTGCGCAAGCGGCATCCAGGCTAGGCATCCTCTTCTCCGTGGATTCCCATAGGAACAGGAAACCAAACTGTGGGAGCGAGGGGGACCGCCCCTTTTATCTCTCCGTAGGGTTTCCTGTTCCTAGGGGTGGATCCCCTCTCTCAGTGGGTGCTGTCGTGGCGAAGAGAAAACGCTAGTTTTCTGTGGGTATATGCATGCAAATTCTGTATGCGATAAACCCGCGGCAGGAGGCGCAGAATTGCCGCGGAAATTTCCGCGGCAATTTTGCTACGTGTGCACTCAGCCTAAGGCAAAAGCCTCATGTTGCATCATGATAGGTGCTCCCCTGGGTGGATAGTACCATATTGTGCATGTAGGGGGCAGTACTGTGGGAACATTAAAAAGTGGGGGGATGGCAGTACTGTGGAGACATTATACTGTGTGTGAGGGGGATGCCAGTCCTGTGGAAACATTATCATGTGTCGGTGGGAACAAAATACTGTGTGTGGGGGTATGGAGGTACTGTAGGAACATTATACTGTGTGTGGGGGTATGGCGGAACTGTAGGAACATTATACTGTGTGTGGGGGTATGGCGGTACTATAGGAACATTATACTGTGTGTGGGGGTATGGCGGTACTATGAGAACATTATACTGTGTGTGGGGGTATGGCGGTACTATGAGAACATTATACTGTGTGGGGGTATGGCGGTACTATGAGAACATTATACTGTGTGTGGGGGTATGGCGGTACTATGAGAACATTATACTGTGTGTGGGGGTATGGCGGTACTATGAGAACATTATACTGTGTGTGGGGGTATGGCAGTACTATGAGAACATTATACTGTGTGGGGGTATGGCGGTACTATGAGAACATTATACTGTGTGTGGGGGTATGGCGGTACTATGAGAACATTATACTGTGTGTGGGGGTATGGCGGTACTATGAGAACATTATACTGTGTGTGGGGGTATGGCGGTACTATGAGAACATTATACTGTGTGTGGGGGTATGGCGGTACTATGAGAACATTATACTGTGTGTGGGGGTATGGCAGTACTATGAGAACATTATACTGTGTGGGGGTATGGCGGTACTGTAGGAACATTATACTGTGTGTGGGGGTATGGCGGTACTGTGAGAACATTATACTGTGTGTGGGGGTATGGCGGTACTATGAGAACATTATACTGTGTGGGTGTATGGCGGTAGTGTGAAAATACCTTTTTTTTTACGAGAGATGCCAGTACTGTGGAAACATTATACTGTGTGAGCGGCATCATATACACTCACTGGCCACTTTATTAGGTACACCATGCTAGTAACGGGTTGGACCCCCTTTTGCCTTCAGAACTGCCTCAATTCTTCGTGGCATAGATTCAACAAGGTGCTGGAAGCATTCCTCAGAGATTTTGGTCCATATTGACATGATGGCATCACACAGTTGCCGCAGATTTGTCGGCTGCACATCCCAAAGATGCTCCATACAAGGCAGGATGGATCCATGCTTTCATGTTGTTTACGCCAAATTCTGACCCTACCATCCGAATGTCGCAGCAGAAATCGAGACTCATCAGACCAAGCAACGTTTTTCCAATCTTCTACTGTCCAATTTCGATGAGCTTGTACAAATTGTAGCCTCAGTTTCCTGTTCTTAGCTGAAAGGAGTGGTACCTGGTGTGGTCTTCTGCTGCTGTAGCCCATCTGCCTCAAAGTTCGACGCACTGTGCGTTCAGAGATGCTCTTAGGCCTACCTTGGTTGTAACGGGTGGCGATTTGAGTCACTGTTGCCTTTCTATCAGCTCGAACCAGTCTGCCCATTCTCCTCTGACCTCTGGCATCAACAAGGCATTTCCGCCCACAGAACTGCCGCTCACTGGATTTTTTTTCTTTTTCGGACCATTCTCTGTAAACCCTAGAGATGGTTGTGCGTGAAAATCCCAGTAGATCAGCAGTTTCTGAAATACTCAGACCAGCCCTTCTGGCACCAACAACCATGCCACGTTCAAAGGCACTCAAATCACCTTTCTTCCCCATACTGATGCTCGGTTTGAACTGCAGGAGATTGTCTTGACCATGTCTACATGCCTAAATGCACTGAGTTGCCGCCATGTGATTGGCTGATTAGAAATTAAGTGTTAACAAGAAGTTGGACAGGTGTACCTAATAAAGTGGCCGGTGAGTGTATATTACATAAGGGGTGTAATAAATAGAGTCATAAAAAAGCCTCCTCAGGGCTGTGCTGCATTTGTACAGACTGCTATCTGCCGTCCAGACGGGACCATGTGACACCAATGGGAAGAGGGAGGTTTCCGGAGGGAAGAGTCTAGAGGGTGCACCTGGTCAGGAGACCTTGATGGCGCAGTTACTGATATTATAAAGGCCGGAGCCCCAAAGGCAGAACAGATTTGGCGCCAACAAAGGAAAGGGGTGCGGGGAAGAATCTGAGGTACCAGCTCATGGTAAAGTGCCCGAGGCAGCTGGGTGTGGGGCAGAACCTGCTTACAGGGCATAATGGGGGCATTACACTGTGTGGGGCCAAGAAAGGGGCCCTGTACTAGGAGAACACTCCGCTCCTCACTTCCTGTCCTCCATAGTTGGCTCGTATGTATCTATTACAGGAAACAGAACAACAACGTTATGGTTCTTATAAAGGGGCAACAACAACCCCAAAAGAGTCTCCTCCGTGCAGAAGGGGTTAATGTCCCCGGCTGCGCTCAGTACTGGGGAATCTCCACATACCTCCACCTGCAGAGCCGCACTCCACAGATATGGCTGCTCTGTGCGCACAGGACCTGTGATGAGGTCACAGGAGGGAGGAGTCAGGGGTCACGTGATCCGCAGTGAAGACGCTACATGGAGACTTCTCCTCAGTCAGTGACATTCCCGCCATTATTCGCCCTCACTACGGTTGAGCCTAGAGTGTATGGGCTCCTTCCAGGTCCTGACTGCAGCCCATACAGTGTAGCAGGCTCATTACTGAAGATGCTAGACTGTACGGGCTCCTGTCAGGTATATATTATTGTAGATATAGACTGTACGGGCTCCTGTCAGGTATATATTATTGTAGATATAGACTGTACGGGCTCCTGTCAGGTATATATTATTGTAGATATAGACTGTACGGGCTCCTGTCAGGTATATATTATTGTAGATATAGACTGTACAGACTCCTGTCAGGTATATATTATTGTAGATACAGACTGTACGGGCTCCTGTCAGGTATATATTATTGTAGATATAGACTGTACGGGCTCCTGTCAGGTATATATTATTGTAGATATAGACTGTACAGACTCCTGTCAGGTATATATTATTGTAGATATAGACTGTACGGGCTCCTGTCAGGTATATATTATTGTAGATATAGACTGTATGGGCTCCTGTCAGGTATATATTATTGTAGATACAGACTGTACGGGCTCCTGTCAGGTATATATTATTGTAGATATAGACTGTACAGGCTCCTGTCAGGTATATATTATTGTAGATACAGAATGTACGGACTCCTGTCAGGTATATATTATTGTAGATACAGACTGTACGGGCTCCTGTCAGGTATATATTATTGTAGATATAGACTGTACAGACTCCTGTCAGGTATATATTATTGTAGATACAGACTGTACAGACTCCTGTCAGGTATATATTATTGTAGATATAGACTGTACGGGCTCCTGTCAGGTGTATATTATTGTAGATACAGACTGTACGGGCTCCTGTCAGGTATATATTATTGTAGATATAGACTGTACGGACTCCTGTCAGGTATATATTATTGTAGATACGGACTGTACGGACTCCTGTCAGGTATATATTATTGTAGATACAGACTGTACGGGCTCCTGTCAGGTATATATTATTGTAGATACAGACTGTACGGGCTCCTGTCAGGTATATATTATTGTAGATATAGACTGTACGGGCTCCTGTCAGGTATATATTATTGTAGATATAGACTGTACGGACTCCTGTCAGGTATATATTATTGTAGATACGGACTGTACGGACTCCTGTCAGGTATATATTATTGTAGATACAGACTGTACGGGCTCCTGTCAGGTATATATTATTGTAGATACAGACTGTACGGGCTCCTGTCAGGTATATATTATTGTAGATATAGACTGTACAGGCTCCTGTCAGGTATATATTATTGTAGATGTAGACTGTACGGGCTCCTGTCAGGTATATATTATTGTAGATACAGACTGTACGGACTCCTGTCAGGTATATATTATTGTAGATATAGACTGTACGGGCTCCTGTCAGGTATATATTATTGTAGATACGGACTGTACGGACTCCTGTCAGGTATATATTATTGTAGATACAGACTGTACGGGCTCCTGTCAGGTATATATTATTGTAGATACAGACTGTACGGGCTCCTGTCAGGTATATATTATTGTAGATACAGACTGTACGGACTCCTGTCAGGTATATATTATTGTAGATATAGACTGTACGGGCTCCTGTCAGGTATATATTATTGTAGATACGGACTGTACGGACTCCTGTCAGGTATATATTATTGTAGATACAGACTGTACGGGCTCCTGTCAGGTATATATTATTGTAGATATAGACTGTACGGGCTCCTGTCAGGTATATATTATTGT
Source organism: Ranitomeya variabilis (assembly GCF_051348905.1). Lineage (NCBI taxonomy): Eukaryota > Metazoa > Chordata > Amphibia > Anura > Dendrobatidae > Ranitomeya > Ranitomeya variabilis. Next base: position 753,847,705 of record NC_135235.1, on the reverse strand, counting down.
AGATATAGACTGTACGGGCCCCTGTCAGGTATATATTATTGTAGATACAGACTGTACGGGCTCCTGTCAGGTATATATTATTGTAGATATAGACTGTACGGGCTCCTGTCAGGTATATATTATTGTAGATATAGACTGTACGGGCTCCTGTCAGGTATATATTATTGTAGATATAGACTGTACGGGCTCCTGTCAGGTATATATTATTGTAGATATAGACTGTACGGGCTCCTGTCAGGTATATATTATTGTGTATACAGACTGTACGGACTCCTGTCAGGTATATATTATTGTAGATACAGACTGTACAGGCTCCTGTCAGGTATATATTATTGTAGATATAGACTGTACGGGCTCCTGTCAGGTATATATTATTGTAGATATAGACTGTACGGACTCCTGTCAGGTATATATTATTGTAGATATAGACTGTACGGGCTCCTGTCAGATATATATTATTGTAGATATAGACTGTACGGACTCCTGTCAGGTATATATTATTGTAGATACAGACTGTACGGGCTCCTGTCAGGTATATATTATTGTAGATATAGACTGTACGGGCTCCTGTCAGGTATATATTATTGTAGATATAGACTGTACGGGCTCCTGTCAGGTATATATTATTGTAGATACAGACTGTACGGGCTCCTGTCAGGTATATATTATTGTAGATACAGACTGTACGGGCCCCTGTCAGGTATATATTATTGTAGATACAGACTGTACGGGCTCCTGTCAGGTATATATTATTGTAGATATAGACTGTACGGGCTCCTGTCAGGTATATATTATTGTAGATATAGACTGTACGGGCTCCTGTCAGGTATATATTATTGTAGATATAGACTGTACGGACTCCTGTCAGGTATATATTATTGTAGATACAGACTGTACGGGCTCCTGTCAGGTATATATTATTGTAGATACAGACTGTACGGGCTCCTGTCAGGTATATATTATTGTAGATATAGACTGTACGGGCTCCTGTCAGGTATATATTATTGTAGATATAGACTGTACGGGCCCCTGTCAGGTATATATTATTGTAGATACAGACTGTACGGGCTCCTGTCAGGTATATATTATTGTAGATATAGACTGTACGGGCTCCTGTCAGGTATATATTATTGTAGATATAGACTGTACGGGCTCCTGTCAGGTATATATTATTGTAGATACAGACTGTACGGGCTCCTGTCAGGTATATATTATTGTAGATACAGACTGTACGGGCTCCTGTCAGGTATATATTATTGTAGATACAGACTGTACGGGCTCCTGTCAGGTATATATTATTGTAGATATAGACTGTACGGGCCCCTGTCAGGTATATATTATTGTAGATACAGACTGTACGGGCTCCTGTCAGGTATATATTATTGTAGATATAGACTGTACGGGCTCCTGTCAGGTATATATTATTGTAGATATAGACTGTACGGGCTCCTGTCAGATATATATTATTGTAGATATAGACTGTACGGACTCCTGTCAGGTATATATTATTGTAGATACAGACTGTACGGGCTCCTGTCAGGTATATATTATTGTAGATACAGACTGTACGGGCTCCTGTCAGGTATATATTATTGTAGATATAGACTGTACGGGCTCCTGTCAGGTATATATTATTGTAGATACAGACTGTACGGACTCCTGTCAGGTATATATTATTGTAGATATAGACTGTACAGGCTCCTGTCATGTGTATATTATTGTAGATATAGACTGTATGGGCTCCTGTCAGGTATATATTATTGTAGATTCAGACTGTACGGGCTCCTGTCAGGTATATATTATTGTAGATACAGACTGTACAGGCTCCTGTCAGGTATATATTATTGTAGATATAGACTGTACGGACTCCTGTCAGGTATATATTATTGTAGATACAGACTGTACGGGCTCCTGTCAGGTATATATTATTGTAGATACAGACTGTACGGGCTCCTGTCAGGTATATATTATTGTAGATACAGACTGTACGGGCTCCTGTCAGGTATATATTATTGTAGATACAGACTGTACGGGCTCCTGTCAGGTATATATTATTGTAGATACAGACTGTACAGGCTCCTGTCAGGTATATATTATTGTAGATATAGACTGTACGGGCTCCTGTCAGGTATATATTATTGTAGATATAGACTGTACGGGCTCCTGTCAGGTATATATTATTGTAGATACAGACTGTACGGGCTCCTGTCAGGTATATATTATTGTAGATACAGACTGTACGGGCTCCTGTCAGGTATATATTATTGTAGATACAGACTGTACGGGCTCCTGTCAGGTATATATTATTGTAGATACAGACTGTACGGGCTCCTGTCAGGTATATATTATTGTAGATATAGACTGTACGGGCTCCTGTCAGGTATATATTATTGTAGATATAGACTGTACGGGCTCCTGTCAGGTATATATTATTGTAGATATAGACTGTACGGGCTCCTGTCAGGTATATATTATTGTAGATACAGACTGTACGGGCTCCTGTCAGGTATATATTATTGTAGATACAGACTGTACAGGCTCCTGTCAGGTATATATTATTGTAGATATAGACTGTACGGCCTCCTGTCAGGTATATATTATTGTAGATACAGACTGTACGGGCTCCTGTCAGGTATATATTATTGTAGATACAGACTGTACGGGCTCCTGTCAGGTATATATTATTGTAGATACAGACTGTACGGGCTCCTGTCAGATATATATTATTGTAGATATAGACTGTATGGGCTCCTGTCAGGTATATATTATTGTAGATACAGACTGTACGGGCTCCTGTCAGGTATATATTATTGTAGATATAGACTGTACGGGCTCCTGTCAGGTATATATTATTGTAGATATAGACTGTACGGCCTCCTGTCAGGTATATATTATTGTAGATACAGACTGTACGGGCTCCTGTCAGGTATATATTATTGTAGATACAGACTGTACGGGCTCCTGTCAGGTATATATTATTGTAGATACAGACTGTACGGGCTCCTGTCAGATATATATTATTGTAGATATAGACTGTATGGGCTCCTGTCAGGTATATATTATTGTAGATACAGACTGTACGGGCTCCTGTCAGGTATATATTATTGTAGATATAGACTGTACGGGCTCCTGTCAGGTATATATTATTGTAGATATAGACTGTACGGGCTCCTGTCAGGTATATATTATTGTAGATATAGACTGTACGGGCTCCTGTCAGGTATATATTATTGTAGATATAGACTGTACAGACTCCTGTCAGGTATATATTATTGTAGATACAGACTGTACGGGCTCCTGTCAGGTATATATTATTGTAGATATAGACTGTACGGGCTCCTGTCAGGTATATATTATTGTAGATATAGACTGTACAGACTCCTGTCAGGTATATATTATTGTAGATATAGACTGTACGGGCTCCTGTCAGGTATATATTATTGTAGATACAGAATGTACGGACTCCTGTCAGGTATATATTATTGTAGATACAGACTGTACGGGCTCCTGTCAGGTATATATTATTGTAGATATAGACTGTACAGACTCCTGTCAGGTATATATTATTGTAGATACAGACTGTACAGACTCCTGTCAGGTATATATTATTGTAGATATAGACTGTACGGGCTCCTGTCAGGTGTATATTATTGTAGATACAGACTGTACGGGCTCCTGTCAGGTATATATTATTGTAGATATAGACTGTACGGACTCCTGTCAGGTATATATTATTGTAGATACGGACTGTACGGACTCCTGTCAGGTATATATTATTGTAGATACAGACTGTACGGGCTCCTGTCAGGTATATATTATTGTAGATACAGACTGTACGGGCTCCTGTCAGGTATATATTATTGTAGATATAGACTGTACGGGCTCCTGTCAGGTATATATTATTGTAGATATAGACTGTACGGACTCCTGTCAGGTATATATTATTGTAGATACGGACTGTACGGACTCCTGTCAGGTATATATTATTGTAGATACAGACTGTACGGGCTCCTGTCAGGTATATATTATTGTAGATACAGACTGTACGGGCTCCTGTCAGGTATATATTATTGTAGATATAGACTGTACAGGCTCCTGTCAGGTATATATTATTGTAGATGTAGACTGTACGGGCTCCTGTCAGGTATATATTATTGTAGATACAGACTGTACGGACTCCTGTCAGGTATATATTATTGTAGATATAGACTGTACGGGCTCCTGTCAGGTATATATTATTGTAGATACGGACTGTACGGACTCCTGTCAGGTATATATTATTGTAGATACAGACTGTACGGGCTCCTGTCAGGTATATATTATTGTAGATACAGACTGTACGGGCTCCTGTCAGGTATATATTATTGTAGATACAGACTGTACGGACTCCTGTCAGGTATATATTATTGTAGATATAGACTGTACGGGCTCCTGTCAGGTATATATTATTGTAGATACGGACTGTACGGACTCCTGTCAGGTATATATTATTGTAGATACAGACTGTACGGGCTCCTGTCAGGTATATATTATTGTAGATATAGACTGTACGGGCTCCTGTCAGGTATATATTATTGTAGATATAGACTGTACGGGCCCCTGTCAGGTATATATTATTGTAGATACAGACTGTACGGGCTCCTGTCAGGTATATATTATTGTAGATATAGACTGTACGGGCTCCTGTCAGGTATATATTATTGTAGATATAGACTGTACGGGCTCCTGTCAGGTATATATTATTGTAGATATAGACTGTACGGGCTCCTGTCAGGTATATATTATTGTAGATATAGACTGTACGGGCTCCTGTCAGGTATATATTATTGTGTATACAGACTGTACGGACTCCTGTCAGGTATATATTATTGTAGATACAGACTGTACAGGCTCCTGTCAGGTATATATTATTGTAGATATAGACTGTACGGGCTCCTGTCAGGTATATATTATTGTAGATATAGACTGTACGGACTCCTGTCAGGTATATATTATTGTAGATATAGACTGTACGGGCTCCTGTCAGATATATATTATTGTAGATATAGACTGTACGGACTCCTGTCAGGTATATATTATTGTAGATACAGACTGTACGGGCTCCTGTCAGGTATATATTATTGTAGATATAGACTGTACGGGCTCCTGTCAGGTATATATTATTGTAGATATAGACTGTACGGGCTCCTGTCAGGTATATATTATTGTAGATACAGACTGTACGGGCTCCTGTCAGGTATATATTATTGTAGATACAGACTGTACGGGCCCCTGTCAGGTATATATTATTGTAGATACAGACTGTACGGGCTCCTGTCAGGTATATATTATTGTAGATATAGACTGTACGGGCTCCTGTCAGGTATATATTATTGTAGATATAGACTGTACGGGCTCCTGTCAGGTATATATTATTGTAGATATAGACTGTACGGACTCCTGTCAGGTATATATTATTGTAGATACAGACTGTACGGGCTCCTGTCAGGTATATATTATTGTAGATACAGACTGTACGGGCTCCTGTCAGGTATATATTATTGTAGATATAGACTGTACGGGCTCCTGTCAGGTATATATTATTGTAGATATAGACTGTACGGGCCCCTGTCAGGTATATATTATTGTAGATACAGACTGTACGGGCTCCTGTCAGGTATATATTATTGTAGATATAGACTGTACGGGCTCCTGTCAGGTATATATTATTGTAGATACAGACTGTACGGGCTCCTGTCAGGTATATATTATTGTAGATACAGACTGTACGGGCTCCTGTCAGGTATATATTATTGTAGATACAGACTGTACGGGCTCCTGTCAGGTATATATTATTGTAGATATAGACTGTACGGGCCCCTGTCAGGTATATATTATTGTAGATACAGACTGTACGGGCTCCTGTCAGGTATATATTATTGTAGATATAGACTGTACGGGCTCCTGTCAGGTATATATTATTGTAGATATAGACTGTACGGGCTCCTGTCAGATATATATTATTGTAGATATAGACTGTACGGACTCCTGTCAGGTATATATTATTGTAGATACAGACTGTACGGGCTCCTGTCAGGTATATATTATTGTAGATACAGACTGTACGGGCTCCTGTCAGGTATATATTATTGTAGATATAGACTGTACGGGCTCCTGTCAGGTATATATTATTGTAGATACAGACTGTACGGACTCCTGTCAGGTATATATTATTGTAGATATAGACTGTACAGGCTCCTGTCATGTGTATATTATTGTAGATATAGACTGTATGGGCTCCTGTCAGGTATATATTATTGTAGATTCAGACTGTACGGGCTCCTGTCAGGTATATATTATTGTAGATACAGACTGTACAGGCTCCTGTCAGGTATATATTATTGTAGATATAGACTGTACGGACTCCTGTCAGGTATATATTATTGTAGATACAGACTGTACGGGCTCCTGTCAGGTATATATTATTGTAGATACAGACTGTACGGGCTCCTGTCAGGTATATATTATTGTAGATACAGACTGTACGGGCTCCTGTCAGGTATATATTATTGTAGATACAGACTGTACGGGCTCCTGTCAGGTATATATTATTGTAGATACAGACTGTACAGGCTCCTGTCAGGTATATATTATTGTAGATATAGACTGTACGGGCTCCTGTCAGGTATATATTATTGTAGATATAGACTGTACGGGCTCCTGTCAGGTATATATTATTGTAGATACAGACTGTACGGGCTCCTGTCAGGTATATATTATTGTAGATACAGACTGTACGGGCTCCTGTCAGGTATATATTATTGTAGATACAGACTGTACGGGCTCCTGTCAGGTATATATTATTGTAGATACAGACTGTACGGGCTCCTGTCAGGTATATATTATTGTAGATATAGACTGTACGGGCTCCTGTCAGGTATATATTATTGTAGATATAGACTGTACGGGCTCCTGTCAGGTATATATTATTGTAGATATAGACTGTACGGGCTCCTGTCAGGTATATATTATTGTAGATACAGACTGTACGGGCTCCTGTCAGGTATATATTATTGTAGATACAGACTGTACAGGCTCCTGTCAGGTATATATTATTGTAGATATAGACTGTACGGCCTCCTGTCAGGTATATATTATTGTAGATACAGACTGTACGGGCTCCTGTCAGGTATATATTATTGTAGATACAGACTGTACGGGCTCCTGTCAGGTATATATTATTGTAGATACAGACTGTACGGGCTCCTGTCAGATATATATTATTGTAGATATAGACTGTATGGGCTCCTGTCAGGTATATATTATTGTAGATACAGACTGTACGGGCTCCTGTCAGGTATATATTACTGTAGATACAGACTGTACGGCCTCCTGTCAGGTATATATTACTGTAGATACAGACTGTACGGACTCCTGTCAGGTATATATTATTGTAGATATAGACTGTATGGACTCCTGTCAGGTATATATTATTGTAGATATAGACTGTACGGACTCCTGTCAGGTATATATTATTGTAGATACAGACTGTACAGGCTCCTGTCAGGTATATATTATTGTAGATATAGACTGTACGGGCTCCTGTCAGGTATATATTATTGTAGATATAGACTGTACGGACTCCTGTCAGGTATATATTATTGTAGATACAGACTGTACGGGCTCCTGTCAGGTATATATTATTGTAGATACAGACTGTACGGGCTCCTGTCAGGTATATATTATTGTAGATATAGACTGTACGGGCTCCTGTCAGGTATATATTATTGTAGATATAGACTGTACGGGCTCCTGTCAGGTATATATTATTGTAGATACAGACTGTACGGGCTCCTGTCAGGTATATATTATTGTAGATACAGACTGTACGGGCTCCTGTCAGGTATATATTATTGTAGATACAGACTGTACGGGCTCCTGTCAGGTATATATTATTGTAGATATAGACTGTACGGGCTCCTGTCAGGTATATATTATTGTAGATACAGACTGTACGGGCTCCTGTCAGGTATATATTATTGTAGATATAGACTGTACGGGCTCCTGTCAGGTATATATTATTGTAGATATAGACTGTACGGGCTCCTGTCAGGTATATATTATTGTAGATATAGACTGTACGGGCTCCTGTCAGGTATATATTATTGTAGATACAGACTGTACGGGCTCCTGTCAGGTATATATTATTGTAGATATAGACTGTACGGGCTCCTGTCAGGTATATATTATTGTAGATACAGACTGTACGGGCTCCTGTCAGGTATATATTATTGTAGATACAGACTGTACGGGCTCCTGTCAGGTATATATTATTGTAGATACGGACTGTACGGGCTCCTGTCAGGTATATATTATTGTAGATACAGACTGTACGGGCTCCTGTCAGGTATATATTATTGTAGATACAGACTGTACGGGCTCCTGTCAGGTATATATTATTGTAGATACGGACTGTACGGGCTCCTGTCAGGTATATATTATTGTAGATACAGACTGTACGGGCTCCTGTCAGGTATATATTATTGTAGATACGGACTGTACGGGCTCCTGTCAGATATATATTATTGTAGATACAGACTGTACGGGCTCCTGTCAGGTATATATTATTGTAGATACAGACTGTACGGGCTCCTGTCAGGTATATATTAGTGATGATATCAGAATGTATGGGCTCCTATCAGGTATATATATCAGTGACGGTATCAGAATGTGTGGGCTCCTGTCAGGTGTATATTAGTGATAATATCAGAATGTATGGGCCTCTGTGAGGTATATATTACAGTAGTGATGATATCAGAATGTATGGGCCCCTGTCAGGTATATATTAGTGATGATATCAGAATGTATGGGCCCCCGTCAGGTATATATTAGTGATAATATCAGAATGTATGGGCTCCTGTCAGGTATATATTAGTGATGGTATCAGAATGTGTGGGCTCCTGTCAGGTATATATTAGTGATGGTATCAGAATGCTTGGGCTCCTGTCAGGTATATATTAGTGATGGTATCAGAATGTAAGGGCCCCTGTCAGGTATATATTAGTGATGGTATCAGAATGTATGGGCCCCTGTCAGGTATATATTAGTGATGATATCAGAATGTATGGGCCCCTGTCAGGTATATATGCTGCGATTGTTCTCGTATGCTGATTCAGCATGAAAAAATAATCACAGATGTGATCTGCCCCATAGATTAACACTGGTCCGAGTGCCATGCGATGCTTTCTCACATAGCGCTCGTCCGTATTCTACGCTAGTGTGACCCTGGCCTTAAACTTATGAAGCGACACAGACCACCTGCAGTTCAGCCATCAATATTTAAATTACAAGTTTTTCACCATCCAAAAAAATGCTAATTTTAACCTAGTTCCATAGGTTTCTTAAAGGGAACCTGTCACCAGGTTTTCCCCATATGTAGTACCACCAGCACCTATATGCCCTTATACACACCCTTCTAGAGTGCTGTTCATACCGTATATACTCAAATATAAGCCAACATTTTCAGCCCACTTTTTTGGGCAGAAAGTGACCCTCTCGGCTTATACTCGAGTCATTGTTGGCAGAGGGGTCAGCGGGGGAGCGGCGGCTGTCACATACTCACCTGCTCCTGGCGCGGTCCCTGCATGTCCGATGGTCTCCGGGCAGCTTTTCCTGTGTTCAGCGGTCACGTGGTTCCGCTCATTAAAGTAATGAATATGGACGCATATTCATTACCTTAATGAGCGGAACATGACCGCTGAACATAGGAAGACACTGCTGGCTCCCGGAGACCATATGACTGACAGTGAGAAGCTGCCAGGGACCGCGCCGGGAGCAGGTGAGTATGACGGGGGGAGGTGAGCATTGCGCAATACTCACCTCTCCCTGTTCCACCGCAGGGCGCCGCTCTGTCTTCCGTCCTCTGGCTATGGCTGTTCAGGTCAGAGGGCGCAATGACATAGTGTGCACGCCACCCTCTGCCTGAACAGTCAGTGCAGAGGATGGAAGACAGAGCAGCGCGCAGCGGTGGAATGTGGAAGGTGACTATCGCAAGTGCCGGGGGCCTGAGCGAAGAGAGGTATGTGATTTTTTTATTTTAATCGCAGCTTCAGCATATGGAGAATAATGTGTAGAGCATCTCATAGGGCATAATCAGTGGAGCATCTCATGGGGCATAATCTGTAGAGCAGCTTATGGGGCCATCAACCTTTATGCAGCATTGTACGGGGCAAAAGTTTCTATGGAGCATCTCATGGGGCTATTAACATTTGTGCAGCATTATATGGGGCATATTTTAATATGGAGCATCTTATGGGGCCATCATGAACTGTATGGAGCATTATATGGGGCTCCTGATTCAATATGGATATTCAAAAACACAACCTACTGCTGTCTCAATTAATTTTACTTTTATTGGTATCTATTTTATTTTTGACATTTACCGGTAGCTGCTGCATTTTCCACCCTAGGCTTACACTCGATAAGTTTTCCCAGTTTTTTGTGGCAAAATTAGGGGGGGGGGGGGGTCGGCTTATACTCGGGTCGGCTTATACTCGAGTATATACGGTACTTAGTTAACACGTTTTTTTGATTAAAAAAAATTGCAAAAGCAATCCCACCACTTCATGGTGAACCTAATTGTGACAGTCCTAACTAATATTAAAAACCTTAATATACACTGCTCAAAAATATAAAGGGAACACTAAAATCCCGCATCCTAGATATCACAGAATGAAATATTCTAGTTCTAAATCTTTATTCATTACATAGTGGAATGTGTTGAGAACAATAAAAGCTCAAAAAGAACAATGTAAATCACAACTAATATAGCACGGAGGTCTGGAGTTGGAATGATGCTCAAATCAAAGTGGAAAATGAAGTTATAGGCTGATCCAACTTCAGCGGAAATATCTCAAGACAAGGAAATGATGCTCAGTAATGTGTGTGGCCTCCGCGTGCGTGCATGATCTCCCTACAATGCCTGGGCATTCTCCTAATGAGGCGGTGGATGTTATCCTGAGGGATGTCCTCAGACATGGAATAAAGCATCTGCCAACCCCTGGCCAGTCTGTGGTGCAACGTGACATTGGTGGATGGAGCAAGACATGATGTCAAAGATGTGCTCGATAGGATTAAGGGCTAGTGGATGGGCGGGCCAGTCCTTAGCATCAATGCCTTCATCTTGCAGGAACTGCTGACACACTCCAGCCACATGAGGTCTGGCATTGTCATGCATCAGAAGGAACCCAGGGCCCAATGCACCAGCATGTGGTCTCACAAGGGATCTGAGGATCTCATCTCGGTACCTAATGGCAGTCAGGCTACCTCTGGCGAGCACATGGAGGACTGTGCGGCCCTCCAAAGAAATGCCACCTCACACCATTACTGACCCACTGCCAAACCGGTCATGCTGAAGGATGTTGCAGGCAGATCTCTCTCCATGGTGTCTCCAGACTCTGTCACGTCTATCACATGTGCTCAGTGTGAACCTGCTTTCATCTGTGAAGAGCACAGGGCGTCGGTAGTGAATTTGCCAATCCTGGTGTTCTGTGGCAAATGTGAAGCATCCTGCACGGTGTTGGGCTGTGAGCACAACTCCCATCTGTGGTCATCGGGCACTCAGACCATCCTCATGGAGTCGGTTTCTAACCGTTTGGGCAGACACATGCAGACAGACACATGTTAAAACGCATGCGGAGGCATCCGCTTGGCCTGCCTACCCAATATTAAAGATAGGGTATGCAGGACGCATGCAGACGTAGGCAGAACTGAATGAAGAGTTGTGGCAGTGAGCGGGGCTTAGGCTACTTTCACACTAGTCCGTCGGTACGGGCAGTCGCAAACCGTCGGCTCGACGGACAGTGTGTTTCATGTAGAACAACGTGGGCAGCATAGGCAGTTTTACAACGCATCCGTGGCCCATTGTGAGTTCCGGGGAGGAGGGGGCGGAGTTTCGGCCGCGCATGCGCGGTCGAAAATGGCGGACTCGATGCACAAAAAAAGCGTTACATGGAACGTTGTTTTGTGCCGACGGTCCGCCAAAACACGACGCATCCATCGCACGACGGATGCGACGTGTGGCAATCCATCGCTAATGAAAGTCTATGGAGAAAAAACGCATCATGCAGGCAACTTTACAGGATGCGTTTTTTTCTCCAAAACGACGCATTGAGACGTGCGTCACACGACGCTAGTGTGAAGGTAGCCTTAACGGAGGAAGAAGGCTGCCGTCCGCAGCCCTGCCGAACACTGGTGTGAAACCAGCCCAAGGCTGTTATGGCACCTTCCATGTGTTACACAGATACATCATGGGCTTGTCCTACCCTACGCATGAAATGAAAGGCTAAAATACAATGTGGAGACTTAATCAGAGCAATGTTTTATTTACATTCAGAACTGGTTTAAGAGGAACAAATGACCATTTCCCACAGAAATCTCAGACTTTTACTTAGATATAGAAACATTTCTAATTTTATAAAACTGCATTTTTTTGCATTGAATAACTATGCCTTTGCTTGTTTCATTTTATGCATTTCTAAAGTATTGTAAAACTGTAACATGCTGTTGGTGCCTGCGGACAGGACTGTTGGTTTGGTATGTGGCTCTGCCTCCCCAGGCCTGCCTCCGGTGTGTGAGGTTTCAGTGTCCCAGACCAGAGATCATAATACCGGCCTTGAATAGTGAAGGACACGGCAGCCGACCCTGAGAAACATCCAAGATGGGAAAGCCCCATCATGTTGAAGAGAGTCTGCTAGATCCAGGCCTAGCAGACCAGTGCTGGTGGGTTCATGGATGCCAGGAGGGGGCTGGCCTAAAGGAAGGTCTCGTCTTTCCTGGCGGGTCGGAGAGTTGTCCAGTCGGTTTTTTGGACAGAACATTTCCAAAACAACCAAAATTGAACAGCAGATCTCTTGGGAGGCAGACTTTAGTCCTCTGCGCCTATCAGTTTAAGAGTACTTCGCTTGTGCAACAGAGTAGGACGCACTAGAAAGTTGGCGTGCATGATTGTTCAGGGCGCTGGCGGTGTGGACCGGCCACCACCAGAGAAGGCCTAGGCCGAAGCCTGGATATTTTAAGAGCAGGGTCACAGGAGCCTCTGGAAAACATGGAGGCTGCATGAATAGGAAGGTTTCCCCAGTAGATGTCCATATTGCTCTGGGGCAAACTAGGACATATTTGTCCTGTCCTTTCCATTTTTTTTTCTTTTTTTTTTTAAAGTAGCCCCCTCACTGCCTGGTAGGATATACCTGTCCTGAAGATCACAAATCCTTCTTCGCAGACCAATGATGAAGATGGGCATGGAATAACCTGGATGCAGACCTTTCGGCGGCTGGCACATAACGGATTCGTCTTCCCTCCCTACTCTATCTGGCTCTATGGGGGCGAGAGGGTAGGGGGATTCGTGGCATGGTCCGTCCTCTGGGAAACCACAAACAATCTTGATGTGTTAGGGCCTTGCCTCGTAGACCACAGATGATACGGTAGTGACAATTCTAGGTGGGAGATTAGAGCGACAATTGCACTGTCGCCCTCAAAAGCAAGTCAGAAACTGGGCTGGGCGGTCCAGACCCATGTCTGCCTCCTACTGACATTAAGCTAAAACGGATTAGCTTCGTGCCAGTTGGTGGTGTAGCCTACTCTACAGGGAAATACCTAAATTTTATTTTTGCATAGCATAAGCAGCATACACTCATTTTTTTTGTGTACCCCAATGAAGCATTAGCCCCCCACATCAACCAGATGGCCACACAGCATAACCTCGCTCCCCCAGTCAGAAACCTCCACCTCACATTAACCAGCGGACCCCACAGGATAAATCCAAAGCCCACCAGACATTCCCTCCCCTCAAGTGTAAATCCAAATATGACGCCCCCTGCCCCAACCATAAATCCCATCAGACACCCCCCCAATCGAACGCCACCCCAGCTTAAACTCTCATCGGACGTGAAACCCCCATCGGACGTCAAACCCCCATCGGACGTCCAACCCCCACAAACCCCCATCGGACGTCCAACCCCCACAAACCCCCATCAGACGTCCAACCCCCCACCCAGCACAAACCCCTATCAGACGTGGACCCCCCCACCCAGCACACACCCCAATCGGACGTGGACCCCCCCACCCAGCACACACCCCCTTCGGACGTCCAACCCCCACAAACCCCCATCGGACTTCCAACCCCCATCGGACATCCAACCCCCCCACCCAGCAGACACCCCCTTCGATGTCCACCCCACACCCAGCTTAAACCCTCTTCAGCCCCCCCAAACCCAACCCATAAGCAGGTCGCCCCCCAATAAAAGGGATCCCCCAGTAAGCAGCAGGTCACCCCCCAATAAAAGGGTTCCATCTGTAAGCAGAAGGTCGTCCCCAAATCCCACCACGGGATCCCCCCCAATAGCCAGCAGCAGATCGCCTCCCCACATTCCACGACAAGCAGGTCGCCTCCCCACATTCCACGGCAAGCAGGTCGCCTCCCCACATTCCACGACAAGCAGGTCGCCTCCCCACATTCCACGACAAGCAGGTCGCCTCCCCACATTCCACGACAAGCAGGTCGCCTCCCCACATTCCACGACAAGCAGGTCGCCTCCCCACATTCCACGACAAGCAGGTCGCCTCCCCACATTCAACGACAAGCAGGTCGCCTCCCCACATTCAACAACAAGCAGGTCGCCTCCCCACATTCAACGACAAGCAGGTCGTCTCCCCACATTCAACGACAAGCAGGTCGTCTCCCCACATTCAATGACAAGCAGGTCGCCTCCCCACATTCAACGACAAGCAGGTCGCCTCCCCACATTCAACGACAAGCAGGTCGCCTCCCCACATTCAACGACAAACAGGTCGCCTCCCCACATTCAACGACAAGCAGGTCGCACCCCACAAGCAGGTCGCCCTCAAATCTCACCACAGAGGTCCCCCCAATAGCCTGCAGCAGGTCACCCCTCACATGCAGGTCACCTCCCCACATCCCACCACAAGCAGGTCACCCCCACATCCCACCACAGGGGTCACCCAATAGCTTGCAGCAGGTCTCCCCCTACATCCACCACAAGGGTCCCCCCCAATAGACAGCAGGTCACGCCCTCCCAAAACCCGACCACAAGCATGTCGCCCTCAAACCCCACCACCAGGGTCTCCCCAATAGCCAGCAGCAGGTCGCCCCCACTAAAAGGGGTCCACCCCGTAAGCAGCACGTCACCTCCACACCCCACCACAGGGGTCCCCCCCAATAGCCAGCAGGTCACCCCCAAACCCCACCACAGGGGCCCATCAATAGCCATCAGCAGGTCACCCCTCCACAAGCAGGTCGCCCCCAATAAAAGGAGTCCCGCAACAAGCAGGTCGCCTCCCCAAACCCAACCATAAGCATGTCACCCTCACTAAAAGGGTTCCCCCGCACTCAGGTCGCCCCCACATCACACCACAGGGGTCCCACCATAGGGGTCACCCCAATAGCCAGCAGCAGGTCTCCCACCCCAAACAGGTCACCCCATAAGCAGCGGAGCCCCCCAAAATCCCACCGCAGGGGTCCCCCACAATAGCCAGCAGCAGCGGAGCCCCCCAAAATCCCACCGCAGGGGTCACCCACAATAGCCAGCAGCAGCGGAGCCCCCCAAAATCCCACCACAGGGGTCACCCACAATAGCCAGCAGCAGCAGAGCCCCCCCAAATCCCACCGCAGGGGTCCCCCACAATAGCCAGCAGCAGCGGAGCCCCCAAAATCCCACCACAGGGGTCACCCACAATAGCCAGCAGCAGCGGAGCCCCCCAAAATCCCACCACAGGGGTCACCCACAATAGCCAGCAGCAGCGGAGCCCCCCCAAATCCCACCGCAGCGGTCCCCCACAATAGCCAGCAGCAGCGGAGCCCCCCAAAATCCCACCGCAGGGGTCCCCCACAATAGCCAGCAGCAGCGGAGCCCCCCAAAATCCCACCGCAGGGATCCCCCACAATAGCCAGCAGCAGCGGAGCCCACCAAAATCCCACCACAGGGGTCCCCCACAATAGCCAGCAGCAGCGGAGCCCCCCAAAATCCCACCGCAGGGATCCCCCACAATAGCCAGCAGCAGCGGAGCCCCCCAAAATCCCACCGCAGGGGTCCCCCACAATAGCCAGCAGCAGCGGAGCCCCCCAAAATCCCACCGCAGGGATCCCCCACAATAGCCAGCAGCAGCGGAGCCCACCAAAATCCCACTGCAGGGGTCCCCCACAATAGCCAGCAGCAGCGGAGCCCCCCAAAATCCCACCGCAGGGATCCCCCACAATAGCCAGCAGCAGCGGAGCCCACTAAAATCCCACCGCAGGGGTCCCCCACAATAGCCAGCAGCAGCGGAGCCCCCCAAAATCCCACCGCAGGGATCCCCCACAATAGCCAGCAGCAGCGGAGCCCCCCAAAATCCCACCGCAGGGATCCCCCATAATAGCCAGCAGCTGCGGAGCCCCCCAAAATCCCACCGCAGGGGTCCCCCACAATAGCCAGCAGCAGCGGAGCCCCCCAAAATCCCACCGCAGGGATCCCCCACAATAGCCAGCAGCAGCGGAGCCCCCCAAAATCCCACCGCAGGGATCCCCCATAATAGCCAGCAGCTGCGGAGCCCCCCAAAATCCCACCGCAGGGGTCCACCACAATAGCCAGCAGCAGCGGAGCCCCCCAAAATCCCACCACGGGTCACTCCCCACACAGACAGGTCGACCACCACAGGGCCTCCCCCCAATAGCGAATAGCGATCGGCAAGTAGCATTTTTCACCCTGAAACCACTGACCTCCATGGCATCCACAAGCTGTCATGCTGTTTTCCTTTGCCGCCTTGGAGAACACGCCCCCCTCCCGATAGGACACGCCCCCGGAAATGACATCACACCTGGAAGGAGCCCATACACTCTAGCATCTACCCCCTCGCTACTGGCACAATCACCTCGCGCCGCCTTTTCTACACAATGTTCTGTGTGGAATGTAACGTGTGATTTCTCTGGAGACAAATAGACCCCACACATGAGGGAATTATCACCGGTTACCGGACGTCTAGTATATGGCGGCATATGATTGTGCTATCGCCTCCACACCAGGAGCTAAAATGCTGAAATCTCGCTTATTCACCCCCTTCCAGTGTCCGGCTAAGGGTCATATACGGCCATGCCCCTCTCCAGTCGCTGTGGGGGTTTTGGTAATAGGATGGAGGGCGGCGTCCATGCTTGGACCTCAGAGAGAGTAATAAAATCACAGCTCACCTTCCCTGTCCTTTACCCCTTACACCTGACCTGTTTAGCCAATGACCTGGAGATAAATGGTTTTACAGACGTAACGTGAGAGGGGCATATAACCTTATACGTATCGCCATGGTGACGGATGGAAGACCGCACACAATACACCTGAGGGGCAGATTGAACATTTGATGCTGCCATTCAGGGTAACCAATGCTCCGGCAGTCTGTGAAAATGTCATTAATTATATTTTTTCTCACTGATTGGTAGATTTCTGGTAATTTTCCTGGATGATATATTGAGTTCCTCACGTACTCTGGAGGAGCATGGTGAGCATGTCAGACAGGTTCTCCAGGTTCTACGTGACAACTATTTATTTGTTAACCTGGAGAAATGGCAATTTGTGGTACAGCAGGTCCAGTTCTCAGGACATTTGGCTTCTGCATTGGGCTTTCAGATGGACCCCGTTAAGGTCCAAGCAGTCCTTGATTGCTTCTAACCAAGTAACCTGAAAGTGTTAAGGTACCATCACACTAAGCAACGTCGCAGCGATATAGCCAGCGATGCGACTGAAACGAGATTGCTAGAGCGTCGCTGTTTAGGTCGCTGTAGAGACGTCAAACACACCAACGCCAGAGCGATGCAGGAGCGATCCAGTGACGTAGCGGCAACCAATTTATCGCTGTCGCTGGTTGCTCGCTCCATGTCAAACAGCCAGAGTGTATTGACTTGACACACCCAAAGGGGCGTTGTAGTGTAGCCAGATAGGCGTGTTTTAGTATAGGGAGACCCCCAGGATGTGACGCGTCGGCGTCCTGTAATATAAACCGCGACTCTGCAGCGATGCAGAACTTGTATATTTGCAAGCGTTATCGTCCCGTTGCACCTTTCAGCGTTCACAGTGACACGACGTCACTGACCCATATTAACGCCGAGCCATCATCAATAGATTTTGCTGTAAGTTCCCTCTCAGGTCGTCGCGGATGAGGGCGTCTCCTTTTTTAATAAAACACGCCTCTCTATCCTTTTATGTCAAACACGGCGATACACGGCGACCTAGCGACCAAATAAAGTTCAGACCTTCCAGCAGCGACCAGCAATTTCACAGCGGGATCCAGATCGCTGCTGCGTGTCAAACACAGCGATATCGCTACCTAGCACGCTGCAACGTCACAGATCGCTGGCTATATCGCTGCGACGTTGCTTAGTGTGACGGTACCTTTACAGAGATTTCTTGTAGTCGAGATACTGAGGAACAAACAAGCGAAAAATAGGGTCTTATCTGATAACAAGATCTAATGAGAATAGAGGAATATTACACTCACCTGATAGAGCGGCACCTCAGCAACATGTTCAATGCATAAATCAGCTGCTGCAGGACACGGGGCCAAAGACCGAGCAGAAGAGCTGATCCGGGTATAATGTGTCTGTACCTGCACTGCTCATGAAGACTATCAGATATGGAGAGTTCCTTAAAATCGTTTATTCAAATAGGTTTTCAAAGTCAACGCGCTTCACAGTCAAGCAGGACCTCTTCCTCAGGACAAAACCTGATAGCGGATGAACAGGTCAAGCTTGGAACATTTTATATGCTGTCTTTTGAAAAAAAAAAAAAAAAAGCCAAACAAAGCACGATATGTCAAAGTTCATGAGAAAGTCCATCAAACAAAGATAATGGGGAGATGGGGAAATCAGGGACCACCTTGATATATTCTTATAATTCACACATACACTCACTGGCCACTTTATTAGGTACACCTGTCCAACTTCTTGTTAACACTTAATTTCTAATCAGCCAATCACATGGCGGCAACTCAGTGCATTTAGGCATGTAGACATGGTCAAGACAATCTCCTGCAGTTCAAACCGAGCATCAGTATGGGGAAGAAAGGGGATTTGAGTGCCTTTGAACGTGGCATGGTTGTTGGTGCCAGAAGGGCTGGTCTGAGTATTTCAGAAACTGCTGATCTACTGGGATTTTCATGCACAACCATCTCTAGGGTTTACAGAGAATGGTCCGAAAAAGAAAAAAAATCCAGTGAGCGGCAGTTCTGTGGGCGGAAATGCCTTGTTGATGCCAGAGGTCAGAGGAGAATGGGCAGACTGGTTCGAGCTGATAGAAAGGCAACAGTGACTCAAATCGCCACCCGTTACAACCAAGGTAGGCCTAAGAGCATCTCTGAACGCACAGTGCGTCGAACTTTGAGGCAGATGGGCTACAGCAGCAGAAGACCACACCGGGTACCACTCCTTTCAGCTAAGAACAGGAAACTGAGGCTACAATTTGCACAAGCTCATCGAAATTGGACAGTAGAAGATTGGAAAAACGTTGCTTGGTCTGATGAGTCTCGATTTCTGCTGCGACATTCGGATGGTAGGGTCAGAATTTGGCGTAAACAACATGAAATCTTTGGGATGTGGTGGAACGGGAGATTCGCATCAGGGATGTGCAGCCGACAAATCTGCGGCAACTGTGTGATGCCATCATGTCAATATGGACCAAAATCTCTGAGGAATGCTTCCAGCACCTTGTTGAATCTATGCCACGAAGAATTGAGGCAGTTCTGAAGGCAAAAGGGGGTCCAACCCGTTACTAGCATGGTGTACCTAATAAAGTGGCCAGTGAGTGTATATATATATATACTTTTTATCTAGCAGGATATATCCAGACATGTCCAGCTTTGCTAAGTTATTCTGCTGACAAGGGAGAGGCTAATCAAGATGTACCTTTGGGTCCTTGCAAAACAACATATCTGTCGACAGTGCACTTCTTATGTAAAAATCCCCTGATGAATCAGGAATGATCTCATGTAATAAACAGCTGATTCGCGCACAACATAATGTATACACCTACTCAAAAGAGTATATAACTGATTGCAACCATTAAACTTTATGGCATCTGAAACAGATTACGTCTGTCTCTGTCCATCATTGCTCGAGCATCCTCATATCTGGCAACCATCCAATATTCCTGAGGGTCTGACTTGCAGACCACCCTAACATCTTGGCATCCCTGGATGGGCTGGCTGAAACTGAAGACCCTCCAATATCTGGAACTCGGCAGCAAACAGACCTGAAGGTCAGAGGGAAGCACAGACAATATTACCGGTGAAGGCAAGCACCTTAGCTTCTTACAATCTCTCTGTGTCTCCATTTGTCTCACAGTCTTCAGACCGGATTCTAGGTATGCTATAGTCAAGTCTTCTTACATGGCCAGCTCAAATTATTTGACAAAGAACTGAAGAATATGCTAAGTGATACTTAAAAGGCATATTGGTTTGGTCAATTTCATGTGCTGCTATCCCTGTTATATGTTCTGTTATATGTCTAGCACATGACTGAAGTGTGTGAGTCAACCTTGAGGAGACGTCCTCTTGGAGTGTGATAGAGATACGGTGTAAAAAGCCGATCAAATCGGGATAGGGCCTCTGCAGTTCCCTCCGGTGACTCCTTGGGGCACCCTGGGTCAGTCTGTCTGTGTCTATCTGTCCTGCCTTGTATGTACGCACAATCTGCCCCACCCAGCTGGTGCTAGTAGATCGGGAGAGAATTTTGATCACATTAATCTGCCTGCTGCCAGTTAGCTTTGTTCTCTGGTTAATATATAGGGTTTCTGTGTATGCCATATTACATCTAAAGGAGGTGCCATTGTCAGACTAGGAGGCCTGAGTGGGATTAGTGAAGTGACGCTGCGGCGGTCACAAGGGAGGAATCCCCCACATGGAGGGTGACGAGGACTGCGCAGACTCCACCTGCAGAGCCGCACACCGGATTCAAGGAGGAGATGACGTCACGGGAACGGGCGGGGTCTCGCTCACCCTGTGCTTGATGCCCAATCGCAGCATAGATCTCGTTCCCTGAGGCCCCTGATCATGTGACCCCTGACTCCTCCCCCTGTGACCTCATCACAGGTCCTGTGCGCACAGAGCAGCCATATCTGTGGAGTGCGGCTCTGCAGGTGGAGGTATGTGGAGATTCCCCAGTACTGAGCGCAGCCGGGGACATTAACCCCTTCTGCACGGAGGAGACTCTTTTGGGGTTGTTGTTGCCCCTTTATAAGAACCATAACGTTGTTGTTCTGTTTCCTGTAATAGATACATACGAGCCAACTATGGAGGACAGGAAGTGAGGGAGCGGAGTGTTCTCCTAGTACAGGGCCCCTTTCTTGGCCCCACACAGTGTAATGCCCCCATTATGCCCTGTAAGCAGGTTCTGCCCCACACCCAGCTGCCTCGGGCACTTTACCAGGAGCTGGTACCTCAGATTCTTCCCCGCACCCCTTTCCTTTGTTGGCGCCAAATCTGTTCTGCCTTTGGGGCTCCGGCCTTTATAATATCAGTAACTGCGCCATCAAGGCCTCCTGACCAGGTGCACCCTCTAGACTCTTCCCTCCGGAAACCCTCCCTCTCCCCATTGGTGTCACATGGTCCCGTCTGGACGGCAGATAGCAGTCTGTACAAATGCAGCACAGCCCTGAGGAGGCTTTTTTATGACTCTCCTTCTTACACCCCTTATGTAATATATATGATGGCGCTCACACAGTATAATGTTCCCACAGTACTGGCATCTCTCGTAAAAAAGGTATTTTCACACTACCGCCATTCCCCCCCACATAGTATAATGTTCTCATAGTACCGCCATACCCCCACACAGTATAATGTTCCTACAGTACCTCCATCCCACCACACACAGTATAATGTTCCTACAGTACTTCCATCTCACCACACACGGTATAATCTTCTCATAGTACCGCCATACCCCCACACACAGTATAATGTTCTCATAGTACCCACACAGGGTCTAATGTTCTCATAGTACTGCCATACCCCCACACACAGTATAATGTTCTCACAGTACTGCCATACCCCCACACACAGTATTATCTTCCCATAGTACCACCATACCCCCGCACACAGTATAATCTTCCCATAGTACCGCTAAACCCCCCACACACAGTATAATCTTCCCAGAGTACCGCCAAACCCCCACACACAGTATAATCTTCCCATAGTACCGCCATACCCCCACACACAGTATAATGTTCTCATAGTACCATCCTCCCACCACACACAGTATAATCTTCTCATAGTACCGCCATACCACCACACACAGTATAATCTTCTCATAGTACCACCATACCACCACTCACAGTATAATGTTCTCACAGAACCGCTATACCCCCACACACAGTATAATGTTCCTACAGTACTGCCATCCCACTACACACAGGATAATCTTCTCATAGTACCACGATACCCCCACACAATTATAATGTTCCTACAGTACCACCATACCCCCCACACAGTATAATGTTCCTACAGTACCGCCATACCCCCACACACAGTATAATGTTCTCATAGTACCGCCATACCCCCACACACAGTATAATGTTCCTACAGTACTGCCATACCCCCACACACAGTATAATGTTCTCATAGTACCGCCATACCCCCACACACAGTATAATGTTCTCATAGTACCGCCATACCCCCACACACAGTATAATGTTCCTATAGTACCGCCATACCCCCACACACAGTATAATGTTCCTACAGTACCTCCATCCCACCACACACAGTATAATATTCTCATAGTACCGCCATCCCACCACACACAGTATAATCTTCTCATAGTATCGCAATACCCCCACACACAGTATAATGTTCTCACAGTGCCGCCATACCCCCAAACACACAGTATAATGTTCCTACAGTACTTCTATCCCACCACACACAGTATAATGTTCTCACAATACCGCCAAACCCCACACACAGTATAAAGTTCTTACAGTTCCTCCATCCCACCACACACAGTATAATCTTCTCATACTACTACCATACCCCCACACACAGTATAATCTTCTCGCAATACTTCCATCCCACCACACACAGTATAATCTTCTACAGAAGAAAAAAAAGAGACAAAACCAGCTCACCTACTAGGCATTTGTTGTGGGGAAGCCCGGATGACGTGCAGTCTTCACGTGAGGCAATAGAACAAATAGAGGAGAAAATCCAGCTTCCAAAAATATCAAAATTTATTAAAGATAAAATCCAAAGTCCAAAAACATGGTTCACAGGAGAAGAAATAGCAGCAAGCTACATGTTTCGAACAATAAGTTCTTTTTCAAATGCTTTGAAAAAGAACTTATTGTTCGAAACATGTAGCTTGCTGCTATTTCTTCTCCTGTGAACCATGTTTTTGGACTTTGGATTTTATCTTTAATAAATTTTGATATTTTTGGAAGCTGGATTTTCTCCTCTATTAGTATAATCTTCTCATAGTACCGCCATACCCACCACACAGTGTAATGTTCTCATAGTACCGCCATACCCCCACACACAGTATAATGTTCTCATAGTACCGCCATACCCCCACACACAGTATAATGTTCTTACAATACCTCCATCCCACCACACACATTATAATCTTCTCATAGTACCGCTACACCCCATACACAGTATGATGTTCCTATAGTACCGCTATACTCCCACACACACAGTATAATGTTCCTACAGTACCTCCATCCCACCACACACAGTATAATCTTCTCATAGTACCACCATACCCCCACACACAGTATATTGATCTCACAGTACCTCCATCCCACCACACAGTATCATCTCATAGTACCGCCATACCCCCACACAGTATAATGTTCTCAGTACCGCCATACCCCCCGACACAGTATAATATTCTTACAGTACCTCCATCCCACCACGCACAGTATAATCTTCTCATAGTACCGCCATACCCCAACACACAATATAATGTTCTCACAGTACCTCCATCCCACCACACTCAGTATAATGTTCTCACAGTACCTCCATCCCACCACACACAGTATCATCTCATAGTACCGCCATACCCCAACACAGTATAATGTTCTCAGTACCGCCATACCCCCACACACAGTATAATATTCTTACAGTACCTCCATCCCACCACGCACAGTATAATCTTCTCATAGTACCGCCATACCCACCACGCAGTGTATTGTTCCCATAGTACCGCCATACCCCCACACACAGTATAATGTTCTCACAGTACTGCCATACCCACCACAGGGTAATGTTCTCATAGTACCTCCATCCCACCACACACATTATAATCTTCACATAGTACCGCCATACCCCTACACACAGTATAATCTTCTGTCACGGGGTCCTTCTCCGGTATCAAACAATCAACAGAGCTAGAAAATAGTGAGCAACTCCAAGACCTTAATTTAGGCAAAAATACGAAAAGTCCATATACGATCCACCACACAAAGGATTAAACAGTCCAGAAAACGAATGCAGTTCGGTAACAGGATAAAAGTCCTACAATCCAGCAGACAGAGGATAGCATAGTTCATATACTCTTCTTTCTCTCTGATATGCTGTATCCACATCATTCCACACAAGACTGATTTGTGTCACCTCCCTGATATTTACAAGTCCCTCTCCTCATTCACAGGTTAGGGGTGTGGGTCGCAGGGGCTCATTGTTTGAACAAGCTAGTTCAGTATGTCATTAGCATATTAGCAAACAACATTATTTACTGACCCTGTGGAGAGATAACAGTACAGGACTGTGGGGGCTGATATCAATTGGCAAATAACTCATCCTACAAGAGAACACCATGATAATAAGTAAAATATAAATATACACAAAATGATACCCACATAACATATCCCACCATCACACTTCTCACAGTACCGCCATACCCCCACAGAGAGTATAATGTTCCTACAGTACCTCAACCCCACCTCACACAGTGTAATATTCCTACAGTACCTGCATCCCACCTCACACAGTATAATCTTATCATAGTACCGCAATTCCCCCACACAATATAATGTTCATACAGTACCTGCATACCCCCACACACAGTATTATGCTCCTACAGTACCTCCATCCCACCACACACAGTATAATCTCATAGTACCGCTATACCCCCCCCACACAGTATAATGTTCTCACAGTACCACCATACCCCCACACACAGTATAAAGTTGCCCCAGTACCAGCATCCCACCACACACAGTATTTTGTTCCTACAATAGTGGCCTCCCACAGACACAGGATGTTTCCACAGGACTGGCATCCCCCTCACACACAGTATGATGTCCCCACAGTACTGCCATCCCCCCACTTTTTAATGTTCCCACAGTACTGCCCACTACACGCACAATATGGTACCATCCACTTCACTGACTACCACTGACCGTTAATTAATAAATACTCACTTAGCCTCATTCTTGGTGCAAATACAATTGAACCCAGGATCTATGAGATATTTGCCATACGATAGTGGGATAGGCAGGAGTGTATCATCCAAAATGGTAGCCCACTCGGTTGCTATGATGCCTATGAATGGACAGGGCTTGGTGGGGTGTGGTATTGGTCACCGTGTCCTTCCCATCATCATAATTTCAGCGATATCCACTAAAGGGCAATTGGGAAGAGAGATGCTAAGTGCCAGAATTGGCTGGTTATTAAGTATAGGGGGACCCTACATCACTTTTTTGGGTGCTCCCCCATTTTAATAGCCTGGGAAGCTCCACGGTTATTACCCCCTTCCTATGCTATAAGTAAACTTCTGTGTGAATCAGCGCTGAGATCTAACGTGCTAGAAGATTACAGTGCGGGGAAGACGGGAAACCTTCACATAGACGGCCGGTGGTGATGGATTCAGTGACCGACTCTGGCCACATATGTCTCTAGAGCCGTAGTAGAAGATGAAGATGTCGTCCTCATCATGAAGTAGTTATTTCTTATGTCGCGTGTAATGAATATCTCCTGCAGTATTGCTAATGCCGATTCCAGGGTCGGTAAATAAGACGAGAATTAGCGTTATGGAAGATGAGTCTATGAGAAACGTATTCAGCTGCCGACTCCGAGGAAGAAACTGCTTGTTGTCTGTGGCCTAAATATATAGGTTTTATTAGTAGATGTAAAGAAGGAAACTAAATACTGTAAAATAATAAATCTCCTCATATGTTTCCCTTATTATCTCCAGTAATTGTATTATTACACAGGATTCTTATGATGTTACATCGGCTCATCTTCTCATTCAGGTCTCTACAATATTGGATCCTCTCAGTGAAGATCTTCCACAAAACAAAATTTTCCTGATTTACCGATCAAAGATGGATATGGACAGAGACAAGATGGCGGAGAGGATATTACACCTCACCCTAGAGATCCTCTTCCGGCTTACTGGAGAGGTGAGAGATTCTGATGACGTCACATTACATCATTCTTATCTATGGGAATAACAGATGGACAGAACTGGAGAGGTGAGGACTCTGGAAATGTCTGTAGTGAGATTTATTAATGTGTCTCTCCATTACCAGGATTACACAGTGGTGAAGAAGACCTCTAGTGATCGCTGTCAGGACCCTATGTCTGAGGGATGGGGAAGACCCCTGAGCCCAATCACGGGGCCTCCACCTCACCCCCTGATCCATGAGGACATCAATGACCAGAAGATCCTAGAACTCATCTACAAGATGATTGAGCTGCTGACTGGAGAGGTGACAGTGCTGGGAATGCTGGGACATTATACAGTAACACTATGAAGGGATCGGGGGGATGACGGTATCATTGTATGTGTCAGGTTCCTATAAGGTGTCAGGATGTCGCTGTCTATTTCTCCATGGAGGAGTGGGAGTATTTAGAAGGACGCAGAGATCTGTACAAGAACGTCATGATGGAGGTTCCCCAGCCCCTCACATCTCCAGGTAATAGGACTAAATACACACGGCCTATAATTATCTGTATGTAAAGAATGAATTCACTCCCTGTATGTGTTTCCTCCAGATCTATCCAGTAAGAGGACAACACCAGAGAGATGTCCCCGTCCTCGTCTTCCACAGGACTGTAACCAAGAAGATCCCAATGCTCCTCAGGATCATCAGGTAGATGGAGAGAAGGTGTCAGGAGATCTCCCCTATGATGTGTAGACGCCGGTGAAGGTCTTGTGCTCAGTCTTGTTTTATCCACCAGTATTATATGTTTTATATTTGTGTAATGAGAACGGTGGAGATGGCAGGATTAGAGCTGATCATAGATGTGACTTCTCCATCTGTCGGTGACTTTTATAATATTTGTTTCAGGGTGAAGACCTGACCCATATTAATACTACAGAGACATATGTGAGGGATGATGAGTGGTGTAAAGAGGAGATTCCCACATATGACTACCCAGGTGAGTAGTAATCACTAAATGCAGAGAGGTCACAGATTCTTCTCAGTCACCGGCTGTGGCTGCTTTATGGGTGGTGTAGTCCGGCTGTATTACCATGATCACCATTTTGCCTCTAGACCACAACATTCTCCTTCTATACACTGACCTGAGAGACTTCCTGATCATCACTGCGCATGAGAGGAAGCCTCTCAGGTCTGGAGAACCGGATGTCGTCATGACTACATCGGGTCTCCATGGCAGCGATCGAGACCACGCGTCATGCCACAGGGTCTAGGATCCAAAGGCAGAGGGGCTGTCGGCCCATATAGTGAGGGATCAGCGACCTGTCATAAGCCAATACAGATGAATATGTAATCAGAGCCCCACATAAAGCCCCGCCCACAGCCCCGCCCCAGAGCACCACATAAAGTCCCACCCACAGCCCCGCCTCAGAGCACGAGAATCTCATTAACTTAAAACTACAAATACAGATTAAACAACAACCACAAGACGGATTTCATCACCATGTATCAGCGTAATCAGTATAACGGCACCGACCTGACAGTGTCTGTAGGTTACTGAGCATAATCCTGCTGACAGGTTCCCTATAAGACATCTCCGCTCTGCACTATTATACACAGTTCTCTTTAAATGTGTAATATTTCGTCTTGAAACTCATCTGACAGAAAATATTGGAGCTTCCGATAGTTTAGATTGTGAAGTCACCGAGCCCCGTGCTCTAATTACCCAGAGAGGTTTCACCACTAGCTCCTCATTTATTACTGATGGAGACTGTTCAGTTTGAGCATTTCAGTAGATGTTATTGTCTATAGTCAGTTTTTGATTACAGTAGTGTCCAGAATACTCTGATTTATCCTCTTCCCGCAGTCCAGTTCTGTGTTCTTAATCAGGCCCCATTTTTACAATCTGACGTGTGTCACTTTATGTGGGGATAACTTTGGAATTCTTCACAAAGGATAATAGAAAACAAATGGCTCTTACAAATTATTTTCCAACTTCTCACAATACCCTACATACGATTGTACACTACTCTCTGGGCACATGGCAGTGTTCAGAAGGGAAGGCGCGCCATTTAGCTGTTTGAATGCAGATCTAGCTGGAATAGTTTGCAGATACAATGTATTGGGAGCACTGTTTGTGGTCTACTGGCAGCTCAAAAGATCTCCACCATGAACATGCTTGGCACTATCTTCTCTGCTTTCCATATCCCAAGGATTGCCTTGCTCATCGCCCTTTAAACTAAACTAAACTACATGTTGAGAAGCCACAAAGATTCTGGGAGAATATCCTATGGACAGATGAGACAAAAATGGAACTTTTAGGCAAGGCACATCAGCTCTATGTTAACAGACGGAAAATTGAAGCATATCAAGAAAAGAGCACAGTCCCTACTGTGAAACATGGAGGAGGCTCTGTTATGTTCTGGAGCTGCTTTGCTGCATCTGGCACATGGTGTCTAGAATCTGTGCAGGGTACAATGAAATCTCAAGACTATCAAGGGATTCTAGAGAGAAATGTGCTGCCCAGTGTCAGAAAGCTTGGTCTCAGTCACAGGTCATGGGTCTTGCAACAGGATAATGACCCAAAACACACAGCTGAAAACACCCAAGAATGGCTAAGAGGAAAACATTGGACTATTCTGAACCATCTTTGGAAAGAGCTGAAGCATGCCGTCTGGAAAAGGCAACCTTCAAACAGTAGACAACTGGAGCAGTTTACTCTTGAGGAGCGGCCAAAATACCAGTCGAGAGGAGCAGAAGTCTCATTGACAGTTACAGGAATCGTTTGATTGCAGTGATTGCCTCAAAAGATTGTGCAGCAAAATATTAGCCCTTTCGTGCCAGAGCCTGTTTTTGCCTTCATGACCGGGCCAATTTTTTCAGTGTCACTTTGAGGTCATAACTCTAAAACTCTTTAACGAATCCTGGTGATTCTGAGATTGTTTTCTTGTGACATATTGTACTTTATGATAGTGATAAAATTTATCTGATAGAACTTGCGTTTATTTGTTAAAAAAATGGAAATATAGCGAAAATTTTGAAAATTTCAAAATTTTCATTTTTATGCCCTTAAATCAGTCATATCACACAAAATAGTTAATAAATAACATTTCCCTCATGTCTACTTTAAATCAGCACAATTTTGTGGGAAAAAAAATTTTGTTAGGAAGTTATAAGGGTTAAAAATTTACCAGCAATTTCTCATTTTTACAACAAATTTACAAAACCATTTTTTAGGGACCACCTCGCATTTGATGTGACTTTGAGGGGATCAATATAACAGAAAATACCCAAAAGTGACACCATTCTAAAAACTGCACCCCTCAAGGTCCTCAAAACCACATTCAAGAAGTTTATTAACCCTTCAGGTGCTTCACAGGAATGAATGGAATGTGGAAGGAAAAAATAAACATTTACTTTTCTTTCACAAAAATTTTCTTTTAGACCTAATTTTTTTCACTTTCTCAAGAGTAACGTGACACCATTTTGGAGAATAGACCCCTTAGGGAACTTATCTGGATGTGTATTGAGCACCTTAAACCCAGAGGTGTTTCACAGAAGCTTATAATGTAGAGCTGTGGAAAGAAGAAAAAAATAATTTTTCACAAATCTTTTTAGCTCCGTATTTTGCATTTTCATTAGGGTAACAGGAGAAATTGCTCCATACAATTTGTTGTGCAATTTCTCCTGAGCACGCCGATACCCCATATGTGGGGGAATACTACTGTTTGGGCGCATGGCAGAGCTCAGAATGGAAGGAGTGCCATATTGAGAGCAGATTTTGCTGGAATTTGTGGGTGACATGTCACATTGTCAGAGCCCATGAGGTGTCTAAACAGTGGAAACCCCCGTCAAGTGACCCCATTTTGGATACTAGACCCCCAAGGAACTTATCTATATGTGTGGTGGGCACTTTGAACCCTCAAGTGCTTCACAGAAGTTAATTACTTAGAGCCGTGAAAGTAAAAAATCATATTTTTTCCACAAAAAATATCTTTTCGCCCTCAATTTTTTTTCAAAAGGGTAACAGGAGAAATTGTACCCTCAAATTTTGTTGTTCAATTTCTTCTGAGTATGCTGACATCCCATATGTGGGGGTAAACCACTGTTATGGCGCATGGCAGAGCTCAGAAGGGAAGGAGCGCCATATTGGAGAGCAGATTTTGCTGGAATTGTTTGTGGGTGACATGTCACATTGTCAGAGCCCCTGAGGTGCCAGAACAGCATAAGCCCCCAAAAATGACTGCATTTTACAAAATACTTCCCTGAATGAATTCTTCTAGTGGTGCAGTGAGCATACTGACACCTCAGGTGTTCCATAGAAAATTTATACCATTGGGCAGTGAAGAAAAAATAATTACATTTTTACCACTTAAATGTTGTTTTAACCCCAGATTTTACATTGGAAAATAGTTAGATAGGTAAATGTTCACTACACCATTGATGAATTCCCAGAGGGGTGTCATTTCCAAAATGTGGTCACTTCAGGGGGGATTCTGCTGTTATGGCACTTTGGAGAGCCGCTAAGTAACAGAATCCCCCTGAAGTGACCACATTTTGGAAATGACACCCCTCTGGGAATTCATCTATGGATATGGTGACCATTTTCACTATACGGATGATTTCCAGAAACACATAGTGGAAGTTTTAGAGCAAAAATTGCAAAAAATGTCATTGTAGTGCCCAATATATTGTGCCCAGCTTGTGTCTCTGGAGACATCCCCCCACCTACCCCCGGAAATTGTTAAGTCCGCTCTACTCAAATGTCTGTCACTAATTAAACCAAATGCTTGAATGTCAAAACAGTCTAAAAACGTGGTTCTGTGTGGAAGATTATAAATCAGTCATGGAGTCCTAAGGCCGGGAATGATGGGCACTTTTCATGCTTGATTTTACAGCATCTTGCGATACTTCACCCCTCTCCTCCTGACCGGAGGGTCATACTTGCCATAACCACCCAAGGTAATCCTACCTAGTAGTGAGCACCAGAGGTGTCAAACTGCATTCCTCGAGGGCCGCAAACAGGTCATGTTTTCAGGATTTCCTTAGCATTCCACAAGGTGCTGGAATCATTCTGTGCAGGTGATTAAATTATCACCTGTGCAATACAAGGAAATCCTGAAAACATGACCTGTTTGCGGCCCTCGAGGAATGCAGTTTGACACCTCTGGTGAGCACTACTCACCACCACCGACCTCTGAAAAACAGCACGTGAATACAGAATATTTGATGGTTCCCTATCGCGGACTTGAGATTTCCATATATAACATACGACCACACGACTATTTGTGTATATACCTTTGTTCGGTTTTTCTCTGGTTTTCCTGTTTTTCTATTTTTTCCCTCCCCCCCCCCCTTTCAGTTTTTCCTATTTTTCATGTTAACAGGCACCTTAGTCTGTACCCCATGTCTGTAACATTTTGTGAACTGTGTTATGTCACGTTGTCTGTACCTCTGAATTACTGTTCTCTCGATTATTGTAGCAACTTAGGAAGGTTTCCTAGACCGAAGCTTTTTATTGGTACTACAATAAAAATACGGAGTTACTCACACTTAAGTTGAGTGCCAGGTTCTTTTTGTATCTGTGAACTCGTAATGACCTGGAGAATCAGAATAACAGGTCAGTTTTAGCATTTAGTGAACCTAGCAAAAAAGCCAAACAAAAAAGCAGTGTGGGATTGCAATTTTTTTGCAACTTCACCGCACTTGAAATTTGTTTCCCGTGTTCTAGTACATGATATGGTAAAACCAATGATGTCATTAAATGTACAACTTGTCCCGCAAAAAATAAGCCCTCACATGGCCAAATTGATGGAAAGATAAAAAAGTTATGACTCTGGGAGTGAGGGGAGCGAAAATCCGAGAAAAGCTGGAGTCATGAAGGGGTTAACAAAACAATATTCTATCTGTGTATCTGATTTCTGGATACATTAGAGGGATTAGGTCTCTGGTCACTGGATCCCTGAGATGTTCACTGAGGCTGCCGGAGTTCTCGTGTTGTGCAGCCGATATAGGAGAGATCACAGATACTGCAGGTAACCATGTACAGTGCCTTGTGAAAGTATTTGGCCCCCTGGAACTTTTCAACCTTTTCCCACATATGCTTCAAACATAAAGATACCAAATGTAAATTTTTGGTGAAGAATAGTGTTGAGCGATACCGTCCGATACTTGAAAGTATCGGTATCGGAAAGTATCGGCCGATACCGGCAAAGTATCGGATCCAATCCGATACCGATACCCGATACCAATACAAGTCAATGGGACTCAAGTATCGGACGGTATTCCTGATGGTTCTCAGGGTCTGAAGGAGAGGAAACTCTCCTTCAGGCCCTGGGAACCATATTAATGTGTAAAAGAAAGAATTAAAATAAAAAATATTGCTATACTCACCTCTCCGACGCAGCCTGAACCTCAGCGAGGGGACCGGCAGCGTTGTTTGCTTAAAATTCGCGCTTTTCTTTCCTTACGTGAAGTCCCGGCTTGTGATTGGTTGCGTCGCTGTCAACCAATCACAAGCCGGGAGGCTGGACACGCGCTCATTTTACAATGCGCGCGTGTCCAGCCTCCCGTGACGTCCCGGCTTGTGATTGGTTGCGTCGCTGTCAACCAATCACAAGCCGGGAGGCTGGACACGCGCTCATTTTAAAATGCGCGCGTGTCCAGCCTCCCGTGACGTCCCGGCTTGTGATTGGTTGCGTCGCTGTCAACCAATCACAAGCCGGGAAGCCATTTTAAAATGCGCGCGTGTCCAGCCTCCCGGCTTGTGATTGGTTGAACGCGACGCAACCAATCACAAGTCGGGACGTCACGGGAGGCTGGACACGCGCACATTTTAAAATGGCTTCCCGGCTTGTGATTGGTTGACAGCGACGCAACCAATCACAAGCCGGGACGTCACGGGAGGCTGGACACGCGCGCATTTTAAAATGAGCGCGTGTCCAGCCTCCCGGCTTGTGATTGGTTGACAGCGACGCAACCAATCACAAGCCGGGACGTCACGGGAGGCTGGACACGCGCACATTTTAAAATGAGCGCGTGTCCAGCCTCCCGTGACGTCACGGCTTGTGATTGGTTGCGTCGTCCATGTGACTGCGACGCAACCAATCACAAAGCCGGGACGTAATTTTAAAATCCTTAAGGACCTGAAATTACGTCACGGCTTGCTGTGATTGGTTGCGTCACCCATGTGACTGCGACGCAACCAATCACAAAGCCGGAGCGTAATTTTAAAATACTGAATGACCTGAAATTACGTCACGGCTTGCTGTGATTGGTTGCGTTAAGGCCACATGGGCGGCACGCAACCAATCACAAGCCGGGACTTCACATAAGGAAAGAAAAGCGCGAATTTTAAACAAAGAACGCTGCCGCTTCCCTCGGTGAGGACCAGGCTGCGTCGGAGAGGTGAGTATAGCAATATTTTTTATTTTAATTCTCTCTTTTACACATTTTTACATTAATGTTGTTTCGATACCGATACCCGATACCACAAAAGTATCGGATCTCGGTATCGGAATTCCGATACAGCAAATATCGGCCGATACCCGATACTTGCGGTATCGGAATGCTCAACACTAGTGAAGAATCAACAAGTGGAACACAATTGTGAAGTTGAAAGAAATGTATTGGTTATTTTAAATTTTTGTGTAAATACAAAAACTGAAAAGTGGGGCGTGCAATATTATTCAGCCCGTTTACTTTCAGTGCAGCAAACTCACTCCAGAAGTTCATTGTGGATCTCTGAATGATCCAATGTTGTCCTAAATGCCTAATGACGATACATATAATCCACCTGTGTGTAATCAAGTATAAATGCACCTGCTCTGTGATAGTCTCAGGGTTCTGTATGAAGCACAGGGAGCATCATGAAGACCAAGGAACACAACAGGCAGGTCCGTGATACTGTTGTGGCGAAGTTTAAAGCTGGATTTGGAAACAATGATTTCCAAAACTTTAAACATCCCAAGGAGCACTGTGCAAGTGATCATATTGAAATGGAAGGAGTATCATACCACTGCAGATCTAACAAGACCCGGCCGTCCCTCTAAACTTTCATCTCAAACAAGGAGAAAACTGATCAGAGATGCAGCCAAGAGGCCCATGATAACTCTGGATGAACTGCAGAGATCTACAGCTGAGGTGGGACAGTCTGTCCATAGGACAACAATTAGTCAAACACTGCACAAATCTTGCCTTTATGGAAGAGTGGCAAGAAGAAAGCCATTTCTCAAAGATATCCATAAAAAGTGTTATTTTAAAGTTTGCAACAAGCCACCTGTAATAATTATAGGGGATAACTCAGGAGACTCTTTGCGTGGAACAAGATAACTACAGGACACAGTTTTATAAGTGGTAAAGTCTATATTATCACACGGTGATTCAAACAGGTGCAGAGAGAAACTCAAGTCGGCAACACTTGGTGCAAATAATAAACGCAGCTTAGCAGTCTATAGGAAACTTCAGAGAAACAAGCAATCAAGCAGAAAGTCTATGAAGTACAGTTATACTTGAGGATACTTGACACGAATAAATCCTTGACTTAGTCCAGACACAGATAGATATGCTTATAAGGCAGTTCAAATCATATCTTAGCTCAACCAGGGAGGCCTGGTTAATAGTCTCAGGTTATTGCAGCAGCAGCTTACATGTCCAGCAAATGCAGATGAAGTAAACACGAGCAGCAGATGGAGGATTACTGGAGACTTCTGTATGGAGCAGGAACTCAGAGCAGAGTAGCAGGATCACCACACAGGTTCACAGGAGCAGGGGTATAGCCAGGGAGTAATCAGAGGTCAGGAGCTGGATGCAAGGCAGAATACTCTAGCACAGACTGAAGGCTGGGGTGGAGTTTTATAGCAGGAAGACAAGTGCACATGAGACCAAAGACGCCATGTTGGAAAAGGGCAGTGATGCACAAAAGGTAAAAAAATGTTCAGAGTCCTGACATTACTCCCTCCTTAGAAGCGGCCTCAGGAAGATCATGGACCTGGTTTCTCAGGGAATCGAGAAATCTTCTGTTGGGCATTGATGTTTTCCACAGGTTCCCAAGAGTCTTCCTCAGGGGGATATCCCTGCCATCTTATCACATATTGGAGCCGATTCCTGCGAATCCTGGAATCAATAATTTCCTCCACCACAAATTGTTCTTGCCCATCAATCACCACAGGCTGCGGAGGTGGCATAACACGTCCCTGGAAGGTATTAGGAGATACAGGCTTTAGTAAAGATACATGAAAAACTGGGTGTACCTTCATAGTCCTAGGCAGCTTCAGCCGGCAGGCCACAGAGCTCACAATACCGTTCATCTTGAAGCGGCCAATGAATTTCTGTCCAAGTTTTTGTGAAGGAACGTTTAACTTCAGATTCTTAGTTGCTAACCACACGGAATCTCCTACCTTGAACATGGGTACAGGTTTACGGAATCTGTCAGCCGATCTCTTATAACGTTCTTGAGCTGTGGTCAGGGATTCCTTCAGAACCTCCAGATTTTGTCTCATCGCAGTCAGCCTTTCCTCCACTGCTGGAACCGGAGAATTAATTGGAGACCTAGGTAAAATACACGGATTATAACCCAGATGAGCAAATAAAGGTGTAAATTTAGTGGAGGCGCTCTGAGAATTATTGTATGAAAATTCAGCTAACGGCAACAACTCCAACCAATCATCCTGGAGATGGCTGACATAGCATCTTGGATATTGTTCCAGCATCTGGTTGGTACGCTCAGTCTGACCATTTGTCTGGGGATGGTAAGCAGAAGAGAGACAGACATTAATATTGAGTGTAGAGCAAAACCCCTTCCAGAATCTTGAAGTGAACTGTACTCCACGGTCAGAGATGATCTCATCCGGCACCCCATGCAACCGAAAGACATTCTGTATAACCAAGTTCACTGTATCTCTAGCTGAGGGGAGGCCGGTGCACGGAACAAAATGAGCAACTTTAGTCAGGCGATCAACTACCACCATGATTGTATTCATGCCCCCCGATGTAGGCAGCTCCACAATAAAGTCCATTGATATAGACCCCCAAGGGCGGGACGGAACAGGAAATGGTTGTAGAAGACCTGTAGGTGCCACATGAGGAGTCTTGTAACGAGCACATACCTCACAAGAGAGAACATAGTCCTTGGTATCCTTCAGGCAAGTTGGCCACCAGAACAATCGGCTCAGGAACTCTTGTGTCTTCTGTACCCCCCTGTGACCAGCCAACTTGGAGTCATGTACCAACTTGAGGATCTGCAGACGAACGACCTCAGGGACATAGATACGTCGATTTCTGAACCACATGCCACCCTTAAAGACAAGATTAATATCCACAGGTGGGTTGGCCAGAAATACATCACCTTCATAGGCCTCCCTGCACTCCTTCCACAAGTCCTGATCGTGGATAACCGATGAAATTGGCATCAGATAGAATGGTCTTGGACGGGGCTCCAGGTACGGAATCCGCAGCATGGATTCGGGATAAAGCATCAGCCTTCCCATTATGAGAACCTGGACGGTACGAGATAACAAAGTTAAATTGATTTAAAAATAAGTTCCAACGAGCCTGCCGAGGAGAAAGCTATCTAGCGGATCTAAGGAACTCTAAATTGCGATGGTCAGTTAGCACTATAATCTGTTGTGCAGCTCCTTGCAGATGATGCCTCCATTCTTTGAAAGCCGCAATAATAGCCAGCAATTCCTTGTCTGCCACATCGTAATTCTTCTCTGCTGAGGTTAGTCTACGGGAAAAGAAAGCACAAGGATGTAGCAGACCCTTTTCTCCAGTTCTTTGGGAGAGAATAGCCCCCAAAGCATTATCAGAAGCGTCCACCTCCACAATGAAAGAAAGTGTTGGATCTGGGTGTATCAACAGCGGTGCTGATGTGAAACAGATCTTAACCCGATCAAAAGCTTCTTGAGCCTGTGATGACCACTTAAAGGGCTTTTCCTTCTTTGACAAGGAAGTAATGGGACGGATAGTATCAGAAAAATTTCGAATGAAGTGTCTGTAGAAATTTGCAAAACCAATAAAACGTTGGACCTCCTTAACGTTCTTGGGTGCCGGCCAGTCAACGATAGCCTGAATCTTACCAGATTCCATGTTCAGCTCCTGGGGAGAGATGATATAACCTAAGAACTGTATCTTATAACGATGGAACTCGCATTTCTCTGGCTTAATATACAGATGGTTCTCTTTCAGACGTCTTAAAAGAGTTTTGACATGTTCTTCATGTTCCTGTAGAGAGTCAGAAAAGATTAGTATATCGTCCAAATAGATCACTACAAACTGGTCCAACAAATCTCTGAAAATGTCATTAGCAAGGTGTTGAAACGTTGCAGGGGCGTTACAAAGCCCGAAGGGCATCACAAGAGATTCAAAGTGTCCATACCGGCATCTGAATGCTGTCTTCCACTCATCCCCTGGACGAATACGCACCTAACTATAAGCCCCACGAAGATCCAGCTTAGAGAACACCTTAGCATGGCAGACTCTTTCCAGTAATTCGGGAATCAGGGGCAAAGGGTAACTGTTTCGTACGGTCACCTTATTGAGTTCCCGATAGTCAACACAGGGTCTCAGGGTCCTATCCTTCTTCTTTACAAAAAAGATAGGTGCCCCTGCTGGTGAGGAATAAGGACATATGAATCCTTTGGCCAGATTTTCATCAATATACTCCTTTAAGGCTTGAAGCTCAGGTGCCGCCAAAGGGTATACGTTACCAAAAGGAATATCTGCCCCAGGAAGCAGCTCAATGGGACCGTCATAATGCCTGTGTGGAGGAAGCTGATCTGCATTCTTCTTGTCACAGATGTCAGAGAACTCTTTATATGCTGGAGGTAAAGAAAATACCTGTACATGTGGTTCCGTAGCCGTGGACTCAGGGACAGCTTCTGTTAGCGCTGAGTTGCTCCTTGTTGGGAAAATAATCTTCTTGGTCTCCCAGTTGATAATTGGGTTTTGGGAACGCAACCAAGGAATGCCTAAAATCACAGGAAAATGAGAAGAGATTAGCAAGAAAGAAAGTTGCTCCTGATGATTAGGCTCCAACAAAATTTCAAGGGTTACAGTCTCCTGATCCACAGGCCCAGAGATTAAAGGTGACCCATCCACTGTTTCCATGGTAATTGGAGAGGCTCTTTGCTTAATTTTAATACCATGTTCCTTGGCAAATGCGATATCCATGAAATTGACTCTGGTGCAGGTGGCAATCATAGCTGAACTGGAAATCCACTGTCCTGAACACAGGATCTTAACCCCTTCATGACCCAGCCTATTTTGGCCTTAATGACCTTGCCGTTTTTTGAAATTCTGACCAGTGTCCCTTTATGAGGTAATAACTCAGGAACGCTTCAACGGATCCTAGCAATTCTGAGATTGTTTTTTCGTGACATATTGGGCTTCATGTTAGTGGTAAATTTAGGTCGATAATTTCTGAGTTTATTTGTGAAAAAAAACGGAAATTTGGCGAAAATTTGGAAAATTTTGCAATTTTCACATTTTGAATTTTTATTCTGTTAAACCAGAGAGTTATGTGACACAAAATAGTTAATAAATAACATTTCCCACATGTCTACTTTACATCAGCACAATTTTGGAAACAAATTTTTTTTTTGCTAGGAAGTTATAAGGGTTAAAATTTGACCAGTGATTTCTCATTTTTACAACAAAATTTACAAAACCATTTTTTTTAGGGACCACCTCACATTTGAAGTCAGTTTGAGGGTTCTATATGGCTGAAAATACCCAAAAGTGACACCATTCTAAAAACTGCACCCCTCAAGGTGCTCAAAACCACATTCAAGAAGTTTATTAACCCTTCAGGTGTTTCACAGCAGCAGAAGCAACATGGAAGGAAAAAATGAACATTTAACTTTTTAGTCACAAAAATGATATTTTAGCGAATTTTTTTTTTATTTTCCCAAGGGTAAAAGGAGAAACTGGACCACGAACGTTGTTGTCCAATTTTTCCTGAGTACGCTGATACCTCATATGTGGGGGTAAACCACTGTTTGGGCGCACGGCAGGGCTCGGAAGGGAAGGAGCGCCATTTGACTTTTTCAATGAAAAATTGGCTCCAATCTTTAGCGGACACCATGTCGCGTTTGGAGAGCCCCCGTGTGCCTAAACATTGGAGCTCCCCCGCAAGTGACCCCATTTTGGAAACTAGACCC